>NC_064639.1:1021147370-1021772370 GCF_023864345.2 Schistocerca serialis cubense
AGGAAACGTAGTATCCTACGACGTCCTTTCAACAAACAGTGGCGGAGTATTAAACTTGCATTTATGTTGATTCCCTTACGTAAAATTGATCTGTGATGTTGTTGCTTAGTTGTGCCGACATAAAGAAACTATGAACCTTTTGATGGTTAGTTTTAACGGTAAATTGTGCCACAGCTCATCAGGAATATTTTATATTGTCCAACACGTTATCAAGACGACTTTACTTAATCACAGTTTAGTGAAATAATTTTATAATCTTTGCTTCATTAAGTTAAGCAGACTGCACGTATCCCACGTTGACAAGATATTTTTAGAATTGATAATTCAGTTACACTTATTTCTAAGAGCGCCATTGCATCACAAGCAACTTACTGCGACGAATGCTTGAGGCAATACAGTGAATCACCTACTTCACATATAGAGTTATAACATACTGCTTTAGTTGTAAGGTACATTTTATTTTTCAATACTTAAAGCATGACCGCTTTCGGGCTCTTTCATGCCCATAATCAGGTGTGATACTGAAAATAAACAAGAGACCGAAGCTAATAATTGTTTTAACACGCAGTAGTTCATATCAGAAAACAAAAAGAAGTTCCACATAACATTTTAGAAAACAGCGATCAGGGTAGGTGCGGTAAAACCTGTCAATGGAAAAGCGACTGCCTGGGTAAAGAAATATGTGAACTTCGCTTAAGCGCGCAGCCCTTCTGAATAACTTTCCTTTTTTGAAGCAGTAACCAGCCTCAATTTCTTACATTATTGTACATCTATATCTCTGAACTTGGTCGATGTTTTCGCCATTGCTTTTGTGGCCCTTAACAAGGCTTAGCCACTATAAGGCTTGTGCCTGTTTCCTAAAGTGAGGAATGCAGGGTTCAGCACAGTTTATATTTTAAATAGCTGTAAAGTCTTCTTTTACTAGAAATTTGCGTATGTTTAACTTTTTATCCTACGACTATGGCGCATTATAGTGAGACATTGTCTGTGTCGTCACCTGACCATTTACCTGACATTCATTATGTGAAATTTTTTCTCTCGTCTTATCTCCCGTAATTCTTGTTGAATCACCGTCGTTTAGTTAAGCAGTTTTTGTATTGATCCTACTTTTAATGTGTACCTTTAGTGCTATTGCTGCTAGAAATTAATTGGTATAGGAATTTTCGAAAGTGTGGACTTTAAGGTTTTGTTACCATCAATTTCGTTGGGTAGTGAGATGTTTTTATAGGAGTGGTACCTATGTGTGTTATTTTATCTCATGACTGTGGCACGTTATTCCAAGTCGCCATAAATATCCCCACTAAATTAGAAACTTGCGTGCCACTCATGGAAAGAGAAAAAATTTTCATTGTGTTTTACGATTCATACATAAATTTTAAGTTGCCGGCTTCGTACTAGCTTTACTACAGTTCTGTAGTGCTCCTGTTCCGTATGTTACTTTAACACTCACAATCTGCTCTTAACGCTTTTCATGCAACTTTCTTGTAATTCTTTTTTCTTTTTGAATATAAATCACTGACTGAAAATTGTGGACGGCTGGGTTAGTTGGTCCCTCGTTGTTCTTCCCGTCAACAGATGGCAGTACTCTTGCACTCTGGGTCACCAGTTTGTTTCCTCCTCCGTGTACGCCACTCAATACTCTGCACTCGCTGGTGGTACACCGCGTCCTGTACACGGCACTCGAGGTCACAGCACACACAGTGTTAAGTGTTCTGGTGTTCACTGCATATTTCTTTATCCAGGCAGTCGCCCGTAGTATCCTCTTCAGTCGCTTTGACATTAACTTAGGTTTTACACCACCTAGCCCACCGTTGTTTTCTATAATGTTACATCGAACTTCCTTTTTGTTTTTATCGAATGTACTACTGCGTGTAAAAATTATTATTGTTGGCTCAGATACGGATGTTGTTCTAGCAGGATTGTTTGTATTTCACATGTTTCTTTGTCTACTTACTTTCGTCAGAGATTGAGCCCTGACCCAGACTGCGCGCGCTTGAAGAACCCACCTGCCGGCAACCGTTCTATGCCGAGCGCCAGGTCGCGGGTGGAAGAGCGGGCCTTCATGTCTTCCTCCTTGAGCGCTCTGAACCGCTCGCACAGGTCTATGATCACCTGCTCGTCGGTGCCTCTCAGAGGATTCAGCCACGCTATGTGCGTCGCAGCCCAGTTCAGTCCGCTGTCGCGCAGGTCCCGCACCGTGTTGATGGGGGGTTCGTACCTGCGAGGAGTGGCGCTTCGATTTAGCTGTCGAAAACTCATACATTAATTAATGACAGGGATGTATCAGTGCCCTCATGAATTGCTAACCAGGAAGGAACTTTCCTTTTTCCCAGACGGATTCCCTGTTTAAATTTAACCTCATGAGGGCGGTTCTCATTGTTGCTTAGTCACTAAACTATCTCTTGGCAGCTACTCTCCAGTGGCTTTCTGGGCCAGAATTGTGATGTTTGGGTGAAAATTTACGAAAGGCTTTTCTTGATGACAAAAATGATGATGCGAAGTTAAAACATCGGAGCATCTGGTTGCTATTAAGAACGGCTTAACAATATGTTTCCGTACCGATTTTATTGTTTAAAGTAACGGGAATCTTAACATACTACATGCTAGAGCGGGATTACACTAAATTTTCAGTGAAAAGCAGTTACTTTTCAGATGGAAATACACATATGCACGTACTAACTATTTAACTTCGAGTTTTGATTTTCTGCTTTTGTGGGATCGTGATATTTCTTTTGTTGATGTTGTACGCAAACACTTTGGCAGTTTTATATTGATATAGTTATCAATTAATTCGTCCAGAATACGTAGTCTTCACTACGGTGTGGAAATGCCGTGTGGCTAGGGCCTCCCGTCGGGTAGAACGGTCGCCTGGTGCAAGTCTTTGGAGTTGACGCCACTTCGGCGACTTGCGTGTCGATGGGGATGAAATGATGATGATAAGGACAACACAACACCCAGTCCCTGAGCGGAGAAAATCTCCGACCCAGCCGGGAATCGAACCCTGGCCGTTAGGTATGACATTCTGTCTCACTGACCACTCAGCTACCAGGGGCGGCCTTCACTACGGTGGCGGATTGACACGAACCAGTTCGCATAAAATATAAGACACTAGTGATACTCTCATAGCAATTATTCGCGTTATGCTTTTACTTTATGGTTCTCTCGCATATGGGAATTTCTATTGCTGTAATACAGAACGCTTTGGTACCTATTCTCTTGAAATGTTACTTGTGATTTCGTCTCCAATACGAATCTTGATTGTGGTGACATAATGATAACGATCGCCAGTATTGTACCATAAATAGATAATTTATAGAAGTTCAGGTAACATGTCTAATTTCCAAAATACCGCAGGTCTCTGGACGTAAATAAGTAGAAAGTAACTGCAACTGAGGTTGTCACTTTGCAACCTAACCTGGTAAAATCTGTCATTACACTCTATCCCTTACATTCTAGACTCTATCCCTGAGAGTAACCTGTCAGCAGACGTAGAGCAAAGTGCTGTGTACCTCAAACAAAGCATGCCACAATAGAAGAAAGCGATGGAAGAGTATATCTAGATGTTCTGTACACAGACGTGTCCCAGCGTACCATCACCATTTTGTCTCACCAGAAATCGTGGTATGGAAGGGTTCCGTCACTTACTCCTCAATGGTAGAATGTGTACCCGAAGAAAGTGTCCCGCCCCCCCCCCTCCCACGCTGTCACGTGACAAATGTGTTGTGGAGTCGTCCGAAGAGCGAAGGCTCAGGTTCTGGTTGATACCTCACGACAGCACCACAAGCTAAAGACAGTCGCTACCAGACGCAGTCACGAATGAGAGTCGTTGTTGAAAACACTCCCTCACGAGGTTCCATACGCCACCGCTAACGGAAGACAACTTACGTTAGAGCGCAATCTTCGATTACTGCTGCATGAAAATAGCTCAGATCCAGCAGCGCTTGCATTATTAGTCAGAATTGGGTACCAAATTTTAAAGTTAAATATACTTCGCACTGAGTCGACCCTTCGTACTATTCAAGTACAATCAGTATTCTTGTACTGGACAACAGTGATAAAAATCTGTTGTCCGTTAAGTGGAAACGGACTGCTTTTAAGTTAAGTATTATACTTCTATATTAAAGAGTTATAGTAAAATGAACCAATATTTTGTGTGTGTTGCAGCAACTGATCGAATTCCTTATGAAGTAAACCTAGGCTTTCAACGATACACAGAAAATGTCATCCGAACAACTGTAGAAACGTAAAAACATGTTGGTTTCAGAAAAATATGTTTCGAAATCTTCCCCACGAAGATTGTCGGCCATAATTGTGTCAGTTGAAAATAATTTCTTGACCAGTTAAAGACATTTGTGACATATTTTCACCTCAATGAATAGTGACCTGCGGCGCATGAATCAAACACCAATGCGTAATCGTTATGTTACTAATAACCACGATGCTGTTGTTGTGGTCTTCAGTCCAGAGACTGGTTTTGATGCAGCTCTCCATACTACTCTATCCTGTGCAAGCTTCTTCATCTCCCAGTACCTATTGCGACCTACATTCCTCTGAATCAGCTTAGTGTAATCATCTCTTGGTCTCCCTCTACGATTTTTACCCTCCACGCTGCGCTCCAACACTAAATTGGTGATCCCTTGATGCCACAGAACATGTTCTACCAACTGACTCCTTCTTCTAGTCAAGTTGTGCCACAAATTTATCTTTTCCCCAATTCTGTTCAATACCTCCTCATTAGTTATGTGGTCTTACCAAATAATCTTAAGCATGCTTCTGCAGCACCACGTTGCGAAAGCTTCTATTCTGTTCTTGTCTAAATTATTTATCGTCCATGTTTCACTTCCATATATGCTACACTCCACACAAATACTTTCAGAAACCCTATGTTAACAAATTTCTCTTCTTCAGAAACGATTTCCTTGCCATTGCCAGTCTACATTTTATGTCCTCTCTATTTCGAACATCATCAGTTATTTTGCTCCCCAAATAGAAAAGCTCATATATTACGTTATGTGTCTCATTTCCTAATCTAATTCCCTCAGCATCACCCGATTTAATTCAACTACATTCCATCATCCTCGTTGTGCTTTTGTTGATGCTCATCTGATAGCCTCCTTTCAACACACTGTCCATTCCGTTCAGCAACTCTTCCAAGTCCTTTGTTGTCTCTGACAGAATTACAGAGTTTTTATTTCTTCTCTATGGATTATAATTCGTACTCCGAATTTTTCTTTTGTTTCCTTTACTGCTTGCATAATATACAGATTGAATAACATCGGCAATAGGCTGCAACCCTGTCTCATTCTCACTGATAGTTCGGTAATTTTCGCACCTGTCAGCATCTGCTTTCTTTGAGATTGGAATTATTATTTTCTTAGGGTATTTCGCCTGTCTCATATATCTTGCTCACCAGATGGTGGAGTTTTGTCAGGGCTGGATCTCCCAATTTTATCAGTAGTTCTAATGGAATGTTATCTACTCCTGCGGCCTTGTTTCGACTTAGATCTTTCAGTGCTCTGTTAAACTCTTCACGCAGTATCATATCTCCAATTTCATCTTCATCTAGATGCTCTTGCATTTCCATAATATTGTCCTCAAGTACATCGCACTTGTATAGACCGTCTATATACTCCTTCCACCTTTCTGCTTTCCCCTCTTTGTTTAGAACTGAGTTCCTCTCTGAGCTCTTGTTATTCATACAAGTCTTTCTCCTTTCTCCAAAGGTCGCTCTAATTTTCCTGTAGGCAGTATCTATCTTACCCCTAGTGATATATGCCTCTACATCCTTACATTTGTCCTCTGGCCATCCCTGCTTAACCATTCAGCACTTCCTGTCTATCTCATTCTTGAGACGTTTGTATTCCTTTTAGCCCGCTTCATTTACTGCATTTTTATATTTTCTCCTTTCATTAATTAAATTCAATATTTCCTTTGTTACCCAAGGATTTCTACTAGCCCTTGTCTTTTTACCTACTTGCTCCTCTGCTGTCTTCACTACTTCATTCCTCAAAGCTACTCATTCTTCTTCTACTGTATTTCTTTCCCCCACTCCTGTCAATTGTTCACTTATGCTCTCCCTGAACCTATGTACAACCTCTGGTTTAGTCAGTTTATCCAACTCCCATCTTCTTCAATCCTCTCCTTTTTGCTGCACATTCAGTTTTAACCTACAGTTCACAACCGCGGTACAGGCACATAATTAATTTCTATTTAATGGACTCCCTCAGTTTATTTGCTGCCACAATAGCACATCTACGTACATGAGAGAAATTTAGTAATGAATCTGTCTGGGAAATATATGGTAACATTAAAAACCCATTACCATGTCTAATAAGGTATAGGAAATCCGTTGTAGTACAAAACGGCTTCCACTCGTCTCAGAATGGATAACACAGGTGCTGTATGGTTTTCTTCCTGAAAAATAATACCGTGTTTAGGAGGCCATGGTAGATGCGCCAGTTCATCCTTGTGCTCACGAAACGACTCCAGGACGGGCGAGCTGTGCAAACAGTGGCCTGTCCCCTTGGGAAACAGCGTCATCACTGGTGAACAAATATTATTCCATTGCACCCAATTTGACACATTGTCTTTAGCAGTAGTGCGACCTTGGAGGGTAACCAAGGGATCCATGGAATTACCACGCTATGGCTGCCTAAATCATTACGGCCGTGTTTTGCTCTTGTGAAGTAAACTCGGACAGAAGTTGGAAACAGTGTGAAACAAGACTGATTCGACGGAATAACTTTCTTCCATTGCTCCATAATTCATGTTTTATGGCTTCTGCACCACGTTTTCTTTTACGAGAGTTTGATCACTGATGATGGTTTTGAAATTGCAACACGGAGTTTCCTGCTTATGGAGCGTCCTTCGAGTTGTTTTGATACTGACAGGATCCACGAGTGCGACATTCATTTCTGCAGTGACTTTTGCAGCAATTATCTATTTAATTTTAGTCACAGCCCTTTTTAATGACCGTGTGTCACAATCACTCATGACACGCTTTCGTAAGCATTGTGACTCAGTGGATGATTTTCTGCTTTTCCCTGAATGCGGTATAAATGTTCAGTACAGTGATTCTTGAAACACCAAACACTTTGGCGCCCTTGGTTACAGCAGCACCCACCATACAATTACCAACAATTTTCCCGTGTCCGAATATACTCACATCTGACTTAATGCACGCATTTACAGGGTGGCCCACTGATCGAGATCTGGCCAAATTTCTCACGAAATAAGCATCAAACGAAAAAACTACAAAGAACGAAACTCGTCTAGCTTGAAGGTGGAAACCAGTTGGCGCTATGCTTGGCCCGCTAGATGGCGCTGCCATAGGTCAAACGCATATCAACTGTGTTTTTTAAAATAGGAACCCCCATATTTTACTACATATTCGTGTAGTACGTAAAGAAATTTGAATGCTGTAGTTGGCCACCTTTTTCACTTTGTGATAGACAGCGCAGTAATAGTCACAAACGTATAAGTACGTGGTATCACTTAACATTCCGCTAGTGAGGACGGTATTTGCTTCGTGATACATTACCTGTGTTGAAATGGACCGTTTACCAACTGCGGAAAAGGTCGATATCGTGTTGGTATATGGCTATTGTGGTCAAAATGCTCAACGGGCGTGTGCTACGTATGCTGCTCGGTATCCTGGATGACATCATTCAAATGTGCGGATCGTTCGCCAGATATTTACGTTATTTAAGGAAACAGGAAGTGTTCAGCCACATGTGAAACGTCAACCACGACCTCCAACAAATGATGATGTCCAAGTACGTGTTTTAGTTACTGTCGCGGCTAATTGGCACGTCGGTAGCAGACAAACTGCGCGAGAATCGGGAGTCTCAAAAACGTCGGTGTTGAGAGTGCTACATCAATATCGATTGCACCCCTACCATATTTCTATGCACCAGGAATTGCATGCCGACGACTTTGATCGTCGTGTACAGTTCTGCCACTGGGCACAAGAGAAATTACGAGACGATGACAGATTTTTGAACGCGTTCAATTTAGCGACAAAGCTTCATTCACGAAGAGTGGTAACGTAAGCCGGCATAATATGCACTATTGGGCAACGGAAACACCACGATGGCGGCGACAAATGGAACATCAGCGACCTTGGCGGGTTAATGTATGGTGCGGCATTATGGGAGGAAGGATAATTGGCCCCCATTTTATCGATGGCAATCTAAATGGTGCTATGTAATCTGATTTCCTGCGTAATGTTCTACCGATGTTACTATAAGATGTTTCACTGCATGACAGAATGGCGATGTACTTCCAACATGATGGATGTCCGGCACATAATCGCGTGCGGTTGAAGCGGTATTGAGTAGCATATTTCATGACAGGTGGATTGGTCGTCGAGGCACCATACTATGGCCCACACGTTCACCGGATCTGCCGTCCCCGGATTTTTTTCTGTGGGGAAAGTTGAAGGATATTTGCTATCGTGATCCACCGACAACATTACGGAAGGCGAATTACTCGCTGTTGAGAGGAATGTCGTTACACGTTTTGCCAAATGCATTGAGGTTGACAGATATAATTTTGAGCATTTATTGCATTAATGTGGTATTTACAGGTAATCACGCTGTAACAGCATGAGTTCTCAGAAATGATAAGTTCACAAAGGTACAGGTAACACGTTGGAACAGCCGAAATAAAATGTTCAAACGTACCTACGTTCTGTATTTCAATTTAAAAAACCCACATCTTACGAGCTGTTCGTCTAAAATTGTGAGCCATATGTTTATGACTATTACAGCAGCATCTACCACAAAGCGAAAAAAGTGTTCCCACTAAAACATTCATATTTCCTTACGTACTACACGAATATGTAATAAAAATAGTGGTTTGTATTTAAAAAAAAACCAGTTGATATCCGCTTGACCTATGGCAGCGTCATCTAGCGGGCCAACGATAGCGCCATCTGGTTCCCCCTTCGAACTAGGCGAGTTTCGTTCTTTGTAGTTTTTTCATTTGACGCTTATTTCGTGAGATATTTGCCCGGTCATGATCAGTGGACCACCCTGTATACTCAGAACACTGCTTAGACCACAACTGACGCTTACAGCGTATTGACGACAATGCATAGGTTCCATTCGTCGTCAGTTACAAAAGCGAAACCTGCAGGCTTTTTATGCTCAGGCATGCATTTATCGTTCTGTTTCCATATTTTTTTTCCACCCCCTTTAACTCTTTTGTAGATATGCCAAGAAAAAGCGAATTAAACATGCTTTGAATATAGGGATATTTGCGTTGATATTGTGTCCGTTAAACTCCCCGCCCGGAAGATTCCATCACTTTCACAGGAAATAAGTGCCTCCGAGTTAAGAAGCAACGTTATGCTTGAAGTGAGATCGGAGAGAAAATGAAACACTGTACTTTATATTCTCATAATGTGTTTTGTCAGGTTGAATCCTTGGTGTCTCGAGCATTTCTGAGAATGAGACTAGTTGCCATTTTGAGGAATTACCAGTGAGTCTCACCGGCGAAAATGCTTGCAGAATCAACTCTTCAACACTCCACATCACATCAGAAGAATTTAAACTACGTACCCCCCCCCGTCCCCGAATAACTGACTGTGCCATTTTGTAACTTCATCAAAATGCGACGTACAGCAACAAGCGTTTCTTGGAATTGTGTACATTCACATTCCTAATTCTGCCTCTGCCTCTTATGCCGATAATCCCTATTATAAAAAAAATAAAAAAGGTCAACTCTCCTGTTTGTAGAAGGTTTTCAGTAGGCGGCGTTACAATTTTTTTTTTTATCAGCAGTTGCCTCATTATCGGATTCTAAGTACAGCAGGCGTATCTGTCTCTCTCTCTCTCTCTCTCTCTCCCCCCCTCTCTCTCTCTCTGTCTCTCTCTCTCTCTCTCTCTCTCTGTCTGTGTGTGTGTGTGTGTGTGTGTGTGTGTGAGTGAGTGGGTGGGAGTGAGGTGTGAGAGAGAGAGTGAGAGAGAGAGAGAGAGAGAGAGGGAGTGTGTGTGTGTGTGTGTGTGTGTATGTATGTGTGTGTGTGTGTATGTGCGTGTGTGGAGGGGGGGAGACTTTATTTCAGTAGCTTCGTTTGTTCGGACCATTTCGTGTGAAAGAAACTCACTCCACATCCAAAAAAAAAAAAAAAAAAAAAATACGCTTGTTTCTTTTCAGCGCTCAGGTACTAGAGAATTCTGGCTTTGTAGGCGCCTCTTCGTCTGTAACGTCGGCATTCACAGAGAGCTGCGCGGTGGTAGGCGTTTTGTGTAGCGGCGTTGTTTTAGCGGGTTCAGGCGGCGCTTTGCTGCCCCTTCACACCTTGTTTCCTGCGTTATCAAGTACTTAGTCCGGGCCGGCGGCTGTTGCCCCGCCGGGAACGCGACATTCTCCCCCCAGAACTGCAAGCCGGCTTATACCCGCAACATACCTCTTCCAAAGCAGTGCGGTTTTGCTTCTCAAAACATAGCTCCAAATATGCTACGAACAAATTCACTTCTTTTTCACGGTGATTGGGTGCCGTTACAAATGCGAGCCCCATCAGAAAGCTACCAGGCATATTCGAAATGTAAAACCGGTTTTTTTACATTAAAGTGCTGTCAGTTACAAGAATGCATTGTCATGTTTTGACAGTCTGTGAAGCGACATGTCATTAATTTCTTTCAGTTTCATTTGGCTGTGGGTAGGTGCATTTTGTTACACGGGCGTCAGACCATGACCATACCATACTTCTGTGCTCCATGTTTCGTCTCCTAATCCTGGAGACGTCATCAGAGGCCACGTAGATTCAGATAGCAGATTAAAGCAAACAAGATAAGCATGCAGAACTAATTATATGTATCCTGTCAATAGTGGACTCGTGATGTCCTCAATCAGTTGCCAGTTCTTCCACACTACAAACCACACAACGCACGTAGAGGCGAATCCGCCATGTTAGGCAGTGGTCTGACGACATCGCAATCCGATCTTGACGGAGATAAGTATAAAGTACTTAGTTCGCTGAAGTTTTTCAGGTCTGAACTTTCTTTCTGCATCATTATAGTCTCTCATGAGACGTCCAGCATTAGGAGACGAAACATAAACCGTATCACTACCTAATGCCCATAAAATAAAATACAGCGAAGTTATAAATTGTTTTTAATGTATTTTACGAGTGTTTTATTTTTTAGACCGTTTATGTGTGTCATTATTATACTTACAGACCTGAGGGAACACCATGTTCGAGACGTTGTATTGATTCTGCGGTATACTACTTTTCTTCTATGACCTGAAACTAATTGGTCAGCATATCTGGTTGTCAAAATTTTACTGTCGCGCTTAGAGAGACTTGTAAACCAAAGTAACTGAAGGTAATTGGGTCTGAATTGAAACTGCCCATGGATGTTGCATTGAGTCCCTATATCCCTGTTGGAAACTTTACCATGACATATAATCTAGTGTTGGACATGATAAGCTCTAGATGATCTCCAACAGTAAAGTCTGCCAGCAAATTATTAAATTCCATGGTCTTCCATATATCAGTTTATGATCATATCAGACATATTTCAATAATACAAAACAAAAAAATAATTTCTGGGTAACGATCATGATAGTGTATTTATATTCACAGATACAGTTACTTAAAGCGCTAACCTTGTGTGAAAATGGTTCTACAGCTCCTAAAATCCAGCAGATGTTTGCCTTTTCTAATTTATTGCCTTTCGGAACTCTCGCTTTCAGCCAGCTAATTTCGGGAAACGTCATATTGCACCTGGTTTTGACAATTCATGGGGTAGACATTACTTACGTCTGGCATGATGTAAAAACTCCATTAGTTTATGGACCGGCAGAAATGAGTGAAGGCAGCTTTAGAAAAAGGCAGCAAAATTTGAAATGTGACCGTACACATATAAATTATTGATAATAGATTGACAGATCCAATATCCAATACAATGAAATCGCACAGTAGTAGGACCGAAAACGGCGATTTGTTCACCGACTGACACTTAATGATCAGGATGTATTGAGGAAAGAAACAGTTCCGTATACAGCTTTCGAGTCTCAAGACAATTGGGACTTCTGCGTTCGGAACAGCAATGCTAAATATCACACTAGGAAAATGTTTTTCCTTATGATTTAAAGCAGTGGCTCACAACAGTAAATAAATTGTACAGTTTTAGGTAACTCCCGAGCAGATTTGTGACGCTAATTACAGTTCATATACTTTTATTACATTGTACTGTGTATAGCCTGCAGTGAAGAAACAGAAGCTCACTGATTATGCTCAGTGCAAAAATGAACTTTCTGAAAACCAAGTGAAAAATAGGTAACCCTGCGCCAATAAACATGAAAATCCAGTTGGGTCATAATAGAATGGAAGGCATCATCTGTGGTACTAAGTACACATACCCATGTCTGAAATGATTCCACCATGAACCATGAACAATGGATCTTGCCGTGATGGAGAGGCTGCCCATATCATGTTGATGCTGCGGCGTTGCTGAATGCCAGGAAATATTGTAGCCATTGTTTTCACTGGGGACATGCAACGCTACTGCATTCCGAATGCCAAATAGTCCTAGTTCCCAGTTTGGATCTACAAACGACGACTACTAACGTGGCCGATGTCATCAAAAAAATGGTTCAAATGGCTCTGAGCACTATGGGACTTAACATCTTAGGTCATCAGTCCCCTAGAACTTTGAACTACTTAAACCTAACTAACCTAAGGATGTCACACACATCCATTTCCGAGGCAGGATTCGAACCTGCGACCGTAACAGTCCCGCGGTTCCGGACTGCAGCGCCTAGAACCGCACGGCCACCGCGGCCGGCTGTCATCAAATGAAACAAATCCAGCATTCTACAGGTCGAAGTGTAGATTATTACATTACTTAATCTTTGAGGTAGGTTAGGAAACAGAAAGAAGGAATGTATACGTTGGAATTAGCCAGTCTTATTTCAAGTGTTACGGCAAGAAGGAAACGATTCTGGTCAGGTGGATGCAAGATTAGCAACACAAAATCAAATAGGGGTAACGCAATAGTAAGTCCAATAAAGGATCAGAAAAGAAGAATGCGGATAAATTATTATAAACATGACACTGATCAATCAGATGTACAATAGGTAAATATCTACAACAGAAGTATATATATATATATATATATATATATATATATATATATATATATATATATATACACTCCTGGAAATGGAAAAAAGAACACATTGACACCGGTGTGTCAGACCCACCATACTTGCTCCGGACACTGCGAGAGGGCTGTACAAGCAATGATCACACGCACGGCACAGCGGACACACCAGGAACCGCGGTGTTGGTCGTCGAATGGCGCTAGCTGCGCAGCATTTGTGCACCGCCGCCGTCAGTGTCAGCCAGTTTGCCGTGGCATACGGAGCTCCATCGCAGTCTTTAACACTGGTAGCATGCCGCGACAGCGTGGACGTGAACCGTATGTGCAGTTGACGGACTTTGAGCGAGGGCGTATAGTGGGCATGCGGGAGGCCGGGTGGACGTACCGCCGAATTGCTCAACACGTGGGGCGTGAGGTCTCTACAGTATATCGATGTTGTCGCCAGTGGTCGGCGGAAGGTGCACGTGCCCGTCGACCTGGGACCGGACCGCAGCGACGCACGGATGCACGCCAAGACCGTAGGATCCTACGCAGTGCCGTAGGGGACCGCACCGCCACTTCCCAGCAAATTAGGGACACTCTTGCTCCAGGGGTATCGGCGAGGACCATTCGCAACCGTCTCCATGAAGCTGGGCTACGGTCCCGCACACCGTTAGGCCGTCTTCCGCTCACGCCCCAACATTGTGCAGCCCGCCTCCAGTGGTGTCGCGACAGGCGTGAATGGAGGGACGAATGGAGACGTGTCGTCTTCAGCGATGAGAGTCGCTTCTGCCTTGGTGCCAATGATGGTCGTATGCGTGTTTGGCGCCGTGCAGGTGAGCGCCACAATCAGGACTGCATACGACCGAGGCACACAGGGCCAACACCCGGCATCATGGTGTGGGGAGCGATCTCCTACACTGCCCGTACACCACTGGTGATCGTCGAGGGTACACTGAATAGCTCACGGTACATCCAAACCGTCATCGAACCCATCGTTCTACCATTCCTAGACCGGCAAGGGAACTTGCTGTTCCAACAGGACAATGCACGTCCGCATGTATCCCGTGCCACCCAACGTGCTCTAGAAGGTGTAAGTCAACTACCCTGGCCAGCAAGATCTCCGGATCTGTCCCCCATTGAGCATGTTTGGGACTGGATGAAGCGTCGTCTCACGCGGTCTGCACGTCCAGCACGAACGCTGGTCCAACTGAGGCGCCAGGTGAAAATGGCATGGCAAGCCGTTCCACAGGACTACATCCAGCATCTCTACGATCGTCTCCATGGGAGAATAGCAGCCTGCATTGCTGCGAAAGGTGGATATACACTGTACTAGTGCCGACATTGTGCATGCTCTGTTGCCTGTGTCTATGTGCCTGTGGTTCTGTCAGTGTGATCATGTGATGTATCTGACCCCAGGAATGTGTCAATAAAGTTTCCCCTTCCTGGGACAATGAATTCACGGTGTTCTTATTTCAATTTCCAGGAGTGTGTATATATATTTATATATATACTTCTTCATCTGTGTATCACATAGGCATATATATACATATATACAGGGTGAGTCACCTAACGTTACCGCTGGATATATTTCGTAAACCACATCAAATACTGACGAACCGATTCCACCTACCGAACCTGAGGAGAGGGGCTAGTGTAATTGTTTAATACAAACCATACAAAAATGCACGGAAGTATGTTTTTTAACACAAACCTACGTTTTTTTTAAACGGAACCACGTTAGTTTTGTTAGCACATCTGAACATATAAACAAATACGTAATTAGTGACGTTTGTTGCATTGTAAAATGTTAATTACATCCGGAGATATTGTAACCTAAAGTTGACGCTTGAAACCTCCGACGTTCAGTTGCGTGTTGTAACAAACACGGGCCACGGTCGGCGAGCAGCATCTGCAGGGACATGTTTACGATGACGACCGTGTTTACGAGTGTGGCTGTAGTGCACTGTTATGGTTTGGTCTAGCTGTCACAGTGTCCGCATGTAGCGCTTGCTGCTATTGTTATTCTGCATTCGTCTCCCCACGCAGGCCAACAGTAGTACACCGTGTTACCAGTCGTCTGTGATAGTGTAGTGTTGTAGGAACTGTGACCATGGCGTGTTCGAACTCAGAAAAGGTGGAGATGATACTCATCTACGGCGAGTGTCGACGAAATGCAGATGAAGTCTGCAGGGTGTATGCAGATCGGTACCCGGACGGAGAGCATCCAACGTGCCTCACATTGCAAAACATCTACCGCCAGCTGTATGCAACAGGTATGGTCGTAGAATGCAAACTGGTCCGTAACAGGCCCGTCACAGGAGAAGCGGGTGCAGTTGATGTGTTAGCTGCTGTTGCCATGAACCCACACATGAGTACACGGGACATTGCGAGAGCCGGTGGACTGAGTCAAAGTAGTGTCATGCGCATACTGCATCGTCACCGCTTTCACCCGTTTCATGTGTCGCTACATCAGCAATTACATGGTGATGACTTTATTCATCGAGTGCAATTCTGTCAATGGGCATTAACAGAGAATGCGTTGCAGTTCTACCTGTTTACCGATGAAGCGGGTTTCACAAACCACGGGGCAGTGAAACTACGGAACATGCATTACTGGTCCGTGAGAATCCTCGCTGGCTCAGACAGGTAGAGCGACAACGACCGTGGACTGTAAATGTATGGTACGGAATCATTGGCGACCACCTCATTGGTCCTCACTTCATTGCAGGGGCCCAAACAGCTGCAACATACATCGCGTTTCTACAGAATGATCTGCCAACGTTGCTCGAAAATGTCTCACTGGAAACGCGTCGACGTATGTGGTATCAGCATGATGGTGCACCTGCACATTCCGCAATTAACACTAGGCTGACCCTTGACAGGATGTTCGACGAGCGTTTCATAGGACGTGGAGGACGCATAAACTGGCCAGCCCGTTCTCCTGGTCTTACACCTCTGGACTTCTTTCTGTGGTGTACGTTAAAGGAGAATGTGTACCGTGATATGCCTACAACCCCAGAGGATATGAAACAACGTATTGTGGCAGCCTGCGGCGATATTACACCAGATGTACTGCGGCGTGTACGACATTCATTACGCCATAGATTGCAATTGTGTGCAGCAAATGATGGCCCCCACATTGAACATCTATTGGCCTGACATGTCGGGACACACTCTTTTCCACTCTGTAATTGAAAACGGAAACCACATGTGTACGTGTACCTCACCCCTCATGGTGATGTACATGTGCGTCAGTGAAAAAGACCAATAAAGAGTTGTTAGCATGTGGACGCAATGTGCTGTTCTAGTCTCTTCTGTACCTTAGGTCGATCACCGTTCCCTTTGGATCTCTACGTAATTCGTTGCTCTCCGATACATACGATCGAACAGCGGAGGAGTGGTACTCAAGCGTCAACATTAGGTTACCATATCTCCGGATGTAATCAACATTTTTCAATGCAACAAACGGCACTGATTACGTATTTGTTTATATGTTCAGATGTGCTAACAAAACTAACGGGGTTCCTTTTAAAATAACGTAGGTTTGTGTTAAAAAACATACTTCCGTGCATTTTTTTATGGTTTGTATTAACCAATTACACTAGCCCCTCTCCTCACGTTCGGTCTGTGGAATCGATTCGTCAGTACTTGGTGTGGTTTACGAAATATATCCAGGGGACTCACCCTGTATATGGAATTGCTGATAATAAATTAGAAATTACTGTTGCACCACAGAATGATATTACCAATTACTGAAGTGTACATATATATATATATATATATATATATATATATATATATATATATATATATCAGATCCACAGTAAATTCCTCGTCCTACATGCAAATAAATGAAAACAAAATATAAAGATACTCCAATTGCATGTAAAGTTCGAAAGATTCAACCATTATTTACATCCTGACAGAATTGTACTACACTACTAAATGCTATTTCAATATTTGATGTGTAGTGTATAGCTAAAAATAGTCCAGTTACGATTTGCATCACCAGCACAGCCCTAGTAGGGTCCCAAAATTTCATCAGAATGAAATACTTGTTTGTGCAGGTAAGTCAACTAAAGAGTTGTTAATAATTTTAATTAAAGGATGTCTTAATTGTAAGGGTTTATTCATTTGTAAATTATCTTATATTACGAATACGACTCTGGTTAATATTAATGATTTCAACTACTGCTAATAATGCTAAAAATAATTATATCTTATTACTACTGTAATAATGAACGTTACTTCATTTTCCGCCACCTGAACCATGGAACTTTCCATTGGTGGGGAGGCTTGCGTGCGTCAACGATACAGATAACCATACCGTAGGTGCAACCACAATGGAGGGGTATCTGTTGAGAGGCCAGACAAAGGTGCCGTTCCCGAAGAGGGGCAGCAGCCTTTTCAGTAGTTGCAGGGGCAACAGTCTGGATGATTGACTGATCTGGCCTTGTAACTCTAACCAAAACGGCCTTGCTGTGCTGGTACTGCGAACGGCTGAAAACAAGGGGAAACTACAGCCGTAATTTTTCCCGAAGGCATGCAGCTTTACTGTACGATTAAATGATGATGGCGTCCTCTTGAGTAAAATATTCTAGAGGTAAAATAGTCCCCCATTCGGATCTCCAGGCAGGGACTACTCAGGAGGACGTCGTTATCAGGAGAAAGAAAACTGGCATTCTATGGATCAGAGCGTGGAATGTCACATCCCTTAATCAGGCAGGTAGGTTAGAAAATTTAAAAAGGGAAATGGATAGGTTAAGGTTGGATAAAGTTGGAACTTAGTGAAGTTCGGTGGCAGGAGGAACAAGACTTTTGGTCAGGTGAATACAGGGTTATAAATACTAAATCAAATAGGGGTAATGCAGGAGTACGTTTAATAATGAATAAAAAATAGGAATGCGGGTAAGCTACTACAAACAGCATAGTAAACGCATTATTGTGGCCAAGCCTACTACAGTAGTACAAGTTCATATGCCATCTAGCTCTGCAGATGATGAAGAAGTTGATGAAATGTATGATGAGATAAAAGACCTTATTCAGGTAGTGAAGGGAGACGAAAATTAAATAGTCGTGGGTGACTGGAAGTCGACAGTAGGAAAAGGAAGAGAAGGAAACATAGTAGGTGAATATGGATTTGGGCTAAGAAATGAAAGAGAAGCCGTCTGGTTGAATTTTGCACACAGCATAACTTAATCATACTAACACGTCTTCAAAAATTATAAATGAAGGTTGTATACATGGAAGAACCCAGGAGACACCGAAAGATTTCAGACAGATTATATAATGGTAAGACAGGGATTTAGGAACCAGGTTTTAAATTGTTAGACATTTCCAGGGGAAGATGCTTACTCGGACCAAAATCTATTGGTTATGAACTGTAGATTAAAACTGAAGAAATTGCAAAACGGTGGCAATTTGAGGAGATGGGGCCTGTATAAACTGACTAAACCAGAATTTGTACAGAGATTCATGGAGAGCATAAGGGAACAATTGACAAGAATGGCGAAAAGAAATACAGTAGCTTTGAGGAATGAAATACTGAAGGAAGCAGAGGATCAAGTAGGTAAAAAGACGAGGGCTAGTAGAAATCCTTGGGTAACAGAAGAGATACTGAAATATATTGATGTGAGGAGAAAATACAAAAATGCAGTAAGAGAAGCAGGCAAAAAGGAATACAAACGTCTCAAAAATGAGATCGACAGGTAGTGCAAAATGGCTAAGCAGGGATGGCTAGAGGACAAATGTAAGGATGTAGAGGCTTATCTCACGAGGGGTAAGATAGATACTGCCTACAGGAAATTTAAAGAGACCTTTGGAGAAAAGAGAACCACTTGCATGAATATCAAGAGCTCAGATGGAAACCCAAGTCTAGCAAAGAAGGGAAAGCAGAAAAGTGGAAGGAGTATATAGAGGGTCTATACAGGGGCGATGTTCTTGACGACAATATTATGGAAACAGAAGAGGGGTGTAGATGAAAATGAAAGGGGAGATATGATACTGTGTGAAGAGTTTGACAGAGCACTGAAAGACCTAAGTCGAAACAAGGCCCCGGGAGTAGACAACATTCCATTAGAACTACTGACAGTCTTAGAGAAGGCCAGTCCTGACAAAACCCTACCATCTAGTGAGCAAGATGTATGAGACAGGCGAAATTGCCTCACACTTCAAGAAGAATATAATAATTCCAATCCCAAAGAAAGCAGGTGTTGACAGATGTGAAAATTACCGAACTATCAGTTTAATAAGTCACAGCTGCAAAATACTAAAGCGAATTCTTTACAGACGAATCGAAAAACTGGTAGAAGCCGACCTCGGGGAGAACAGTTTGGAATCCGTATAAATGTTGGAACACGTGAGGCAATACTGACCTTATGACTTATCTTAGAAGAAAGATTAAGGAAAGGGAAACCTACGTTTCTAGCATTTGTAGATGTAGAGAAAGTTTTTGACAATGTTGACTGGAATACTTGCTTTCAAATTCTGAAGGTGGCAGGAGTAAAATGCATGGAGCGAAAGGCTATTTACAAATTGTACAGACAGCAAATAGCAGTTACAAGAGTCAAGTGACACGAAAGTGAAGCAGTGGTTGGGAAGGAAGTGAGACAGGTCTGTAGCCTCTCCTTGATGCTATTCAATCTGTATATTGAGCAAGCAGTAAAGGAAACAAAAGAAAAGTTCGAAATAGGTATGAAAATCCATGGAGAAGAAATAAAAACTTTGAGGTTCACTGATGACATTGCAATTCTGTCTGAGACAGCAAAGGACTTGGAAGAGCAGTTGAACAGACTGGACAGTGCCTTGAAAGGAGGGTATAAGATGAACATCAATAAAAGCAAAACGAGGATAATGGAATGTAGTCGAATTAAGTCAGGTGATGCTGAGGGGATTAGGAAATGAGACACTTAAAGAAGTAAATGTGTTTTGCAATTTAGGGAGGAAAATAACTGATGATGGTCGAAGTAGAGAGGATATAAAATGTAAACTAGCAATGGCAAGGAATGCGTTTCTGAAGCATCGGGTATAGATTTAAGAGTCAGGAAGTCGTTTCTGAAAGTTTTGTATGGAGTGTAGCAATGTATGGATGTGAAACATGGACGGTAAATAGTATGGACAAGAAGAGAATAGAAGCTTTCGAAATGTGGTGCTACAGAAGAATGCTGGAGATTATATGGGTATATTACATAACGAATGAGGAAGTATTGAATAGAATTGGGGAGAAGAGGAGTTTGTGGTACTACTTGACTAGAGGAAGCAATCGGTTGGTAGGAGATGTTCTGAGGCATCAAGGGGTCACCAATTAGTACTGGAGGGCAGCGTGGAGAGTAAAAATATTAAAGGTAGAGGGAGACCAAGAGATAAATGCACTAAGCAGATTCAGAAGGATGTAGACTGCAGTAGGTACTTGGAGATGAAGGAGCTTGCACAGAATAGAATAGCATGGAGATCTGCATCAAACCAGTCTTAGGACTGAAGACCACAACAACAACTCCATTTTTCTGATGATATTGTTATATCTTGGTAATTGATTGAATTATCAATAGTTATGGTTTCGGTACTTTTGAAGAAGTTTGTAAATATTGTTATGTGTGGGATAATTTGTGTTGATATAATAAGGACTGATATTGTTAAGGTGCTAATTATAGTAACTTATTTAGGTTGAAATATTTAGTTTGATGCAATTCTTGTAATATAAATAAATAGAACTAATATACCACCATGAAATGTTTAGGAAAAAATGTATCATAGTCAATAACTTTCCATTATTATTCCTGTTACTAACCCAACCATGGAACTTTATAGGATAATAAGATTTGTTATTTATATTGGATGACTTAATTTAATAAAATAGTATTTGTTACATTTGATAGTGATATAATAATTATTTTAAACATTTCAGGGGTTAGTTTATTTAAAATGTCGGTTTTGGGGATCGATGATGGTTGCTTTCCCCCTCTGAAGTTTTAAAAGTGGGGGCTAGACTTATTTCAGGTTTAGAAGATTGGTGTTTTTTTTAACTATTGAAACTAATGTTTATATTCTCTATTTTTACTTCTTTGTTGGTACATTTTTCTGGTGTCTATGTTTTTTCTTCTAGAAGTAAGCACTTATTGTTGGTTCTTCTGAGATTGGAGTATATTATTCTTTCTTTATTCATATTAATTATTGTTTTTCTTATTGAATTTGAATATGATTATTTTTTTCATGTTATTTTTTTAGTTTTTCTGTTTGTGATGTTGCTTTAGGTCCATCTATTTTGGTTTTTATATTTCAATCACATGGTAATGATTTTTTAATTCTTTTGGGTTATCTTTTGGTTTATGTTAAAGTCTTTATTTATAGCTATTTTTTGATCCATCTCTGTTTATTAAATAACTGTTGGTGGTTGGTTCATTCTTTAATGTTCCTGTACAGTTTTCTTTTTATAATTTGTGTATATTCATATGCTGATTTGAATATGATTAGATATTATTTTTATAGATTTTTTCTTTTAGTTTAATTTTGTTGAATTTTTGAATTTGTTCTTTAATAATTACTGCTAGAGGTTCAGTTTATTTAAGTTCCTATGATTATAATTTTTTTGTTTATATGGTTTTAATTTTAATAATTAGTCTTAATTGTTCATTTGGAAGATTAAATCTTCTTTCTTTTTATATTTTTTAAGGCTAGATTGGTTCCTACTTTGCTTTTGATTTTGGGTTGGGGATATTAACCTGATCATTTGCAGGCTGGTGTCTATTTAATTTTTTACTCTTTGGTTGCTAGATTGCCTTTGTTGTTGGTTTATGATTTTTCTAACACTTTATATTTCCCTTTATTGGTTGATTTTGGTTCTTATTATGTTATGTTTTATGTCTTTATAATATTAGCCTTTTTAGTTAAGATGCCAATTTTTCAGTTCATTTATGACTTCTTAAGGCTCATGTAGAGGCTCCTATTTCTGGTAGAATAATTCTTGTTGGTGTTTTATTGAAGTTTGTTGGTTGTGGTATTTTTCGTGTGATAAAGGTTATTTCTTATTTGGGTTTAAGGTTTAATTATTTCTGGCTGTGTTTAGGTTTATCTGGTGGGGTTATTGTTAGATTTATTTGTCTTCGTCAGGTTGATTTAAAGTCCTTTATTGCATATTCTTCTGTTGCTCATATAAGAATGGTTGTTGGTGGGTTAACAACTATAGATTGATGGCGTTGTACAGGTTCACTTTCTTTGATAGTTGGTCATGGTTTATTTTCTTCTGGATTATTTTCTTTATAGAACATTATTTATGAACATTTAGGTAGATGTTGACTATTAATTACAGTGGAGTAATTAATATGATGCCTATAATGGCTTTGCGGTGATTCCTTTTAAGATAATCAAATATGGCTGTTCCTCCATTGTTGAATTTGGTAGGTGAACTTCGATTGTTAAATAGAATTATGACTTGATCTTCTATTAGATTTTTTGGTTTAAATTTTTTGTCTTGTCTTAGAGCTTTTTATACATTATATATATATATATATATATATATATATATATATGTGTGTGTGTGTGTGTGTGTGTGTGTGTGTGTGTGTGTGTGTGTGTGTCTTCTTATTCTCAGCATGGAAACTATTATTCTGGGGTTTATACCTGTTCTCTGGTTATTTTCGGGAATATCATCTTTTACTTCTGCATTGATTACCTTTACATATTCTTTGTTTAAAGGCGAGTATTTCTTTGTAAAAGTTGCTTAAGTATTTTAATTTAAAATATTGTTCTGCGGGATCAATGATATGAAGTTTTTCATCTTAGGCTGTGAATCTATTTTCTATTTGTTCTTTGGGTTTTTTCTTTGTTCTTTTCGTGAACTATAATTTCTATTTTTGGAATTTATTATTTAATAATTGATCATAGAGTTTTTGTTGAATGAGAAATTTTCAATTTGAATGGCTCTGTGGTTGTTATAACTTTATTTTGGATTGAATATCCGTTATTTTTATATCCTGTTATGTATATTTCTTCTTTGGTAATTTATTATAGAGAGGATTATACGTCAGGAGAGAAAAATATAAATCGTTTTATTATTATTGTTTTAATATTTATCCTTTCAATAGGGTTTTTATTATTAGTCCTAATTTGAGGAGAGTTTTATTAGAGTGGGGTGGTTTAGGTTTGGTTTCTTATTGTTTATTTATTTATTACCAAAATGTAAAATCTTATATCATATTATTTATGAAAATTTAGGTAGATGTTGACTATTAATTACAGTGGAGTAATTAATATGATGCCTATAATGGCTTTGCGGTGATTCCTTTTAAGATAATCAAATATGGCTGTTCCTCCATTGTTGAATTTGGTAGGTGAACTTCGATTGTTAAATAGAAATATGACTTGATCTTCTATTAGATTTTTTGGTTTAAATTTTTTGTCTTTTCTTAGAGCTTTTTATACATTATATATATATATATATATATATATATATGTGTGTGTGTGTGTGTGTGTGTGTGTGTGTGTGTGTGTGTCTTCTTATTCTCAGCATGGAAACTATTATTCTGAGGTTTATACCTGTTCTCTGGTTATTTTCGGGAATATCATCTTTTACTTCTGCATTGATTACCTTTACATATTCTTTGTTTAAAGGCGAGTATTTCTTTGTAAAAGTTGCTTAAGTATTTTAATTTAAAATATTGTTCTGCGGGATCAATGATATGAAGTTTTTCATCTTAGGCTGTGAATCTATTTTCTATTTGTTCTTTGGGCTTTTTCTTTGTTCTTTTCGAGAACTATAATTTCTATTTTTGGAATTTATTATTTAATAATTGATCATAGAGTTTTTGTTGAATGAGAAATTTTCAATTTGAATGGCTCTGTGGTTGTTATAACTTTATTTTGGATTGAATATCCCTTATTTTTATGTCCTGTTATGTATATTTCTTATTTGGTAATTTATTATAGAGAGGATTATATGTCAGGAGAGAAAAATATAAATCGTTTTATTATTATTGTTTTAATATTTATCCTTTCAATAGGGTTTTTATTATTAGTCCTAATTTGAGGAGAGTTTTATTAGAGTGGGGTGGTTTAGGTTTGGTTTCTTATTGTTTATTTATTTATTACCAAAATGTAAAATCTTATAGTGCTGGTATTTTGACTGCTCTTTCTAATCGGATTGGTGATGTTGCTATTTTAATTTCTATTGTTTGAATATTAAATTTTGGTGCTTGAAATTATATTTATTATTATGATTTTATTTCTAATTCTTTTGAAATAAAGCTTATTACTATAATAATTGTTTTGGCAGCTATAACTAAAAGAGCTCAAATTCCATTTTTTCCACTTCACTTCCTGCTGCTATGGCTGCTCCTAGATCTCTTTCTGCTTTTGTTCATTCTTCTATTCTTTGTACTGCTGGAGTTTATTTATTGATTCGTTTTATAACAATATTAGGTACTTATAATTGTGGTTGATTTTTACTTTTAATTGGTTGTATACTAATATTTATAGCTGGATTGGATGCTAATTTTGAATATGATTTAAAGAAAATTATTGCTCTTTCTACTTGAAGGCATGCTTGGTTTTGATAATAAGAAGTTTGGCTATGGGTTATCCAAAGCTTGCAATTTTTCATTTATTGGCTCTTGCTTTATTTAAGACACTGTTATTTATGTGTGTGGGTATAATAAATCATAATTTAAAGGATTCTCAGGATATTCATTTTATGGGTTTAAGTGTTAATTTTATGCCTTTAACTTCTGTTTGTTTTAATGTTACTAGTTTGCCTTTGTGTGGTATACCTTTTTTGCCTGGATTTTATTCAAAGGAATTGATTCTTAAAATGGTTTGTTTAAGATGAAATAATTGGTTTAACTGCTTCTTATTCTTTTCGTTTATTTTATTGTTCAATATCTGGAGATAATGATTTTTATTTTAGAGTTATTTTTTAAGAAAAGGGTTACTATATTTCATTTGGTATAATTGGTTTATTATTTGTTGCATTTTTGCTGGCAGTCTTATATCCTAGTTCATTTTCCCTACCTCTCATGTGATTGGTTTGCTTATTATTTAAAATTTTTGATGATTACACTTGTTGTTTTAGGTGTTTATCTGGGTTATCTTGTTTCTAAGTTTGATTTTTCTTATAATTTATTTTCTTTAAAGATGCTTTCTTTTGTTAGATTTGCTGGTTCTATATGATTTATACCTCTTTTCAAGTAAGTTTGTTAGATATGTTCCTTTGAAATTGGATTATTATTCATCAAAATCAATTGATTATGGTCGAGGTGAGTTATTTGGTGGCCAGGGTTTATATACATTATTTTTTTTACTTAATTAGTTATGTTCAAGGTAGATATGATTCTAACTTTAAGACTTACCTTTAAACTTTTATTTTTTGAATATTTATGTTAGTGTTGTTATTTTTCTTATGATTAAATAGCTTATAATTAGAGCTCGACACGGAAGATATTAAGGATGTATTTTTACTTACAGGTATTTATAAATATAAATATATTATTTTTACAGTGAAAATGTAATGCTTTATTTAAATTATACAAATTGTAGATATATTGACGGAGTTTAATCACTAATATAAAAAGTCTGCAGTTTTCATATTGGCTTCACATTTCCTTTATTGGATTTTTATAGTTCATTTATATTATTAACAGTAATATGCCTCCATTTGGCTTCAACGAATAAAAATAAGGGTATATTATTTACCAATCTTTCAGGTCGAAAGTGACTGCAATATTTCGTTTCTTAATCTATTAAAGGTTGATTGATTATATCAATACTTTTTGATTGCAACCCAAATGTTATGGTTAACTACAGCTCTTTATTCTGCTCTTTGTAAGGATCCTTGATTTCATTCATGATGTAGCCTGCCTAATGGGACTAGAATGAAAAACATTGTGAGTAGTGTTCAGATTATAATATCTCATGTTTTAAAAATAATTACAATTGGTAGAATTAGTGCGATTTCTACATCAAAGATTAGAAAAATCACTGTGATTAAGAAGAATTGACGGGAGAATTGTATTCATGCTGATCTATTTGGATCAAACCCACACTCGAATGGTGATCTTTTTTCGGTCATTGGTTAATTTTTTTGATAGCATTGTTGCAAGGATTATAACAATTATTGGAATAATGAGTCTAATAAAAACTCTTGTAAATAGAATTAAGATTGTTTTTCTTGACTTATATCAGTCTTTCTCATTGGAAATAAAATGTACTATTTATATTAGAAAAACAATTATCTACCTCATCAGTAAATAGAAATATATAAAAATAATCATACTACCTTTACTAAGTGTAATATCATGCTGCTGCTTCAAATACAAAGTGGTGCCTTGATGAGAATTGGTTTATTGAGTGTCAAAGTAGACTTGTTATTAAGAAAATTAACCCAATAATTATGTGGAGTCCATGGGAACCTGTTGCAACTGCGTCTGCAATAGTAAAAGGTGCTTCTCAATAATAATATGCTTGAAGTATTTTGAAATGTAATCCTAATAGTACTATGAAGAACAGGCCTTGTAATGCTTGGGTGTTGTTAGATTCTATGAAAATGTGATGTGCTCATGTTACAGTTACTCCTGAGGCTAAAAGAACAGCAGTATTAAGTAATGGAATTTGTACAGGATTGAAAGGTTGAATTACTATTGGAGGTCATAATATTCCTAGTTCAATTGTTGGTGCTAGTCTTCTTCTAAAGGAGGCTCAGAAGAATGATACAAAGAATAATACTAATGATGCAATAAATAGGATTATTCCTCATCGTAATCCAATTGCTACAGCTCCTGTGTGTAATCCTTGATAAGTTCCATCCCATCCTTCATTGTATAAGCAGTATCAAAGAAAGAAGAAGACCCATATATATATATATATATATATATATATATATATATATATATATATGTATATGTATATATATATGCCTACGAGATACACACATGATGAAACTGATGAAATGTATAATGAGATAAAAAAATTATTCATTCTGTTAAGGGTGACGAAAATTCGTGTGGGAATAGAATTGTAATGTAGGAAACGGAAGAGAAAGAAAAATGTAGAGGAACCTCGAGTGGGGAAAAGTAATGAAAGAGGTATCAGCTTGGTAGAATTTTTCGCAGATCACAATTTAATAACACGTAACACATTGTTTAAGCATTATCAAAGAAAGAAGAAGACCCAGAGATACCAGGACACCGGGGATGGCAGATGGATATGTAACACAGTGATTTACAGAGTATATATTACACAGCAAAACTTACTTTACACTGAAAAACAGACTTTTTTCGTCTGTCATCTTTCTGGTGTGATATGGTCATGGTCCAACTCGACTTGGTCTCCTGTGAGAAACTCTTCATCTCAGAGTAGCACCTACATGCAACGTGTTAAATTATTTATTGGCTGTATTAACGACTTACGTCTTCAGCTACAAATTTGGTCATACGCAACTCCCTCGAGTATCATTGAAGTTAAGAAAAAAGGATGATAGAACATGTGCTACGATATTAGTGTTTACCATGCACTTTTTCCTCGCCGATTCTGCACTATTACATTATAACTGATTCTAGATTCTTGACGAATTGGCCCAGTTGTACTTATTTATTTTTTATGCAGGAATTGGCTATTCATAACCGCACGGTTATGAATAGCCAATTCCTGCATAAAAAATAAATAAGTACAACTGGGCCAATTCGTCAAGAATGTAGAATCAGTTATAATGTAATAGTGTGGAGGAAGTTGGTAATCAAGAAGCATTTGTAACAGTAAAAAGAGAAGCAGAGTTTAGCTCTAATCAGTTTGCAGTTACTTCAACAATTGCTTTTCCGATTAAGACCAAGTTCAAATAGAATAAGTAAGAGGAAAATTCTGGAAGTAGAACTATAGGGGATTGAAAATATAGGATATACCTGCTACAAGAAGAAAGTGTGAAAAGTTTCTATTAGCAAAGACTAAACCTATGACAGGATTGAGTGGAGGAGGACAGGAGTGCCAATGAGCTGTGCAGTTTCCTGAAACAGCCAAGAAAGAAGCGGAGGAGGCTTTAGGAAGGGAAAGAAAGAGAAGAGTAAGAACTAAATGGATGACAGCAGAGGTGCAGGAGGTGGTTGAGGAAAAGATGAAAGTATATCATATATGGTTAAGCTCTTCGAGCCAAGAGGACTGGAATACGTACAAGGTATATAGAAAGTGGAGTAATAAATTAACAACAAAGTGTAGGGAATAGTATATGATGGGATATAGAGCATTCGCTTGGATATAGGATATCGGAGAGCCATAGAGGATGATAAGGAAGATAAAAAGGGCCAGCAATTTCGCGCTTACAATAAAGCATATATTTATTGGTCAAGGAAAAACACTTTGAAGAACTTCTGATAGAAAAAGAAGTGACCACATGGAGAAGTCTACAAAACAAGTAGTAAGTTAGGTAATATAGCATTTATACTATAGAAAGAGATGAAAGAGGGGCTAAAAAAGGCAAGGAATGGTAAGGCAAGTGGACTGGTAGGATTGTGATTGAACTGTGAAAACATGGGCCCCTCAAATGGTGAGACTTACATGTAAATTGTTCAGTCTGATTTTGGAGAGGGAGGAAATACCAAGAGAAGGGTGAGAATAATACATAACTGCTATCTACAAAAAAACGAGAAGCACCCAAATAACTATAGGGTAATAAGTGTTATGGTTTCTATCAGCAGACTTTTGAGAGTTGTACTGAAAAAAAGAAAGAAACTGGGGGAAAGATGCAAGAGTGACAGGCAGTTGGACGACCTTGTCTGGATCACGTTTTGAGTCTTAAATAATACACCTAATGTTTGTGGATTTAGAAAAGGTATATGTTTCTCTATTCATCAAAGGACTATGGGAAGCGTTGGAGAATATATTTGTAGAAGCACAACAGATATCCTTAATTCAAAGAATATACCACCAATCATATGTAGCAATTAAACTAAGGACAAAGTTGAGGGAGATATTTGAAAACTCGAAAGGACTTAGACAGGGTTGCAGTATTTCGCTGACCCACTTAAAATGTATATGCAGTATATACTGGAACGGTGGAATCAGTCATGCCGAAGCATGGGATTCCTTCCCAGTGTGGTACTATCCACTCATTATTACTTGCCAATGAGCAGCTACTAACAGCACCAAGTGAAGAGAATGTCATGGTAAATGATAAAGTTAATGGAAGTCTTTGAAGGAGCTTGCTCAGATTAAATACGAACAAAGCAGAATATGTTGTTGTGGGAGGGGATGGGAGGGGTATAGCACTGCTGCAAGGAACTTTTATACCTCTAAAGAAGTTCGAATACTTAGGATCGATTACACAATCCTCGTGAAGCTGTGAAGCAGATGTAGAACGCAGGTTCCAGCAGGCAAGAGGAGCAATTAGAATGCTAAATGGGCTTCTGTGGAACTGGGTAATACCAAAAGAAAGAAAGAAAAGGATTCTGTAAACAGTAGTGGAAAGTATACTAATATACTTTGCAGAGGGCTTGACCATGGGGGAGCGGCAGAGAAGCATAGATGGATGGCATAAGGAGGGCAGATGGGATATCCAGGACGGATCGGAGATGAAATGAGGACATCAGGGAGCTAATGGATTCGGAATAACCAGTCGTGCAAAGAACTGAGAATAGACCTCTTCAGCGGTATACAAAGGTAGGGCGAAGGGAGCAAGGACGATGGCCAAAAGCGATCCTGGAAGGTTTGTCAGGAAGGAGGTAGCCGCCAAGAAGAATAAAGCGTGGACTGCGGAGATTAACATGGAGAGCGGAAGTAATGGGAATAAAGAGGAAGAAAGAACTGAAAAAGGATGACTGCCTTGATCTAAAGCTGTCGAATGGGAATAAAAGGGAACTCCTGAATAGTGGTAAAGCCCTTAAAGGTAAGTAAGCTTCTTCAATGTGCGGATTGAACTGAGTGGGAGAAAAGTTGCATCTCCTAGAACCTTTATCAGCCGAGCAGAATGTTCTTCGTCTGCCATTGTTATTGATCCTTCTTGGTTCTTATACATATTGTGTTATTACTCTTATTTTCCTCTAGCTACAACTTTTTTTTAGAACGCATTTTCTATTTCGTTAATTCTCATGAATACGTCTTCTTTTTCCTTAAATCTTGCTTCTATTTTCTACCTCAATGACGTAAATGATTCTGTTGTGCTTTTAATTTTTCTTAAATCACACTTGCCGTCTGCCAAGAGGTTAGCCTTTTTGCTCTAATAATTTGTATACCATTTTCGTCTGCTATTTGGATATGTGCCCTCTTACTCCGATTATGCAATAATTTTCTTGTTATCTTTTGGTATGTTCGGAATTGTATGCATAATAACTCCCCAACGTCTGTTAGTATCTCTTCAGTTTCATAGATTTTACACACCAGCTGGAACTGTCATTTGGTTGCCATTTTCCCCAGTGACTAGAAATTTCGATGGAGTGTCATCTATCACTTATGCCTCTTTTATTGGAGCACCATCCGTGGTCTAGTGATAGCAGTCTTGATAAGTAATCAAAACGTTCTCAGTCCCATGTTCGAACCCGCCACTGATTAATTTTGAATAAAAAAGCATCCGCAAAGACGGCCGGCATATGAAGTTACACTCGTTCTGCCAACAGCCACGTCAAAGAGAGTGAAAGAGCTACAGAGCTTCAGTGCGTTCAATTGCCTTTATGGTGAGTAATTGCCACTAAAAGTCAGAAGAATCAGCAGTGATCAATAGCATGGCGGTGTACAAGGCAATGGAAACCACTGCATTAAAGACACATAACCTGCATACAAAGGACATGAGGCCTGTAAATAAAAAGAGTTTGATGGTGACCTCTCTATTGACATAAGACTCCAGACTAGTCCCCCATTTGAATCTCCGGGAGGTGGATAAAGTAACCCAATAATGAATAACATTCTACGAGTCGGTGCGTGGACTGTCAAAACTCTAAACGTGGTAGGTAAGATAGAAAATCTGAAAACGGAGATGATAAGTGATTTGAAATGGTGAGATGACCAGAATTTCTAGTCAGATGAATATAGGGTAAATCGACAGCAGCTGAAAATGGAATAACGGGAGTAGGATTTTTTATGAACAGTAAGGTAGGATACAGAGTGAGTTACTGTGAACAGTTCTGTGATAGCCTTATTCTCATCAGAATCGACAGCAAACCAACCCCAACGATAATATTTCAGGTATACAAGCCGACGTCACAAGCAAAGATGAAGGAGAGACAGAAAGTATATGAGGGTACTGAACGTGTTATTCAGTACATAAAGGCAGATGAAAATCTAGTTGTCAGGTGGTATTGGAATGTGGTTGTCGGGAAAGCAGTAGAAGAAAAGATTACCGGAGAATATGGGCTTGGTAGTAGGAATGAGAGAAGAGAAAGACTAATTGAGTTCGGCAATAACTTTCTGCTAGTAATAACGTATACTGTATTCAAGAATCACAAGAGAAAGAGGTACACTTGTAAAAGGCCTGGAGATGTGGGAAGAAACCGCTTAGATTGCATCATGGTTAGGCAGAGATCCCGATATCAAGTACTGGATTGTAAGGCGTACACGTGAGCAGATATAGGCTTAAATCACAATTTAGTAATGATGAAGAGTAGGCTGACGTTTAAGAGTCTAGTCAGGAAGAATCAGCACGCAAAGAAGTGGGAAATGGAAGTACTAAGAAAGGAAGAGGAATGCTTGAAGTTCTCTGAGGATATACACTCCTGGAAATTGAAATAAGAACACCGTGAATTCATTGTCCCAGGAAGGGGAAACTTTATTGACACATTCCTGGGGTCAGATACATCACATGATCACACTGACAGAACCACAGGCACATAGACACAGGCAACAGAGCATGCACAATGTCGGCACTAGTACAGTGTATATCCACCTTTCGCAGCAATGCAGGCTGCTATTCTCCCATGGAGACGATCGTAGAGATGCTGGATGTAGTCCTGTGGAACGGCTTGCCATGCCGTTTCCACCTGGCGCCTCAGTTGGACCAGCGTTCGTGCTGGACGTGCAGACCGCGTGAGACGACGCTTCATCCAGTCCCAAACATGCTCAATGGGGGACAGATCCGGAGATCTTGCTGGCCAGGGTAGTTGACTTACACCTTCTAGAGCACGTTGGGTGGCACGGGATACATGCGGACGTGCATTGTCCTGTTGGAACAGCAAGTTCCCTTGCCGGTCTAGGAATGGTAGAACGATGGGTTCGATGACGGTTTGGATGTACCGTGCACTATTCAGTGTCCCCTCGACGATCACCAGTGGTGTACGGCCAGTGTAGGAGATCGCTCCCCACACCATGATGCCGGGTGTTGGCCCTGTGTGCCTCGGTCGTATGCAGCCCTGATTGTGGCGCTCACCTGCACGGCGCCAAACACGCATACGACCATCATTGGCACCAAGGCAGAAGCGACTCTCATCGCTGAAGACGACACGTCTCTATTCGTCCCTCCATTCACGCCTGTCGCGACACCACTGGAGGCAGGCTGCACTATGTTGTGGCGTGAGCGGAAGACGGCCTAACGGTGTGCGGGACCGTAGCCCAGCTTCATGGAGACGGTTGCGAATGGTCGTCGCCGATACCCCAGGAGCAACAGTGTCCCTAATTTGCTGGGAAGTGGCGGTGCGGTCCCCTACGGCACTGCGTAGGATCCGACGGTCTTGGCGTGCATCTGTGCGTCGCTGCGGTCCGGTCCCAGGTCGACGGGCACGTGCACCTTCCGCCGACCACTGGCGACAACATCGATGTACTGTGGAGACCTCACGCCCCACGTGTTGAGCAATTCGGCGGTACGTCCACCCGGCCTCCCGCCTGCTCACTATACGCCCTCGCTCAAAGTCCGTCAACTGCACATACGGTTCACGTCCACGCTGTCGCGGCATGCTACCAGTGTTAAAGACTGCGATGGAGCTCCGTATGCCACGGAAAACTGGCTGACACTGACGGCGGCGGTGCACAAATGCTGCGCAGCTAGCGCCATTCGACGGCCAACACCGCGGTTCCTGGTGTGTCCGCTGTGCCGTGCGTGTGATCATTGCTTGTACAGCCCTCTCGCAGTGTCCGGAGCAAGTATGGTGGGTCTGACACACCGGTGTCAATGTGTTCTTTTTTCCATTTCCAGGAGTGTAGATGCAGCTCAGTAGGCAGAGTATCTCTGAAAAGAGTAGCCATAGAATTTGGAAAGGAAACGTAGGTGCAAAGATGGTAACTGCGAAGAAAGCATACGTAACAGAAGAAATACTTCAGCTGATCGATGGATGAAGGCAGTAAAAATATGTCCAGAGAAATGTAGTAATATAGATATACAAGTCACTTAGGGGTGAAGTAAGTAAGAAGTGTAGGGAAGCTAAGGTGAAATGGTTGCACGAAAAACATACGGAAATCATGAAACAATGAACCATAGAAGAACTGGCTCAACGTATAGAAAAGATAGAATTACCTTCAATGAAATTAAAAGCAAGAACGGTAACATTAAGAGTGCAATGCAGAGGAGACAGCGGATAGGTGGAAAGAGTTCATTGAAGGTGTCAGTGAGGGGGAGGACTTGTTTGATGGCGTGATAAAAGAAGAAGATGGAGTCGATAGAGAAGATACAGGGGATCTAGAATTCGAATTACAATTTGAAAGGCCGGCCGAAGTGGCCGTGCGGTTAAAGGCGCTGCAGTCTGGAACCGCAAGACCGCTACGGTCGCAGGTTCGAATCCTGCCTCGGGCATGGATGTTTGTGATGTCCTTAGGTTAGTTAGGTTTAACTAGTTCTAAGTTCTAGGGGACTAATGCCCTCAGCAGTTGAGTCCCATAGTGCTCAGAGCCATTTGAACCATTTTACAATTTGAAAGAGATGTGGAAGACTTAAGATCAAATAAGGCAAAAGGGATAGAGAATTTCTAAAACCGCAGGGGTAAGTGGAAGCGAAACGACTGTTAAAATTGGCGTGTCGAATGAATGAGAATAGCGATATAACTTCAGATTTCCGGAAAAACATCATCTACACAATTCCGAAGAAGGCAAGTACTGACAAACGCGACAATTATCGCAGAATCTGCTTAGCAGCTCATACTTCCAAGCTACTGACAAGAATAATATACAGAAAAATGGAAAAGGAAATTGAGGACCTGTTAGAAGACGAACAGTTTTGCTACAGGAAAGGTAAAGGCACCAGAGAGCAGTTCTGACGTTGTGATTGATAAAGGAAGCAAAACTGAAGAAAAATCAAGTTCACAGTGTTTGTCAACCTGGAAAAAGCATTCGATAATGTAAAATGGTGCAAGATGTTCGAAATTCTAAGAAAAACTGGGACAAGCTATGAGGAAATACGGGTAATAGGTATCCACGCGACGGTATGATTACAGTAAGCTCCAAAACGCTGCGATAAATAACACGACTGTTAGGTGCTCATATCTCCGGCTTTGTTGGTCATGAAAAGGTAGGTCCAATTATTCTGGATAGCCCATGAGCTGAGGACCATTTGTGTACCCAACAGAACTAACGTCTTAGTTTCACCATACGACAGTACAGGGTCAAGCTATTAATATTTCAGACTTCCTGCAGCTCAGACAAATGGAGCAAATAGTTTGGCTCTTCCTGTATTTGATGTGATGTACGGTGAACTTGAAGGCACCTTTAGTTCATTGTCGGTTCCTCGGAAAACCCCCAAAAGAGAGATCTTTTTACTATGTTTTCGCTGTCACTAGCTGATCAAAACCCATCAGAGTATCCCAAGATATAGCTGTGCACAGGAAATGGCTGAAATTCGTACAATATATAACTAAGATAGCGATCTAGAACTACCTTATGAATTTTATTGATATATTTTTAGGGTTCAAAGATACAGAGATTCAAAGTTACACTACTTGTATAAGTAGTAAGTAAAGTGTAATGATATAATATAGTTTGTTTTAACCATGTACTGTGTTCAATATTGCCCGTTGCACAAAAACGTAATTTGCAATGTAAGATATTCTTGTTGCGCTAGTTACTAGTCCTCAGTTGGGTAGTTTTCAACCACTGTAGCGATCTTGCAAACTATGAAACCGCAACTATATAACCTGTAACAGCATAGGATTGTGTATTTTATGTGTCGTGCATAATATCGTCCACCACCTAGAGTTTGCTTAAAATGTTAAAAAAAAAGATTCTTCAATTTCTCCAGGCGTATTTTATGACGAAATAAATCTCGGGTGAACAGCCTGGTAGCCGGCCGATGTGGCCGTGCGGTTCTAGGCGCTTCAGTCTGGGGCCACGTGACCGCTACGTTCGCAGGTTCGAACCCTGCCTCGGGCATGGATGTGTGTGGTGTCCTTAGGTTAGTTAGGTTTAAGTAGTTCTAAGTTCTAGGGGACTGATGACCTGAGATGTTAAGTCCCATAATGCTCAGGGTCTGAAATTAACAAAAATCAGTAGAAGAAAATAGTGTCCTTTTTATTCAACCTCAAATATGGAACTCTTGTACCCAAAAGTAACGGAAGAAACTATAAATAAAATTAAATAAATTGTCTGATGAAGGATATACCCGCGAAAACTCATGATTTAATTAAACTGACACTCATACCTGTGGAAGAGTGACTAAATGATGCAATCGCGTAAATTCGTAGGCAATTTCTGAGGAACCGCCCCAAAAATCATTTTTGATCTGTCACAGGTTCCAAGACGATAATACACAGCAAATGGCAGCAGTCTTTACGATATATTGCTAAGATTCCTGTCTTAAACAACCTTTATGTGTTTGCGAGACACAGAAGTTCACAATTACCCTACTTGTGAAAGAAAAATATGCACGTAAAATGCCATGCCAGGCAAAGTAATAGTTTACAAAGTGACGGAAAACGGAGAAACACGATGTCATGTGTCTCCGTTATCGTCAGGAGGCCAATTTAAATCGTGTGTAAGAGCCACAAAACAACATCCAGTTAGATTAAAACTGTGTGCCGGACCGAGACTAGAACTCGGAACCTTTGCCTTTCGTGGACAACAGCACTACCAACTGAGCTACCCAAGTACGACTCACACGCCACGTCCTCACAGCTTTAGTTCTGCCAGTACCTCGTCTCCTACCTTCCAAACTTTACAGAAGCTCTCCTGCGAACCTTGCAGAACTAGCACTCCTGAAAGAAAGGATATTGCGGAGACATGGCTTACCCACAGCCTGGGGGATGTTTCCAGAATTAGATTTTCACTCTGCAGCGGAGTGTGCGCTGATATGAAACTTCCTGGCAGGTTAAAACTGCGTGCCGGACCGAGACTCGAACTCGGACCCTTTGCCGTTCGCAGGCAAGTGTTCTATTAACTCAGCTACCCAAGCACGACTCAAGCCCCGTCCTCACAGCATTACTTCTGGCAGTACCTCGTCTCCCACCTTCCAAACTTTACAGAAGCTCTCCTGCGAACCTTGCAGAACTAGCACTCCTGAAAGAAAGCATATTGCGGAGGCCAGGTTCGCAGGAGAGATTCTATAAAGTTTGGAAGGTAAGAGACGAGGTATTGGCAGAAGTAAAGCTGTGAGGAGGGGGCGTGAGTCGTGCTTGGGTAGCTCAGTTGGTAGAGCAGTTGCCCGCGAAAGGCAAATCTCCCGAGTTCGAGACTCGGTCGGGCCCACAGTTTTAATCTGCCAGGAAGTTTCATATCAGCGCACACTCCGCTGCAGAGTGAAAATCTAATTCTGGAAACATCCCCCAGGCTGTGGGTAAGCCATGTCTCCGCAATATCCTTTCTTTCAGGAGTGCTAGTTCTGCAAGGTTCGCAGGAGAGCTTCTGTAAAGTTTGGAAGGTAGGAGACGAGGTACCGGCAGAAGCAAAGGTATGAGGAGGGGGCGTGAGTCGTGCTTGGGTAGCTCAGTTGGTAGAGTACTTGCCCGTCAAAGGCAAGGGTCCCGAGTTCGAGTCTCGGTCCGGCACACAGTTTTAATCTGCCAGGAAATTTCATATCAGCGCACACTCCGCTGCAGAGTGAAAATCTCATTCTGGAAACATCCAGTTAGTCTGACATGAATCTGGTAGGGTAAGGAGGATGTGACAATACCAACGAAGACTTCAAAGTGTTCCACCAATGATGTGTGACTGTTAGTGAGCCGCATATTATTGTAGTGATGTATATACATCAGCCAGAACACTATGAGCACCTACCTAATAGCCTGTATGTCCATCCTCGCCATCGATAGCTGCGGCGACGCGTCTCCACATCTACATTTACATCATATTCAGCAGGACACCAAATAATGTGTTGCGGAGGGTACTTTCGGTAATACTATCTAGTCCCTCCAACTCTGTTGCACTTGCGAATAGTGCGTGGGGAGAATGATTGTCGGTTCGCATCTGTATTGGCTCAAATTTCTCGAATCTTCTCCACGTGGTCAATACACGAGATGTTCGTGGAGGGAAATAATATGTGGCCGACTCCTTCCGAAAAGTGGTGTCGCGAAATAATAGTAAATGTTTCCATGATGCACAACGCCTTTCTTGTAACGTCTGCCAGTGGAGTTCGTTTAGCGTCTCCGAAACGCTCTCTCGCCGGCTAAACGATCTCTTAAAAAAACGCGCCCCTCTTCGTAGGATCTTCTCTATCTCCACTATCAGTCCTACCTCATAGGAACCCCAGATACATAAACAGTACTCAATAATCCGGAAAACCAGTGCCTCGTATGCCGCTTCCTTCGTGGTAGAACTAATGTTCTTTAAGATTCTTCTGACGAATCTGAGTCTGGTGTCTGCTTTTCCCCCTATCTGTTTTATGTGGTAATTCCACTTAAGGTCACTCTCGATAGTTACTCATATGTATTTTACGACAGACGCTGTCTCCAGCTATTTGTCATCAATAGTGTAGCTGTACAGTAGTGTATTTATTTTCCTATGTATGAACAATATGACAGCATTGACCGCGCCACGTTATGGGAAACGTTAGAGGAACTTGGCATCCCATCAAAATACATCCGCTTAATTGCTGCTTGCTACTCTCAGTCTACGGCCCAAGTGCGGTTTGGTAATCAACTATCACCATCATTCAGTATACAAAATGGATTGAGACAAGGAGATCCATTGGCGCCAATATTATTCAATTTGGCCCTGGAAAAAGTAAGCCGTGACACTTGTCGAACCAGAGAGATGGAGATGGTGGGAGCAGACACAATCTTGGCATTTGCTGATGATGTTGTGATCCTTGGCGACACTCTAGAGCAAGTACGCAGGGATACTTCCCGATTCCTCCACAATGCAGAGAAAATTGGGCTGGTGGTGAACGAGGAAAAAACTAAATATCTTGTTGTATCACGCCGCCGAGATCTCCCTCCTTCCATTGATGTCGACAGGCATACCTTCGAACGAGTTGAAGAGTTCAAGTACCTGGGCTCCATACTAACAAATAGAAGTGAAGTAACGAAAGAAGTACAGCAACGTATAACAAATGCTAATCGCATGTTCTTTAGCCTGAACAATCTTTTCAGATCTCGGCTGATATCGCAGAAGAACAAGATCCACCTATACACGACACTGGTGAGACCAGTACTTTTATACGGCTGTGAAACTTGGGCAACATCAGCAACAGCAGAAGAAGCAATATGTGCATTTGAAAGGAAGGTACTTCGGAAGATATATGGACCCATCTACAATGCCATGGAAGGTAAATGGGAACGAAGAAAAAAAGAAGATTTATACCAGCGGTATGGAAAGCCACACATTGGACGAATATTGGCGCAGAAGAGACTCCAATGGTTTGGCCACATCCTACGGGCAGACGGATCCCTTCCAAACAGAGTCCTCAACTCTCAACCCACAGGAAAACGCCCTAGAGGACGCCCAAGAACTCGATGGAAGGATAGGATAACAACGATCCTGAAAGAAGTGGAACCAGCAGCCGTGGAGGAGGACGCCAACGACCGGATGAGATGGACTGCCATCTGCAACAGCTCCCTCCTCTCGTGTAATTGACAGACACTGCGTGTGTGTTTTTTTTTTTTTGTTTTTTTGTTTCTGTAATGTATCCCTCTTGCTTTTTAAACCTTTGATTGAATGCCCTGTTTATTTTTTCGTTTTTCTTTAAGCTGTAATGTACATATGTAACTTTTACTACTGTATAGAGTACTTTTGTAAGTCTTTTGTCTTTACTTTTCCTTTTGTTCTTCTTGCTGTAGGCCTTAAAGGCCCGATAAGGCAATAAATGATGATGATGATGATGATGATGAACAATATGTTACATTTATTCACGCTGAAGGCCAACAGCCAGTGCCTGCACCATTCATCAGTTCTCAGCAGGTTCTGCAAATTCTTACCAATATCTGAGGTTGCTACTTTGGTGTCTGCGAATAGCCTTAAAGGGCATCCGACGCTGTCTACTACATCATTTATGTACAGCATATTGTAAACTGCAACGGTCATAAAACACTTCCCTGTGGTACTCCGAATATTACCTTTACATTTGTCGATTTTGTTCCGTTAAGAGCGACGTGTAGAGTTCTATCTGCAAGAAAGTCTTGAATCCAATCGCCAGTCTGCTCGTATTTTTTTCATTAAGTGGCATTGTGGTACAGTGTCAAATGCCTTACTGGAATCAAGGCATACGGCATCAACCTGAGCGCCGTTGTTCACTGCGCTGTGGATCTAATGGAGGAACAGAGCAAGATCGATCTCTGTTTGCGGAATCCATGTTGATTTTTACAGAGGAAATGTTCATTTTCGAAATAAGTCATAATTCTTCAGCATAAAATATGTTCCATAATGCTACGACGGATTGAAGTCCACGTTATAGGTCTATAATTGTGTGGATCTGTCTCATGGCCTTTCCAGGCGTTAGGTACCTTTCGTTGCTCAAGCGATCTACGATAAATTACTGCTATAGGGGGAGCAAGTTCTTTCTCATAATCTTTATAGAATCTTATAGGTATCTCATCTGGTCCTGACGCCTTTCCACTAATAAGCAATTGTAGCAGCATTCCAATCACGCGATCGGTTATCTGAATATCTGCCATTTGGACGTTCGTACGACGATTGAAGGGAGGAACGGTGTTTCGATCTTTCGCAGTCAAACAATTTCGGATGACCAAGTTCCGTATATCTACCTTTTCTCTGTTATCTTCCGTTTCGGTGCCAGTATGGTCACTGACTGAATGATTTTATGATTTTGACCCACTTGTAGGGAAGCAGCCTACTCACGCCTTATAAATTTATCATCAGTCTTTCCTCTGTGTGCCATCCTAGTCTGCTGTAACTACCTCTGATGTCATAAATGTTGCGCAATACTCTAAAAATCATGTAAATAACCTGAAACGTTTCTAGCATGTCAGGAGTAATACTAAATCAATATGTGTTGAATATTAGTCAATAACTTTAACCATTTTCGAAATTCGGACGTTTTTCTGTAAAAATCATTGGCGCAACAGAAAAGAGCTAGAAACTTAAAATTTTTTATTTAGATTGCTTTTTCACAATAATTTAGTAGAAACAGTATTTTGGATCTCACAAATTAAAATTTTAGTTGTAATTCATAATTTTCTGGTTTTCGTCTTAAAAATTAAGGAAGCAAGATAGATTAAGTAGGCGAACAAATAAGGCTAGGATGTTTAAATTTAAGTAGGATGGAGATCCGCTATAATCATAAAGATGTGAGAAGTTTCAATTGAATAACTATAAATCTATAGCGGTAGCGTATCTCCAAAGGGCAATTTCAGAGCTCGTCTACTGCGTGTAGTGTAATTAAATTAATTGTCTCGCCCAAAATATTTGACTTAACCGCGTCAGACTTTTATTGTGATTACTTACCTGTGTGCTGAATGCACATTTAAATTGAGAGCTTCATCGGCCATCAGCAAAGGATGCAATGATTTATTCGATAACCTAAAGTGGTGCATTACTAGCCCAGCGGCTAGTCGGGAGACCCGATCTGATCAGGCGTTCCCTTAACCGTCCGCAACGCGGCTTTATATATAAGAACGCTGTGCGAGGAAGGAAGGCCCCAGTTCTCACCAGACGCTGAATAGCACACCACCTGTGTCGGGAGTCGCGTCGCGTCGGTATCATTGCTATAAACAGCCTCGGATGCCGTAACAAGTTACTCGGGATACGCGTAACCATGAAATCGTTTTCGAGTGAAGTGTTAATTCTGGGATAACTTTAATGATCTATCTTCAGTTTGCGTATGTCGTATTTTCACGTGCCTCCGCGGGACAGACATTCTACCATTATTTAGCGTGGCGTTGGACGAACATTATCATCAAATTATGGCGAGCATTCACATAAACATTTGATTTGAACAGTTGTAGTTGCTTCAGCGCATTAGACTCTGAACTGCTCTGTTAGTTGGATTGTGTGGATTCTTTTTGGTATGTGACTTTCAGAATATAGTGTACAATTTTAGAGAATCGTTTTTGATTATGAATCCCAGACAATCTACTAATTCCTCAGAGCTATAAGCTGTAGCTATAAGTGTATTTCTCAGATGAAGTGGGCACTAGGAATTCTAATTACAGGCTTCACGTTTTGCTAATCACTTTCTGGTGGCCAATATTTTAGTTAGAGAGCCAGTGTTGAGAACGGCAAAAGACAGCATAAATAATAGGAACATTTATATAACAATTAATTCCACCCGCCGCCCCACATGGTTAATCGGCCGGGAAATGCTTCTTTTCTGCATTACATTCTACATTTAAAATATAACAACAATTATTCCACCAGCCGCCCCACACACTTACTGGTTTTACATACGACCAAAATGTCTTATGGTTTTTACTCAAGTCGGTTGACTACGTCTTACTTTCAAAATCATTGAACGCTTCTGTCATCGCTCTCGTTAAGCTCGTTTTCGCTTCGTTCTGCTTTTGTTTGTCAGCTACGTTTATGCTTTTCTTGAATCTAAGATGAAGCGATCTTAGTTTTCGTAGTGCATCTCTAACACGGCTGTTGAACCATGGTGGATCTTTCCAATCCCTTAAAAACTTACTCGGAACATACTTGTCTAGGGCATACTGAACGATGTCTTTGAATTTTTTCCATTTGTTCTCCACATCTTCGTCCACATCACCGAATATTTGATACTGACTGCTGAGATATTCATCATAGATGCTGCACAGCCTTATGATTACTGATACCTTCCCATACGTTAGTTGATTCTATAAGTTCAGGTCTGTTTGTTGGCAGGAGGTCTAAGACGTTACCCTCACCAGAAAATTACCACACGAATCCCTGTAGTGGTTTGGAAGCAGCGATGCCGTGCAAGGTCGCTGTAAGGAGTGGGCAACACATTTGCACAAAAAAGGTTCCAATTCCCGTAAATTTTGGGAATGGGGCTTAACTCTGACGCCACGTTCAGCCACACCCGACATCGATCGGGTTAAGAACTGCTGAGTGACTTGGACATAATATAAATTGGAACTTGTCTCTGTGTTCCTCGAACCATTCCATCACACTCCTGGTTCTCTGACTTGGCCAATTAATTTGCTGAAAAATGCCACTGCCGTCAGAAAACATGATGCCCATGAAGGGGTGTACGTGGTCTGCAACCAGTCTATGATACTCCTTGGCTGTCATGGTGCTTTGTAAGAGTTCTATTGGACCCATGGCTGCCATTTCAGCATGTTCCCAAGGGCATAATGGAACCGCCACCAGCTTGTCTCCGTCCCGCAGCACAAAAGTCAAGGAGCTGTTCCACTGGAAGAAGACGGATTCGTGCACTGCCATCAACAAGATGAAGAAGGTATCGGGATTCATCAGACCATGCAACGCTGAACCACTGTGCGAACGTCCAGTGCCAATGGTCACGTGCAAATTTCAGTCTTAGTGCTGACGTCGTGTTGTTAGCATTGGTACATGCATGAGTCATCGGTTGCGGAGACACAGCGTTAGGAGTGTTCAATGCACTGTCCGTTCAGACTTGTACTCTGCCCAGCATTAAAGTCTGATGTTAGTTGCGCTACAGTGATATGAAGTGATCTTCGTTTACGCAGAGCTTTTCTAACACGGCTATTGACCCATGTTGGATGTTTCCATCCCATAAAAACTTACTCGGAACATACATGTCTAGAGCATATTGAACGATGCCTGTTTCACCAATCTCGCAGCCTACAACGTCCGACATCTGTAATGACGGGTGGTCGCTCAACCCCAAGACGTCTGGAAGTGGTTTTATCTTTGTTTGGCCACTTATTGAAGACGCTCACCACAGCACTGTTCAAACGCCCGACAAATGGTGGAGTTTCCCAGATGTTCGTGACGGGGCTCCGTACCATCACAATCTGCCCTTGGTCAAACTCAGATAGATCGTGTGCCTTCCCCATTCAACACAGGGACGGCACACTCACTTATACTACATACACCGTGTGTGCTTGTCTGTCTAGCAGTCATTCCCCGCCCGGTGACGCTGCTATCGCCAGAACGGGTTTATATTGATAAACGGCCGATCGTCACAACGTTCTATCTGATGAGTGTACATTGAGGAATAAGAAAGACGTCACAAGAGGTTATTCGAATGAGACGGAAACCAGCAGATGTGATGAACAATTACAGACAAGCAAATGGTTACAATTTCAGAAAATTTGGATGATGTTATTCAAGAGAATGAGCTTCATAAATTGAGCAAGCAGTTCATCAGCTTGGCATTGATTGATGGAGTTTTTGGATGCTATCCTGAGGGACATCGTGCCACAATTGGCGCATTAGCTCGTCAAAATTCGGAGCTGGTAGGAGCGCTATGCCTATAATGGTCCAAACATTCTCACTTGATGAGAGAACCGAATGGGAGATGCGACGTTGCTGGCCAAGGTTGAGTTTGGCAAGCACGAAGACAAGCAATAGAAACTCTCGCCCTGTGCGAGCGACCATTATCTGCCTTAGATGTAATCCCCGGATAGCTTGGCATGACCGGCAACAAAACGGGCAGTAGAATCGTCGAGATATTGCTGTGTTGTTACGCTGCTGCGGATGACATTTAAAAGGCTTTTTTCTGGGTGGGGGAAGTCATCAATCTTCTGACTGCTTTGATGCGGCCCGCCACGAAGTCCTCACATGTGCTAAACTCTTCATCTCAGAGTGGCACTTACTACCTACGTTCTCAGTTATTTGCTGGATGTATTCCTCTACAGTTTTCGTCCTCTACAGATCTCCTTATGCCATGGAAGTCATTCCTTGATGTGTCAACAGATGTCCCTTCTCCTTGGCAGTGTTTTAAACATTTTCATTTTCTGTCCGATTCTGCGCAGACCCTCCTCATTTCTTACCTTATCAGTCCTCTGTAGCACCGCATCTCAAATGAAACAGTTGCACAAGGCGCCAAATTACGCACCACAGAAAAAGCAACTGTAGTACTTACTCATATACCGCGAAATGCAACAACATGGAAAATGTATATAGTGATGTCACGAACAATATGGTTGCAATGGAGTGATCACTCCCAGAAGCTGTTAGTCGCGCAATTCACACATCGAACACTTTGAACACGCGACGTGTACTCATAGGATTAAGATGACTGTTAAGTACTGAGGTGCACTGTCGACTGTTTAAATTACAGCGCTACAGCAACGCCAGCGCTTTGTTCACAGTGGCTGGTCACTGAACCACAAGCCCGACGTTTCAGCCTTTGCCAAGGTTTTTGTAACGAGATACCAGTGCCACACCTTTGGACAAGAAATAAACTCGTTGAGTTCGGCGTTACAAACGTCTGACAGGCACTTGCGATAACAGGAGAGGAACGATTAAATACGTCCTCGGCGCAATAAAATATAATTTAATAAACATTAACTCGCTATAAGAAATAGACTACACGTGATAGTTAACACGGGTAATTTACGGGTAGATTGATTTCGCACACCTCTGCAGTTAATTCCTTTTGTGAAGGTAATAAAGAGTTTTGCTACAGGCATTACAATGCTGCCCTGCTGTACGTGAGGTGGGGCCATACTCACCTACCGCCAGACCGATGCACCATGCGTCGTTAAGGGAAGAAAATTTTTTATCTGTCTTTTCATGTGTTGGGCCGTTTCTTCTACAGTTGCTGCCGGCTTCCTATCCTACTAGGGTGAATGTTGGAACAGGGCCATTCCAGTCATAAATAAGGCAAACCATCTGAGGCACAGAGAAACAATATGTAATACCAAAGCAGACCGCGGAAAAAATATTGGAAAGAAATTTACAAATTTACATGTGCTACTGAATGATGTGCAATATATATATATATATGCGAGGATTGGAACTTTAATAGTGACAACTATTTATTTACAGCTCGTACAAAATAGATACTTGTTTTAAAGTTTTACTGACCTTCACTGACCTTCAAAGTAGTCAGCAGCATTGTGTATAACCCGTTGCCAGTGATGTGGAAGTCTTATGACACTCTTAGCAGTGCCAGTTGTGTTGACAGTTTGAGCGGCGCGGTCTATTGCCCGACGAATTTGAAGCAGTTCTGAAGCGAATGCCGTGAAGTGTTTCCTTCAGTTTAGAAATCGAGTTGAACTTACGAGGCCTAAAGTCAGGGGAGTGCAGTAGGTGGTATAGCATTTAGCAACCCCATCAGTCAAACAAACAGCTTACAGTGAATGTGCTTGATCATTGTCCTGCAAAATGATGCTCAAGTCCTGCAGAAAGTGTCATCACTTCTGTCTCTAAGCTGGTCGTAGGTTGTGTTCCAAACATGAACAGCATAGAGACAGAAGTGATGACACTTTCTGCAGGACCTGACCATCGTTTTGCAGGGCAATGTTCAAGCACGTACAGTGCAAGCTGTTACTGATTTGTTTGACTGATGGATCTGCTAAGTGCTATAACACCTACTGCACTCCCCAGACTTAAGCGCTCGTGAGTTCAACTCGATTTCTAAACTGAAGGAAACACTTCACGGCATTCGCTTTAGAACTGCGACAAATTGGTCGGGCAATAGACCGCGCCACTCAAACTGTCAACACAACTGGCACTGCTAAGAGTATCCTACGACTTCCAAATCGCTGGCAACGGGTTATACACAATGCTGCTGACTACATTTAAGGTCAGTAAAACTTTGAAACAAATATCCATTTTGCACGTGCTGTAAATAAATACCTGCCACTATTAAAGTTCCAACCCTCGTATATATAATGATGTGCAGTAACTATCAGAAATTTTTAGTTTTTTCATCCAGTTCTCATGCGATACATATAGTGGAGATGAATTTATGCATGCCACTGAACGATGTATAGTGACTTACCTATATACAGGGTGCCCCATTTATCTTGACCACTCGAAATAACTATTTGTCCAGACGCAAATTACAAAATGTTTCAAACAAATGCTCTTTAGCTGTCAGAGGGACAGCATTCAGCATGATTGTCTTCGTAGTAGCTTTGTTTTTTACAAAGATATGAACAGCGCTATGACGTTTTTAAATGGCACCCTGAAATTTTTATTTGGCAATTCATTTCCTCTCCTAAAGGCCTATTCAAAAATGTACCACAGTGTACCATTCACTGAAACACAATGTTATTAACTACATAACACAACACTGACTTTGAGCCTGGGATCACAAACTCGCATATTTAGCTTTTATGTTTGTTTTGTAGTTTGATTCTTAATTTCTTTCCGAGTGTTTGTGCGCTTGCATATTTAATTACATAAAATCCTTGCGTATTCTCGTATTTGAGAGGAGTTATATTGCTTATTGATAGCTGTAAAGTATAAATTCGTGGAGTCGTTAGCCAGTTGTTTGTTTTGGACAACCAGTGCTTTATGTTTATTTCGTAGAGTCAGTTAGCAGCAGATAGAGGCCAGTGCAGTTTCATCTGTGCTTGCAGAGTGACGTGTGCGAGCAGCAGTAGCAGAAACTAGTCGTATATTCAGTTTTTCGTATTAGTTCCGCAGGTTTAATTCAAATTACTTTGTGTGTTTGTGTGCTTGTGTGATGAAATTTTTCGGAACTTTGCGTATTTTCGAATTAGAAAGGGATAGTATCAAATTTTAATAACGGTAGAGTGTAACATCGCGTAGGCGTTTGTCATTTGTACTAAGACAGGGGTAGGATCGCATTGCAATATCTGTATAGTGGCGTAGTCGTGGTCATTTGATTGCTTGGTTCGTAAGTAATTGTTCATATATCGCAGCTCAATCTGGCGCTGGTGACGTAACGGTGCAGTCACATATTGCTGTTTTATTTGTCGCAACTCTATACGTCCAGATCTTAGCAGTAGCATGGACTGGGTGTGTGCGTGCTGTGTGCCGGCGCAGGAGGAACTGGCCGCGGTTCGCGAGCAGCTGAGCGTGCTTTTGGCCACGGTCAGCCGCCTTCAGGCTGCTGCCTCGAGGTGCAGCGACGGCGGAGGGTCTGGCGCATCGCTTGAGACACCCCAGGTGTCGCTTGCAGCGTCCGCTGACTCAGCCGCCGAGGCACCTTCTATTGTACCCGGCGCGTTGGGGCCTCCCTCACCTCAGGGTGAGTGGCGGACTGCAACCCGTTCACGCGCGTTCGAGGTGAAGGGTCAATGTGGAGGCTGGCCGGCTGGCATCGCCCGTTCATCCTGTCAGTGGGCAGGTGGCCGCTCCTTCAGCAGGACCCGAGCAGGCACACGGGGCCAAAGGCTTGCTGGTTATTGGGAGTTCAAACGTTAGGCGGGTGATGGAGCCCCTTAGGGAAATAGCGTACAGGGCTGGAAAGAATTCCAACATGCACTCTGTTTGTCTGCCGGGGGGCCTCATCCAAGACGTGGAGGCGGCCTTGCTGCGGCTATCATGCGTACGGGGTGCAGTCGTCTGCAAGTAGTTGCTCACGTCGGCACCAATGATACCTGTCGCTTGGGTTCTGAGGCGATCCTCAGTTCGTACAGGCGTCTGGCGGTTGATGAATACCGCTGGCCTCGCACACGGGGTGCAAGCAAAACTCTCTATTTGCAGCATCCTTCCAAGAGTTGATCGGGGTGCTTTGGTTTGGAGCCGAGTGGAGGGTCTCAGCCAGAGGCTTCGTCGACTCTGTGACGGTCTCTGCTACAGATTTCTAGACTTGCGCTATTGGGTGTGGAATTGTAGGACGCCCCTAGATTGGTCATGGGTGCACTACACAAAGGAAGCGGCTACTCGGGTAGCAGAGTACTTGTGGCGTGCACATGAGGATTTTTTAGGCTAGGCAGTAGTGCGAGATGTCCTGATGAACACTCACCAGTCGACGTGCAGGCAGGGAAATCAGGACGCGCGCAGTGTAAAGACACTTCAGTTATAAAGGTATTATCAGTAAATTTTCACAGTGTTCGGAATAAAGCTCCTGAATTTACTGCCCTCCAGGAAGCGTGTGGCTCGCTAATTATTCTCGGGACAGACCTAGATGAACCCTGAGATAGGAAGTTATAAAATATTTAGTGAGGACTGGAATGTGTATCGGAAAGACAGATTAGACACCGTAGTAGGTGGTGTCTTCATTGCAGTTGACAAAAATATTGTGTCTACTGAGGTCGAAGTAGAGTGTGATTGAGAAGTTATCTGGTTGCGCTTAACAGGGCTAGGAGAAATAAAGTTTGTTGGTGGGTGTTATTACCGGCCACCAGGTAGCACCGTAACAGTTCTAGAATCATTCAAAGGGAGTCTACACTATGTATCGCGGAAGTACCCAGCTCATGCTATATTAGTCGGAGGCGACTTCAACCTACCTAGTATATATTAGGATGTCTATGGATTCATTACAGGTGGTACAGACAAGCCGTCGTGTGAATTACTTTTGAACACATTATCCGAAAACTCTCTTGAGCAGTTAAATCTACAGCCAACGCGTAGTGGAAATATTTTAGATATGGTGGCCACGAACAGACCAGACCTCATCGACGGTGTCAGTGTTGAGACAGGGATTAGTGATCATGATGTTTTCATTACGACTATGGTTACGAAGGCTAGGAGAGTATTCTTACTAGAAAGAGCAGATAAGCAGTTGTTAGCATCACAATCAGTAAACAAATCGACTTCATTCACTTCCGATACGATGAACGTGGAAGAATTATGGGCAAATTTTAAACACATTGTAAATCACGCATTGGGGAGAAAGTGGGTTACGCACGGAAAAGACCCACCTTGGTTCAACAGCGCTATTCGGAAAATGCTCAGGAAGCAAAGACAGTTGCACTCGCGGTACAAGAAAGATCGGGAGAATGAGGACTGGCAAAAGTTACTAGAGATTCGTGCTGCTGTAAAAAGAGCGACGTGCGAAGCATACGACCACTACCACCGTCATACCTTAGCAAAAGATCTTGCTGAAAACCCAAGAAAATTCTGGTCTTACGTAAAATCGGTAAGCGCGTCGAAGGCTTCCATCCTGTCACTTACTGATCAGTCTGGCCTGGCAACGTAAGACGGCAAAACGAAAGCTGAAATTTTAAATTTAGCATTTGAGAGATCTTTCACGCAGGAGGATCGTACAAACATACCGCCGTTTGACTCTCGTACAGATTCCCGTATGGAGGACATAGTGATATACATCCCTGGGGTTGTGAAGCAGCTGAATGAGTTGAAAATAAATAAATCGCCAGGTCCTGATGGGATTCCAATTCGGTTTTACAGAGAGTACTCTACTGCATTGGCTCCTTACTTAGCTTGCATTTATCGCGAATCTCTTGCCCAACGTAAAGTCCCGAGCGACGCGAAAAAAGCGCATGCGACGGATGTGTATAAGAAGGATAGAAGGACGGATCCTCAGAAGTACCGACCAATATCCATAACATCGGTTTGTTGCAGGATTCTCGAATATATTCTCAGTTCGAATGTGATGAATTTCCTTGAGACAGAGAAGTTACTGTCCATGCATCAGCACGGCTTTAGAAAACATCGCTCCTGCGAAACGCAACTCGCCCTTTTTTCACATGATATCTTGCGAACCATGGAAGAAGGCTATCAGACGGATTCCATATTCCTTGATCTCCGGAAAGCGTTTGACTCGGTGCCCCACTGCAGACTCCTAACTAAGGTACGAGCATATGGGATTGGTTCCCAAATATGTGAGTGGCTGGAAGACTTCTTAAGTAATAGAACCCAGTACGTTGTCCTCGATGGTGAGTGTTCATCGAAGGTGAGGGTATCATCTTGAGTGCCCCAGGGAAGTGTGGTGGGTCGGCTGTTGTTTTCTATCAACATAAATGATCTTTTGGATACGGTGGATAGCAATGTGCGGCTGTTTGCTGATGATGCTGTGGTGTACGGGAAAGTGTCGTCGTTGAGTGACTGTGGTTCAAATGGTTCAAATGGCTCTGAGCACTATGTGACTTAACATCTGAGGTCATCAGTCCCCTAGAACTTAGAACTATTTAAACCTAACTAACCTAAGGACATCACACACATCCATGCCCGAGGCAGGATTCGAACCTGCGACCCTAGCGGTCGCGCGGTTCCAGACTGACGCGCCTAGAACCGCTCGGCCACTCCGGCCGGCTGAGTGACTGTAGCAGGATACAAGATTACTTGGAGAGGATTTGTGATCGGTTTAAAGAATGACAGCCAACTCTAAATATAGATCATGTAAATTAATGCAGATAAATAGGAAAAAGAATCCTGTAATGTTTGAATACTCCATTAGCGTAGCGCTTGACACAGTCACGTCGTTTAAATATTTGGGCGTAACATTGAAGAGCGATATGAAGTGGGACAAGCATGTAATGGCAGTTGTGGGGAAGGCGGATAGTCGTCATCGGTTCATTGGTAGAATTTTAGGAATATGTGGTTCATCTGCAAAGGAGACAGCTTATAAAACACTAATACGACCTATTCTTGAGTACTGCTCGAGCGTTTGGGATCCCTATCAGGTCGGATTGAGGGAGGACATAGAAGCAATTCAGAGGTGGGCTGCTAGATTTGTTACTGGTAGGTTTGATCATCCCGCGAGTGTTACGGAAATGCTTCAGGAACTCGGGTGGGAGTCTCTAGAGGAAAGGAGGCGTTCTTTTCGTGAATCGCTACTGAGGAAATTTAGGGAACCAGCATTTGAGGCTGACTGCAGTACAATTTTACTGCCGCCAACTTATATTTCGCGAAAAGACCCCAAAGATAAGAGAGATTAGGGCTCGTACAGAGGCATATAGGCAGTCATTTTTCCCTCGTTCTGTTTGGGAGTGGAACAGGGAGAGAAGATGCTAGTTGTGGTACGAGGTACCCTCCGCCACGAACCGTATGGTGGATTGCGGAGTATGTATGTAGATGTACATGAGTCGTCAGAAAACAAATGAAAACCAAGTAAAAACGTAACACAAAACTGACGTTGAATCTCCTGTACCATTTCCCAGGAGTAGAACATTCAAAGGTGCTCAAAGTGGTGACCCTGGACACCGAAACACAGGTGCACTCGTTCAATGAAAGAATTATTTACTGCTTCCAGTGTTGCCTGCTGAAGAGAATTACAAGCAAGCACGATACGTTCCTGCATGTCTTCTGGAGGTGTTGGAATATCACGATAGACTTCTTAAAAGCATCCCAAAGAAAAAAGTCCAGAGGACGTAAATCAGGAGACCTAGCGGGACAAGTAACTGTTCTTACTCGACCAATCCATCTGGCAGGATACCTTCGGTTCAGAACATGACGGGAACGCGAGGCATTATGTGCTGGACATCCACCGTGTTGATACCACATAAGCATTCCGGTTCTTAGCGGCATTTCATCCAGAAGAGGAGGAAGAATTCGTCTGAGAAAGTTGGCTTTCGCTGTGCTGTTTAGCCTACGATTGGTGAAATAAGGACCAATAATTGTAGTACCAAGCATCCCACACCAGACATTAACTCTCCACTGACGCTGTTGTTCCACCTGTGTAATCCATCGTGGGTTGTCGCTGAACCAATAATGCATATTCCTTGTATCTACCTGTCCTTTGTTTGAGAAGGAACATTCGTCAGCAAATACTGACTGTACTGCACATGATTCTGGAAATCATTCCCATGCAATTCTTGATGTAGGTATACATCGTAAGGATGGAACCGGTGACGTGTGAGAATAGGATGTACACTGGTTTTAGGAATGCGAATCTCGTGTTCAAGCTGTCGTGTGCTCACATGTGGATTCGTAGCAACGGAAGCGAGAACAGTAACTTTGGCAGTTGCGTCTGTGATAGTGCTACGACGATTGCGTTGGCGTGGGTTGAAACTTCCAGTTTCCTGAAACTTCGCAACAAGACGAGAAAACATCCGTCGGGAAGGTGGATTCTTGTCAGGATATATTCCGCTGTCTGCGTAGCATTTCGCCTACCTTCAACAACAACAATAAAAGAAACGTTATGTCGATGCAGTTTGTAGGGAAGACAGCCTGTCAAACGATAAATCACTGTACTAAATGTAACCGCACATAAGAAAACAGTATTACAATTACTGTTATGCTAACTTACATTCCCCGTAAATGCGTAGCATTTCTACCTTATCTTCGTTGGTGTACATTCACTCATACAACTCTTCAACTGACGATGGTTGTCGGAATGACGGGTGTGCATTCTACTTATGTTTACATTTGTCCTCTGTTAGCGTCAGGACGTGGATGTGTTCCATTACTGCGAGTACCTGCACTAAGCGCTGGGAGCGTCAATGACAGTGTTGTGTTATGTAATTAATAACGTTGTGTTTCAGTGAATGGTACACTGTGACACATTTTTGAATAAGCCTTTAGGAGAGGAAATGAATTACCGAATAAAAAATTCAGGGTGCCAGTTAAAAAAGTCATACCGCTGTTCATATATTTGTAAAAAAAACAAAGCTACTACGAAGGTAATCATGCTATTGATATCCCCGTGACGGCTAAAGAACATTTGCCTGAAACATTTTGTAATTTGCATATGGACAAACAGTTATTCAGGGTGGTCAGGATTATATACAGGGTGTCCCATTTCAGGCAAATGTTGTTTAGCCGTCAGGGGGATATCAATCAGCATGATTGCCTTAGTTGTAGCTTTATTTTTTACAAAGATATAAACAGCGGTATGACTTTTTAACTGGCACCCTGAATTTTTTATTCGGTAATTCATTTCCTCGCCTAACGACCTATTCAAAAATGTGTCAGAGTGTGCCATTCACTGAAACACAACTTTATTAATTGCATAACACAACACTGACGTTGACGCTCCCAGCGCTTAGTGCAGGTACTCGGGGTAATGGAACACATCCACGTGCTGACGTTGACAGAGGAAAAATGTAAACATAAGTAGAGTGCACACCCGTCATTTCGTCAACCACTCTCAGTTGAAGAGCTGTGTGAGTTGAATGTACACCAACGAAGAGAAGGTGGAAATGCTACTCATTTATGGGGTATCTGGTAAGTAACTTACTAGGTATATATATATATATATATATATATATATATATATGAATTTTCTGCAGTAACAATACCTGGTAAGTAATATACAGGGTGGTCCATTGATAGTGAATGGGTCAAATATCTAACGAAATAAGCATCAAACGAAAAAACTACAAAGTACGAAACTCGTCTAGCTTGAAGGGGGAAACCAGATGGCGGTATGGTTGGCCCGCTAGATGGCGCTAACATAGGTCAAAGGGATATAGACTGCGTTTTTTTAAATAGGAACCATCATGTTTATTACTCATTCGTGTAGTACGTAAATAAACATGAATGTTTTAGTTTGGACCACTTTTTTCGCTTTGTTATAAATGGCGCTGTAGTAGTCACAAACTTACAAGTACGTGGTATCACGTAACATTCCGTCAGTGCGGGCGGTATTTGCTTCGTGATACATGACCCGTGTTAAAATGGACCTTTTACCAACTGTGCAAAAGGTCGATATCGTGTTGATGTATGGCTATTGTGATCAAAATGCCCAACGGGCGTGTGCTATGTATGCTGCTCGGTATCCTGCACGACATCATCCAAGTGTCCGGACCGTTCGCCGGATAATTGCGTTATTTAAGCAAACAGGAAGTGTTCAGCCACATGTGAAACGTCAACCACGACCTGCAACAAAAGATGATGCCGGAGTAGGTGTTTTAGCTGCTGTCGCGGCTAACCCCCGCATCAGTAGCAGACAAACAGCACGAGAATCGGGGATCTCAAAAACAATGGTGCTGAGAATGCTACATCAACATCGATTGCACCCGTACCATATTTCTATGCACCAGGAATTGCATGGCGACGACTTTGAACGTCATGTACAGTTCTGCCACTGGGCACAAGAGAAATTATGGGACGGTGACAGATTTTTTGCACGCGTTCTACTTAGCGACGAAGCGTCATTCACCAAAAGCGGTAACGTAATCCAGCATAATATGCACTATTGGGCAACGGAAAATCCACGATGGCTACGACAAGTGGAACATCAGCGATCTTGGCTGATTTATGTATGGGTCGGCATTATGGGACGAAGGATAATTGGCCCCCATTTTATTTTTGGCAATCTAAATGGTGCAATATAAGTTGATATCCTACGTAATGTTCTACCGATGTTACTACAAGATGTTTCACTGCATGTCTGTATGGCGATGTAGTTCCAACATGATGGATGTCCGGCACATAGCTCGCGTGTGGTTGAAGCGGTGTTGAATAACAAATTTCATGACAGTTGGATTGGTCGTCGAAGCACCATACCATGGCCCGCACATTCACCGGACTGACGTCCCCGGTTTTGTTTCAGTGGGGAAAGTTGAAGGATATTTGCTTTCGTGATCCACCGACAACGCCTGACAACATGTGTCAGCGCATTGTCAATGCATGTGCGAACATTACGGAGGGCGAACTACTCGCTGTTGAGAGGAATGTCGTTTCACGTATTGCCAAATGCATTGAGGTTGACGGACATAATTTTGAGCATTTATTGCATTAATGTGGTATTTACAGGTAATCACGCTGTAACAGCATGCGTTCTCAGAAATGATAAGTTCATAAAGGTACATGTGTCACACTGTAACAACCGAAATAAAATGTTCAATCGTACCTATGTTCTGTATTTTATTTTAAAAAATCTACCTGTTACCAACTGTTCGTCTAAAATTGTCAGCCATTCATTTATGACTATTACAGCGCCATCTATCACAAAGCGAAAAAAGTGGTCCAACTAAACATTCATTTATCTTTACGTACTACACGAATATTTAATAAAAAATGGGGGTTCCTATTTTAAAGTCGCAGTTGATATTCGTTTGACCTACGGCAGCGCCGTCTAGAGGGCGAACCATAGCGCCATCTGGTTTCCCCCTTCAAGCTAGACAAATTTCGTTCTTTGTAGTTTTTTGTTCGATGCTTATTTCGTGAGATATTTGGCCCAGTCACGATCAATGGACATCCCTGTATATATGTATTATGTGCAGTATGCAGTACCTGGTAAGTTACTGCACATCACTCAATGGTACACGTAGATTCATTCCAATATACAGCATGAGAACTGCATTAATAAAAATAAAAACTGCTAGTCACGGCACATCATTATAATACATAATTAATTGATTAATTTTTAATTAATCTATACATATATTATTCTGTTCTTGTGTAGGACAATCTAATTAGATACACTATGAACTCACAGCTGAATGAAAAAGGGAACCTGTAGCAAACGGGCACAGATCTTACTACATTACACCTGTCTAAAGTACTTAAGATACGTTGCAAATTTTACATTTATGTGACAAACTATAAATATAGGGTACTGTATTTTAACTGTCAAACCACACCAAGAAGGCATTGATAGTCTTGTTTCAAAGTGTGATAAGTGTATTAAGTGCTATGGAGATTAATTTTGAAATAATAAACAGTTTATGTACCTTTTTCCTGTCTGTCTAGTATTCGTTTGACTGTCTCTTACAATAGCTGCAAAACAGCAATGAAAAGCTGCTGATGCTTCACAGAAATAATTCAGTTGATGGGTGCAGTCTATTTTGTACCTGGGAATGGTGAGCACGGAGGAGAGTCCGCTGCCGTAGCTGGCGGTGACGAGCAGGTAGGCGATCAACAGCCAGGACAGCACGTGGCGCGTGGGGCCCACGACACGTGTGTGGCGCCGCTCCACGTCCGGCGTCTGCAGCACCAGCAGGCCCAAAGACCGGAAGAAGCAGTCCTCCACTGTGGAGTATCGCCCGCCGGCCAACACTGTGTCATTTTCCTCACCTGCAGACAATAGGTATTTAGGAGCCCTGTAATTATATTCCACAGATTATTGCTGTTCTTATAGATGTTTCGGAATGGTACCGAATAACTTCGGAGTGCTGTCAAGTCTTACAGGAGGAAGAATTTAAGAACAGGGACTCATGTCCGACAGTGAAGTTACACAGGATCGAAAATACGGGGTCAAAAGTTATCCATACGCCACCAACCTTGGAATAGGCAATTTTTCTATGTTAAAAATATGGTGCGGATTGTTGTTATTCTCACATTCAGACAGAATTTACCGGTGAATATTCTCACAAAATATCTGTTATTTTTGTGCAATTGAAGTTTAAAAATCACTAATTATCAAAAAATGGTCACGGGATCGAAAACGCATTGTTATTGGCTGAAGCTCTGGTAACGTCACATTCTAGAAGTAAGACGAAGCTATAGAAGATACTAAGTTTTTACATACTTCTTCTGCAAACACTTCAGCTACTTGGTGATAGAAAAAGAGTTTGCAATTTTAAATCAACAATAGAAAGGAATTTTGTAACCGCTGATAGTGGCTACCTCCTGAATGTCGATGCGTTTATGGTCCACTCATTTATAGCGGCGATATGTGCAAGGACCGACATTGTTTCCCTGCTTCCTGCAACATCATTAAACTCGCTCAAAATTAAGGAACTGCAAATCCTTTGCGAATGGGTCCGTATCTTGTATCTAGACTATCGACTATCGGCTATGAAAGACGACCCAATGCACAGTAAAGTCATTCTTGGCAAATATTAGTGCTGATTTCCTCTACACAAGACACAGCAGAGGCAGTGCAATGGGAATACGCTCTGTGGTGCAACGGACAGCGTTTGTGCATGGGGATGGGGAGGATACAGGTTCAAATCCTATAAGGGTCATGTACTTGAAAAAGTTCTTCACAAAATACGAAAATAGCGTTAGCAAGAACTTATTGGATCCGCTGTTTTGTTGGTGGGATGTATTATATATAGCTTCAGTTTAATCTTAGTCTGAGAAATGGACAACTGAGAATAAATGCATTTACTTTGCGTACAAACAATTCAATTTTTGAAAAGCATTGCTACTAGTGCACATATCGCCATACTCCCACAGTACAACTAGATGTAGGAGTATGTAGTTTTGTATCGTAAGAGATATAAAGCATGTACAACATAGAGGTAACACAAAAGTAAGGACTTTGATGTTTGTGAGTGCAAACTAAAGTCAGTGTCTGAAGCAAACTTACTTTATCTTTATATCAGATGATAAAACTTAAAAAATTTGAACAATAACGATCCTAGCTGGACTATACGAAGATAAAAAGCTATTGTTCCTAATAAAGTAAAAGGTGTATGATCATATTAACTAGAAAAATCTTTCTGTAGATAACGCGTGTGGACAGCGATCGCAAATGTAAGCGCATGTAAACGTCAAGGAAAACATAAAATATTCTCTTTGTGATGGCGAAGTTTTGTAATTTTGATTTGGTTTTCTCATGACAGGAGTGTCGAGTCGTTTTGCAAATAAGTTAAAATATTGTTTTGGCTGAATTCGAATCAGTCGATATCATCTTATAAAATTAGACGATCATGTTATAAAGTCTGATAGTCTATCAATTTTTCTTTGGTTCCATTTTGCTCGTTGCTTTTTGTCCAGACGGACGTCTCTTGACAGCTGTTCATCGTTCATTCTTTTATTCAGTCTGCCTTTTTTTTTCAGTTATCAACCAGCCGTCTGACCGAACACACTGAGCTACCGTGGCGGCATCTATCTGAGCTATCGAATGAGATACATAACACTGGGTATAACGACAATTTTCATTAAGAGTTTAATGTCGCTGGATGAAGCTATCCATCCTTGTAACAGTGGGAAATCATATCTCACAGGTAAATTAACGTTCAATTCAGAGTGCAAGGGTTTTTTAGTTGAGTAATGGGCATTGTGCATCGACGAGGTGGCATTTGGCCGGTGCAATTCAACCATATTTTATGCATCTTCTCATTCTTTAGAACACTCGGAAACAATTTTTTAGCAACTTTAATAGATGTATTTGTGCAGTGTGGTATTATACACCGTTTGTGACCCATTTTGCGAAACGTAAATTCCAAAACAAGATATCACTGTGAACTGGTTTTATGACAGTGGGTGCTGCGGGCTAGACAGTGATGTCACAGGCATCACATACTAGAATGATGCGTTTTAGCGGGCTTTCAAAGTATTTTCATTTCATTTCCATTTTTATAAAGAAACACTGAAATTCAGGAGAAAAAAAGATTTGTGAGCGTAAAATGACATAATTAACTATTTAAAAGAGTTTTCAGAAAACAGTCGAATTCCCATATTGCGACCTCTGCTGCTGATTACTTTGGCAGTCTGTCACGATCCATGAACGTGACTACAATGGGTGTCTCACCAGGTGTTTCTGACGGTACTGACAAATTCGTAACTGTGCGTAGACGAATTCAGCCCAAACAGTTACCATTTGTCAGGTGTGTCACGTGACAGCATGTATGAACAGAATGTCAGTTGTTTTCTCATTACTAACAAAAGTAATTTTAAGTGGAATTCTGATATGAACATTTGACATAACGGAGACAAATTACTTTTCTGTGATGTGATCAACAGAGACAGCAATACACGCATAACAGTCAGAGCTGTAGTATCTGCTGGATAGTGTTGCTACATGGCGGTAGCGGCGAAACAGCATCGTACAAGCCGCGGCACGAGAAGGTGCAAATCGGGCATCGGAAACGTGGTGAACAAATGTTTCTTGTTCAGGAATTCCATTACTGATATTGCCAGCTTGCATTTTATACCTCTTGTAATTCTAACCGTGTTAGTTACAAGTGACGGCCAAGACGTTTCCGTTCGAAGGCCGCGTGGTCCAGAATTGGTCGCCATTCAGGAGATATCGCCATGAGCAAGGAGGCAATCATCGCGCCGACGCACTAGGCTGAAAACCTTGTTAAAACAACGTACCTCGTCATAGCCTTTTCACAGGGACCAAAGACGTTATAACTGCATAGGGAGAGATCAGGACTACAGGGTGTGTGCTCGAGCGCCCCTCAACTGAGTTGGCTTAACTTCTGAATTAAGAAATTTGCTGTATGGGGACGTGAGTTGTCAGGAAGCAGCAGCACGTGATGGAGCGCCATTCCACAACTGTGGTTTTTAACAGACATGCTGTCCAATAAAAGTTCTTCGTTCTCTGACGGATGTCTACCGGTGTTTGTCCTTCGGCAACGACGGAAAGGATACCAGCACGTTGGACGTGTTTGAACGCATTTGTTAATAATGTCGCCATTGTTCACATTACTGCACTTGCCTCACTCACGTTGGAAAGACTTGAATGCCACACTAATGCCTTGGTTACATGTCGATGCTTATACACCCGCATCGGAGTCGTGCTACGTTATACATATGGTGCAGCAACACCCTCAGACTGGAACTTTTTGACCGATCCTTACGTTGTACTTCCAAAATGAAAAACAAGTCTACTACTTTTAATGTGGCATTTTCAGACTTAATTGGCCTACTTTCACTTCCGTAAAAGTTCATTCTAGGATGAGCGTCATTCCTCATACCAGCCTTCCAGCACCTTTGGTGTCTCAGGCAGAATTATAGCCTCATCATCCTATCTTGAAGTGGTTAATTCTATTTCTTGAATTTGAATCATTTTCCCAATTTATCCTTGGTTTCTTTTACTTCTTTTTCCATGTTAATAGCTAGTAACAATGGAATAGGCTAAAACTCTCTGACATTCCCTTTCAGTGCTCTGTCAAATTCGTGTCACAGTATTACATTAGCCATCTCATCTTCTTCGGCTTCCTCTTCCTGCTCATTGAGATTGTCATCAATATGCGGATTCTGCCTTTCCCGTTGTGAGGTATGCTTTTACAGCTTTACATTTCTCCTGTAACCAGATTCGATTATCCTAATTTAACTCAATGTAAATCTCTTTTTTATTGGTCTATATTCTCTACTGGTGGCTTTGTTTTTATATTTCTCTTCTCAGCTAACTCATCTACTGTCAAATAACGACTTTATTAGAGGATGAGACAGCTGTTATTCCAGTGGAGCTGGCTTAGATGCCAGCGCTACCGACCTCAGTCCTCGCTCCTTCATTCAAATGAACCATAAATGTACTTATGTCGAAATTCAAAGGGCAGTGGTACCCCGTAAGTCTTGGTACTACATGGTACTACATCTCATAAACAGTACAATGCTATTGTGGCCACTAGTGTTTCGGAACATGACATGTAGTGCGTATTACTGACCTTGGGGCTCCTCAAAAGACGACACCTTACTTATTCTTATTTTGACACAATGACATCGTTAATAACAACTGCAGTGGGCACGAGAGCATCAAAATTGGACCTTGCATCGTTGGAAACGCGTCGCCAAGTCGGATGAATCACTTTTACTGCTGGCTCATGCTATGCGTTGGGTTAAACTTTGGTTGCTATTCTGTGTTTAGTCTCCCGCGGTTATAGCGATTAAGCTATCCCCTCTTTCCGCCGGTGGCAGCAGCGATGTGTACCGATATTCGCACCTAGGATTACCTTTGGCCTGGCACTTATAGTTACCCTCTGGGCTGCGTGCGGGCAGTTGGTCGGTTGGCGTGGAGCAGCGAGGAGAACTCCACGGCTTGTGGTTTGGCCGGGCCGCTGGCGGCATCTATGCGGTGTCGGAGTGTGTGGTGCTGTTTCCATTGCTACAAGTTTCTTGGCTCACCGATCCTGGACATGAGAGTTGAGTTTTGACTTAATCCACCAGCAAGTCACGACTCTTCACATTGTGTAGTTTGGAATTCGTTGTCGGCTGTTGGGACATTCAAGCGAGTAACATCGTGTGTTCACAAGTTGGTATATTTTAGCCACCCTCCGGTGGAGTTTAACTGTATTTGGTTATTTGAATTAAAGTGCACCAGCGGAATCTTCTGCCTTGTGGCCGTTAACGTTCCGGGTACCTGCCATGGCCGTTGACCTAAATTCAAAATGGTTCAAATGGCTCTGAGCATTATGGGACTTAACTTCTGTGGTAATCAGTCCCCTAGAACTTAGAACTACTTAAACCTAACTAACCTAAGGACATCAGTCTGGAACCACGCGACCGCTACGGCCGCAGGTTCGAATCCTGGCTTGGGCATGGATGTGTGTGATGTCCTTAGGTTAGTTAGGTTTAAGTAGTTCTAAGTTCTAGGGGACCGAAGACCTCAGAAGTTAAGTCCCATAGTGCTCAGAGCCTAAGGAAATCACACACATCCATGCCCAAGGCAGGATTCGAACCTGCGGCCGTAGCGGTCATGTGGTTCCAGACTGTAGCGCCTAGAACCGCTCGGCTACACCGGCTGGCGACGTAAATTCAGGCAGTGTATTTTCCTCATCGTGTTGTCGCTGCCCAGCACGGTGTTTGACAGCTCAATGTATAATTGGTTGTGGGCGCCAATACGTTCTACGTTGTTCCATTGAACTCCCTTTTGTGTGCTGGTTGCGTGAAGCGGAGGTTATCTTGTCCGTGCGTCCGTTGATTGTCTGGCGGTTGGGTTGTTGTCGGATCGACAATGGTTGGGCCGACTGCCTGTCTCACCTAAGCGAGCGTTAGTGGGAATTCCAGGCCGACCCTCGGAACTTCTGAGCGCCCGTGGCTCTTCTGCCTTTTCTTGTTTGTTCTTGTTGTATGTAGTTGCATGGCGTCTAGCCGATCTTTAGATTAAGGTTGTTTGCCCTTAAGGCGTCAGATGGTTTGGGCCTTCAGCCTATTTTAAGAACTGAAACTTCCTGGCAGATTAAAACTGTGTGCCGGACCAAGACTGGAACTCAGGATCTTTGCCTTTCGAGGGCAAGTGCTCTACCAACTGAGCTACCCAAGCACGACTCACGCCCCGTCCTCACAGCTTTACTTCTACCAGTACCTCGTCTCCTACCGTCCAAACCTTACAGAAGCTCTCCTGCGAAACTTGCAGAACTAGCACTCCTGAAAGAAAGGATATTGAGGAGACATGGCTTAGCCTCAGCCTTGGGGATGTTTCGAGAATGAGAATTTTACTCTGCGGCGGAGTGTGCGCTGATATGAAACTTCCTGGCAGATTAAAACTGTGTGCCGGACCGAGACTCGAACTCGGGACCTTTGCCTTTCGCGGGCAGGTGCTCTACCATGTCTCCTCAGTATCCTTTCTTTCAGGAGTGCTAGTTCTGCAAGGTTCGCAGGAGAGCTTCTGTAAAGTTTGGAAGGCAGGAGACGAGGTACTGGCAGAAGTAAAGCTGTGAGGGCGGGACCTGAGTCGTGCTTGGGTAGCTCAGTTGGTAGAAGACTTGCCCGCCAGAGGCAGAGATCCCGAGTTCGAGTGACGGTCCGGCACACAGTTTTAATCTGCCAGGATGTTTCATATCAGCGCACACTCCGCTGCAGAGTGAAAATCTCATTCTACTTTGAAAACTGTTTACCTAATGCCTTTGGCATTTTTAAAGTTTATGTTATTGAGTCTTAAGTGTTGGGCCTTCAGCCGATTTTGAATTTAAGTTGTTTTGCTCTTAAAGTGTTAGATCCTTTGGGCCTTCAGCCTAATTAAGGAGGTATTTCAAGATAAGGGTTTGTCTTTTACATTTCTGAATTTGGTTGAACTTTAAGTTATTGGCTTTTAGTCGCTTTTAAATTAAAGTGGTCTTGCCCTAAAGGCAAGGGATTGTACGGCGCATTCAGCCGCTGATTAAGTTCCAATAGTAAACCTATGTTTTCTTTTTTTTTTCCTTCTCTCATGTAATGTTTGATCAAATAAAAGGTTGTATGTTCGAGTGTAACTGACAGCCGCTTATTTTGGCCCCTTTCCACAACTTAAACTGCCCGTCCTGTCCTGCGGGTTTAGCAGGGCGTCTCAGGTGGACCAGCCCGTTAACAGGGAGGTGGTAACAAAGTTTTAGAGTACACAGAAACGCAGAGGGCGATAATATGGGTCTTCAGTACGTACCGAGCAGCCTGGTGGAGCTGGTCTTGGCGATGAAGAGGGCGGCGGTGGCAACGAGCACGGAGACCCCGACGGCGGCCCACAGGTAAGCAGAGAAGGGCAGCAGAGGCACCTGCCAGCCAGGAAGTGGGCGTGGCCTGGGCGCCAGGCACGTGATGCCGGTGCGGTAGTAGGAGCGCGAGTAGTCCAGCCAGATATGTTCGTAGTACCAGTAGCCGAGCGACGAGTAGCTCGCGTCCACCAGATCGCGCACCACGGCGCCCATCAATCCGTTCCCGGACCCGTTGTCCCAGATTTGGCCCCACTTGTCTTCCGTCTCCAGCGTGAGGCGGCAGGTCGCGTTCACCTGTACGATACGTTCAGGTAGGAAATTTATTTTTACTGCTAGTGTTATACAGGGTGATGAAGCTAATATCTTCCGCTCAGATAGTCCCCGAGCTGGTTAAGATGTCGTAATTCTGTTTGACCCAAATGGGAGCCCACGGGCTTGCCTCGTTGAATATAGATTCTCGTCAGACCACCGAAGCTGTGTAACGCCAGGCGTTGCCGGCACTTCAGTGGCTATCTGGGTAGCTCGCCCACTGTTGGCTATTCTCTTAGCCTTTCGGGAAAGGAAGAAAGGGAGCCGTGGTGTGAAGTGCCTGTTCGCCAGTCCTGAATTAAATACGAATCTTCTCTGCTGTTAAAAAAAGCGTGTGACGAGGGCCTCCCGTCGGGTAGACCGATCGCCGGGTGCCAGTCTTTCGATTTGACGCCACTTCGGTGACTTGCGCGTCGATGGGGATGAATTGATGATGATTAGGACAACACAACACCCGGTCCCTGAGCGGAGAAATATCTCCGACCCAGTCGGGAATCGAACCCGGACCCTTAGAATTCTCAGTCTGTCGCGCTGACCACTCAGGTAGCGGGGACGGACTTCTCCCCAGTGTCTCATGGACTTACACCATGTGACACTAAGGATAGCGATCCGTCCGTCGGCTAGGGCCGTTAATTTCAGTGGCCCCCTTACAATGCGAAGATGACACACACACACACAAACACACACACACACACACACACACACACATACTCATTAAAGTCATCTAAGTGTATCAGATACATTTAACAGCCAAATCTCTCACATCGCGAATGAAAGGTGTCAGTGTGCGAGAAGGATAGGAAAGGCCTTCCCAAATAGGCAGTTGAACCTGACCCACGGTATCTCCCAGTCAGTACATCTCACTAAATGACGCATAACCACTTTCAATAGTTACCGAGCAATTAGTTTAAACAAAGTACGATTTTTCAGAAGGAACTACAATAATTTTCGCTGCTAGTAGGGTATTTGTAATACAGAAGAACTTAACTGCGTTTGACTCTTCTAAATTCGGTTAGTAGTCTCGCAAAAATTACAACTTTTTGAACTCATGGTTAACCTATTTTCAACAATTTAGATAGGCTGACTTGATTGTAGTTACCATTTGTCAGCTTACATTGCCCTTCTGTAACTACTTACGATTATATGAAAGAGAGAAAGTCTTTATCATTTACTGCTTTTACCAAGACTTCAGTACTAACATTTCTCAACTAATATGGAACAGAGCTTGTGAAGAAAATGGCTCTGTAGTGTAACGAAATTAAGCCGTAACATGCTGTGTTACCTAGTCGTGTCACGAACTGAGCCATATTTGAAGAAAGCGGTTCTGACATATCCACTCTGCGTAACTTTCGCAGAGAATTTCAATTATTTACACTGAAAAAAAAAAAACGTTTTACTTAACGACAGCAACCACGATATAGTTTGTCAACAAACATCAAAAGAACATAATACATGAAAACTCCCGTAAACAAACTCGTAAATTAGAAGGAAGGTCAGTGTTGGCCGTAATTTTGACGATTTATTGACAGCAAAATCGATTTTCGAGCACATAATAATCATCTTCAAGTGCTTTACCGTACAAATTGAAACTCGTAGGCACTGGTGCCAAGTTATTATCACTAACAGAAGCTATGAAAAGATCACAATATTGTGATCGTTTCATAGCTTTTGTTACTGAAAATAACTTGACACCAGTGCATACGAGCTTTAATTTGTACGCTAAAGCACTGAAGATGATCATTATGTGATCGAAAATAGATCTAGCTGTCAATAAATCATCAAAATTACTGCCAAGTTTGACCTTCCTTCAAATTTTACTTATATGATCGTTGTGCACACAGCACTCTATGGAGTCGCCAATCAATAAACTCGTAAATAATTAAGGGAGTGGCCATAATTTAGTTTAGTTATAACAGTAAGAGCCGAATAAACTCGCACTGTTCGCGAGTATGTAGTAATATGACTTCTTATGAAAGTAAACACACTTTACGCAGTTGACAACTATTAGATTCAAAATTTCAACCTATAACGTACCTTACACTAATAGCAGACGAGCTGCCTAACTGTGATTGGTGGGCACTCAGGATTTTAATGATGGACATGAAAATTTACGAGGGGTGATATATATCACAACAAAACACCTAAATTCACCTGATGAAAACACTGTTCACATTCATAAAAACACATCCTTCCAAAAGAATACGTAAATCACTCTCAATAACAACTGAAATAAAATAACTAAAACGAATTAACAACGCCAATACAGATTGCAAATACGCGTTACAAAAGCTACAATTATTTAAGGAAATCAAATACTGAGAAAAGTTCACTCCAAAGCAAAAAGAAACTACATTTGGATGTGTTTGAAGAGTTTTTAGTCTTTATAGAGGAGGGCCCTTGGCGTAGTAACTTATCTTTTTGATGACCAAAAGTTGTGATGTCAACGGTGGCGTAATTAAAGCAGGCAGATCAGTTATGAAATGGCAGCAGATACGTCCTCTTTCTTGAAATGTGTTGCTGCAGGCGGTTATTCCATTCTTCGTTTCATTCCTTATGTCCGGCAGAACTCAGTTGTTGGCGTATAAATACACGTTCGTATGCGTACGATTACAATAATGCTTACACACTTTCTACCGTCCCGTGCACAGTTTTAAAACACTTCAATATTCAGTTCTACCCACTGATGACGATACTACGACCTGTACATGTTTAGCAGTCACTATCGCAAATTCACAGTTCTGTAGAAAACAGTGCCACAGGTTAATATCAGTTTGGAAGTACCTATGGCGGCAGTTAATGATTACACGCTCCGCCATTTATCAAGCAGCAAAAGAAATCAGTATATTAAAGTACATTAGCTTGTGCATCTCAGTTAAGCGCAAACAGTTCAGTTCTCACAACGACAATCATAGTAATTACCCATATACATTGTCACTGCTGTTTATAGTATTCGACGAAGCTCACAGTATCCACACAGTGTAACATTTTGCTTCATAACGTTCATGTTGAAGTTCAGCTTAAGCCATCACTGAATGATAAGAAAAAGCCCCTGAATATTCGTGCGATTATATCTAACATGTTTATACAACATAAAACGAGGCCAGGCCACGACGCCATACACTTTCTGAATGTCACTTTTCACCTGCAACTATCGACATGGCTCTTACTCATCAATTCATACGACAGAAAGGGTTACAACCCGTCGAAGCTGAGCAATGATGTCACAGGCTACCACAAATGATACATTGCAATGATTTAAAAGCATAGAAGAATCTTAAGAAACAAAACATTGTGGTACAGAGAATACAGATCATGGACATGTATCAAGTAAATCCATATTTCCAACGTAATATGATGCATATCGCTTTTTTCACTTGATAAACCTGTATAATAAAGTGATATACGTTACACTGGTTGACTTTTATACAAATTTCACGTATGTCGGTTTTTTCGCTTTCGCTAGTACTAGTATCAACTCAAGAATAGGACACTAGTACTATCGAAGGCGAAAAAATGTAAAATTTGTATTCTGTGTTTCACCTAACCTGTATAGGGCAAAAGGTGAAATGAAGGCTAGGTTACTAGCGACAAAAGCGACAAACGTCGTATTTGCATCCCGTATTAGAATACTAGTCTTAGCGTAGTCAAAGCAAGCAACAAACGTAAAATTTGTGTCCTGTACTTAAGATTACCTACATAGGTCAATCGAAAAGTAGGAACCAGGGACAATAATGTGGTGTCACCGCCAGACACCACACTTGCTAGGTGGTAGCTTAAATCGGCCGCGGTCCATTTAGTACATGTCGGACCCGCGTGTCGCCACTGTGTAATCGCAGACCTAGCGCCACCACCAAGGCAGGTATCGTGATACGAGAGAGCACTCGCCACAGTTGTACGAGAACCTAGCTACCGACCACATGTACGAAGCCTTTCTCTCTCATTAGCCGAGAGACAGAATAGCCATCAGCTAAGTTAATGGCTACGAACTAGCAAGGCGCCATTAGCCATACAGTGATTGTACTTAAAGTCTCCTGTGTATCGTCAAGATCGATGTACCACCATGATTGAGTAAAGTTAAGTATTAAACCTGCTCCGTACTTTTCTTCCTAACATTAATTACGTATCCTGTTCCAGTACTTCACGCCCGTCTGCGTTAGTCTAGCTTGCCTTTTCAGCCATCTCAACTTCACGGTGTCGGCCCAGCTACCGACACAACAAATAATACATTCCTTTGTTTCAATTTACGATTATGACGCTTCGCCACAGTAGATAATCGATTCATTGTCTATGGCTCGAAGATAAACAAATTAATATCTATGACAAAAGTATGACATCATTGGTCAAAGCCGCGAAGTTGTTCGCCGTTCTTCGGTTGCCCCACACTTAGTTTTACGCAGCGCATTATACATCAGCGCTACAGAGGAAAGGAAATTTGCATGTAAAATCTAGTGTCCGATTCCACCCGTCAGCTCTGACCAATGACACCTGTGTGACGTCATGAGTTTACGATGCGAAGAATGTAAGGTCGCCGATTATTAAATGTTGTCTGTGGTTGTCTTAGTAACTGATGTACATTATGCTCTTTCTTCTACATATGTCGCGATTTCCGAGGGTATGGTTAAGCAGGAACCTAAGAGCGCTACCAGAATTCCAAGATTTCATGTTTTTCGCCGTAGTACACAAATAGAAATGACCTGTATAGCTCAAATTTATTTACCGGTTCCAAAATTTTTTATTTTTTGGAGTAGTGCAGAATTCAATACCAAAAACAAGAATTCTCGAAGAAAGAACTGGACACACGCAATGCAAAAACGCTGAAAATAATGATCATAAATCCTTCAACAAACCACTGTACAAACCTACGGCAAAACCATTAAGATAACGAAGCTCGGTTTCTTATTTGTCGCGTTTTTTGAGTAGTGTGCACTATACATTCTTTTGAAATTTTCATGTATGATACCGTTCAACTGTCGATCACAGGTTCTTTTATTAAGTCATTTTCATTACGTGTGGACTGATAGTTCGTTAAGGTTTTAGCTGTGTGATGTCGTTCTATGAACCTCTACAAACATGCAATAAATAACGGACCTAGCAAATGACAGCTAGAATAAGACCTACGTAGGTTAATTCTAGTTACCGATTCCAGGATTAATTATTTTTCGCAGTAGCACATTCAGCTACACAAAGTAGGAATTCTAGATCAAAGAATTGGACGCACTTACCGAAAGAACGCTGACAACAATGAACCTTCGAACTGGTAATTAGAACTGATCTGTAGGTTAATTCCATTTACCAATTCCAAGACTTCATATTATTCCACGAATTTTCGTTACTACTGTAGTGCCATTTCTTTCAGGATTTCTGTGTTGCGTTCTTCTTATTTCCCGTTAGTGTCCTTTTACGTTTCCTATATATTACTGTTAACTTCATTTTGCGATTGTTACGCTGATTTTTGGTTTGTCTCCACTAAAAACCCCGATTTCCACGCGGTAATTCCCTTACATTAAATTTTTATTATGTTTCACAATATTACAAGTTTACGTAACGTGATATTGTAGGGGACTGTAAAGGTCGTCTGGGGTTCTTTCACGTACTCGCACGACCTCTGATAATTTATTTCACGTATGTGTATTTCCTGGTTTTGTGTTGTTACTTTCTTTTAAGGTAACTCAATGTCTTTCCGATATAATTAGTTCAATATGATTAATCTCGTGAACTGTGACTGTGTATTATTTATTACACTGTTGTATTGTCTTCTGCCATACATTCGTTTGTTTTTGAATAATCCACTCTACCTTCAAACATCGCCTCTCTGTATCTTCTTTGTTTTATGTATGACGTCATTGTTCGAATCCAATGGGTGGGATCGCACACTAGAATTTATCCGAATCTTTTGCATACTCAATTAAAAGGTGATTCATGTAGCAATACAAATGAAGCAAAACATAGTAACGTTTCATATTTCAGAACAAAACCGCAAAAATACTTCAGACCATCAAAGACACAATTAAGGAGTAAAAGGAAACAACAGAAAAGAAGAAAAAGAAATTATAGCCCATAATTAGCAATACCTTCATCAGAAACAATGTCATTACAGTGCCACAACAAAGGATAGAACAAAAATCATGCACACGGTGGTAACCACATTGGAATATCCCATTAAGTACGTATCTGTTTAGCAATACGGAACTAATGAAATCATTGAATGGTTATGAAAATAAGCAAAATTTTCCAAGTACTACTGTTATCAGAAGCATTGACTCTACAAATAGAAAAGACAAAGCAGTTTAGAGCGAAATTAGGAGCAAGGGCGTCAGCATAACAGTAAAGGGAGGTTTAGGCTGTTAGAGGAAAGGAGACAGGTGGAAAGAATATACTGAAGACGTCTATGAGAGGGAGGAAGTGTCTGCTGAAATAAGAGAAAAACTGGGAGTCTGTTTGGGAGATATAGCAGATGCAGCATTAAATTCTGTGTATATAGATTTTTGGAAGACTTGCTATCAAATAAGGTGGAACGCGTAGTTAACAGTCCTTCGGAATATCCAAAATAATTGACGGGAATATCAACCAAGCTACTGTTCAAGTTACTGTGTAGAATCAATATGGCTGCTGACGTACCATCAGACACTCGGAAAAATTATCAGCTGTGCAGTCTCAAAAATAGCGACGGTAGATTAGTGCGACTGTTATCGAAAAACTGGCTCATTAGCTTATGCATCCGAATTCTTGCCGAGAATATTGTGCAGATGAATGTAAAAGAAAATTGTCGATCTCTTAGGTAACTATAGGTCTGGGTTTGAGAAAGGTAATAACTCAGGAGCAACAGTTCTGATGTTCTGCCTGATAATGTAAGCAAAACTTAGGATTTATCGAGTCACCTTTATCGGACTTGTCGACTGAAGAAATGCATTCAAAATCCGTAAAAGGACAGGAGTAAGCTACAGTTAAAGACAAGTGATATTCTGTATGTTTAAGAACCAAGAAGGAACAGTAACACTAAGATATCAAGAACGAAGTGTCCAGATTAAAGAGGAGTAACGTCAGGGTTGAAGTATTTCTTCCCAACTGTTCAATCTCTACATTGAAGAAGCAATGACAGAAATAAAATATATTTTCAGGTGTGGGATTAAAATTCAGGACGAAAGAACATTAACGATAAAATTCATTGATGACATTGCTCGCAAAGAAAGTGAGAAGGAATTATAGGACATGCTGAATGGACTGAACAAAGAACTAAACACAGAATATGGATTGAGAATAAACCGAAGAAAGACGAAAATAATGAAGAGTAGCAGCAATGGGATTAGCGATAAACTTAACATCAAACTTGTGGCGAAACAGATAAGTGAAGGAATTGTGTGACCCTAGAAGCACGGTATGACGGACGAAGCAAGCAGCACATAAAAAGTAGACTTGCATAAAAAATCAGAACGTTCCTGACCAAAAAAAGATTATTGGTACGAAACATCGGGCTTTACATTAGGAACAGATTTCTGGTAATGTACGTCTGGAACACAGCATTGTAAAGAAGTGAATCAAGGTCTATGGGGAAACCCGAAAAGAAAAAAACCGAAGAGTTTGAGGTGTAGTGCCGTAACACATTTTCCTAGCCGTCCAGTTATTCTGGGCTGTTTCATTGTTGTAGTCGCCTCATCCTGTTTCCTCAGCCGGAGGAAGTAATTTTATGTTATGCCTGGAGAAGAGGGGCTAGATTTTTCCCCAATCCTTCCATATCGGTATTTGTTTCCATGTAAATCTGAAACTAATGGTTTCGAGTCTCCTTTTCCCTGTTGTCTTCGAACTGTGTTCCTGTTTGTTAGTAGGATAATGAACAACTACATTTGCTAAAAATCTGTGTTTTGCAGGCTATTAGCTGTGAATTCCTCCAGATCAATGATCAGATCTCAGGCTCTTTGCTGAAAGTGGTTAGAGACGTACAGTAATTTTCATTATTGGCTTTCGAGTTATCAAGCTGAATACTGTCTCCTTGGTTAAAGCGATGTAGGAGATCCTTATTTATATTGATTTGCTAATGAATCAGTGTACACCATTACTCCGGATATGTCAATAAACGGACCCAGGTATAGAGGGTCAGGTCTCCTCATTGGTGTTGAACGCGCCATGTCGCACAAAAGAGAATGGTTTCCGGCCGCGACAGTGATCGTCATTTTGCGCGAGGCCACAGAAGCTTTAACGAAGGACGGAACGAACGTTTCACTACTGTATAAGTATACAGAAAAATAAGTGGACTGATAAGACATGAAAAGTTTTCTCACCTTTTCGGCGAGGAAAGCAGTAAGTGGAAAACAATGACAAAAGAAAATAATAGGCTGTTGCTGCTACTCCTGGTTCTGGGAATACGCAAACTAAACTTTTTAGGTCTTCCGTCTCCTATTCAGCCTCGAGACGGATTTAGTATACCCCATCTATCTGCGTCCAGAGTGAATTCTATGTGCAAGTTTGAGAAATTTTTCCAAGTGTTTGCGTAGCGTGTATCTGAAGTGGGACGTTCGTGCAAGCCCGATATTCGCCTAGTGGGGTGTGAGAGACCACCTAAAAACCACATCCAGATTAGCTGACAGACCGACTCTCGTCGTCAGTCAACCGTGCGGATTCGATCCAGCGTCGGCGCACCTCCCTGTCACGAAAGCGGGCGCTCTAATGCACACGCACATCCGAGCGAGTGACAAGGTGATAGAATATTGTTAAGGTATCAGGGGATAACTTGCATGATAACAGAGGTTCCTGTAGAGGGTAAGAATTGTTGAAGCGGAGACTGGGAGATATACGAGTTGTGAGAAGAATTCGTGGCGCATCAAATAATCAGCGGACTGATGGAAAAGAAAAAGATGCAGATGGTTGCTGTAACTATCAATGACTATCAATGAAATTTATTACCTCATTTTTATGCTGCAAGAATGTGCTCTTTACGACAAGATGTAGTATGCTAATAAAGGCCCAGAGATTTTAGGTAAAAACGGCATTTCAATGTCCACTTTTAGATACTGTATTCAAAACATGAATACACTCACTCGTCTATGTACCCATACAGTACTGGAAACGTATTTTTTTCCCATTTACATGGTGATGACGAGAGCTGCGAGCATCGTGAGGTGGTGCTAGTAATACCGTCCACTTGCTACAGCACATAGCATGCTCATACATAAAACGTTTAATGTTGATACTGTATTCATTTCATCACAACTGCGACCGCTGCCAATCCAGTAGTGGTGTATAATGCAAATCTGCGAACCCTCAATTATCTGAACCTATGCGTTTCTCGTCTGCTTTGTGTGAAAGCTCGTAATAGACTTCTGCTACTTACGCATGCTTAGATCACTCACCGTGCTCTGCCAGCTACCCCAACCTTGGTGTTTCCCTAATCAATAGATGATCTATTTTTCCTTATATTACGTATGTTTTATGGTTTGCGTAATACAGTAAACCGGTTGGAACAAGATTTTACTTCTAAGTCTGATGCCATCAACAATGTCCTGTTTCCTCCTACAGCCCTTTTAGGCGTATTGTGTGCTACGCCACACGGTGACAATTTTACTGACAATTACAAATTGTACATGACTCCCAATGTCTATAACATTTATATGGTTTAAATACTGTCTCGTTACGAAGTATTTTATATGACGAGAGCATTTTGTTCATAAATATGTTCATGCATTACTACACGAAACTTCTTAGATTTTCTGAAGAAGACACAAGCAGTTGGTGTTGAAACCACGTTACAATACAATCTTGTTGCGACCAGTTGACTGCGCTATAGAAAACATATTCTTGTACGGTTGCTGTCTCCAATAATGTCGATAACAGTAAGACATACGTTTTATCTAATTCCTGGATGCTTGCAAATATGATTCCTGAAATGACAATTTTCATAAACATGAATGTTGTTTTTACATCCAAGATAAACGTTTTGTTTATAGTCAAACCCGTTTTTACATCAAACAGAATGCAAATTACGGTTTTTGTGACCTTGTGTGGTGTGTGTGTGTGTGTGTGTGTGTGTGAGAGAGAGAGAGAGAGAGAGAGAGAGAGAGACAGAGAGACAGAGCAGAGAGAACGTGGGTTTAGCCTTTTGCTACGTGCCACACCTTCTACCTACGTCACAGCTATCACAAGGTCAAGGATGTTGTCAGTCAGACAGGCAACAGGCCAGGCCAAATACGCTGCCCGAATCAAAATGAAATTTCGTGGGTTCTTAGGGTATGTAATGTTATTCCTCTGCTTTCAAAATCTGCAAAAAATTCGCAAGCAACTTGGCATTATAATGAATATGGACGCACTCATTTTGTTGGAGAAGGACTCGTAAAGGCGTTTAGCCACTTCTGAGACAAGCTGAGCCACAGCTGTTGTGGCAAGTTCATGGTAGCTAGTATACTGGCACTGGTTCCCCAAATTTTCTGTCCAGAACAGATCTGGAGATCTTGTGGCCACTGGAGTAATTCAGTATCGCACAGACAGTTCATAGAGACACAAACTCTGTAAGGGTAAGCATTACCCTGTTGGAAAATGGTAACACCGGTCCTGTATCGTGAGAGATAACACAGGAGGACGCAGGATATCCATGACGTACCATTGTGCTACCAAAGTTCTTTCAGTCACTATTAAGCGTGAGCAAATATCATACCCGAACGCTCCCCATACCATCCACACCTTGAGAAACATCGCCACTTTGTTTGATACAAAATACGGTGAGCCTTCCTCGTGGTGGTCGACCGGAAGCTTAACGTATATGACTGGCCTCACGTTCTTATGCATTCCAACACTGGGCCACTGTCACATCCGAATGCACAACAAATAAGTAAAATGAAACATTCGATTAGCCAGCCCCAGTGTGAGTCCCACTGTCAGGTCCATTTCAGAGTCTGCAAGACGCTGATAACAGTGTATACAAACATGAGCATGCCGCATCTCCGTGTCCTTCACACTGATCATTCAACTTCTGACACTATTCACGATTCGTATACCACAAGGTCTGGTAAGAACACCAAACATGGGCAATACTAATTAGCTGTGGTGGCCGTTCTACAAGCCACACAGAATGGAAAACCCGCCGATAATGAGTACTTACACGAAGTTGCATTGACATCTGACCATGTCTTCTATGCAAGGCAGAGTAGATTATGTTGTGGACGAGTGACTGAGCATAGGATTTTCCAAACCCAAAGGTAGACGAGACCACTCCTAATGGCCTCCCAGTCTCATCCGTCGAAATGGCGTGTAATCGGTAACAGCTAGGAGTAATAGTTGAATTGCGGTAAACTTGGTTTAAGTCTTCTCTCTTCTGACTGGTTTGATGGCAGTCAGCCACGAATTCCTCTCCTGTGCAAACCTCTTCACTTCACAATGGCACCTACATTACACGCACTTACTCAGTTGTACCAAGTACACGACTGACCTCAGACGTTAACCTGGTCTGTTGAAAATGATCGGAGCCATTCTAGTTTAAAAATGTACAATTAAGTATTTAACTGGCCTCGACAGTTAAGTAGTCAGCACGACTGATTAGCATGCGGAGGACCCGTGTTCGATTCCAGTTACTACCAGGAATTTTTCCTTGGTGGGAGGATTGGAACAGGACGCACCCAGCTTCATGATAACAGTGGGTGAGCTGGTTGACCGAGTACCGGCTCCAGGTTGCAAAAACTGACAACGCAGGAGAGCAATGTGCTGAATCCATGTCCCTCCACACAACATCTAATGACGCCATTCAAAGAGGATGGCACGGTCGTCAGTAGGTGCCCACAGATCCAACAAAGCGTGAGGACGAAGTTTTTTTACTGGAAATATAATATCCACCAAACATACACACTGGTCAGTAGAACATTATGACCACTTACCTAAAGCCGGTATGTCCAGCTTTGGCACGGATAACAGCGGCGATGCGTCGTGACATGAAAGCAGTGAGGCTTTGGGTGCTCACTGTATGGACTTGGCTTCACCTCTGCACACACGAGTCACCTAATTCCCGTAATTCCGGGGAGGAGCGCGATGTGCTCTGACGCTGTGTTCAGTAATATCCCAGATGTGTCGCTCAGGTTCAGATGTGGCGAATTGGGAGGCCAGCACTTCAATAGAAACTCGCCACTGTGTTCCTTGAACCAATCTATTTCAATCCTGGTCTTGTGACATGGCACATTATCTTGCTGAAAAATGTCACTGCCATTGGGGAAAATGAGCGTCATGAAGGGGTGTACGTGTTCTGCAAGCAGTGTACGATTCTCCTTGGCCGTCATTGTGCTTTGCACGAGCCCCACTCGATCCATGGACGCCCATGTGAATGTTCACTAGAGCATAATGGAGCCGCCGCTATCTTGTCTCCGTTCCGCAGCGTAGGTGTCAAAGAGCCGTTCCCCTGGAAGACGACGGATTCATCATACCATGAAACGCTCAGCAACTGCGCCAACGTTCTGTACCGTTGGTCACGTGCCCATTTCAGTGGGTAGTTGCCGATGTTGGGGTGTTAACTGTGATACACGCATGGGTCGTCGGCTGTAGAGGCCTATCGTTCAGAGTGTTCGGCGGACTGTGTACTCTGACACAGTTGTACACTGTCCAACATTAAAATCTGACGTTAGTTCCTCTACAGTTTGCCCCAGTCCTGTGTTACCAGTCTGCCCAGCCTACGACGCAAGACGTCTGCAATGAGGGGTGGCCGCCCAACTCTACGATGTCAGGTTGTGGTATAGCCTTGGCTTCACCACATGTTGAAGACAATCATCACAGCACTCCTCGAACGCCCGACAAGTCTTGCAGTTCCCGAAATGCTGGTGCCGAGCTTCCGGGTCATCATAATCTGTCCTCGGTCAAAGTCAGATAACTCGCCCTCCATCCCCTTTCTTTCTAGTTCATGTGCCGTGACGCTGCTATCATTTGGAAGCGTCTATATCAATAGGAGGTCGGTGGTCATAACGTTCTGACCTATCACTGTATTAACGCAATAAGCAGCGAGAAGCTAGTGGATTATATCCTAAGTTTACCACATGCTTAGTTTGCAGAGAAATCGGCACTACATTTGAAACGTCCCCTTAGAAAAATTATATATGACTGTGCTTAAACTGACACACAATATTTTTTTAGCGCAACGTAATCTGACTTTCAATAATCCACAAAAGAATGGCCCTGACTAACATTAACCTATACCTTTCACAAATCACTTACCTCACAAAAATCTTCGTTACTCGAACTACTGCAATACAGCGAGCGCCACTACTGCCAGCTAAATAAAAGATTCAAACTAAGGAAGGCCCTATCTACTGATAGGCATAGTTGGCAAATGAAAGATTTTAATAGAGAACAAACAATGTATTTACCTTAATAGTCATAATATATATAGCAGTTCATGACATCCATTCTTACAAATGTACTGTTTCTGATGGACACACCTTCAGATTATCCATTCTCAAAAATCCGCCATCTCACTTCCCCACATCCACCACTGCTGGCGGCTCACCTCCAACTGGGGAACGCTACGCGCTGTTGACATCCAGCTGCCCAACACTACAATGGCGAATATTACAACAATGCTAACCAGCCACAGACTGCACACAGCACAGCCAGTGATTTTCTTACAGAACGCTACGTGGCGTTACCAATAAGAAAACCTAAACAGCCTTCTTACACATTACTGTAAGTAGCTGTTGGACATAGCAAACTGTTACTAAATTAAAGTCATTAACTACCGAGTGACTGACAATGTAATCAGGGTTAAAAAATCATTCTACTCGGCCTATAACCTTTACTTCATAATGTTGATGAACTCTTCGAATTCGAAACTCGATTACGGCACCGTGTTGCTCACGCACCGACGTGGATAAATTACACTTCGCCATGTTACACGCTACAATTTGGAACCCTCGCCGCGCGGGATTAGCCGAGCGGTATAAGACGCTGCAGTCATGGACTGTACGGCTGGTCCCGGCGGAGGTTCGAGTCCTCCCTCGAGCATGGGTGTGTGTGTTTGTCCTTAGAATAATTTAGGTTAAGTAGTGTGTAAGCTTAGGGACTGATGACCTTAGCAGTTAAGTCCCATAAGATTTCACACACATTTGAACATTTTTCGAACCCTCTAGTGGCAGAGGTTTGCAACTTGCGCCAGACAAACGAGAAAGTCAGCTAAGTAAAATGCACATTTAATACCTCAACCGATATTGAGAACAGAATAAAAAAATTGCAGGTATTGCTTTTAAGTATGCCCTCCTATATTACTGGTTACTGACTGGGAAATTATCTTAAATGTTGAAAAATTACACTGATCGACAAAATTTCTCTTTTATCTTTTACACAAAAGAAAGTACACGTATCTTATAGATTCAGATGCGCTGAACGCCAACAGGAAGATTAAAAAAGACTCCTAGCTCACAGTTACAAGTAAATAAAGTTTTACATTTCACATTCACACTTAAGTGATATTATAACAGCTACATGCAAAATCAGTATAACAAGGACTCCTCTGCTATGAGTGAATTACGTGGATTATTCGAGAACAATTTGGCAATGTTGCTTTACGCCACAACTCACATGCACCATCCAGGCACGTGAGCATTTTAGAATGTAGAAAGCAGACGCGATTTTGTAATTGGTCACGGCTGCGTCTTCTTGTGCTGTGATGGTTCTCTCGTTGCTGGAGGGAGTATCGCGGTGTTTGGCAGTGAATGGGTGAGGTGACGCGCTGAAGACGATGAACTGTATTATTGTGCACTTGCATGCTTTTACAAAGATTCCCCGCACTTGCAGTAACAAACCTTGTAACTTTTGACGTATTTTTGCAGATGTTATTTGTGGTTCAAGAAGGCGACCATTGACCGAAGCTCTGAGAGAAGCATAAGCCTTGTATTTTGGGTAGCAAGTTGGAGACCTAGAAAAATTGTGAGTTGTACGCGTATGTTGCGCATTTCGTCTACAATGAACGCTTGAAATTTCTCCATTTCTCCATGAAGTTCGGTGTTAACCCACAAATCATGCACCGGACTGTTATTTTTGTATGGTACCTCCCTTGAGCAAAGAAGTCAGTACCAAGAGGAAGAGGAATTTTCTATACCCGTTCTCCTACACGTACAGCCGTGAAGCAGTGTAAGCGATGGTGCTGAACCGATACATACAGCCGAAAATGTGCAATACACCGCCAGTGACACAGACCCTACATTTACACTAACACTGCCGTCTGGAGAACCTTACAAAATCACATACCGTGAAATCAGTGATATGAGTAGGCATTTAGATTTTCAAAAGCATAAAGCCGAACTCTTCACCTTGCGACTGCAGCAGTGGAATCTCGTCGCTGTCGCACCGAACAAATCTGGTGCCTCGGTCAAAGATATTGCTAAAGAACGTAGTTATTCTTCTATTGCACATTTTTTGGGTCTCTTGACAGCACTCACGAATGGAGGCGCATTTCAGTATTTGTGTAAGACGTTTCCACGACTCAGCACAGAGAAAATCACGAAGGCGATGAAAATTCCACTCTGCAGCAGAATTTGCACCGATATGAAACTTACTGGCGGGTTAAAACTGTGTGTCGGACAGAGACTCGAAATATGGAACTTTACATTTCTGGGGCTAGTGCTCTACCAACTGAGCTACCCAAGACCGTTTTCCAGCGAAGGACAAAGGTCCCCAGTTTGAGTCCCGGACCAGCACAAAATTTTAATCTGCCAGGAAGTTTCAAAAAGGGACATTCGTTGGTCCGTCTGTTGGGGTAATACACACTGAGCGTCCACTCTAACCCCTCATCAGCTGCATGCGTGACACTGTTTCGCAATGTAACAACACTGTTCTTGGTAAACAGGCGAGCGGAAAGTGACAGGTATCTTGTGGACGAACGCATTCATGCTTATAAGTTTTTTGACTGCAACACGATAGTGGAGATGTACAGTCGTGCTCAAAAGTATCAGAACGACCTGAATTGCGTTTCACCTGATTCGCATTCAACCCGCATAACGCAGCTGTCTAGCAGGTCATCTAATCGCTCCTTGGTACAGTCGTTTGACTATTGAAAATGGTTCCAACAAGTCACCACTACAAAACACTGATCTGTATCGCAATAACTCAAGTTGTAAAGTTATACCACGATACTAGAAATATCAGGGAACACCTCATCACAGATAAGACTGTCCTTATGGCGTGTAAGCTCACATTTATTGCAACAAATGACATACCTGAAATGTTACCACTCTCATTATTACATAAGATAGGTAATGCACGTAGTAAGTTCGTCGTCTTCGTGATTTCCTCTTCAAAGTAACACACCGTACATGTTATTTAACATAAAAATACATTAAAGCTTTACGTTACAAGTAGTTGAGAATATGTATGAACTTCAAATGACACGACGAACCGTCTCGTTCTGCATATGGATTCAAACCCAGCCCATGATGACTAAGATTTCGCGACATGAAAATTAAAAATCATTCCTGACTAAGCAGCCAGAGAGTGATATACATCGATTTTAGAAAATATCAGTTATCAAATATCAACTTCAAATTGCATAAAGTAAACATTTTTAATGGACGCAAATTCCTACCCAGCATGTATTGTCCCAGTAAACGAACTACGAGAGATGTCAAATATTGCTTATTCACAAGTAATTTACTTGAAATTCCGGGAGGTAAGGCTTTGTGTTGGACAGGTTCAAATGGTTCAAATGGCTCTGAGCACTATGGGACGTAACTTCTGTGGTCATCAGTCCCCTAGAACTTAGAACTACTTAAACCTAACTAACCTAAGGACATCACACACATCCATGCCCGAAGCAGGATTCGAACCTGCGACCGTAGCGGTCACGCGGTCCCAGACTGAAGCGCCTTTAACCGCACGGCCACACCGGCCGGCTGTGTTGGACAGGGATTCGAACCCAGAACCTAATCGAATTGTTATGTAAGCACAATCAACTTTGACATATCCGATTTTCTCGGCAGTAGCTAGATGATTTAACTGAAATAACGAGACGAAACATTAATTTTTTCCTTCCCAGAACTCCAACCCGGCACCTATCGCTTGTATATTCTAGAAAAATGAACGTCAAATATGGAGTATGTTACACCAGCAGCGATATGTGAGCATGTTTGAACTAGAAATCATATGACCAGGAGTTCAGTGCTGACTGGAATTCGAATCCCATACATATCGTTGTTGACTACACACAAAGAAACGTCAGCTATCGAATTTTTCTCCGCCAGCAGCTCGGAATAACATCCTTCAACTTACAGTGATCTCTCAAATAGTTCTGTTGTCTCACTGGGACTCAGAATCGTCATATTTCGTTAGTGGTGACAGCGAATAAAAATGCATTAAAAATCAAATTTATTATCCACCAGCAGGTAGGTGTTCTCACGCTAGAGCATGATAATACACGATGAAAACTTTGGTGCCGGGCCAGGATTCGAACCTATACACGCCCAATATGTGGAGATGCTGAGGAATCTGAAGTTTTGAACAAACAACAAATAGTAGTCGAGCTGTATTGTCACGAAGGAATCAAATTCCGCTTTAACGGCGGTCTGAGTTGCATTTCATGTTCAGAACAAATTTCATCGACATGCAGAAGCTCAAATAAAAGATGGAATAAGTGTCCTGCGACCCTATATAGCGTTTGTTTCGTCACTAGAAATAAATAACTAGTATAAGAAAGGTTACTGGTGATAAAGTTCCCACATATAGCCACTCCTGACTGTATTGTGGTTCAACTTGACATCTACTTCGTAGAGAAGAAATATCATGTATAATGTGAATTTCAGACCGCAATGTCATTTTAACTTCTTCACTTGGCGTAGCCAGAAGAGAACAGAATCTGTTTCTCACTATTAAAAATCATCGGCAGATGTCAGATTCGAACACAGATCATCAGCACAGCAACCGAGCATCAATCCAACAATCCACCAAACCTTCTACAGTGCAACGCCTTCCCTCTATCATAGCACTGTTGCGGCACACCCGATGAGAATTGTGACACACAGGCTCCCTGTAGTGGTTTGCAGCATGTTCAGTATATTCATCTACTTGGTTGACCGAATCGCCATGAACTAGCTGCCTCGGCTGCTCAGTGCATACAATCGACTCTATTTTGTAATCACCGAAATAAAATCACGTAACTGCCACCTACATAGAACTGCCAACACTGTAGGATGCAAAAGTTTAAATATAAAGTGTTCCTTTCCATTTGAGCTACTTTATTGCACTACCTGTTTGTTGAAAACGTCGCGCAGTGCAAAAGAAATGCTGAAACTGTCTGTCTCTCAGAAGTCTAGATCTGGCCATACGCATTATCTCACAGCACTGTGGAGTTCGGAAGTTCCGGACGAACTGTCGTTGACTTCTGGAGGTGTTGCTGATGCGTGGTGGGTAGTAGCGTAATGGTAAGCGTTGCGCACAGTAGATGAATCGTCGTGAGTTCAATTACATTCCTTGATACATTTTTAGAATCGCAATTCTGCCGTCTGCTGAAGTTAAGAATCTAATGGAACTATGAAAATAATTCCCTTCGCTTCTCAACCCAAAATAGCCGCAAGTGGCAAAAGGGATAACTTCTGCCACATTTTGTGCTTTTCAGGTTTAATAGATGGCCAGGCAGCAGATGCATCTCGAAGCTTTCGTATTATGTATGGGGAGAGCGCATCGTGCCAAAATAGAAAAGTATTTTCTGCATTAGCTGTCGTCTGGTAGTGGCATTTTATTCTTCTTCAAACCTTGTTTGACAGCTTTAACTCTGAACAAGTTTTCTACATGGATGTTGAAAGATCTCTGTTGGATTCCTTTCATGTTAATTTCTTAAATATGTTGTCATTTACGGCATAAATTACTCTTCTAAATTTACTGTGGTGTTTCTGACTATTTGGGAGGAGACAGAACAGTGAAACGTGTTACTTTTACACATAAACAAGAACGATCTGTGACACTACTACACTTTAAAACACAGTTTATATGTAATTCACACAGTTTCATACGGAACCTACATCCGCTTTTTCTTATATATTGTATATGATAAGATATTGTCATCCCCCTTCCCTTCTGTGTGAAAGAATGAATGAGCAAATGTATTTCTATTCGCATGCTTGATTGTAGCAGACAAGCCTGTCTGCTAGAGAACAGTAGGACCAACGTCGGAACAGGTAGCTACGCTTTCTGGAAGCAAAGAGTTTTCTATTCTTAGTATGATCCTGTCCGTCCCTTGTCATGTTGGTATAGGGAGTTGCCTCTCTGGTCACTTCAGTTTGTATTTGTGAAGCACGCTCGGTAGGAGCCCAGGTCAGTCTGTCTATGGCGAGCGTCTGAAGTGGTAAGATCTCCGGCTAAGCGCGTGTCTGCTAAGTACATAGGACAATGGATTTCTTAAGTTCAGCCTAACTGAAAATTTAATCACCTTTATTTCAGGTTTAGATCTAAAATATATAATGTTATCTTACATTGCAATGCAGTGTATTTCGAGTGTGAAGTTCAGAATATCTACCAGTAGTTGCTTTGTCACTACTTTGTGAGTAAAGTGGAACCATGTGTTGATCAGAAACTCTAACTAAGATCATCAATCTTAAATGCGAATGTGCGTGAGACTATAACGTCTCGTCTTGACAATATTTTTCAATATAGCAACTTTTCTTTATGTTCAACCCACATGGGGCGTACTTTGTGAGACCAGTACCACGTGCTCATACAATTGTTTGACCCATCAGGTTAATAGTAAGACGATAGTAACCAGTTCGAGGTTTTTCTTTTGTAAATTGCTTTTCGATTTAATTCATTTTAATTATCAAAATTATTGTGGAGTTACACTCTTTGTGTAAACCAAGTTGACCACGTGAAGCATGTGGTGTAATCATCAAAGTAGCCCTCAGCTATTCTTTTCGGGAAGATTTCATAGAGTGTTAGCATGAATTTAGTATACCAGTGTGTGGTAATTACATGACGGACAGGATTGCGCTACGAACGTAACTTCTTTGGGCGAAAATTGAATCGGTTGTTTGTGGTTAATTTCCTCTTGCATATGTTTCAACGTTCTTCGTGTATTATTTTATGAATTCAGTTTTGTATGTAGTCTCCCAAAGTTGCTATATTGAAAAATATTGTCAAGACGAGACGTTATAATCTCACGCACATTCGCATTTAAGATTGATGATCTTAGTTAGAGTTACTGATCAACACATGGTTCCACTTTACTCACAATGGCTATAGGTTCATAAAAGAAAAGAAAATTTTTTGATGTAAGTAAGTTTACTGGCGACAGTATTTCCGTTTACCATGGTCTCCACCAATGTCATTTCCCAAAGTAATGCCGCTCTGTCCAGTTGGGAATGAAGGACCGTGATGTTTAATGCGGATTCTGGATTATAACCTCTTTCTCTTGAGGTTATCAGAGGTGATGTAAATCTGTTTTTACCACTTATAGGTAAATGCCTGATCCCACACATTGCACTTGTGATAGTTCGTTCCACCAGACCATTGTGGCCACATTTCTCAGCCCCAACAGTGAGCTGTAGCGGATGATGTGCTTAGCTTACAAAATTAGTCACGGTGGAAAAAATGCGAGTCTATGAAATGGTTAAGTAGAAGCAAACTTCTGACGCCGAGATTATGCTATTCTCACGTCATCACGATGTATAGACTATTCTAGGCAATATAGCCTCGATGTGAAGCCATTTTGAAATTTTCACTAAATAAGGAGATTTCTTAGTTCGAGAAAATCCACTGGGAAGTGTGAAGTTACCGGATAATTTGATTAATACTTTCATTATTACTTCCATTTTCTTCATTCCGCTGCTGGGACGCATGTGCTGGAAGATCACTTAAGGCATTTTGGTCATTATAGAAGTAGTTGCCCAAAAACAGGTTCTTTCCCTGTCTACGGAATCCTTTTCATGTTAACATCAAACATCAGTAATTACTGGTAGATTACATTAAAACTAAAGTAATTGATGAAGACGTTACGTGATAACAAAAACACGCCTTTCATCATTTACTTGCGCCTAGAAATGGCTGTCGAATACTGCCAAACCAAATGCCAAGGGATCTTACTGCCTTCCGATATACGTCGCTGTCAGTTCTTCCATATGATTTAGTCGACGTGACCTGTTTCAAGTTGTGTATGACAGAGAATGTTTTAGAAAATCAATTGTTTTCCTTGCAATAAACAGAAAGGTTTTCATTCTAAGCTATCCAAGTTCAAAATTTTCGCAATTTTAATTAAAATTTAATATACGCTTCTATAATGTAGGAAAGTATTTCATAGTTGCAAAACCCCCTTTCTCCTCATTGTCCTTCCGCTTAGTCGCTGACCATACACTCTAGCTCATTGTGACACCAGTTTAAGTAACCTAAGGTAGCGAAGACTGTTTGCCAGTGCTCTTCCTCACCGGAAAGTATGCAATTCACTCATTGGGCTCCATAAGTACACTGTAACAGTAATTTCTGTGTGTATGGATACGGATTGTAGAATTTTGTGGTTCTCTCTCTTCCACGTCTGTATACAATATGCCTGACCTAAACGGGCCCTTTATCATTACAGGGCTTGGGCGGTGCAATATCATACTGACAACAGTAATGTGCTTATACTGACAACCTCACTGTTCGTTTTACCTGATTTTGTAATCATTTAAATAAAACAACAATACCTTCCAGTGGGAGCCATTTCGTCCCCATTTCCCTTCTGAGAAATTTGCAAACTTTTTGCCTTCCAACCAGCGAAATGCGGCAGAGTACGGCCGGTAAACGATTCACAAACCACGATATAGTGCCGTTAAGACGATTTCTTTAAAAACTGGCGTATCTGAAGGAATTTAGTTTCTTCTTAAATCGTCTTACGCAGCAACGTTCACAGATATATCAAATAGGAAAAGCTCTTTATCCAGGTACGAAGGTTGCGAAACAAGCTTCCCACAGTTTGTGTCTGGTTGATCTTTTCATCTGATAGCACTGCATAAGTATTTTGTCCAAGAGGTATCACAAGTAGTGTTCCTGTAGCTGTGGGAATCATTGGTTGAAAACGAGTTTAACACCAGTGGGTACAGCACTGCTAAATTTTGTAAATGATTATCAACCTAAGTCTGGGTTCATCCACAAACTGAGGTGTATTTATAATACTGAAGCTAGACTGTGTATCCTTGTCTTCCTTGAGTGGGCATTGGAAGGCGTTGACACACACGTATACAATACAATGAATACTTCGAACGCTATTGTTAACGTTACTCTCATAAATTAATTTTTTTAATGATTATGGTTCCTAAGCGTGCAATATGTGTTGTAGATACAGTCTTAGAGAAAAAAACTGACCGCAATGTCTTTCACGTAAGCTAGACAACACAGTCGTGCTCCCCTCAGAATTCTATGTCCAGCAATATGCTCGATCTGGCAACATTATAGACTGCTACACTGTTGACTACAGACTGAGTACATCACTCTCGTCTAGGACCCTAGTCTTGAGGTAAAACGCGAGCGTACGTAACATGATATCTAATAACCAAAAGCACACGTCGACAAAATTTTTATCGCTCCTTTCCTCTCGGTGCTGTTGTTATAATTCAGGTGAATCTACAACGTATTTCGCTTTCTGTCACATTAGTAATAACAGTTTGGTTCTCTCTGTCTCTCTCTCCCTTTTTATTTTTAGTTTTATTTTTTGAGGAAAGCATCGAGGAGCGCGAATAATAAGCAAGTAGGCATATAACCTGTTTACAGTTATTTTCATTGGCATACATAATGCAAAAATACCACTTTCAAGTGTATTATTCCGTAATTCCAGTTATTGACAGTCTATTCGTGAGCTTCCTCGCATTCAGTGGGGTGCAACCTATCACAGAAGCAAGCAAAACACATATATTTTTTTCACCATGAGCAACACACAGACGAAATGTCGCTGCACTGACGTGATGTTCGTTATATTGCATGGAAAACATAGCTGATTCATGTTGCTAAATGCAGCTCTATCAGATATCAATTTGGATGCGTACCAAGTGTATAAAAGTATATCTTGAAATACGCAGAAAGTCACATAAAGGTATTCAACTGAAACATGGCCATGACCAAGATTGTAACTGGGGTCAAGAGCATCGTCGTCTACCACCTTGACAATTCGAACGGTGACAGTGCTCGGCCGGTTACTTATGTTAACTCGTATCAAAGCTACAGCATGAAAGCACAAAAATGTTAATAACCCGAATATCATTAACTTTGGAACTCATAGAAAGTAAAGCAGTCATCAGTCGGAAGAGTGGTTTGAACATCACAGTGCTTTAATAGGCACGGTCTTGTTGGAGGTGGTATGCCGTTGCTTTCCTCCGACCTTTGAGTTGACTTACCTAGCCAGTTGATAGGGGAACCTGCAGTTTAATGTCGCTTTCGGACCACAGTGCAACTCGGCATTTTTAACATCAACAAACACTGCCCGAGGGGAAATAAGTGTAAAATGGCACATAAAAGTCGTGGGCGTGGAGGGGGATTGAACCTGTGACCTTCGTATTTGCAGTCTTGCTCTTTATCACTTTACTACCGCGCAACTGCTACCATGGCTTCCGCTGGGCATTAAAATTTACGGTCTCTCGTTTGTGCCTGCGTTGGCACTTGCGTGTCCCTTAGGAGACCTTACTTTTGGGATTACCCTCGTATACTTGTGTGTGAACGCATTCTGATGCCCACTCAAGGAAGACAAGGATACACAGTCTAGCTTCAATATTATAAATACACCTCAGTTTGTGGATGAACTCAGGTTGATAATCATTTTGAATATTTAGCAGTGCTGTACCACTGGTGCTAACGTCTTCATCAATTACTTTAGTTTTAATGCCGGCCAGAGTGGCCGAGCGGTTCGATTGGGCTAAGCGACACAGGCCATTGTCCAGATTGTCACCGAGTGGATACTGTTCTCCACAGACATACTTGCAGTCACCGCATGCGCAATTGACAAAGTGTCCTCAATAAGTCGCTCTTATAACTAGGACTTCTGAAAATACCGTAGATACGAACTTACTGCCAGGCCGGACGTCAAATATTTTCCGCCAATTAAAAATAATGCCTTCATGTGGCTGTTGGGCCACTATACAAGTCATGCCTTCAATCAGCTGACGGGCGACAATTACAGCGAATTTCTGTTACACATGGAAACGGAATATATTAAAATTAGACACTACGCGGATCATCGTCGCAAGTACGGTAATTTGTTCCATATTGCACTCAATAGAACAGGTATTGGATAGCTGTTCGAGCTCTAAAACCTTCACCCGTTTATGTATCAATCGAATGGTCTGGCTTCAATCCCCAATTGATGCTTTCCCAAGGGGGACAAAAAAATCAGTTCCTTTACGGTCAATGTGAGTGGTGACAAGCGTAGGGGCGGCACCGTAGCCGGGCCTCGGACTAAGGGACTCCTGCCCTCCTTGCCGCCACCTGCCTGCCACACACGCAAGTTAAAAAAAATAAAACGCAGTGGCAAAAACCCAAATCATAATTAGTTAACAAAATAAAGGTAGCTCAGATGGTAGAGCACTTGCCCGCGAAAGGTACAAATATCCCGGACGAGCCCTACCGTTTTGACCGTGCTGAAGAGTAAGTGGAGCTCACCCACGTTTGCAACTCTGCAAAAATAAAAAAATTAAAAAATATGAAAAGCGGTTCTAGACGCTTCAGTTGGAACAGCTCGAACGCTGCGGTCGCAGGTTCAGATCCTGCCTCGGGTATGGATGTGTGTGATGTCCTTAGGTTAGTTAGGTTTAGGTAGTTCGTAGTTCTAGGGGACTGATGACCTTAGAAGTTAAGTCCCGTAGTGCTCAGAGCCATCTGATCATTTTAAGTTTTAATGTAATCTACGAGTAGTTGCTGATGTTTGATATTAACACGAATAGGATTCCGTAGGCAGAGAAAGAACCTGTTCTTGGGCAACTACTTCTGTAATGACCAAAAGGCCTTAAATGATCTTCCAGCACATGTGTCCCAGCAGCGGAATGAAGAAAATGATAGTAATAATGATAGCATTAATCGAATTATCCGGTAACTTCACACTTCACAGTGGATTTTCTCGAACTAAGAAATTTCCTTACTTAGTGAAAATTTCAAAATGGCTTCACATCGAGGCCATATTGCCTAGAAGAGTCTATACATCATGATGACGTGAATATGGCATAGAGTCAGAAGTTTGCTTCTACTTAACCATTTCATAGACTCGCATTTTTTCTACCGTGACTAATTTTGTAAGCTAAGCACATCATCCGTTACAGCACACTGTTGGGGCTGGGAAATGTGGCCACAATGGTCTGGTGGAACGAACTATCACAAGTGCAATGTGTGCGATCAGGCATTTACTTACCTCTGATAACCTCAATAGAAAGACGTTATAATCCAGAATCCGCATTAAACATCATGTTCCTTCATTCCCAACTGGACAGAGCCGCTATACTTTGGGAAATGACATAGGTGGAGGTCATGGTAAATAGAATTACTTACGTTAGAAAATTTTATTTTATGTTATGAACCGATAGCTATTTAAAGGAACAGGGCTCTTATTTTACTTGTAATTGATTGAACTAGAGACGTTGATAAATTTGGTGCTGGACTATGATTCGAATTCTTATCTCCTCTTTGGAGGACCTGAATCTCTCGGAACAGCACAGTTTAATCATTCCGTTCCTTTCTCCAAGACTGCAATCTACTCTAGGTCTCCTCCAGAGATAAGTATATGGGTCCGATTCCTGATCCAGTTCAAAAATATTCATCATTTCAAGTCCTATCACGTGCACACCGGCCTGCTAGTGAAAACCAATGTGCATTTTTAATGTCTGTTCATGTATTGCCAAGGAATTCATACTTAAGCTATATTCGTGGACGATAAAGAAGAACGATAGAAGTGTGGTTCGATTGTCGCTCAGCACAAAAACTTGTATCCTTATTTTAGATTCAAACACCTAGCAGCTGGTAAGAAAAACCGATACGTAACACTTGATTTTACTTAGTTAACAATCCGATTACGTGTTGGGTTTGTATCACCGTCACAGAACTTCACATCACATGATCCATCCTTAAATGCATACACACATTGTTGCTTCTGAATGGGGGCATATCAGACATCTTTCGCGGTTAGTTAACATGGATGAAAGGGTCTTGATAGAAGTCTCAGTTTATTACAAAAACTGTCGTCTTTTATTTTCAAGTTAGATTTGGTTACAGACACTGGCGAAAATTTCGGCAATTCATGACAGTTGACGACTAGACAGCAATATGATATCATTAGATTAGGTTACATTAATACTTGTTCCATAAATCATGAATACGACATTTTGTAATGATGTGGAACGTGTCATTTTAATGAAAGATTTCTTTACAAAGCGGTATTCAATTTCTTTACAACATTTTTTTACCCTCTCTCACATTCTTTTATACTTTTCTCTCACTCTCTCTCTCTCTCTCTCTCTCTCACACACACACACACACACATTCTTGTTTATTTTTATTTTTTTGGTGTGCTCGACTATCGGCGAGGCACGAAAACGTCCGTGAATGAGTTTCTTAGTTTTGAGTACAGTTACGAAAGAAATATAAAAAAAACTATGAGAGTTACTGATTTATGATGGTTAGTTTGCATTCAGTTCTGAGTATTATTACTAACAACGCTCCAGTCGCTAAACATTGTTACAGAAATGCGAATCAGACGCATTACCTATTCCAGGCCGTAGCAGCTGCGTCTTTGAGACGTCAGCTATGGTCACTTTCCAGACCGCTGTAGGATCACATCGGTTCGTCTTCTTCCTGCTGGTACTGTAACTGAGATTTGGCAACAGGACAAGGTACGTTTGGCAACTCTGTGATCGACGAGTTACTTCCTGGAGTGCACGGAATTAAGGCTAAAAGTTCGCTTGATATTTCCTGTCTTTTCCATTGAATAAGCTGATTTATTATCGCTTGAGGTGTAACAAGAGATTGTAAATTTACGGTTTTCAGCCCACGAAAGCCAGTGCACGTGGAAATCGCTACTAATATCGTCCTTTAACTAGCGATTTACGAGTTCTAACCCCTATTGGCGTCTCAAGAGGAAGGCACAACACAGGTCTCTTCGCTAGCTGTGTGGTGACATGTTGAGCTGTGAAAAGGCATCTGTTATTTTTCGCGGTTCCGGTCTCGCAGACAGTAACGTTTTTATACCTTCTGTGAAAGAGCTACAAGCAGTCAGATCAAACATAGATAAGGAAATCGCAAGAAAATACTTTCATCTCATAGTGGAATGGTGAAAAACTTACAATGCTGCACAACAGGGGACGCCTCTTACCGCTGCTGACAAGCAAATTTTGGGTTTCTAGGAATACATAACTTTATTTATGAAATGCCACATTAGCATACCTGTTGAGTATGATACAGCATACCAATTAAATGCAGACCCAATCGAAATCTAAGTGAGTAGTATTTTACTAATTCTTGCCGATAGAGGCACGCTTCTGTACAGATACTCAGTTATATAAAAATAGACTTTCGTCGTAAGGTTATCGTGGGTAGTTTTATTTCATTACTTATAATACAGTGCACAATTTTCGTAAGGTTTCGTTTAATGTTGTTAAAACAATACTAAACATGAGAGACAAATTAATCATCAACGATATATGCGAATTCTCTAATGGTATCTATAACAATCTAACATTGCACATGTAGTTTATTGATTATATCCATGTAGAAAATTTGTTCAGAGTTAAAGCTGTCAAACAAGGTTTGAAGAAGAATAAAATGCCACTACCAGACGACAGCTAATGTAGAAAATACTTTTCTATTTTGGCACGATGCGCTCTCCCCATACATAATACAAAAGCTTCGAGATGCATCTGCTGCCTGGCCAGCTGTTAAACCTGAAAAGAACAAAGTGTGGCAGAAGTTACCCCTTTTTCCACATGCGGCTATTTTGGGTTGAGAAGTGAAGGGAATTATGTTTAAGGTTCCATTAGATTGATAACTTCAGCAGACAGTAGAATTCCGATTCTAAAAATGCAGGACCGAATGTAATTGAACTCGTGACGATTTATCTACGGTGCGCGACGCTTAACATTACGCTACCACCTAACACGCAGCGGCAGCACCTCCAGAAATCAACGACAGTTCCTCCGGAACTTCCAAATTCCACAGTGGTGTGAGATAATGCGTATGACCGGTTCTAGACTTCTGAGAGACAGACAGTTTCAGCTTTTCTTTTGCACCGCACGACGTTTTCAGCAAACAGATAGTGCAATAGAGTAGCTCAAATGGAAAGGAACACTTTATATTTAAACTCTTGCATCCTACACTGTTGGCAGTTCTATGTAGGTGGCAGGTACGTGATTTTATTTCGGTGATTACAAAATAGAGTCGAATGTATGCACTGAGTAGCCGAGGCAGCTAGTTCATGGCGATTCGGTCAACCAAGTAAATGAATATACTGAATATGCTGCAAACCACTACAGGGAGCCGGTGTGTCACAATTCTCATCGGGTGTGCCGCAACAGTGTTATGATAGAGGGAACGTGCTGCACTGTAGAGGGTTTGGTGCATTGTTGGATTGATGCTCGGTTGCTATGCTGATGATCTGTGTTCGATTCTGACATCTGCCGATGATTTTTAATAGTCAGAAACAGATTCTGTTCTCTTCTGGATACGCCAAGTGAAGAAGTTAAAATGACATTGCGGTCTGAAATTCACATTATACATGATATTTCTTCTCTACGAAGTAGATGTCAGGTTGAACCACAATACAGTCAGGAGTGCCTATATGTGGGAACTTTATCAGCAGTAACCTTCCTTATACTAGTTATTTATTTCTAGTGACGAAACAAACGCTATGTAGGGTCGCAGGACACTTATTCCATCTTTTATTTGAGCTTCTGCATGTCGATGAAATTTGTTCTGAACTTAAAATGCAACTCAGACCGCCGTTAACGCGGTATTTGATCCCTTCGTGTCAATATAGCTCGACTACTATTTGTTGTTTGTTCAAAACTTCAGATTCCTCAACATCTCCACATATTGGGCGTGTATGGGTTCGAATCCTGGCCCGGCACCAAAGTTTTGATTATGTATTATCAGGCTCTAGCATGAGAACACCTACCTGCTGGTGGATAATAATTTTGATTTTTAATGCATTTTCATTCGCTGTCAACACTAACGAAATATGACGATTTTGACTCCCAGTGAGACACAGGACTATTTGAGAGATCACTGTAAGTTAAAGGATGTTATTCCGAGCTGCTGACGGAGAAAAATTCGATAGCTGACGTTTCTTTTTGTGTAGTCAACAACGATATGTGTGGGATTCGAATCCCAGTCAGCACTGAACTCTTCGTCATATTATTTCTAGTTCAAACATGCTCACATATCGCTGCTGGTGTAACAAACTCCATATTTAACATTCATTTTTCTGGAATATACAAGCGATAGGTGCCGGGTTGGAGTTCTGGGAAGGAAAAATTAATGTTTCGTCTCGTTATTTCTGTTAAAACATCTAGCTTCTGCCGAGAAAATCGGATATGTCAAAGTTGATTGTGCTTAGATAACAATCTGATTACGTTCTGGGTTCGAATCCCTGTCCAACACTAAGCTTTACCTCATGGCATTTCCAGTAAGTTACTTGTGAATAAGCAATATTTAACATCTCTCGTAGTTCGTTATCAGGGACAACACATGCTGGGTAGGAATTCGCGTCCATTAAAAATGTTTACCTTATGTAATTTAGAGTTGATATTTGCTAACTAATACTCTCTGTATGTCTAGTCAGGTATGACTGTTTATTTTTTTCGTCAGTCACGAATCTTAGTCTTCATGACCTAGGTTTGAATCCATATGCAGAACGAGACGGTTCGTTGTGTCATTTCAAGTTCATACATATTCTCAACTAGCTGCTCATAAATAACTTAAAGTTTTAATGTCATTTTGTGTTAAATAACATGTACGGTGGGTTACTTTGAAGAGGAAATCATGAATACGACGAACTTACTACGTGCATTACCTATCTTATGTAATTATGTGAGTGGTAACATTTCATGTATGTCACTTATTGCAATAAATGTGAGCTTACAAGCCGTAAGGACAGTTTTATCTGTGATAAGTTGTTCCCTGATATTTCTAGTATAACCTTACATCTTGAGTTACTGCGATACAGAGCAGTGTTTTCTAGTGGTGACTTGTTGGAACCATTTTCAATAGTCAAACGACTGTACCAAGGAGCGAGTAGAGGGCCTGCTAGACAGCTGCGTTATGTCGGTTGCATGCGAATCAGGCGAAATGCAGTTCAGGTCGTTCGGATACTTTTTAGCATGACTGTACGTCCTTTATTGCCACCTCAATGTGTTTGCAGTACATAGGACGGTGGACTATTGGTATGCTGCTGAGTTATGGTCGATATTACGGAGAGATTTGGTTAGCAATATAGACGTGAAAAGTGATGTCCAACTTACTTGTAACTCTGAGCTATGATACAATTTTAATCGTGATATTCATGTTCAGAGCATCTAAACGTATGAAGAACGCGTTCTTCGATTTCAGTATAAAATTCACTTCTGTAATTTTGTACTCAGGACTCGTAAATTAGCAGACCCTTTTATTGAAACGTTTGTAAACAGTCGTTGAAATTCAAGTTATTACGTTAAAAAATGAGAATTCCGTAAAAATTTGTTGTGAATCATGTAGATTTGAATTATCTGTGACACTATCTAAGGGCAAAATAGCACTCAATTAAAAACTGTATCTTTGCGATGGGCTATAAACGAAATTAAAGGAGAACCAACAGGTCGTTGGACTCTACAAAGAGTCAAAGTTGGAAGAATTAAGTCTTTCTATAAATGAGTGTAAGATACAGCGTGAAACAGAAATTAACCTTCTTGAGGAACTCCAGTATCATCCGGGACTCGAGGCCGTCCTGGAAAGTTGGGTCCTTATCGTCCAGCACGACATAGGGCGGGTAGTGGAAGGTGCCGAAGACGAACTCGCGGCCCTGCAGGTCGGACAATTTGTCTGGGAAGAGGTCTGCAGACGGCGGCAGCAGGCCGCGATCCCGCTCCCAGCTTCCGAGCACCACCTCGTCCCTCCACGTCAACCGACCCGTGAAGCGCACGGAAATCAGGTCGAACCTGCTGGGGACAAGACACACGTGAAATCAGGCTGATGAACGCTGATGATAAAAAACACTGGATGACAGAGGTTCATGCAGAAAATATGGTTCTCTAATGAAATTTTCTGAGGATGCAGATACTTATGAGACACAGAGATTATCATTAGCTGGTGCATGTGTTATCGTCTTACGTCAACTATCACCTTAGCAGAAGCTATGAAACTTCTGTTGCACGTTCTCGGTGACCTTACCAATTTTAAATAAATAAGCTAGTTTTCGACCTTACATCACTGTCGTCTCAGGAAAGAAATTAGCTAACCTTACAGTAAAGGAATCACACTTGTTTACCTGATGTCATGGAGGGAAGGCGTGTAGGGGAAAAATGGATGGAATCGATTGATTGATTTAATAACACAATAATTATACATTTATAGAAACACTGCAATAATAATTTGGTCACAACGCTAAGTTGCACTCCTTACTTATGCGAGTACATTGGCTCCAAACATCATAGTAACAAGCAAAAGAGAATATGACACCAAATATTAACAGTGTGTCCAGTATCAGAGCAGCATGTAACCAACCATGCGACGTTCAACGAAACAAAAATAACGGGAAGACATAAGAATATTTTTAATTAAACTTTCGCAATGTGTTCGCTTTGATATCATAGAACTGTAACCGGTGCAGCAAACATGGGCAGCATGGAGTCTTCACTTTGTGTACAATCAACCAATAAAAAATCAGTGAGTAAATAATTGCAGTAAAGTTAATAATTAGAAACGAAGCTTTCCTCTCCAGGAGCTCGGATGCTTTCGATGAGAACATCGGCGACACATTAACCTATGAACTGGAGCCTCAGTCCACCAATAAATAGAAGGCACAGAAATCTGACAACAACTAACCTGAGGCAGTGTAGTATTAACAATGGATTTAACTGCGACTTCTGTACGCAGCTGAAGTTGTCGCAAGTGCAGCCACCCAGTACACAGATGCATTACTCGTAACATGGAAAACGAGCCAACTGTAGTTGAAGACATTTTCCCTATACAAGCTTCTTAAGATCATAAATAAACACTATGTATCGTGAATCCCCGTGAACAAAACATCTACATCCATATTCCGCAAGCCACCTGGCGGTGTGTGGCGGAGGGTACTTTGAGTACTTCTATCGGTTCTCCCTTCTATTCAGTCTCGTATTGTTCGTGGAAAGGAAGATTGTCTGTATGCCTCTGTGTGGGCTCTAATCTCTATGATTTTATCCTCATGGTCTGTTCGCGAGATATACGTAGGAGGGAAGGTATGTTCTCGAAACTTCAACAAAAGCCCGTACCGAGCTACTGAGCGTCTCTCCTGCAGAGTCTTCCACTGGAGTTTGTCTATCATCTCAAAACTTGTGGCAAGCTATATCTAGCAAGACAACTTTTCGTTTAGAACATACATCGATACAAAGGGCATAACAGTATCCACAGACTTTACAGAAGTCATGGAATTCCTCCTAATATCGTGTTGCACCTCCTTTCCCCGGCGTAGTGCTACGACTCGAAGTGTTATGGAAGCCCCGTGCAGAAATACTGAGCCATCCTGCCTCTATGGCCGTCTATATTTGTGGAAGTGTTGACGGTGCGGCATTTTGTGCACAAACTGTCCTCTCGATTATGTCCCATACATGTTCGATGGGATTCATATCGGGCGGTCTGGTGGCCAAATCGTTCGCTCGAATTGTTCAGAACGTTCTTCAAACAAATTGCGAACAATTGTAGCCGGATGACATAAAAATTCCGTCATTCTTTGGAACATAAAGTCCGTTAGTGGCTGTAAACAGACTCAAAGTAGCCGAATATAATGATTTCCAGTCAATGATCGGTTCAGTGGGACCAGAGGACCCGACCCATTCCATGTAAACACAGCCCACACCATTATGGAGCCACCATTAGCTTGTACAGAGCGTTGTTGACAACTTGGGTCCATGTCTTCGTGGGGTCAGCGCCACACTGGGGCCATAGGGTCAGCTCTTACCAACACAAGGGGACCACCCCGTCGTTCAGGTAAAAAAAAATCGGTTTTCGGTTTTCATCATATTTCGACAGATTAAGGTTTTATTAAGTACTCTGAAAACGATTTTCTGAAAAAAAATTTTCGAGCATTTAAAGAGCATTTTCCTACCACGTGTGTTTATCTGCCACTACCACTTTTCTGTCACCCACTTTCCTGCATATATTTTAGATCTTTACATCCCCTACATTGCACGTTAGGGATTTTTTTTTACTCCCGAGTGTGTTGGCTATCCCTGGAATGCAACGGTCGGTAGTCTTTTGTTTCTGCTGTTTGTAAATAAAACGCTTTCAAACACTCGGTTAGTTTTGTTCAAGTGTGATTGCGAGTAGTTGTTACAGAAAACGTGCAGGTATACTATGGATAAGCAATTAGGAGAAAAAAAGAAAATCTGGAGGCAATGGAGAGAGATGTTTGGGCCAGATTCTTCCATAAGTCCTCTACTGATAAGCCATGACATGGATTCTGTCCATCAGGAGAAAATTCGTGGTGCAAATGCAATAGGGCTCAGGCAACTGCGGAATATTATTCTCACCAGCATTCTCTTCCTGCTGCTGTTATAACAGCACTTTAACCTGTTTTCAGAGACTTGGCTAATCCTGACCCTCTAAGGAAATGTCTGCATGGGCAGACACAGAACCCAAATGAATGTTTCAACAGCATAAGTTGGAACCGCGTTCCTAAAACTGTATTTGTAGGCAACATGCAATGAAACTAGGAGTTCATGATGTGGTAATTACATTCCATTGTGGTAACATTGGGAAGTGTTGGGTACTGAAAAAGTTGGGAATTAATCCTGGTGAAAAAATGATCACTGGGCTGCAACATTGCGATAAAATGAGGATAGGCGATGCAGACAGGTCTGCATCTAATATGACCAAGAAAGCAAGACAAACATCCAAGAAGGTGAAAAAGAAGCTGGAAGACCTGCTAGAGGCCAAAGAAGGGCCATCATATGCAGCAAGGCAGTTTTAAATAACTGTAAGTAACAAATTTCAAATTTTTTTTTGTTTAAAGGCAATTTTTCGCAAACTAAAATTTTCAGTACATATGCCCTATTATATCCGAAACTATCATAGATAAATGAATGAAATTTTCAGAGACTCTGAATAACATTAAAAGCCACCTCTGGTACTACATTCATTAATATTCTTCACAAAAAATATTTTCTGCAGAAAAAACGTAATATTTTTTTAATAAATTTAAAAAAAAGTATTGCTTAAAAACTATAAAATGAATAAAGTAGATTTTAGTACAATTGACTTTATTAACATCATGTAACATACAGTAAAATTATTAAGGTCCTGCATCAAATAGTTTTCTTTCAGAAATGGGTCAAATACTTGCCTAAATTAACATGGGTTTGATAGGCAGGGTGTGGACACCTTAAACCTGGCCTCATCTTACCAGGCCACAGGTCCCCCCCCCCCCCCTCTCCCCCTTAAGGGACCAAACTATTCAGATCATCGGTCCCTTGAATTACGCGCTACTTAAACTAACGTATGCTCAGAACAACATACACAAACACACATGGTCGAGGGAGGACTCGAACCTCCAGCGGGAGCAGCAGCGCAATCCGTGGCATGGCGACTCTCACCGTGCGGCCACTCCGCGCGACGGGCTACAGTTCTCCATTCGCTTAGTGTCCAATCGACATGGTCACGAGCGCAGGACAGACGCTGCGGGCGAGGTCGTGCTGTTAGCAAAGGAACTTGCGTCGGTCGTCTGCTGCCATAACCCACTAACGCCAGATTTCACCACACTGCCATAAAGGGTATGTTCGTAGTATGTCCTACAGTGATTTCTTCTGTTATTTCACGCAGTACTGCTTGTCTGTGCCCACAGACAACTCTACGCGAACGCTGCTGTTGGTCGTTAACTGAAGGCTGTCGGCCACTGCATTGTCCAAGATGAGAGCTAATGACTGAAATTTGGTATTTTCGGCACACTCTTGAAGCTTTGGATCTTGGGATATTAATTCCGTAACGATTTCCGAAATGGAACGTCCCATATGTCTAGCTCCAACTACCATTCCTCATTCAGTGTTTGTTAAATCTCGCCTTGAAGCTATAATCTCTTCGGAAACTTTTTCACATGAATCAGGTAAGTACAAATGACAGTTCCGCCAATGGTCTGTCCTTTTATACTTTATGTACACGACACCGTCATCATTTGTATATGTAGATATCGCTATCCCGCGACTTTTGTCGGCTCATTTTGTAACACAGTTTAATTAATTTTTTTTGGCTCATTCGTAACTGGATCGAGACCATACAATGAATTATAGTAACGAATTTAAAAAAATTATACAAGCTCTCGGCGCTTGAGGATGGCATTGTCGTTAAAGGTCCGTTCATGTATTTTTAGCGGTGCTTCTTCTCTCTGTGTTTACTCTAAAATGGGACATAGTTATCAAACAGCACCCGAAGACGACGGTGGATCGAGCTGGACGACTTTTTGCTTAAATGTAAGGTACCTTTTGCCATGCCAAGTCACTCAACAATCTTACAATGACTAAAGACACAAAATAAAATGTACATAAGCTAGTAATAACTATATCCTGAAATAAAAACACAATTTAAAATTATTACACTTACATTACTACTTGAATTATGAAATTACACGTGCCGTTTGGTTGCAACTAGTGAAATATTCTAGTATTAATGGCTGTGCGCCATATTCATCCGATCTGGACAAGACCTAGGAAGCAAGAGGTGACTCTTTCTCTTTCGCCAATAATATGACGATCAAAAATCTTCAAATGTTTCCAGTGGCTGCAGACAATATATATACAGCCGTGGACTATATCTATGGTTTAAAGTACTTTTTTTATTTTATTACTTACAATTACCTTTTCCGCTAATAAAAGCTCAGCATGCAAATGTGCCTTTCAAACACTTAAAGCACTGTGGGAAGCCGTAGTGAATAGATTCAGTCATTCCACACTATGTCGACGCAGGAGATAGTTCTGAACTATCGAAATATCGTTTCTATAAGATTATAGTAACTGTTCCAGTTGAAGATTCCTTACCGCAATGAAATACACAGACATCATGACCACAAAATAATTCCGTGTATCGGACGAGGTCAGAAGTTAATCACACCAGCGGCTCGTTCATCGAACACCGATTACCATACCTCCATCTCTGCAAATTCACAGTAATTCCGCACATACAAGCTGCCATGCTAATCATCCGCTCTCCATTCGTGGGCCAGTCACCGAACCTTACTCCAGGCGCCACTCACTGACTCTAACTGGACCACAGTAGCCTCGTGCATGCGAACGGCCAAGTACCAACAAATCCTCCCTTAATTTGCGGCAGACCGCCGAGCACAAAATCCTTGTCCATGGCTACGGTGACCTTCACTGCCCTTTAAGCGCACAGCGCGCTCGCAGATAAACACTCGCTATCCAAAAAGACAAACTGCAGAAGTGAAAGTCACTATAAAGGCATTGTCGGTTGGTTTAGTAGCACACGGTGTGCATGCAATAGTATGAGATACAGTACACAGAGAAATGCAGTCAAATGTTTATTGCATTTGACGTCAGTAGTACGGTATATGACAAGACATCAACGATACATGTGGTACAGTGTGTAAGTTGGTATGAAGGTGGTCGGCTCTGTCCCGTGTTAATCTGTGTGTGCACGTGCGTTTACTGCTGACACGAAACAGACACTATTACTGACAATGTGTATTATGTTCAAAAACCACGATTGTGGCATAGCCTCGAGGAATACAGTTATCATGTGATGAAAAGGCAAAAATCAGCGCATAGAAGGAAATCGGACTATCTAATCGTAAAATCGCCAAAAAGTTGAACAATTCAAGTACAGTTATTTGTAATGTCGTTAGATTTGGCGAACGTTATGGACGGAACGAAAATATGGGCAAAGCACAAAATGAACTGAGGTAACGAAGTGGTTCCTTCATCGCTGATCGACAGTCACAAACAGTTATTCTTCTGAACTTATTGCAGATTTCGGTTTCCATTAAGTGCCAGAGTGTACGACATATTTTTCAAATGGAAACATCTCGCAATCAAGAACCGACTACAGAAACCCACCCCAGCAGCCAAATGCAAGCAGGCTAGATTGAAGTTTACTGAAAAAAATTGGTCATAGACTTGAGAATTTGATAAAGTGATCTTCAGTGATGAGAAGAACTTTAATTCGGATTGACCGAATGGCACCCAGTATGACTGTGACAATTTGGAAACAGAGCAGCAGGTGTGAATGAGTAGAAATTTTGGTGGCGGAAGTATTATGATATGGCCAGTATTCTGCACTAAACGTAAATCACGCACTGTTTGAATGAACACTATAATGAACTCTAATATTCACACTGAGATGCTAGAGACAGATTAGATTAGCACGTATGAGGACTAGGGACGAAAGACTAATGTTTCGACAAGATAATGCATCTGTGCAGATTTCTGCACAACAAAGACGTGGTTTGAAGCTAAAGATATCGATGCCTTGCCCCAACCTGAACGTCACTTGAATTTTAACCATGCTGAAAACCTCTGATGAATACTTACAAGGCGTGTTTATCGCAATGGAAGGCAGGTTGAGGCCGTATATGAGCTGAAAAGAACGATACGAGAATGGTGGGTGACAAATTCACTGCAACAACTAAAAACCTTAACAAAATCCATGCCAAAGAGAATTTTCGAGGTAATAAGAACAGAGGAAAGACAAAGTATTAACAACGCAATACCACAACTGGTGAGTGAGTGCTTATATAGCAATTTCCAACCAGGAAATGCGAACGCCCTGTTTAGTTATTTGTTTTATGAAAGAAAATATGTGATTCTGTCATGGGTGTTTATGTGTTACATCTGTCTACCACTTTCATAATAAATTCAATGCCTGTAAGCTTCAAACATTCTATGTTACTTTCGTAGGAACCCTGCTTTTATACTGATTTCCACAACTATACAGTCGCCAATATCAGAGTACAAGCAATGGTGCTAGCCCGGGAAGCGTGATCGTTATAGTGCTACGCACGGCGCAATTCCGACTAAGGTTAACACTGGCGACAGTCACTTGTAGCGTCTTTGTTTACATCTCAATCAACAGTACCGCATATTTCTATACTGTCCCACTGTACATTTTAGGTACACATGGCATGTCGACAAAATCGTCACCTTACACTTTTACACATAAACAATAGCATCTATATGTACACTGGCTTTCATATATTTAGAGTGGGACATTTTTATGCAGAAATGATGTCAAAATAGATCCTATCCACCCATTCTGACAAAGGTGGATTTCCTTGCCTGTAAGTCAAGTGCTCGAACTGGTAATCAATTCTCATATGTTTCCAATCGTGACTCCCGTTGTCCCTCCACCAGTCCGCCTGGTATTTGGCCGAAAAGTCTCTAAACCCTCCAGTGGACCATTACTCGAAGTACCAACTCTGCCTTTAGGAGTAAGGAACAGAATTATGTATAAAATATGCAGTGCCTCGATGCAAAATGGATGTAATCCTCCGGTTCCGATCAAGGTTATCGTTAGGTTTATCTTGGGTAGTAGATTAATGCCAGAACGGGAAACCCTCTTCGAGATACTGACAACCACTGACAACCACTGGGATATTTTCTGAAACGAACTACTTCTACAACTGACCGCCCAACTATCATGGATGGGGGGAAAAATACCAAACACAGGTATCTAGTACACCTCTCCCCCTCCCCCCCTCCCCTCACACTTGTGAAAACTGAATATTACATTAAAGTCGTTCACACACACATTCTAATTTGGGCACCCTCTTTGATGGTTCAGATGGCTCTGAGCACTATGTGACTTAACATCTAAGGTCATCAGTCCCCTAGAACTAAGAACTACTCAAGCCTAACAAACCTAACACACACATCCACGCCCGAGGCAGGATTCGAACCAGCGGCCATAGCGGTCATGCGGTTCCAGACTGTAGCGCCTAGAACCGCTCGGCCAACCCGGCCGGCCCTCTTTGATGACTGAGTATCATTAGTTTCAAGTGAGAGGTAATATCTGTCTCTGCAGAAATAAGATTTCATTTTTATTCCTCAGGTCGTGTTCGGCAACAATAAATTATCATACATTTATGTCCACTTTTGTGCAAAACGTAAGGACGAAAGTTACGTCCAGATGATGCGTCACTGCGAAATAACCTAGCTCGAAACTTGGACCACACAGTGAAAGAACTATATGCAGAAGGGAACTGAAGGAGTATGAAATGGGACGAACAGAAACTAATATTCAAAGACAACTATTACACTGAAGTCGGCGCGATCTTTTATGCTCCCCTAGATATTACAAAAACGAAAGAATGGTTCTTAATAGCGTGTGTGATAACCACAGCATCTTCAGCAAGGTGCTCACATGATGGCCAAAAGGTTGGTAATGATTTATTGTGGTATGGTGCTCCATTCCTCCATTAGCGCGTTTATCAATTGCTTCAAGGTCACTGGTACATGTGGGCGTGTAGCAGTACGTTTCCTTATGGCATCCTACGAGTGCTTGTTGAAATTTAAGTTGGGGAAACGAGCAGGCCAAAACATTCGCCAAATCTCCTCCCATTCTAAGAGATTCTGCACCTGTCCTGTTCGATGTGGTCGCGCATTCCCATTCACAAAAGTGAAGTCAGAAACGAAAGAACCCATGAAGAGGCTCAAATTCGGAGGGAGTTCAGTGTCACAATAATGTTGACCAGTGCGTCCATTATGTTCGAAGATTTGGAGATATTACGTGCATGCAATATTATGCGTCCCCACACCTTGACATCTGGACCACCAAAACAACGTTTCTGGGTGCATTCCTGCTACCACCTCCTGCTACATGAGTGCACACCCGGAATCAGTATTCGGACATAGTCTGCTCTCCCCAAGGAGAGCAGACGACCCCAGTCGAGTTTCTACTCTCTTGATGCAATCGGAAACTGTGGCGCCGATGGGCGAGTGTCAGCGATAAACAACGTGCTGGTAGTCGAACAAAGAGACCACCCGCATATAGTCACTGCACAACTGTGGAGTATACGATTGCGTGCCTTGCCGTCCTGTTAAATGTAGTTGCAACTGCACTCGTCGTTTTACACGAGGCCCCTCTAGCCTTTTGCACAATGTAGCGGACACATTCTATTATAGTTGGTCGTGGTCATCCAAATCCTCTCCTTCGATCAGCAGTGCCTGTGGTTCGTAACTCTCTCAAGCACGTAAAATAATGCTGTGAGTAATACCAAACTCCTGAGCTACACTCGTCACACTTCGTCCTTTTTCTAGTTCCCCGATGATTCTTCCCAGTGTGAAGTCATCCACATGTTGTCTCCAGGTCATGTTGTAATCAAGAACCCCACCACAGTGGTCCGTAACGACGGGCTGATTGACACTGAAACGACGTTCATAGGGACAGATCACAAGGGTCAGCACACCAGGCTGCGGAGTGGGAGGGTTAGCGCAGCAACAGCATATTCACAGTTTGCATGATGGCAATTTATTTGCGCTAGTTTAACCAGTGAGTGCATGGACACAAAAATGGTTCAAATGGGTCTGAGCACTATGGGAATTAACATCTGTGGTCATCAGTCCCCTAGAACTTAGAACTACTTAAATCTAACTAACCTAAGGACATCACACACATCCATACCCGAGGCAGGATTCGAACCTGCGACCGTAGCAGTCGCGCCGTTCCGGACTGAGCGCCTAGAACCGCAAGACCACCGCGGCCGGCTGCATGGACACAATTAAGCATATTTCTTCCTTTACGAAATACTTGAATGAAATTCTGGTAACACAGTAAACAATTCTCAGATATGAAAGCAGACGTTCACAAGAATTTCAAGAAAGTTTAGAATTAAGAAAATATGCGCCTGTCGTCTACTGGACTATCTGTCAATCATAATTTTTCTCTGCAATACAGTTTAAACGTAATTTGCAACTTTCGAAAAATGCGCACCTGGCGTTTATTAAACCATCCGACAATAACTATTTATCTTTTCAAAACAACTTGGATAATATTTGCAGTTTTAGAAACATGCACTTCTGTCGCTTAGCAAACACTGTTAATAAGCAGGCCGGTAAGGCCGAGCGGTTCTAGGCGCTTCAGTTTGGAACCGCGCGACCGCTACGGTCGCAGGTTCGGATCCTGCCTCGGGTATGGATGTGTGTGATGTCCTTAGGTTAGTTAGGTTTAAGTAGTTTTAAGTTCTAGGGGACTGATGACCTCAGATGTTAAGTCCCATAGTGCTCAGAGCCATTTGAGCCATTTTAACTGTTAATAACCTTTCAACTAAGAGTTGTAATTAAGAAGCATGCGCCACCACGCTTCCTAAGACTTTAACTGATAGCAATTGAGGACTGATAGCAATTCAATTTACAAGATATTTAAGACCGTAACGCGCCACGACGCTCAACTACTGATTAATTAAGTATCAACAGATAAGCGCGAAGTAAGTTCCGAACTTAAATGTTACGGAACATCAGAATAAAGGCAGGTGTGTTTAAGAAAGTGAGATAGATGGAATAATGTTATTATTGCCTTACAGCTCCAGCCTCGAACGTCAACAGACCAACATGAGATGGCTCGGCCCTTTCTCACACTGGCACTTAGATCGGTAACCGAGCGAGGTGGCGCAGTGGTAGCACACTGGACTCGCATTCGGGAGGACGACGGTTCAATCCCGCGTCCGGCCATCCTGATTTAGGTTTTCCGTGATTTCCCTAAATCGGTCCAGGAAAATGCTGGGATGGTTCCTTTGAAAGGGCACGGCCGACTTCCTTCCCCATCCTTCCCTTATCCGATGAGACCGATGACCTCGCTGTTTGGTCTCTTCCCCCAAACAACAAACTTAGATCGGTCTGTCGGTCGCTAAGAGAGCGGCGCCAGGCCCGTTGCCGACCAAGGCAGCGGAAATCTACCCTAAGCTCTCGCCCGTTATCTGTGAAGATGACACAGGCCCACAGATGGCATGACTACAACAGGAAGGTCGTCATCTAAACGCAAGATTTGGAACATTTTCCACAGTGCAATATTTGAGAGGGCAAGAGAGCATTTTGGGAAATCGATGCCACTGAACGACTCTACCGCAGTGCTGTAGTGCGTGCCATGCCATATGTTGATTAGACACGCAAATGATGACATTAGAAACCCCCCAAGTCATATAATCCTGGGGCAAGTGGTTGCAGAACTACAAAGCACTTTGCGTATATTGAAATTTCCACAGAAGAGGGTAGCTGTGTAAGGAGCACAGTTGTGACGAAGCAGGAACCCCATCTAATAATAATGTTAGTAGAAATGGTATTCAGGTAACAAGTGAGGGAATTCTGACATGTCTCCCATGCTCAGTACCCAATATCTAATAAACAGAGGGATTGAGTCAGCTGACTTCTCAAGATTAATTGAATTTGTCTCCCCCAAAAATTGAAATAATTACTAATTTTATCACAGACATAACTAAGACCTCACGCTGCCCATAGCATGACGAATATTGGCATTTGAATTAACGTAGGTCATTACACTTCTACCAAAATCCAATTTTCCCACTACTAAAGTAGTTCACCAATGAGAACACACTGACTAGTTGTGCTTGGCTGCTGTCTGCTAGCTTGGTGTGGGGCATATGACAATGACCAGCACGAAAATGAAGACAAAAAACAAGCAACATGAAAACACTGAAAATAAAAGTGGCAAACAACAGAGGAATACATGTATACAAAACAAAACGCGAATCAAAAATAAAGACTAAAGACTTCAGTATCGCTGCTAAAAATAGTACTCATTCTCAGGAATGACTACAGTGTCAAAAGATAATGGGCTTGTGGAATTTTAACATCTGTCTGTGGTAGAAATGTATTTAAGGAACAAATTTAATTTTGATTTTACTTGCGAAAGTTACTAAAAATGTGATTCGAAATTGAGTGGAATTTTAGTTATGTGACAGCCAGAGAATATGAGGAAATAACATCACTTTAACACAAATGAAACTTATATCACAAAATTCTTTCAGCAATAATTCGCGATGATTTAGCTTTTCTGTGATGTACAATAGCAACCTTTATTTAACTGGCGTTGTCGGCATATCGTCATCGTCCGCGTTGTTTGCTTATAATCTATAAGCGCACGTTCCATTGATTATCCTGTCATGCTAAACCTCTTGACTGAAACAGTCTGTCCGTAGTTGCAGAATGCTCTTGATTAACGTGTATGGAGCTAGCAACGTAGGTAAGGCACACTTCATTCAATTAACACGTGGCGCATGCCGACGTCATAACGTTTGCTAGCCGCCAATAGCCACAGTTTTTATTTTGCTGTTTCCCTTTCGGTCATGAGTCGGAACGTTTCAAAGTACCACAGTCCATACATAGAACGTACATTAATATGTCGATAATTTGGTTAACAACCCGCATTACAAGCCAAACAGTTCATACTTTTCACAGTGGATGCCGTACTCTCATAGCAACCATGCCGCGATCGTACGTTCAAGATAGATGTTCTGAACATCAGCTCAAAAGTAGAAAGGGCATTAAAGTATTTCTAATTTAATTTGATCGTCTACGGTACTCACTATACAGTTTATGCCATTTACACTAGACACAATGCACGCACAGGATCCACGCGGCTTTACGATCTGCGTGTCGTAATTTCAAGATTAATGTCCTGAATAGCAGTTCAGAATGAGAAGCAATGCTACACGTTTGTTTATTAGTTTCCTTGCACATGGTACGTATCGAAATCAAAACACGTATCATCGGTAAAACAGTTTTTCACTTCGGCCAATGACACGCCACTACCCCACTCACACGAAACGACTGTCACTTCCTTCCCTCTCTACGGACTCCTTTGCTGTCATTCATCTATAGACATCTCGATATATTTCTGCATCTCAACACATCTCGCTTCACATTTCACCAAATGCGGTTTTTTAAAGTTTCATATTAAGACCAAAATTTCATATTACCATGATTACGGAAAATAATTTAAATAATACGTTAATAAAAGAGCAAGTACATAACATCATAAAGATAAAAATACCATTTGCATGACGCACTCAGAAAGAAACTTTTACGATGAAATGAAGTTACAAAATCCATACCGTATTAAATCTTCCAACTGACGAAGAAAATAGAAAAAAAAGAGGAGAGCTAAGGAAAAGGGTTCTAGGCGCTACAGTCTGGAATCGCGCGACTGCTACAGTCGCAGGTCCGAATCCTGCCCCGGGCATGGATGTGTGTGATGTCCTTAGGTTAGTTAGGTTTATGTAGTTCTAAGTTCTAGGGGACAGATGACCTCCGAAGTTAAGTCCCATAGTACTCAGAGCCATTTGAACCATTTTTTTTTCAGGAAAAAGGTAACGAAATCTATGTAGTATCATTGCGATATCTCCACACACTGAGAGCCATTTCGTCTACCACCTCATGTGGGGACATATAGTGGGAAATTTTGGTTAAATTATGACGCTCGGGTGCTGGTAGAGCGACAGCTTATAGGCTGGTTGAGAAAAGAAAGGTATGGTATGCATCGTTCACCAAAACAGCCACTCCTATAGTTTTCTCTCCGATAAGGCCTCCTTTTTGTGGAGAATACAGTCACATACTTCAGGGGCGTCTCTTGGAGACATGTATATATATTCGCTTACCTTGAGCTGATAGACATAGTTCCTCCACAAGTATCTTCAACGAATTCAAATTCCACTGTCGTATGAAATCCGTCTTAACTTCGACATTTCCTCTGTCTTTAGCCCTGTAGTTCCTCCAGCGTAGGTTGGCTGAAGTGGATGAGAGTTACGTTAGGGATCTGCTGGTTCCCTAAGGCAAACATCGCCGTCCTTACCACCCATTATATGGTCACCATCTGATCCATAAAACAGGACCAATGTCGCATGGTGTGATAGTTTGGGACGAGATCGTCTCGGCCTGTTGCTTTTCGTCCCGAACTGGGATTTTGGGGATGGTGGCAAGACTGTGTTGTAACAGAAATTTTCTCCTGTCTGCCATGAGGGTCTGTTGTTCTTTCCGACATTAGAATTCGACTCCACCATCTATTTCAATTACAAGGAAGCCTCATTATTTGATTTGTGATGCAGACGTGCGTTCCTACAGGGTGTACCACAATTCATGCTACACAATTTTAGATGTTGCAGAGGAGACTTATTAGATCAAGTTCTACATAGGAACCCATGTCCGGAAATGTCATCCAACGCCGCTCCAGAGCGTCAAAGATAGATATGTCTCACAGTAGCGAAGCTGAAAAATTGCTCATAGCTCCTGAGGTATGCATTTTATAGCCCATGTATATTTGACATTTTTTCATTGTTCTGCTCCATATTACCACTTATGAACGTTGTCTACCCTAAAATCTCTGAAAAAAAACACCAGTACTTGTATTCAACTGTCAGATGTATCAGAACGGTTTTCCCTTGTAACTTTCGACTCGTTCGTTTCTGGTGCGGGACCCTTATTTAAAACTGATATATTATTCCTTCTCCATCACCCTAGAAAGTTTGTAACATCAGGATGACCCTGTATTATATTCATACGTTTATAGGCGTGCCGGGTTCTGTAACTTTGACGCCCTGTAGCATCGTTGGATGACACTTACGGACATCGGCTCCTATGTACAACACAAGCACTGCTTCAGTTATGATGCACTGACTACGTGAAAGTCAGCTAAAGCCCTCTTCACGTCGAAGTACAGGATGCGTCGTGTGACTTTAATCTCCGGGATTTTCATCTCTTCTGCGAAAAGGAAACTGGATGATTTCTGGAGCAACTGACACACATTGGTGGGAAAGTGCATTGAATAACTGCCTGGTGTGCAACGGAACCGCATCTCCGCATGTAACATGATCATTGTAAATCATTGTGGCGTGGCCGATGAGTCGATGCATAAAGCAGATGTTTAGTTTATTTAAATGGGCCCTAACTTTAAGAGAGAGACAGCCTGCTGCAATATACTCAAGCACTGTCAGTAAATTGAATGTCACGATAAAACATGGTGTCTTCTGGTATTCACCATTAACGCTTTTGATAAAATTTTGAACTTTGGTGACACATTGCTTTCCTGATCCTGTCGAATTTCTTTGGCATCTATATCCATAATGTCCCTGCATGTTACAACCCCCTTACAGTAATTTAGCCCAGTACACATTTAGCGCCGCGCGGGGCAGCCGCGCGGTCAGGGGCGTCTTGTTACGGTCCGCGCGACTCCCCCCGTCGGAGGTTCGAGTCCACCCTCGGGCATGGGTGTGTAAGTTTAAGTTAGATCAAGAAGCGTGTAAGCTTAAGGACCGATGACCCAAGCAGTTCGAACAGATATAAAAAATACACATTTAGCTGTTGATAGCATATTCCCGAAGTAGTTTCGTATTTAATAACTTGTTCACTTGGATAGCTTTCCTTCGAACAGGAGCGTACAATTACGCATCTTCTTGATATATTTATGTTGTACTCCCAGTTCAACTAGAGCCTTACTTATATAGGAATTATAGGAATCCGATATTTCTCGCACTACACATTCAGTAACAATGAACACGTCATTTACAACACGATGTGATCCTCTACTATGACTGATTTCACTGTGAGGTCTGGGTGTTGACAATGCCCTACTGTTGGACAGGTTATATTTATGTAGCCTGTTAATCTCTCCCTTCCTCATTTCGTCCTGCGCTGGAATTCAGTTTCATTTTCTTTATTGCACCTCACACACAAATTAAATAGCACTGGTAATTAGCTGCCACGCTTCCTAATACCTTGTGCACCACGAGCTCTTTCTCTTCGATTTTCAGCTTTTGTGGCTTCCGCCTTCGCTACATATTTTGAATATTTTTGACAGTTTTTCTGTCTCTGTGCATAACTCACAGTGGTTATAGATGTAGAACATCTTGTACTAATGTGCATACCTCGTTAGATATGTTTGTTTATGTGAAGTAATTTTCCTATGAGTTTAACGGTTGCTTAGGAAAGATGTTCCATAGACAAATACGGTGTCCGGGAATGTAGTAAACTTTCAGCCACAGAAGCATTTACATTTGTTCACATGCGAAATGTGTGAATAAAAATCCTAGGTCAAGATCGCTAAAATTTCTTTAGTGATTACTAGTTTCACCTCATTGACGAACCATCTTCAGATCTAAAATACAGAAAATTGCAGAAAAGAAGTCAACAATGGAGTAATATACTTTATATTTAAGCTTTCATTCTGTGATATATACCTATGAAAATGGCTGATCCGCCCGGCAATGCAAAGACCGGGAAGAGCCACACCTCTAGGAAGACAAGAGTTGAGCGCCCACTGTCAACGCTGCCTTAACCAGCCAACGATCGCTGGTTGGACCCAATTTGGTCGCAGGCCTAGAGAGCATTAGTACTGATTAACGGGAAAATGGCACTTAGCCTGCGTTCTGCGAGTAGTAATATAGTGTAAAATAATTGCTTGTAGGAGGCGCGGAAAGCACATCACTTCACTTCATAACGAGAAGTTACGTTATGTTTCTTTCCTGTTAGAAATACAGGTTCTATTAATTTGAATGTGTTATGTACAGATCCTTTTGGACTCCTCCCACCGGCCATCGCTACTTCTGTGTTTCCTTGTTTGTGTCGGTGCTGTAGCGGCCACTTCAATCGTGGTGCTTTTTTCCAATACGACAATGTTCGTCCCCACATGGCACGTGTCGCTATGAACTGTCTGTGTAATATCGAGATACCTCTTCTACCGGCCGTTGTGACCGAGCGGTTCTAGGCGCTTCAGTCCGGAACCGCGCTGCTACTGCGGTGGCGGGTTCGAATCCTACGTCAGGCATGGATGTGTATGGTGTCCTTATGTTAGTTAGGTTTAAGTAGTTCTAAGTCTAGGGGCTGATGACCTCAGATGTTAATTCCCATAGTGCTTAAAGTCACATGAACCATTTGAAACCTCTTCCGTTCTGGGAGCTTCAGTTTTTTGCCAGACAGTGTACACAGAAAGCTCAAATACTCTTGCAGACTTCTATGGTTGTAGAAAGGACTTCAAAAACGGTTGAAATGGCTCTGAGCACTATGGGACTTAACATCTGAGGTTATCAAGCCCCTAGAACTTAAACTACTTAACCCTAACTAACCTAAGGACATCACACACATCCATGCCCGAGGCAGGATTCGAACCTGTGACCGTAGCGGTCGCGCGGTTCCATACTGAAGCGCCCAGAAACGCTCGGCCACACCGGCCGGCAAAGGACTTAGTAAATAAAGTTTTGAGAAGGAACCCATGTCCATAAATTAACAGAAAATCGCCCCTTCAAGGTACTCACGCAGAGCAGAGGGCTATGTCGTCAGTCCTGATTTTAATTATGACATGACATAACCATTTTACATTGAAGCGGTAAACAAACTGGTATACGCAAGCATATTCATAAACAGAGATATGTAAACTGGCAAAATACGGCTCTGCGGTCGGCAACGCCTATATAAGACAAGTGCCTGGCGCAGTTGTTCGATGGATTACTGCTGCTACAATGGCAGGTTACCAAGATATAAGTGAATATAAACTTAGGCTTCCGCGGCCATCGTCACAGCCAATAACATTTTTCTGGGATTGTCAACAAAAACACCCTGAAGAAGGTCACTTGCAACATTGATCGAAACGTCGGTAGTTATACGTCTTGACCATGCGCTCACAAACCCAAGAAAATTGTATTGACGTGGATTTAAGTGAGTTTAAAAGTGGTGTTATAGTGGGCGCACGAGCGATGGGACACATCATCTCCGAGGTAGCGATGAAGTGGGGATTTTCCCGTACGACCACTTCACGAGTGTACCCTGAATATCAGGAATCCGGTAAAATTTCAGATCTCCGACATTACTGCAGCCGAGAAAATATCCTGCAACAACGGGACCAATGACGACTGAAAAGAATCGTTCTGTGTGACAAAAATGAAACCTATCTGCAAATTCCTGCAGATATCAATGCTGGGCCATCTAAAAGTTTCAGCGTGCGAACCATTCAACGAAACATGTCCGATAAGGGCTTTCGGAGCTGAAGACTGTCCTTGTTACTGCGAAGCTATTATGATTTTAAAGGTTAAGTTCACGTCGAATTTAAACGTAATTAGCTTTTGCACAACGACAGTTCTTTTCCTCTCATTACCCTCGCCGAAAAGTAGAAATTAATATTGTTAATGAAATAGCCGACTAAGATAGTTGCGTAAGAGAGCGAGATACTACTGAAAATCTCTGATTCTTATAAGCGTATTTGTGGTCGTTTCCCGCCTCTATACGTTGCAAGTGTCCTATATGGAACTGTTCATCAACTTAGATAAATTATAAGCAGTTATCGTCTAACGCTATCGTCTACAGCCGATAAGGTGCCTACATGCCGCTACAGATGATAACACCAAAAACAAAGAAAAAGTACACTGAAACTGCCAACAATGTTATTTAACTCATTGCATGTTAGTGCACAGTATGTGAAGCAAAAGTAAAGGACAGAAATAAGAACGAAGAAAATGACAAACGTACTCGTCAAATGTTAGGGGACCAATACCTGGCAAAGATATGTTTAACACACTTGAAATACAAATACCACTAAAATAAATGTGGGACTATGTTATTCAAAGGTATTTCGAAGTATCCAGTGTTACAGAAAACTGTGTGAATGAATTTATGTATTTATTTATTAGATATTGTGCAATGTGATAATGCAAAGAGTCACACCGTCTCTACAATTACAGAATTTTTTTAAGAAATCAAGTCATCACGGTTTTTTTTAATGAGATACCTTTGCGTTTCACCTAGAGCCCATAAAGAGAGTGTCAGACTTTTCGGTAGTTCAGCATTTTGAGCACAGAAACTTACGTGGTGTAATCGTTTCCCTAACCAGAATGCAGGGAAATAATTATGCGTTGTGGTAGGAACATCAGTGACTAGCGTGTCATTTCCTTTGATGACACTTTCTTATGCATTTGGTCGCCTGTGGCGCACAGTTACCTCCGTCAGCCTTCAAGTACTGGCGCCATTTGATTGCGCTCTGACAGAATTCGCTCCTATGCTTCGCATGTTGTGCTACCCATCACTGTTTTAGAAACTCACTGTTGGAAGGCACACCTGTAGCGGTAAGGTTTTCCATAAGCTTCGTGGTTAAAACATCAGCTAATTGTAAACTATAGATTACTTCATCAGAGTATTTTATCGAGCGTTTGTACGTGAACAGATCAGTAGTCCTGCCAGTGACAGATACATATAATTTACTGCACTGAAGAGCCAAAATATCCTTATTACTGCTCACCGCGAAACTGAATGCAGCCTGTACTGCCACCTCCAACAATACATACTATAAAGAAAACCATGAAACTGTCGTGTCTGCCTGGCAGTCTGAACTTGCTTATCTCCACTACTAGTAGACGAATTTTCCTTGGGTTTACACAGGTAATATAAACATACCGTTTCATCGAAATTGGATCACAGAAAGAAAAGGTATAATGATTTAAAGTTTTACCTAAAACCACTGTGTTTGTGAATTTTTTGTTTTGTTTTTGTTGCTACGCTGATCTCCAGACCTAGTAAACGAATTTCTGGGATGTTTTCACAGGTAACTCGAGCTTCGCATACGACAACAAATAGCTTTATTTCATCAAAATCGGATCACAGGAGAAAAACATATTGTAATCCAATGCATTGTAGGGAAAGATTTTTACTATTCGAAAAAGCTGTTCACTCCTCTACATTTGAATTGTATCACATTCGTGAAAATGCTTTTATTGATCATATGTCCTACATAACACGATTCAGTTTAATGAATACGTTGCTTGTACAATCCTCACCGTGTTTAATCCATGTTTCCATACTAATATTGTTATATGCAGAAATAGCTCTGTCTATTACGTTTTCACGACTAAACTGATTAACCGATTGCGTTTAAATTTGGTATCCGGACTGCTTGAACCATGAGGAAGGACATAGGATAATTTAGAATGTTAAGGATAATAATATACGAAATAATCGAACACTTAGAGTATGAAATAAGCGATAGGACACCTTTGTTTACATCAGTGAACATAGAGTATCGCAAAAAATATTAAATTAGTCGAATAATGTCCACATTCTAAAGATTTGCGCTACTACTAACTTCCTTCCTCATGAATCGCTCAGCAGTGTTGCTGCGAAAACTTCACAGTCGCACATTGGGGCATAGGAGCAGTGGGGAACAAAGCTGTGCTTTCCTGGTACTGACAGACACGTGAGGGCAGCTGAGATTATTGCAAGTGCAATAGCTTAGCTACTCAGCATGAATCATTTTAAGAAAATTACCGATAAACAAGTACAGTCAGGGGTAAGAAGCTAGTGACTAATTTAAATTTGGGCTTCGTGGGCACGTGACGCGGTAAGGGAAGTTATTAACCTCAGCAGAGACGAAAGTTGTATCATTCTAGTAACGATAAGGCTTCAAATGGCGAAACCAAATGACATAAACTATTTTCACAAAGGACGGGTTATTACAGCCCTGCACCTCGGAAGGAGGATCACGGAAAGAGCGAAGCTGGTCAGATGTTGGTATGCTGCTCTAGTGAGTGTTGATGGAAAGTGGATGAAGGAAGGTGAAACAAAATGTAGCAATAAGGTGTTGTACGTCCATGCACCGTGGAATGCGGATGCCGGAATCTTGCCTGCACTATAAAGCGGGGCAGGTGCAAACTTTTGTCAGAAATGACGGCACAGCACAAAGCTGGTGTCAGTAAAAGTGTTTGGGACCACGTAGTTCAGCGAAAAATTTTGATAACCGGGCTTTAGATCACATGACATCTATTTGATAGTATGTTTATCCAACAACATCATCAATTACAAATGTAATAGGTACGACATCATCCAGGTTGTAGCGTGAATATATCGGAACATATAGCCATATATCTTGTTGTACCAGGCCGATGTTAGTGTCCCAACAAGCCTGCATCCACGCAAACGGATGCTGGAAAGATGAATTCTTCCACGAATGGTGGCCGGCGAGGAAAATATTCCCTTTTTCACATCTTGCACCAACCTTCTCACCTCATGGTAGCAATTACAACCTGCGTCCTCAGTTATCCAGGCTGTATTCCAATCTCTGTCTTCCTCTACGGTTTCTACCCTTTACAGCTCCCTACAGCTACAGTAGATGTGAGTTACTCCCCGATGATTCAACAGTTGACCTGTCACCATGTCCCTTCCTCCTGTCGGTGTTTTCCGTACATTCCTTTCCTCGCTGATTCTGTGGAGAAACTCTTCATTTCTTATCATTCAATCTAACTTTCACAATTCTTTTCTGGGACCACATCTCAAATGCTTCGATTTTCTTCCTGTTCCGGTTTTATTGCAGTCCTTCCTTCACTACAATGCAATGCTGTGCACCAAGCGTACATTCTCAGAAACTTCTTCCTCAAACGAAAATCTATGTTTGATACAAGTAGACTTCTCTTGGAGAGGAATGCCCTTTTCTGACAGTACTAGTATGCTTTTTATGTGCTCCTTGTTTCGTCCGTCATGGATTATTTTGCTGCCTACATATCAGAATTCCTTAACTTCATCTGCTTCGTGATCCCCAATTCTGATGTTGAGTTTATAGCTCTTCATATTTCTGCTACTTCTCATAACTTTTGTCTTTCTTCGATTTAATCTCAATTCGTATTCTGACTCATCAGACTCTTCGTTCCATTCGACACATTCAGTAATTCTTCATTTTCACTGAGGGTAGCAATGTCCTCAAAGAATCTTATCCCTCATATTCTTTCACTTTGAATTTTAATCCCACATTTGAACCTTCCTTTTATATCCCTTATTGCTTCTTCGATGTATAGTGTGATCAGTAGGGATGGAAGACTACCTCCTTGCTTCACACCCTATTTAATCCGAGCACTTTGCTCTTGGTCTTCCACTCTTATTGCTCCATCTTGGTTCTTGTACATGTTGTATCAGAATTTTTGTCAGAAGTTCGAACATCTTTCATCATTTTACAAGGTCAAACACTTTTTCTAGGTTGACAGATCCTGTGAACGTGTTTTGATTTTTCTTCAGTCTTGCTTCCACTGTCTCTCTGGTACCTTTACCTTTCCTCAAGCCAAACTAATAAGCATCTAAAAGTTACTATTTGTTACTGTTGTATTCTTTTCAGTTCTCCTTTATATTATTCTGAGTGTTATCTTCGATGCATGAGCTTTTAAACCGACTGCGCGATAATTTTCGCATCTATCTGCTTTTGCTGTCTTCAGAGTTGTGTGAACGATATATTCCCGAAAGCCTGATGGCATATCGCAGGGCTCATATATTCTCTACGCAGCCGTGAATAATCGCTTTGTTGACACAGCCCTCAATGATTTTAAATATTCCAATGCTATGTCATCTGTACCTTCTGCCTTATTTAATGCCGGCCGCGGTGGTCTAGCGGTTCTAGGCGCGCAGTCCGGAACCGCGCGACTGCTACGGTCGCAGGTTCGAATCCTGCCTCGGGCATGGATGTGTGTGATGTCCTTAGGTTAGTTAGGTTTAAGTAGTTCTAAGTTCTAGGGGACTGATGACCACAGATGTTAAGTCCCATAGTGCTCAGAACCATTTGAACCAACCTTATTTAATCTTAAGTCCTCCAAAGTTCTTTTAAATTATGATTGTAATACTGACGACTTCTATTTCCTCTTGTATCGCGTCATCAGAGCAGTCCTCACCCTCATAGAAACCTTCAATGTATTCTTTCCACGTATGCGTTCTCTCCTCTGCATTTATCTGTGGAATTGCCATTGCACTCTTAATATTATCGGCTTTGCTTCTAATTTCACAGGAGGCTGTTCTGACGTTTGAATATGCTGTGTCACTCCTTCTGAGAATCATTTCTTTTTTTTTTATTTCTTCACGTTTTTCATATAGCCATTTCGCCTTAGTTTCCCTGCACTTATTTAATTCCTAGGTGACATGCATTTCTGTGTTCCTGAATTTCAACGAATGTTTTTGTATTTCCTTCTTTATTCTGTCAACCGAAGTGTTTCTTCTGTTACTCAAGGTACCTTGCAGTCACCTTCCTTTTGCCAATGTTTTTATTTCCAGCTTTTGTGATTGCTCCTTTTAGAGATGTCTAATTCTCTTCAGCTGAACTGCCCGCGAGCTATTTATTATCGCAGAATCTATAGTCTAAGAGAACTTCAAGGGTAGCTTTTCATTCCTCAGAACTTCCATATCCCGCTTCACTACGCACTGATTCTTCCCGACTAGTCTTCGAAATTTTAAGCTACACTTCATCATTACTAAATTGTGATCTGAACCTAATCTGCTGCTGGCTACTCCTTACATTCATGATCTGATTTCGGAATCTCTGTCTGATCGTGATGTAATGTAATTGCAATCTTCCCGTGTCTCCGGGACTTTCCAAGTCTACCTCCTCCTTTTGTGATTCAGCGTAACCAGTTGAATTTGATTGCAGAATTTAATTAGTCTTTCTTCTCTGTCATTCCCACTACCAAGCCCCTATTTTTCCGCAACCCTTTCTTCTGCTTCTTCCCCTTCAATCGCATCCCAATCCCTCATTACTATTATTCATTCGTCCCCTTTTTCGTATTGAATTATCCACTCAGTCTATCTTTTCCTCTTCTGCTTGCGACGTTGTTAGGTATACCTGAGCTTTTGCGTCGGTGTTGGTTTGCTGTTGATTCTGATGAAAACAACTCTATCCGTGGACGGGTCAGAGTAAATTACTTCTTTCATAGATGGGCCGTGAACTGACATTTGGGAGAAAGAGCCAAAACAGGTTTAGTTGGCGTGGATCGTTGATCCTTCATGCTCTAGGGTACTGCTGTGGGACGCAGCTACGGTGATAAAAATGCCAGTTCACCTTCCGGAAAGCGTAGAGCGTCTGCCGATGGCAGGCAGTAACACGCCGTTGGTGTGATGGTATACAGAATGCTTATTTCGGCGAGTAGGAGTATGGGCTCAGGGTGTAGATAGCGTCTTAAGAAATCAGACCAAGAAACTCGACCGTATGTGACGTTATCGTGGAGCGGGTGTCTCTCCCAACCGATGCTAAAGAGTAGGAAGTGTTTTTTTTCTGTTTTCCCACGGTGGCGAGATCGCGCTGGCGGGGCGAACACGCCTCGCGATTGATAGGTGTGGTCTGGCGCCTGTCCCAGGTTCCACTGATTGAACGGTGATGGGTGCTAGAGAAGTGGACAGAGAGAGGAGGAGCTCTTAAGGTACTAAAGGAGGGAACACAGGACACTGTAAAATTATACTCACGTGCAATGGTGGCGTCCAAGCTGGAGATAGGTTAGAAAATTTGAGGTAAGTCTGGATAGTGATTGGAGTGCACTTTTTTTTTTTTTTTTTTTTTAAGGAATTGTAGACATTGAGATTCAGGATTCGGAATGGAGCTGGCTAAGTAAGAAGTACAAAGAAGCGGATTCGCGCTGTCTAGCAAACAACATGCGAAGTCAGAGGACGTCAGCGGAGCGCACACGACAGGGAGTGATGGAGGACTACCCCGAGTGACTACCGTTCGATGACGGCCAGCAGAGGTCACGGTAATATTATATCACTGCAGCGGCATGTCAGGGGCAGATAGATGCAATAATTTGTTTGTTTGGCTAGAAGCGGCGGCCCCCAGAACGGTCGCTCTGCATCAGTAAGGGAGTTATATTCATTCACTATCAACTCCTTCCCAAGTAATCACTGCATACCTACCACATGACTTAGCGCATCTATATGTATGATAGGATCGCGTCATAACTTGATTGATATCCTTACCCATCTCTGGACGTTACCAACCATTGTTCATTATATGATGGCTTTCCGGAAAGTAAACAATGATTGGTCGCGAAATTGGAACTACAGTGAAAATCAAAACTGTTTTATTTCCAACAGTTAGCTACGTCTTCCAGCTAATTCTCTATGAAGTCGTCACTCCGACTTAAGACTTCTGCCGTAGCGCTGTTCTCGTCGTAGAAGGTAGTGTCCTGTGCTTTCCGACAATCTTCTACGCTGGACTGCAGATCGTTCTCAGCGCAAATTGTTGTCTTCATAGCCAGCGGTTCATTTGAGCTTACATGACATCAGAGGGAGCCAAGTCGGACTGTATGATTGGTGATCAAACACTTCCCACCGAAAACACTGCAGGAGCGACCTAATTGCCCTGCAATGTGCGACAGAGAACTGTCATGCAGAAGGGAATACATGACAGTTATGTTGTGCAAGGTTACGTCAAATCTGGCGAAATCTCCCGGCAGGCACCAGTATAGGGCAAGAGAGACTATTTGGTAGGGATCTTTTCGCGCTCACTGTGCAAGAGATCTAATTATAGCCAAAAACTTTCGTTTCTTCGGAAACTTGATGTGAAGTGTTTCGTGCAATCGTTTGATCTACTAACTTTATACTGTTACCTGAAGCTGCTTTTTGTGTAAATCATCGGCGGATATTGTTAGAAGTCAGCAGGAGACGATATACGAATTGTTGGCAGTATACTTGCTCTAGTCCAGTTGTCAGATTTAGAAACATTTATACGACCACTCAGGTGGTTCCAGTACTATAATTATTTACTCAGAACTGAGAAGAGCGACGTGATGCTATCGAAGAGCGTACTAGAGTCACTGCCCAACACATGTGTGCAAGGCTTCATCGGATTTTCACTGTGGTTTCCATTTCGCGACCGACGATTCCTTACTCTCCTAACAGCTCTCGTGTTATTCAAGACGAGAGTGTGAAGAATAAGTGGCCCATTCTTGGAAAGTTTGATATTGTTAATTAAATAAATTCAGCATACTGCATTCTATAACTTTGCTTTCATAATTAATAAATCCTATGCCGCAGTAAGGAGTTGCAGAAGATCCAGACCCCACTCGGAGTACAGTGCTTTGCTCCCCTGTTACCAGAAGACGTTATCCAGATTCCGTTGCGTAACTTCACTAATTAGCAGACGGGACCTTGAGGAGAGATCTACTACTGGAATTACACCCACCAGATCAGAGAGTAGAAGCGCAATACAAACGAGTGGTCTCGTAGTCTGTGTCATACCGATTTGAAGATCGCTGGTGGCCTAAATGCGCCAGAAGATTAATAAAATATTTCTGAACCAGACAAACGTGTAATTAAAATACCTAACAGCAACTATGACGAAAACATATTGAGCTGGTGCGCTGCTGGTGCCAGTCTCCATCAATTGTTATCCTGACCGTTGATAGTCGATTTTCGATGCCTGCTTGTCTTCTTCGCGTCTTTGGCGGATGGCTATTTAACTGTGTCGCGCGCGCCGCAGGGGCTTGCGTTCGGGTATCATATGTGTGAGCGACAGGGACGAGTGGTGCTGGCGAGTGACCGAGTCGGTACGACGAAGGAGCTTGGGCAGCTACTGCGGCGTGTTTCGCCGTTTGAATGCAGATCCGCTGCTGATAGTGACTGGGATTTCCTGGAGATATGAAGGACAGATTTCCTTCGCGTCTGTTACATGTCACTCAAAGTGAACGAACTGGAGTCGTCGAATTATTACTTGGTGGGTTCTATTTGCGTTAATTGAATACCCGAGTGCACTGAAAACTACCTTGGTTGTTTCAGTTATTTGTCACTATACTTGGTCTGGGCGCTTGATATGTTGATGGTATTTAAGGGAGTGCTAGCTACGCACAACCAATAGACATGAAGCTTTGCTTAATGCGTAGCTAGAGATCATGCCAAATAGTACGTAATTCTGCGCCTGACGTTCAAGATTGGGCAGAAATAATTTTCCTATTTTCTGTTCCTATGTTATTACTTTATTTCTCTGTTCTAGAGAATTGGCTAATCAAATTTTAAGAGCCCTTACTGGGCAAGTGCTCATCTAGGTTAGACAGACTTGGGTTCATTGGTGCCGTGTATAATTTAAAGGTTTATTTATAACCAGTTGAGTAGATATGTTTGTCTATCTGATGCGCCAGAATGCTGTCTTTGCAGACCGAGCGCCACCACACGGCAGGTCTAGTGAGACGTCCTAGCACTCGCCCCAGTTGTACAGTCGACTTTGCTAGCGATGCTACACTGACAAATACGCTCTCATTTGCCGAGACGATAGTTAGCATAGCCTTCAGTTATGTCATTTGCTACGACCTAGCAAGGCGCCATTACCAGTTTATATTGAGATTGCAATTAATGTATCAACAAGAGCTATGTTCTCCAGTTATGGATTAAAGTTAAGTATTTAAGCAAGTACGTTCTTTACTTGATAGGATAATTACTTCACCTTGTTCCAGACCTCACGCCAGTCTGCGTGAGATTAAACGCGTGCATTTCGGCCTCCTCTAGCAACACGGTGTTGGCTCTTCTGCCAACACATCAAATGTCCTGTAATTCCATCTTTCCGGTGGAGCGCTGTGGTTTTCTGGAAGCTTAATTGTAGCCCAAAGATGAGTATATCTCCATTTTACCTTCTCGTCCGTGAGTTTCCTCTATCTGGTAGCATCTTTCGGTCTGCTAGCGTCCATCACTAATTTTCAACATAAAAATTGTAGTGGCTCCATGTTAAGACTATTTAATATCCTATTACTATATTCTAGCTATTAAATGTATGTGAACCTCGTACCTGTGAGTAATGCTAAAGAGGGGTTAGTCGAGTGTATTAATCTGGTATTATCTTTAATTTGTTACAATTGCTTAAAATCAGTCCATGGAAGCAGTTTTAGAATTTGATATGGAAGCCAGTTCCTATGTAAGTCTTGAAGTGATCAGTTATCTCAGTTAAATTTTATTCATGGGGTTTTATGAACATTATTTCAATTAGTGAAAATTGCTTGAGTAAATTTTGAAAAATCTGTGTCTGTGTTTGTAATAAAGAAGTGTAGGGCAGCTACCAACTGGTTATGTGTTTGATTTCGATGTGTCGAAAGGAATGACGCATCACATATCGATTTCTATTCATGCTATTTATTTTCAAATTTAGTAACAGCTCACAGCCTATTGCGCAGTTGTAGAGAAACATTCTGAAGCTTAAAACATTTCACAATAGCAATTTTGGTGTTCGTACATTTGGTCAGCAGGAAGAAGTCTCAGTAAATGTAGCCACCCACTAGCTGAATGGTGGTGACTGCCTATTGAGGAGGAGTTTACGATGGCTAATGATAACCTATAACTTTCGTTTCCGCAGAAACTTTATGTGTCGTGCTTTATGTAATCTTTCGATCTATTAACTTTAAACTGTTAACTTTTGTGTAATTCGTCGGCGGATATTGTTAGAAGCCAGCAGGTTACGGTGTACGAATTGTTAGCACTTTACGTGTTCTAGTCCCGTGGTCGGATTTCAAAATGTTTCTTAAACACTGAGATAGCTCGAGTGTTATAATTATTTACTTTCGATTAGTGATTGGTGAATTGTGTAGCGGACCAAAGCGAGTATTGGCAACAATTACTTAATAATTTGGCAATGGAGACGGTGTGTGGGGTAAAACTTCCAGAGGCGCAAATACATGTGAAAACAGCAAGCACGTTCAAATGTATGCACATGAGTTATGCAAATATATGTAAGCACCACCAGAAATGCATGCTTTAACAAAAATGCAGATTCTGACCGAACCTGCAGGTTTTTCTGTTGTATTTGACCATGAACAGCACCAATGCATAGTCCTCCTCATGTTGCAACTGTCCGTCCGGGTCAGTGCTTTGGGTAGTTGTGATTGCTTTATTTCGGAGGTAAGTGAATTCGAACGTAGGCAGATTGTTGGTCCTAGTATGGTGGATGCTTCTGCAACAAATAGCCGAAATGTTTGGTGTTTCAAGAAGCACCGTGTAGAAGATTTATACCGCATACAGGGAGAGCGGGAAAACGTATTCCATTAAGGCACAACGCGAACCGAAGTGTGTGTGGAGTGGTCGTGAGAGACTGTCATTCATTGTGCCGAAAAATATCAGGAGGACAGCTGTAAAAATCACTGAGGAAGGGACTGCCGCAGTCACGAACCCTTTGAGCTCCAAAATATCATGAATGGAGGTCCATATGCAAGGAACTACAGGACGAGCTGTAATTCCTAAACGAAGAAGTTGGTTGTTGTTGTGGTCTTCACTCCTGAGACTGGTTTGACGCACCTCTCCATGCTACTCTATCCTGTGCAATCTGCTTCATCTCACAGTATGTACTGCAGCCTACATCCTTCTGAATCTGCTTAGTGTATTCATCTCTTGGTCTCCCTCTACGATTTTTACCCTCCACTGTGCCATCCACTGCTAGATTTGTGGTCCCGTGATGCCTCAGAATATGTCCTACCAACCGGTACCTTCTTCTTGTCAAATTGTGCCACAAACTCCTCCCCATTTCTATTCAATGCCTCCTTATTAATTAAATGATCTACCCATCTAATCTTCAGCATTCTTCTGTAGCACCACATTTCGAAAGCTTCTCTTCTTGTCTAAACTATTTATCGTCCATGTTTCACTTTCATACATGGCTACACCCCATACAAATACTTTCAGAAAGGACTACCTGACACTTAAATCAATACTCGATATTAACAAACTTCTCTTCTTCAGAAACGAAGAAGTAGTGATGCCGAAGCCGAAAAACCTGATCTGTGAAGCAGTGGAAGAAAGTCACTTGGTCGGATGAGCGTTGCCACACCGTTACCAACTCTGGCCGACTTTAAGTGTGTTGAGGTGGGACACTACGAATGTAGTGTGTGGACATACCAGGTGAGAATGTGGGTCTCGCGGGAGGCGTGCGCGAGATAGTCCCTGCAGTCGCACCATCCTCTGTGCCTTCGGTGGCTCTGATGGGTAGAGCGTCAGCCATGTAAGCAGGAGATCCCATGTTAGAGTCCCCCTCGGGGCACACATATTCACCTGTCCCCGTTCATATATATCAACGTCCGTCAGAAGCTGAAGGTATTAACATAATTCTAGTAATTCCAATTCAGTCACAAAAGTGAATTATGATTTCGGCAGACGTATCGTAGTATTGTATGGGGCCCTTGGTCACTCTGCAAGGTCACATTAGTGTTAAGAATTATGTGACCATTTTGGCTGGCAGGTTCATCCCATGATACAGAGTGTACTGACGTGTCTCAACTGGAAAATTGTCATCATATCTCAACAATACTGAGCATTTGTACTGCGTTTTGGAGAGAAGAGTCATGATCACCATCCGCCTTCATAATCGTTACCTAACTTGCCACTATTTTGCAGGGATAATAGTATAACACTCCTTTGGAAACCATACAAGTCTTGTCTTTATCCATTCCTAGTCGACTGGTAGCTGTTTTGAATGCCAACGCTGTTAGTTCGCCGTATTAGGCAAGTTATTTTGTTTTATTTTCTTCCTTTTTTCGAATTTCCGGCCATCCCTTGTAAGCTGTAGTAATTATTCAGAGATGAGGCCGCTTGCTCAGGATAAAGTAGCTTAGTGAGCAGCGTCAAACCAATTTTCAGACTCAAGGCCGCAACGACAAATAAACGCTTTGGTAAAGAAATTAAAATAGCACTAGAGCGCTGTAAATGATGTAGACTTGCAATCTAACGAGCGTGTGACCCGCCAGCGATGGTGTAATTCACGACAGAAAAATTCTTTATACGTGCCAGTGGTTTTATACAATCAGGTCAGTAAGAAGAGCCGCTGTGCAGTCGTAATAGTATGCAGAGAGCAGCTATCGCATCTGGACATGCTCATGACGGCACTGTGAAATGGTGTACCCCTCGGAGCCACGTAACACAACTTAAGAAACTTAATGGCAAAAAGATTCTCGCCGACGTGTTCCGGAGTAGAATGCCACACTTTTCAAACACTGTCGGTTTGAAACACGAGAAGGATTACTGGTGTGAGAAAATGAATATCTGAACAACTTTCCGACGAACGTTGCGAAGGGAACTGTATGCAGCGGACTTTAGGAACTGGGTACCTCGCTAAGGGCCAACGGCCTTGCCGCAGTGGCAACACCGATTCCCGTCAGTTCACCGAAGTTAAACGCTGTCAGACTGGGCTAGCACTTGGATGGGTAACCCTCGAAGTCTGCCGAGCGCTGTTGGCAAGCTGGGTGCATTCAGCTCTTGTGAGGCAAACTGAGGAGCTACTTGTTTTCGGAAGTAGCTGCTCCGGTGTCGTAAAAGCTAAATACAGCCTGGAGAGCGGTATGCTGACCACATGCCCCTCCGTATCCTCATACATCGACACCTTCTGTGGGCTGAGGATGACACGGTGGCCGGTCGGTGCCATTCGACCTTCATGGAATGTTTCGGATGGAGTTAGTTTACCGTGCTAAGAGCCATTGCTGACTGTGGGATATAAATCAACACGTTTTCAGTCGGCCAGACAACTCAGAAATAGGACAGTATCTGGCTGGAGGCGTAACGGTATGACCTCTTTTCAAAAGATGCACGCTGTAGATTTCACCGAATGCAAGATGAGCCGTTAACTCTGGCTCGGCGTCTAGGGTGTAGGTAACGTCCAGCGGCACTACCACCTCTCCCAGCTTTAGTTCCGTCAACAAATCTTCTGCCTCCCATGCTGTGGATGTTTTGTGATGTCTGAAGTTCTTGATTTCACAACCACGCTGGCTTTGAATAGCTTCTCGCCTGGCCCGTAGAAAATACCTGCGACTATTAGGAGCACCATGTCAATCGTAGCAGTCAACAACGTCATAGCTGCTTAACTCTGCTGAATCTAAACATCAATCACTGACTTCACCTGGATATGGCCTACTCGAAGAACTTGTGGAGTCTCTTCTTTGCAGAACTGAGATCGTAATCTACGTGGGAGGGTGGGGGGGTTGTTCTTATGTTTCCGCGTATGTCTACGAAGCACTAAATGAATTTTTATGGAGGTTCAGAGAGGCTAAACATCGTTGTTGTCAGTTAATAATTGAAGCCTAAAGGTTTAGAGGAGAAAAAAATTCGTCGATTGCCAATTTCAGCTTTGCGACATCTTGTGAGGCAGAGAGCCACGTAGAAAGGGGAAGGAACTAGAGAGATCATCGAAAGGTGAGCGGTGAGGAACTGCAACAATGAGATAGGAAAGGTGTCACGTAGTGAAGCAGCCGGAGATAACCCTTCCCTCCATTCTCCTATCCACCATGAGGCCCGAGCGTCCGCAACCGGCCAACCGCGCCTAGCCTCTTCCAGGAAAAAAGGCCCGTCAGCCCTCCCCCCCCCCCCCCCCCCCCATTTCACCGTAAATGCTGGCTGAGCGCGAACATCACAGAATGGTAAAAGAGGAGATAAGATTATGAATTATACAAACCACTCGCACGAACATAAGGTAAAACAGATCCGCCCCTTGGAAGTAGTCCCCTAGCAGTAGAGTTAAAGAGGTGTCAAGACTGTTCGCTGCAAAACAATGAAGATGGGTCGCTCTATGACGAGATGGACCACCTAAAGAGTTGGGTTGGAATAACAATGGGGTGGATCCTGTCGCCTCAGATTGTAACCAGGAGACAGCCAAGAATAACTGACATGTACTTCGGTAAATGACGCTAAATTCTCTTTAAGGAGGCGACGGGAAAAATGCCACACAGTCGTGGACGCCTTGGCGATACATTGCTTGTTCTTTGTTCCAGTCTTTCAAAAGATAAAGACTCTGTGTCGACCGCAACTCGAATCCCAATCTGCTCGCTTTCGTGGTTTCGAGCTCAGTAGGTTCCATTTATAATTGGTCTTCAGGATCCCTGCATGACTTGCGTCTTAGAAGGAAACAATCGGGCTCCCAGTATCGTCGTGACGAGGAGGATCGTGTATTGCAAAACCATCTGGTTCCGATGACGCATTGGTTTATGGCGTGGAGGATGCTTGGAGAGTTACTACAGATTGCGAGTGTACACTTAACCAAAAACATTTGTGTCTAATCTTACGGGACTTAACTGCTGCACCGAGCGAGATGGCGCAGTGGTTAGCACACTGGACTCGCATTCGGGAGGACGACGGTTCAATCCTGAGTCCGGCCATCCTGATTTAGGTTTTCCATGATTTCCCTAAATCGCTCCAGGCAAATGCCGGGATGGTTCCTTTAAAGGGCACGGCTGGCTTCTTTCCCCGTCCTTCCCTAATCCGATAAGACCGATGACCTCACAGTTTGGTCTGTTTCCCCCAAACAACCCAACCCCAATTTAACTGCTAAGGTCATCAGTCCCTAAACATACACAGTACTTAAATTATCCTAAGGACAAACATACACACCTCTGCCCGAGGGAGGACTCGAACCCCCTCCGGGACCAGCGGCACAGTCCATGATTTCAGCGCCGTAGACCGCTCGGCTAATCCCGTGAGGCCTACACGTAACAGAGGGGATGTTTAACGGCCACTAAAGATATTCTAACAACACATCCGGCCGGTTGTGAATGTTGTTCACAGCCCCCTAGAGAGTGTGAAGGAAAAAGTGATGTGCTCATCAGTATCTGAGTTGTCAGCATAGACGATTATGGTACGAGGATATTCCCCAATAATTGGGAGAAGCAAACAGAGGGATCTGCTTACTATAGGCCCATAAAGATGTTCAGCCTTATCTTAAGATTCCGGCACCTTCCTCCTCTAGTAAGCTGACGGAAGAGTTCAACGGAGGAAGGCGGAGGTCAGAACGAAGAGACTAATGCAAGAAACTGCTGCTGAAGCTCCAGAACTAGATGGCTCTTATGGGAAACTACCCCCCCCCCCCCCGTTAGGTACACATGGTGTCTGGGGCAGTAATTCGTATCATAAGTGTCGTTGGAATCGAATGGTCTGACCCTAGCCGCGAATTGGACTTTTCGTGACACCACGGTATCTCCGAGCATGCGACAGATGTAACTTATCACGTAGTTTAGTTACCTATCGCTCTCTTCCACGAGCCTAGCCACTACGATGTCTGGTGCTAGTTTGATGTCCTCCAGAGCGAAGAGTGCGGTGGTGTCGACGGGCGCCCACCGAGCCACCGGCAGCACAAGAAGGCGCCGGACCGCCCGCCTGGAGGCCTCTCGCGTCGCCGCCAGCAGCGCCGCCACGGCCCCCGCGGCGTCCCGGCGCCGCACCACCGCCCCCAGGCAGTCGGCGTCCAGCGCGAACACCAGCAGTCGCTGCTCCAGCGCCCCAGACAGCCGCACCGACGACGTGCCGACAGCCACGTCGCTCACCACCGAGTCTCCGCCTTCCGTTACTGTCGCTACGCACGTATAGTTGAAGTACAGCGACAGAACGTCACGCGTCAGATGTCCCAATTCTGCTTTGAACAATTCTTCATCGGTTTCCGGCAGAGCGGGAAAAGCGCTACACCTCGTACAGTTTAATAAGTTTAACAGCGCCAGAGAGTAGAAAACCTGAGAGTACATTTTCTGTTCCTCCAGAACAGCAGTGCTACTCCAAATACCTTCGTCAGAAGACAGTCGTACCCTGCTTCGGTGTAGCGCTGAACAGTACTGTTAGCGTTACTCTCGTCCTCTTAAATTTTTATGGTCACTCCCACGGCCAGTCACAACTGTGGCATGAGAGGACGAATGTATTTCTCCGTGACCGGTGACTATATTTCTTTCGTGCCATATCGTTCCAGACTGCTGCCTCATTATCTATGGATAGGGATAACGTACAAATACAACGATAATACTTCTTACGTTTTCATGCTCAAACAAACAGCAACGGAGCTCCTAGTGAGATTCAAATGTCACCGCGTTGAAATATTTAAAAGTAGGAGAAAAATGAATTTTGTTTTACTGGAACTGCTGAGGTACTCTAATAAATTATTTTCAGAGTCAGGCCGCTTGTGCTTTTCGTGGTGCTGGTACCAAATATTCCGTGACTACTGCAAAACAACGAAAACACTAAAAGATGCATCTCCAGGTTACATGTTGTTGTCGGTTCCTGTGCTGCATCACAAAAATCAATTCAATCCGTGAAGAGAAGAACGTTGCCCGTTACTTCCCTCTTTCTTCATTTAATGTACACTATTACCTCGGCACGAACGTAACAGCAGTTGGCGTATGAAGTGTGGGGAACTTCCGAATATTTTCGCTCAATAACGTCGTGTGGAACTATTTTCTTGAGTAACTCATTACTTAGAAAGAAAGTACCGATCGAAACAAAGAAATCCGTAAGAACAATAAGTGGTGTTCACCCACGAACTTCACGTAGGTACCTCTTCAAGGAGCTAGGCATTTTAACTTCGCAGTCACAATACATATTTTCGCTAATGAAATTTGTCATTAACAGTACAAAAAAGAAGGTTCAAATGGCTCTGAGCACTATGGGACTTAACATCTATGGTCATCAGTCCCCTAGAACTTAGAACTACTTAAACCTAACTAACCTAAGGACATCGCTCAACACCCAGTATTAACAGTACATCACAGGTTGAGAAGAACGGTGATCTACAAAGCTATAACACCTTTATTACCCATTGTTGAAGCTATCAGTGGCTGAGACAGAAGTTCAACATGCAGCAACAAAAATATTTTTTTTTTATTTCCCTTTAGCATAAAATGTCTGACACATAGCGAAGCACGTTTGAAATTTTAAATCTAATTTTAAAGAATTTCTCCTGGACAACCCCTTCTCTTCCAGTGACGAACTTCTACACAACAACTGTAGCCAGTTAAATATTTGTACTAGAATGAAAAGCACAAAAAAATGTGCATTCATTAATTCTAACACTAATCATGTATACATATCCTGTGAACTGACTCGTTCCGCATCCTTTCGATCAAAATAACGTTCAAATGATATGTGGAACATGTAACTAACTAACAAACTAGACGAAAGCTTATCTACTGAGTTCCCTACACCGATCCTAAATGCGCTGCATTAATGAGTTAGATGGTTCGATAAGTTAAGAAAAGCAACAAAAATCTCTCTTCTCATATTAACATTTATTATGACGAACAAAGGGAGCGTCTCTCGCTTGTCATTCTCTTTTTACAAATAACCTGCCCCACCCTGGGTTGAGTCTGCTTCACTTAAGGTTTACTGGCGATTAAATTAATATCGTTACATAGGGGTGAAGCTTGTTGGGCTCCTCTCACCGTTCATTGTGCTTGCCTCAAGAGCTAAGGGCCCGTGGGATTGGACGGTGTTTGAAAATGTGTGACGTGCCCAGATCACAAGTAGTTATTTGGCGACTAGAGTTTCGAATTCGTCTGGTCTGTGGAGAGTGCCATGTTTCACACCACAAATGGTTTCAAAATTCATCTTTTTTTAAGCTTTTCTGTTCTGAAGATTATGCATAGCAAAATTGTGAATCAGATGAACGTGGTAGATACGAGGGTGTGTGAACATCTGTAGCCTAGCTATGCACAGACTAGGAGGCTGCTTAATTTTAATAGCAAGGAGCAATTGGAGAGGGCTGTTATTAATATATGCTCCTCAACTGACAAGCTCCAGAGTGCATTCAGCGTGAAATCAAACACGAAACCTTCGCGTAACAGCCCCAGAAAAAATTTAACCACAGTACATTCTGATGTAAGTGACGCGTATCTGGAAAACTGTTGCTTTTCTCTTCCTGCTTTCGACGCACAATCAATCCAATAGCGTTCCACACACTCGTTAATAGCGTCATTTAAATCCATCGGTGATTTGATTTGAAAGCGTATATGAAATGAGTATAATATTAACGTTGTCTTTCATTACACTATTTCAGTTGAAGAGGATAGAGACAACATACGGTGTGAGAGCGGCTGTCGAATGGAAACTGAATATATGCGTATCCTGCAGACTTGCTAGTTCCAAGCGATTGTCAAACGAAGCTGCATACAGACATACAGAAGCTTAGTAATTAAAACGAGACTGCCAACGAATAGTACCGCATCAGCTACGAGGAGGAAACATAACGTTTGACGAAGCGTTGCGTGAGAAAGCATAAATATCAAGCAGTTGGTGATAATTGCATTTTCTCTGAAGAATGGCTGAGGTACTTACTATGAGGTTTCAAAGAAAAAATTATCACCACGCAACTAAATAAATTACGAGAGTGGACTAGTGGCCAGTCGTGATATTTAACCAGAACAGGACATAGATTGGATAGTGTAAAAATTTCAACTAAAATTTACTGAGTTCACTGTTCCAAGGAAAATAAATCGGTCACTAGCATGCTGCTTTTTGATTATGTATTTATTTATTTAATTAACCAGGTCTGATTGAGGCCATCTGCGTCTCTCTTACGTCGGATCACAGTTTCACACCTACAACATCTTTTTTACTTCATAATAATGTTATTGATGTTGTAGTCTTCAGTCCAGAGACTGGTTCGATGTAGCTCTCCATGCTACTCTATCCTGTGCAAGTATCTTCATCTCCCAGAACCTACTGCAACCTACATCCTTCTGAATCTGCTTATTGTATTCATCTCTTGGTCTCTCTCTACGATTTTTACCCTCCGCGCTGCCCTCCAACACTAAACTGGTGATCCTTTGATGCCTCAGAACACATCCTACCAACAGATCCCTTCTTCTAGTTAAGTTGTGCCACAAATATCTCTCCTCCGCGATTCTATTCAATACCTCCTCATTATTTATGTGATTTACCCATCTAACCTTCAGCATTCTTCTGTAGCATCACATTTCGAAAGCTTCTATTCTCTTCTTGTCTGAAATATTTATCGTCCAGATCCACTTCGATACATGGCGACACTTTATACAAAAACTTTCAGAAACGACTTCCTGACATTTATATCTATTTTCGATGATAACAAATGTCTCTTCTTCAGAAACGCTTTCCTTGCTATTGTCAGTCTACATTTTATATCCTCTCTACTTCGACCATCATCAGTTATTTTGCTTCCCAAATAGCAAAACTCATTTACTACTGTAAGTGTCTCATTCCCCAATCTAATTCACTCGACATCACCCTATTTAATTCGACTACATTCCACTATTATCGTTTTGCTTTTGTTGATGTTCATCTTATGTCCTCCATTCAAGACACTGTCCATACAGTTCAACTGCTCTTCCAGGTCCTTAGCTGTCTCTGACAGAAATACAATGTCATCGGCGAACCTCAACGTTTTTATTTCTTCTCCATGGATTTTAATATCTACTCCGAATTTTTGTTTAGTTTCCTTTACTGCTTCCTCAATACACTGATTGAATAACGCCAGGGATAATCTACAACTTTGTCTCACTCCCTTGCCAACCAATGCTTCCCTTTCATGCTCCTCGACTCTTATAACCGCCATCTGGTTTCTGTTCAAATTGTAAACAGCCTTTCGCTCCCTGTATTTTACCCCTGCCACCTTTAGAATTTGAAAGGGCTTTGTCTAAGTCTACAAATGCTAGAAACGTAGGTTGGCCTTTCCTTAATCTATGTTCTAAGATAACTCGAAGGGTCAGTATTGCGTCACGTTTTCCGACATGTTTACGGAATCCAAGCTGATCTTTCCCGAGGTCTGCTTGTACCAGTTTTTCCATTCGTCTGTTAAGAATTAGTGTTGATATTTTGCAGCCGTGACTTATTAAACTGATAGTTCAGTAATTTTCCCGTCTGTCAACACCTGTTTTCTATGGGATTCTAATAATTATATTCGTCTTGAAGTCTGAAGGTATTTCGCCTGTCTCATACATCTTGCTCACCAGATGGTAGATTTTTGTCAGGGCTGTCCTTAGAAAGGCCTACAGTAGTTCTAATGGAATGTTGTCTAGTCCCGGGGCCTTGTTTCGACTTAGGTCTTTCAGTGCTCTGTCAAACTCTTCACGCAGTATCATATGTCACATTTCATTCTCATCCACATCTTCTTCCATTTCCATGATGTTGTCCTCAAGTACATCGCCCTTGTACAGACGCTCCATATACCCCTTCCACCTTTCTTCTTTCCATTCGTTGATTAGAACTGGGTTTATATCTGAGCTCTTGATATTCATACAGGTTCTTTTCTCCAAAGGTCTCTTTAATTTTGCTATAGTCAGTATCTAGTTTACCCCTAGTGATATACGCCTCTACATCCTTACATTTGTCCTCTAGCCATCCCTGCTCAGCCATTTTGCACTTCCTGTCGATCTCATTTTTGAGACGTTTGTATTCTTTTTTGCCTGCTTCATTTACTGCATTTTTATATTTTTTTCCTTTCATCAGTTAATTTCAACATCTCTTCTGTTACCAAATGATTTCTACTAGCCCTCCTCTTTTCACCTAACTGATCCTCTGCTGCCTTCACTATTTCATCTCTCAAAGCTACCTACTTTTTGTTAAATTTTATTTCTTTCCGACTTTCCTGTTAATTGTTCCAAATGCATTCCCTGAAACTCTCTACAGCCTTGGTTTCTGTCAGGTTATTCATGTCCCATATCCTTAAATTCCCACCTTTTTGCTGTTTCTTCAGTTTTAATCTACAGTTCATAACGAATATATTGTGGTCCGAGTCCACATCTGACCCTGGAAATGTCTAACAATTTAAAACATGGTTCCTAAATCTCTGTCTTACCATTATATAAACTATCTGAAACCTTCTAGTATCTCCATTCCTCTTCCATGTATACAACCTCCTTTCTTTCATTCCTTACCCCCATTCCATATTCACCTACTACGTTTCCTTCTCTTCCTTTTCCTACTATTGAATTCCAGTCACCCATGACTATTAAATTTTCGTCTCCCTTCACTATCTAAATAATTTCTTTTATCTCATCATACATTTCATCCATCTCTTCGTCATCTGCAGAGCACGAAAAAAATCATTAAAGAAACTGAATTAGTAACGATTTCCATTTCTGTACAGATTTTGTTTATAATCTTATCTCTGAATGACGTTTACTTGGGACCTTAGACTGTTACTGTGATTTGCTTTCAGCTAGTTTTACAATTCAGAGCATCGGTGACCAGCAAACATTATTACGTTGAAAATTTTGAACATGGATGCTGGGTTCAGTGACCGTTCGTAAATTAAAGTTGAAACAAATGAGCCCTCGGTCACAATTTTTTTGACCTATTAACCAGGTTTCAATACTTCTAAGAGTGCCTTAATCAGAATTTAGGCATTTATAGTGGTTTATAACATAATTTCAAATTTGTGGTAAGAAAAAAAAATTATATAAAAAGTGTAAGTACTGACTAACGATACAAGATAGAACAGTACATACATGTCACGTGTAAAATAAATAACATGCCAGAAGGGCTCTGGTCACAAAATATGCAAAAGGAATGTGTGAAGGCGAGCCTCTAAGGGCAGCTCATTCCTGTACTGCCACAGGTTGCGCTCTTAGAAGTGTTGAAACCTAGTTAATAAGACTAAATATTGTGACCGAGAGCTCATTTGTTTCAATTTTAATTATTACGTGCTTTCGACATCTAAGTCGCCGAAGTGGCTTCAACTGGAAAGACTTGCACCAGGTGACCGGTCTACCTGACGAGAGGTCCTAGCCACACGACATTTCATTTCATTACGTGCTTTTGTCATATATTGATGACGAGTTCACTTGTATATTGTTAAGGGCGCTGCAAGCAAACGAGGGTACTCCAGACAGGAAGTCAGAGAAACACAGAAAGCAATCAAAAATGCAAGCCATTATATTAGTGGAGGCAAATTACCGGAGGTAAACTGTAATGGTTGAGCCCTGCAAATTGCAGACGCTCTTGCTAGCTGTCCCAGAGTAGCGGTTTCACTTCAGAGAATTAACCGTAGCAATACCAAAAAAAAGGGGGGGTGGAAACTTTATTCCCATATTTTGAAAATACTGTAACCTAGTGAGTTATTTTATATTATAAAAATTTTGAAAAAAGATAGTTTATAATTAATTCTGATTCCACACATATTTTAAATTTTTCAGTTAAACGTAACTCAAGAATTTAAATCTCACTATTAGATGTCATTTTGCTCAAAGAAGGTCGTATTCAATAATTCCATGTTCGGAACGTTACTTATACGTTAATATCTCCTTAAAAATTGTATTGAGGGTAAAAGTCAACGGAAATGAATGATATCTGGATTTTTAATGTGTTGTGATGGTCACAGAGTCGGTATTACACGTCATAGAGAGTGCATTGGTATTGCCAGTAGTGTGTGTGCTCTAGGTTTTTTCAGGGTTTGTTCCTCACTTACAGAATCTCTTCAAAAGTACATTGTTAGTATAAATCAGCTACAACTAACAAGTTTGTTTTTTAATCAATTTCTTTCGGCTAGGGATATGGTCGTACACTCCTCGCCCCCCCCCCCCCCCCACTCCCTCAATGGTAATTTGAGTTATGGAAAATCCCTTGCTATTGCTAGGGTTAACTTGTAAATCGATGTGAAGCCTAGACGCTGTTGTAAGGTGTCATAGTAGAAGACAGTGACAAACAGGCACGTCTTAGCATAAGCAGCAAGCTTGCAGCTTGGTCCTGAGAACAACAACGTCCATGGGCCTACCCAGCATAGAGTGAGATAGGAAGTATGTAAAACTGCTGTAACATCTGTCCCCCACGTCTGAGGATGGGGTCAAGTAACCAGCAGTAGCAGTGACGTTTAGCTTTCATCAGAATTCTGTTGCTACCAGGATTGGAGTTTGTTAACGTGAAAATCAGTGATAACCATACTTACAGAATAGGACAAGGGCAGGAATTAGAATGTGGTTGGATAGAGGCAACCCGGAGGTGCAACACTGCACGTCAGATAAGGCCGATGTTCTTAAGAAGTCGGTGGACTGGCGGGTCGACTACAAATAGAAACAGGGTGCTGCCACAAGCGTTTAGAAACTCAATTTTTTCCCATTTTTTTGCCATAAAGGGCTTCTCAGTCAGATTGTTGGAACGCCAATACGGTGGCGCTCGTCGTCAACCTCGAGTAAGCACTGACAAATCTCTTTTTCTGACTCGGTATACTGCTCTAATGTGTGTAATTTACAATGCTGCTTGCGTTTTCTACTTCTGTTAGGTCTTACCCCACGGACTCAGACAACGGTATCTGTGGTGCCAACAGTCGGAATCTTGGTTTCTTCTAAGGTTTAGATGTAGCCTTCAGTGTCGTAGTTAGTCTGAATGAAATAAACAAATATATTTCCGGCCTTATAATCATCGTCAGCCTCCACCCCCATGAAAAATAGACCTTGCCATTGGTGAGGAGGCTTGCGTGCCTCAACGACACAGATAGCCGTACCGCAGGTGCAACCACAAAAAATAAATGGTTCAAATGGCTCTGAGTACTATGGGACTTAACATCTGTGGTCATCAGTCCCCTACAAGTTAGAACTACTTAAACCTAACTAACCTAATGACATCACACACATCCATACGAGAGGCAGGATTCGAACCTGCGACCGTAGCGGTCACGCGGTGTACAACCACAACGGAGGGGTATCTGTTGAGAGGCCAGACAAACGTGTGGTTCCTGAAGAGGGGCAGCAGCCTTTTCAGTAGTTGCAGGGGCAACAGTCTGGATGATTGAGTGATCTGGCCTTGTAACACTAACCAAAAGGGCCTTGCTGTGCTGGTACTGCGAACGGCTCAAAGCCAGGGGAAACTACAGCCGTAATTTTTCCCCAGGGCATGCAGCTTTACTGTATGATTAAATGATCATGGCGTCCTCTTGGGTAACATATTCCGGAGGTAAAATAGTTCCCCATTCGGATCTCCGGGCAGGGACTACTCAGGAGGACGTCGTTATCAGGAGAAACTATAATTGCCGTCCTACGGATCGGAGCGTGGAATGTCAGATCTCTTAATCGAGCAGGTAGGTAAGAAAATTTAAAAAGGGAAATGGATAGGTTAAAGTTAGATATAGTGGGAATTAGTGAAGTTCGGTGGCAGGAGGAACAAAACTTTTGGTCAGGTGAATACAGGGTTATAAATACAAAAGCAAATAGGGTTAATGCAGGAGTAGGTTCAATAATGAATAAAAAAAAGTAGGAGTGCGGATAAGCTACTGCAAACAGCATAGTGAACGCATTATTGTGGCCAAGATAGACACGAAGCCCACGCCTAACTGCAGTAGTACAAGTTTATATGCGAACTAGCTCTGCAGATGATGAACAAATTGATGTAATGTAAGATGAGATAAAAGAAATTATTCAGGTAGTGAAGGGAGACGAAAATATAATAGTCATGGGTGACTGGAATTCGACAGTAGGAAAAGGAAGAGAAGGAAATGTAGTAGGTGAATATGGATTGGGGGAAAGAAATGAAAGAGGAAGCCGCCTGGTAGAATTATACACAGAGCTTAACTTAATCATAGCTAACACTTGGTTCAAGAATCATGAAAGAAGGTTGTAAACATGGAAGAACCCTGGAGATACTTAAAGGTTTCAGATAGATTATATAATGGTAAGACAGAGATTTATGAACAGGGTTTTAAATAGTAAGACATTTCCAGGGCCAAATGTGGACTCTTACCACAATCTATTGGTTATGAACTGTAGATTAAAACTGAAGATACTGCCAAAATGTGAAAATTTAAGGAGATGAGACCTGGATAAACTGAAAGAACCAGAGGTTGTACAGAGTTTCAGGGAAAGCGTAAGGGATCAATTGACAGGAATGTGGGAAAGAAATACAGTAGAAGAAGAATGGGTAGCTTTTAGGGATGAAGTAGCGAAGGCAGCAGAGGATCAAGTAGGTAAAAAGACGAGGGCTGGTAAAAATCCTTGGGTAACAGAAGAGATACTGAATTTAGTTGATGAAAGGAGAAAATGTAAAAATGCAGTAAGTGAAGCAGGCAAAAATGTATACAAACGTCTCAAAAATGAGATCGACAGGAAGTGCAAAATGCCTAAGCAGGGATGGCAAGAGAACAAATGTAAGGATGTAGTGGCATATATCACTAGGGGTAAACTAGATACGGCCAACAGGAAAATTATGGAGACCTTTGGAGAAAAGAGAAACACTTGCATGAATATCAAGAGCTCAGATGGAAACCCAGTTCTAAGCAAAGAAGGGAAAGCAGGAAGGTGGAAGGAGTATATAGAGGGTCTATACAGGGGCGATGTTCTTGAGGACAATATCATGGAAATGGAAGAGGATGTAGATGAAGATGAAATGGGAGATATGATACTCCGTGAAGAGTTTGACAGAGCACTGAAAGACCTAAGCCGAAAGAAGGCCCCAGGAGTAGACAACATTCCATTAGAACTACTGACAGTCTTGGGAGAGCCAGCCCTGACAAAACTCTACCATTTGGTGAGCAAGATGTGTGAGACAGGCGAAATTACCTCAGATTTCAAGAAGAATATAATAATTCCAATCCCAAAGAAAGCAGGTTTTGACAGATGTAAAAATTACCGAACTATCAGTTTAATAAGTGACGGCTGCAAAATACTAACACGAATTATTTACAGACAAATGGAAAAACTGGTAGAAGCCGACCTTGGGGAAGATCAGTTGGATTCCGTATAAATGTTGGAACACGTGAGGCACTACTGCCCCTACACCTTATCTTGGAAGAAAGACTAAGGAAAGGTAAACCTACGTTTCTAGCCATTTGTAGACTTAGAGAAAGCTTTTGGCAATGTTGACTGGAATACTCTCTTTCAAATTCTGAAGGTGGCAGGGGTAAAATACAGGGAGCGAAAGGCTATTTACAATTTGTACAGAAACCAGATGGCAGATATAAGAGTCGAGGGGCAAGAAAGGGAAGCAGTGGTTGGGAAGGGAGTGCAACAGGGTTTTAGCCTCTCCCTGATGCTATTCGATCTGTATATTGAGCAAGCAGTAAAGGAAACAAAAGAAAAGTAGTAGCTATTAAAATCCATGGAGAAGAAAAGAAAAACTTTGAGGTTCACCGACGACATTGTAATACTGTCAGAAATAGCAAAGGACTTGGAATACCAGTTGAACGGAATGGACAGTGTCTTGAAAGGAGGGAATAAGACGAACATCAACAAAAGCAAAACAAGGAAAATGGAATGTAGTCGAATTAAGTCGGGTGATGCTGAGTGAATTAGATTACGAAATGTGACACTTAAAGTAGTAAAGGAGTTTTGCTATTTGGGGAGCAAAATAACTGATGATAGTCGAAGTAGAGATGATATAAAATGTAGACTGGCAATGGCAAGGAAAGCGTTTCTGAAGAAGAGAAATTTGTTAAGATCGAATATTGATTTAAGTGTCAGGAAGTCGTTTTCGGAAAAAAATTTGTATGGAGTGTCGCCATGTATCGAAGTGAAACGTGGACGATAAATAGTTTGGACAAGAAGAGAATAGAAGCTTTCGAAATGTGATGCTACAGAAGAATGCTGAAGATTAGATGGGTAGATCACATAACTAATGAGGAGGTATTGAATAGAATTGGGGAGAAGAGAAATTTGTGGCACAACTTAACTAGAAGAAGGGATCGGTTGGTAGGACTTGTTCTGAGGCATCAAGGAATCAGCAGTTTAGTGTTGGAGGGCAGCATGGAGGGTAAAATTCATAGAGGGAGACCAAGAGATGAATACACTAAGCAGATTCAGAGGGATGTAGGTTGCAGTAGGTACTGGGAGATGAAGAAGCTTCCACAGGATAGAGTAGCATGGAGAGCTGCATCAAAACCAGTTTCAGGACTGAAGACCACAACAACAACAACAACAACAATCATCGTCAGAATATTTAAAAAGGAACTCATAGTAAATTATTATAAATTATAAATATAATTTTTGGACCTTCTACAGGCATATCTATTAGCAATCGTTTCGGTAATAGCCAAATTTTTTGCGAAAACAATATCTTAAACATCTATCAAAGGACAAATTTGATGCCCATTTTTAGTTGTGTTTCCCTCGATTGTGTGCACGACGGTGACATAGGACGGGCGAGTCCATTTGCTCGGAGGTAAGATAGGTATTTCAACAATGCGTGCTACCACCAACAATAGTAGATTCCGTTGCATAGTGTCTCCACAGCAGTGTTGCCACTATTTAAATTTCAACCTATATATAGAAAAGAAGGAAAACTTTACTGGGAGCACGATTGGATTAAATTAATGAAAGGGAAATCAGTTTGATACTTTAATCATAGTTAATATCTTGTTTAAGAACCATTAAAGAAAGTGAGAGAGGCCCAGATATACCGAAAGTTGCCAGATAGAATACGTGTTTCAGAAACTATATATACATGTATTACACAGCGAAACCTATTTTACATTGCAAAACGTATTTTTCTTTAGCATTAGCCGTCATACTAGTGCAATGCTTTCGGCATAGTTGAAAGGTTGCTACCCTTCGGGAACACCATCTTTCAATCCTTGTTAATTGCCTAGTCCGTGCAAGACATTGCACCCATCTCAGCTACGTAACGAGCCATCAGAATGAGTTGTGATAGGCATGACAGAGAATGACAGAGCTTTCTTGCCACTATAAAAAACAGTTGTGGCAGTAGGTTTTTTCCTGTGTCGGTGAGGAAGGCAAGGAGACGTGACCAGGGCGTCAGAGGCGAAAGAAACAGATATAGGCCCTTCCAGGACAGCATCCAGGCCTCAATTGACAGAGGCCTGCATTCCAGAGGCATATTGCCCACCACGGGTGTGCGACCCACAGCCTTTGCGAGTTACTCTCGGAATAAAAGTATTGTTCGTCGTAGGTATAAATGCACATGCGTTTCTCTGGCGCCACGTTTAACGGGGTGGAGCATATCATTTGGTGGAAAACTTTCTCACTGGAGGAATACTGCTATGACATGTCTAGGCGGGAGCTCTCGCGCAGTGTTGCAAGTAAGCAATTGGCGTAAATTCGAAGGCCATTGGCGGGGTCAATTTTTGGCACCTCAACGACGATATGTTGTCGAGGAGGGAGGACAGGAGAGATTCTTGAGACATTTGGTGGATGTCCACCGTAGAGGACGGCCTAGGCAGTTCGGCCGATGTACGTTGTACGCTCTTCAACTTGGCGGAGTGCTACCGTTTTGGGAGCGCCGACCTTGATTTTCTGCACATCTCGGTGTGAGCGTATGTCGCCCACGGCCTTTGCAGCTGTGCAGCTGTGGCCAGTCTTCACATCAACCATTCGGCAGTTCTTGTCAACGTGTCTCTTATTTGGAGAAATGCGTATGGGGCTTGATGACTGCATAGTGAAATGCTGAAACCGGTAGCCTTCAAAATAAAATAAAATAATATCTTAAGTTACCCGGCTGTTGGTGAATATTATAGACATTGACAACTGTCCATGGTGAACCATTAGAAATTGGGCAGTTCAGTGGCGAGCACAATGGCATGGGTCTGTTGACAATCTTTGAGAATTTAGTATTCATTGTAGTGAGTCCATCTGGCCTGCAGCCCTGCATTTCAACCAACCTAAGTCGTACTGACGTTCAGCTAGCGGTTCACTACGTCGGTCAGTACTTCACGTATAGTCAGAGAGTGTTGCCATTTCCTTGAGGGAGTCAACGATATAGCTTTAAGTCCTTTCCCTTTAATAATTTGCCAGCCATCAATATCATCTGTCACCATGTATTTTGTTTCCTAGTTTTTTTTATCTGCTTGCTAATTCTTGAAGTGCACGTGTTTGATGTGCAATAAACTAAATCTGAAAAGAGCGATATTTCATTTCAGTACACTATTCATCCTGACCTTCTGAATTATAATAAATTTTTTCTGAGCTGAAGTTTCGTAAATTGAGTAGGAAACATCACATGGTTTTCTCTCCTGTGAGAAGATCTTCATCTCAGAAAGCACTTACACTGATCGTGTTATAGTATTTGTTGGATGTACACCAGTGTCCAAAACTTGTAAGTAGGCTGTTTAGGTTTTTATGTTGGTAACGCCACGTAGCGCTCTGTATGAAAATCACTGGCAGCGCTCTGTGCAGTCTGTGGCTGGTTTGCACTGTTGGAATATTCGCTATTGTAGTGTTGGGCAGTTGGATGTGAACAGCAGTGGTGGATGTGGGGAGAGAGATGGCAGAATTTTAAGAGCGGACGATCTGGACGTGTGTCCGTCAGAAAGAGTAAATTTGTAATACTGGATATCATAAACTGATATATATATATATATATATATATACATATATATATATATATATATATATAAGTCAAAAGTCATTATATATATATATATATATATATATATATATATATGTATATTATATATATACGAGGGCCGTTCAGAAAGTAACCTCCAGTTGATTTAAAAAAATACACCAAGTTAAATAAAAATATATTAATATATACATCTTACAACTACATCTTTGCACTATTTTTCTACATAGTCTCCATAGCGATTGAGGCACTTATCGTATCTCTTCACAAGCTTTGAAATTCCTTCTGCATAAAAATCACCCGCTTGTGCCTGGAGCCAGCCTGTGACCGCATCTTTGAGCTCTTCGTCGTCATCAAACCGCTGTGACCCGAGCCATTTCTTCAAATGCATGAAGAGGTGATAATCACTTGGCGCCACGTCTGGGCTGTAAGGTGGATGGTTGATAACGTCCCACTTGAAGGACTCAAGAAGGGCCGTTGTTCCGCGAGCAGAGTGAGGACGGGCGTTATCGTGCAAAAAAACGATACCGGAAGTCAGCATACCACGGCGTTTGTTCTGTATAGCCCGTCGTAACTTTTTTATTGTTTCACAGTACACGTCTTGATTAATGGTCGTACCACGTTCCATGAATTCAACCAACAACACCCCTTTGGCATCCCAAAACACCGTTGCCATCAGTTTTTTGGCAGAAAAATCTTGCGAGGCTTTTCTTCGTTTGGTAGGCGAATTTGAATGTGCCCACATCTTTGATTGTTCTTTTGTCTCAGGGTTCACGTACTTAATCCAGGTTTCGTCACCGGTCACGATTCTGTTTAACAATGGTTCTCCTTCGTCCTCATAACGTGACAGAAAGTCTAATGCAGAGGCCATTCTTTGAGTTTTGTGGTGGTCGGTAAGAATTTTGGGCACCCATCGTGCACAGAACTTACGGTAACCCAATCTTGCTGTCACTATCTCGTACAAGAGAGTCTTAGAAATCTGTGGAAAACCAGTAGACAACTCCGACATTGAGAAACGTCGATTTTCACGAACTTTTGCATCAACTGTCTGAACGAGTTCGTCAGTCACCAATGATGGTCTACCACTCCTCTCTTCATCATGAACGTTTTCTCGTCCACTTTTAAATAAACGTACCCATTCACGGACAACCCCTTCACTCATAACTCTTGGTCCGTACACGGCACAAAGCTCACGATGAATAGCTGCTGCAGAATATCCTTTGGCTGTAAAAAACCTTATGACAGCACGCACTTCACATTTGGCGGGGTTTTCTATTGCAGCACACATTTCAAACTGCCACAAAAACTAAACTAGCGCAGGTACGACGTCCACTCGACCACGGCTTGATGCCGACTGACCTGTTGAGTGCGTGAACGCACAGATGGCGTCGCTACTCCCCCCACAACCCGCACTGTGACCAATCGGAGGTTACTTTCTGAACCGCCCTCGTATATATATATATATATATATATATTATGACTTTTGAACATTATTAAGGCAAATACATTGTTTATTCTCCATCAAAATCTTTCATTTGCTGACTATGCCTATCAGTAGTTAGTGCCTTCAGTAGTTAGAATCTTTTATTTACCTGGCAGCAGTGGCGCTCGCTGTATTGCAGTAATTCGAATAACGAAGATTTTTGTGAGGTAAGTGATTCATGAAAGGTATAGGTCATTGTTAGTCAGGGCCATTCTTTTGTAGGGATTATTGAAAGTCAGATTGCGTTGCGCTAAAAATATTGTGTTTCAGTTTAGTGATGATCAGAATAAGTATAGAGAGAAATGTCTGAGTACGTTCAGCTTTGTTCAGCTGTTTGAAAATCAAATAATGTAAGAGGTTTTCCAGCACAATAATTCATTAATTTTTTAAAGGGGATGTTTCAAACATAATGACGAAAGTAACTTTCGTGTGATGTGTAATATAGATCGCTGAAACTCTCACTGTATATAGAAACAACTATTACAGTATGGTACAGAAGGTAACTGAAAGAAATACGCAATGACACTAACAGCAATAACACTTATACTCAGAGGCCGTATTTACAGTGAATTCGCAGCGTTTCATGATGATTCCCAGGATATTACGAAGTGGGGGAGGGGGGGGGGCGAGACCTAGTTCTTAATAGGATGTGTGATCACAACGCGTGCTATTTGGTGCAAGAAAATGTGCTGTAGTACTTCTCCCCAAAGCATTCCATTTTCGATGATTATTTGATTCGGGGACGGGGCAGGACAACCGACTCGTCGAATGCCTCCTAAATTTAAGAGATCCTCCACCTGCGCTGTTCAATGGAGTCATGCAATGTCACACATAAAAATAAGGTCAGACAAGAACTCACCACTGAAAAGACGGACATGGAGAAGGAGAGCAGTGTCACAATATAGTTTGTAACCTCCCCGGAGAAATAAAAGAATAAAAATGCAAAATAGAGCCAAGCTTAAACTCCCCACAAAAATTAAGGAATGAAAATTGACCAAAAACCTATAACAATATTATTAATTAAATAGTGAACCATGACCCAAATGGAACCTCTCAGCAGAAATAATAATATCTGGTAAATTTTATAAGGAAAGCAGCGCTGACCTTCGGCTCTGTATTCCGAATAACAAAAGCAAAATACTTACCTCACTAAAAACTGCATCTATACCTGCTCTTATTTATCGACACAGCTTCGTGCAATGCTGGCCTATATTTTTTTTTTTTTTTATTCTTGCAAGGAAATGCATAGGAAATATTTTTTAAATTGAAATGAATGTTTTTCTTTAAAAGAGTTACTTTATAAAAAATTATTATTGGGGCATTTTTTCTGAACAAATTAAATTTTCAATTAACACATTACTAGATATGCGCAATGCTGCTTCATTGCCTTCTACAACAATACTCATCGTCCACCACAATCCTGACCAGAGTCGCAAGAAAAACACGCCATCGACGCATGCCGACGCCTGCTCAGTACAACCGTCCACTCCCTACTACCGTATCCGACTGGCTACTACTACAGACAGAGTACAACTGAACACTAGCGCGGTCGAGCGCAGACTAGCAACGATAAATAACTCTCTGGTCAGAGATTCTGTCATGCCTCGCCATCGCTGGTAATGAATACATACGTCTTTCAAGTTGATCGGTGTTTGTACAGTGTTCGAAGATTTCGAGCTCACAGCATCAATGCAACATCATGACACCCCACGCCGTACCATCTGGATCTCCGAAACGATTTGTATACAAAACAACGTTCAAACCGAACTCGGTTCGGACACACTCCTTCTCGTGCATGAGGAAGTGTCTAATTTGACATATATTTAATCCACTTTGAATACAAATCCGAAATGCAACTACGCTTTACGATACACACACGTTTCGCATTAAGGTCATTTTGCACATGTGTAGTGCGTCACAGTTAACATCAGTTCTATTTTCGTATTTTATTTTACAATTTCACACTTTTACTGTATTCTGTCTTTAGGTACTAATTGTCCATACCTGCTGTTTTACAGATATGAAAGATGTCGCAGATGCGTATAGACATCAGGCGAGTAATAACAGATTCTCTGGCCTGTCTGTATGTTAAATGTTCACATTGTGTGATAGTTGTGTCAAATGTGACCAAGAAATACCACGGTCTAAGAAGTGGCAGCAGTAACATCCACGTCAAGTAGTGTTCTGTGATGTAGAGCGCGTTGCCTATCCTAATTTATACTAATTTAGACAGGGGTGTGATTACGATCTGGTTATCCGCTTAGTTTTCTAGATGAACATGACTAAGGTATGCTTCTTTGGCCTCTTTGCTCTGTCTCTCGTTGACTGCTTTGCTGTTTAGGTAGCAGAATTTCTGAACTTCGTCTTCTTTGTGATCACCATTTCCGGAGTCTAGTTTCTCGCTCTTGTCATTTCTGTTACTTCTCATTCTACTACTTTCGTTTTTCTTCGTTTTACTGTCGGTCCACATTCTGTACTCATTAGACGGTTCATTCCATACATCAGATCCTGTAATTCTACTTCACATTACTGAGGACAGCTATGTCACTAGAGAATCTTATCATTGATATACTTTGACCTTGGATTTTAATTCCACTCGTCAACCTTTCTTTCATTTCCTTCATTGCTTCTTCGATGTATAGATTGAACAGAAGGGCGAAAAACTTCCAGTCTTAGTGTTTCCTCTTGATTCTTGCACATACTGTATGTTACTCGTGTTTCCGTATTGCGAACTCCTATTTTCCTCAGAATTCCTAACTGCCGTGTGCTTCATGTCTGCTGTGCAGCGAACTACCTTAATTTAAGTATTAACTGTATTTTTCTTACTTGTCACTTCTTCTTCCGTGTGTTTTTGCTTTTAGGATGCTTTAATTGTCGAGTGCTAGAAATAGTGTTCGATAGATTTCGTGTTTGTTTTGAATACAGTCAGAGAGCGTCCCTTTAGTCAAGCATAGTGCCGGTAGTGCTAGTGTTTATTCAATACAGTCCAGAGACAGGTAGTCCTATTTTCATTGTTTTCTACAAGAAGTGGCTAGCAATCACAGTTTAGTCAACAATCAGCCGCCTTTAGTGAATTAGCAGTCTAGTTAAAAATTGATTAACTCTCTACAGCTTTTGATTTCTTAGAATGGATAGGATGTGTGACTGCTGTGTACGGATGCAGGAGGAGCTGGCCACTGTTCGCGAACAGCTGAGCGTGTTGATGGCCACGGTCAGCTGTCTTCAGGCTGCTGCCTCGGAGTGTAGCGGCAGTGGGGAGTCTGGTGCGTCGCATGGTACACCCCAGGTGTTACATGCTTCACCCACTGTCCCTGCTGTCGAGACATCTTCGCGGGTATGGGGCACGGTTGGGCTACCCTCTCCCCAAGGGGAGTGGCGGGTTCAGCGGCGATCGCGCCGCACGACGCGGAGGGTAAATGTGGAGGCTGGCCGTGTGGCATCGCCCGCTCTGCCTGTGAGTGGACATATGGCTGCTCTTTCAGCAAGGTCCGAGCAGGCACACGGGGGGAGGGGTTTATTAGTTATTGGGAGCTCCAACGTTAGGCGGGTGATGGAGTCACTTAGGAAAATAGCGGAAAGGTCGGGGAAGAAGGCCAGTGTTCAGTCTGTCTGCTTGCCGGGGGCTATCATCCGAGATGTGGAGGAGGCCCCGACGGCGGCGATAGAGAGCACTGGGTGCACCCGACTGCAAATTGTTGCTCATATCGGCACCAATGGCTCCTGCCGTCTGGGTTCAGAGGTCATCCTCAGTTAGTACAGGCAGTTGTCGGAAATGGTGAAGATGGAAAGCCTCGCTCGCGGGGTGGAATCAGAGCAGACTATTTGTAGTATTGTTCCCAGAACCGATCGCGGTCCTCTGGTTTGGAGCCGTGGAAGGCTTAAACCAGAGGCTCAGACGATTCTGCGGAGATCTGGGGTGCAAATTTCTTGCCCTTCGCTATCGGGTGGAGAAATGTAGGGTCCCCCTGAATAGGTCAGGCGTGCACTACACGCCGGAAGCAGCTACAAGGGTAGCGGGGTACGTGTGGAGTGCACATGGGGGTTTTTTAGGTTAGAGAATTCCCTCCCTAGGCCCGACAAGATGCCTCCTGAGATGCGGCAAGGTAGGAGTAGGCAAAATGCAACAGGGAATAACAATATTAATGTGCTAATAGTAAACTGCAGGAGCGTCTATAGAAAGGTCCCAGAACTGCTCTCCTTAATAAATGGTCACATCGCCCATATAGTACTAGGGACAGAAAGTTGGCTGAAACCAGACGTAAACAGTAATGAAATTCTAAACTCAGATTGGAATGTATACCGCAGAGACAGGCTGGACAGTGAAGGGGGAGGCGTGTTTATAGCAATAAGAAGTGCAATAGTATCGAAGGAAATTGACGGAGATCCGAAATGTGAAATAATTTGGGTGAAGGTCACGGTTAAAGCGGCTCAGACATGGTAATTGGATGTCTCTATAGGCCCCCTGGCTCAGCAGCTGTTGTGGCTGAGCACCTGAAGGATAATTTACAAAATATTTCGAGTACATTTCCCCACCATGTTATAGTTCTGGGTGGAGATTTTAATTTGTCAGATATAGACTGGGAGACTCAAACGTTCATAACAGGTGGCAGGGACAAAGAATCCAGTGAATTTTTTTTAAGTGCATTATCTGAAAACTACCTTGAGCAGTTAAACAGAGAACCGACTCGTGGCGATAACATATTAGACCTTCTGGTGACAAACAGACCCGAACTATTTGAAACAGTTAACGCAGAACAGGGAATCAGCGATCATAAAGCGGTTGCGGCATCGATGATTTCAGCCGTAAATAAAAATATTAAAAAAGGTAGGAAGATTTTTCTGTTTAGCAAAATTGACAAAAAGCAGATTACAGAGTACCCGACGGCTCAACACAAAAGTTTTGTCTGAAGTACAGATAGTGTTGAGGATCTGTGGACAAAGTTCAAATCCATCGTACAATATGCGTTAGATGAGTATGTGCCAAGCAAGATCGTAAGAGATGGAAAAGAGCCACCGTGGTACAACAACCGAGTTACAAAACTGCTGCGGACGCAAAGGGATCTTCACAGCAAACATAAACATAGCCAAAGCCTTGCAGACAAACAAAAATTACGCGAAGCAAATGTGGTGTGAGGAGGGCTATGCGAGAGGCGTTCAATGAATTCGAAAGTAAAGTTCTATGTTCTGACTTGGCAGAAAATTCTAAGAAATTTTGGTCTTATGTCAAAGCGGTAGGTGGAACAAAACAAAATGTCCAGACACTCTGTGACCAAACTGGTACTGAAACAGAGGATGGCAGAGTAAAGGCCGAAATACTAAATGTCTTTTTCCAAAGCTGTTTCACAGAGGAAGACAGCACTGTGGTTCCTTCTCGAGATTGTCGTACAGATGACAAAATGGTAGATATCGAAATAGACGACAGAGAGATAGAGATACAATTAAAATCGCTCAAAAGAGGAATGGCCGCTGGACCTGATGGGATACCAGTTCGATTTTACACAGAGTACGCGAAGGAACTTGCCCCACTTCTTGCAGCGGTGTACCGTAGGTCTCAAGAAGAGCGTAGCGTTCCAAAGGATAGGAAAAGGGCACAGGTCATCCCCGTTTTCAAGAAGCGACGTCGAACAGATGTGCAGAACTATAGACCTATATCTCTAACGTCGATCAGTTGTAGAATTTTGGAACTCGTGTTATGTTCGAATATAATGACTTTTCTCGAGACTACAAATTTACTCTGTAGGAATCAGCATGGGTTTCGAAAAAGACGGTCGTGTGAAACCCATTTCTCGCTATTCGTCCACGAGACTCAGAGGGCCATAGACACGGGTTCACAGGTAGATGCCGTGTTTCTTGACTTCCGCAAGGTGTTCGATACAGTTCCACACAGTCGTTTAATGAAAAAAGTAAGAGCATATGGACTATCAGACCAATTGTGTGATTGGATTGGTTACTAGATAACAGAACGCAGCATGTCATTCTCAATGGAGAGAAGTCATCCCAAGTAAGAGTGATTTCAGGTGTGCCGCAGGGGAGTGTCATAGGACCGTTGCTATTCGCAATATACATAAATGACCTTGTGGATGACATCGGAAGTACACTGAGAATTTTGCAGATGATGCTGTGGTGTATCGAGAGGTTGTAACAATGGAAAATTGTACTGAATTGCAGGAGGATCTGCAGCGAATTGACGCATGGTGCAGGGATTGGCAATTCAATCTCAATGTAGACAAGTGTAATGTGCTGAGAATACGTAGAAAGAATGATCCCTTATCATTTAGCTACAAAGTAGCAGGTCAGCAACTGGAAGCAGTTAATTCCATAAATTATCTGGGAGTACGCATTAGGAGTGATTTAAAATGGAATGATCATATAAAGTTGATCGTCGGTAAAGCAGATGCCATACTGAGATTCATTGGAAGAATCTTAAGGAAATGCAATCCGAAATCAAAGGAAGTAGGTTACAGTACGCTTGTTCGCCCACTGCTTGAATACTGCTGAGCAGTGTGGTATCTGTACCAGAGAGGGTTGATAGAAGAGATAGAGAAGATCCAACGGAGAGCAGCGCGCTTCGTTACTGGATCATTTACTAATCACGAAAGCGTTACGGAGATGATAGATAAACTCCAGTGGAAGACTCTGCAGGAGAGACGCTCAGTAGCTCGGTACGGGCTTTTGTTAAAGTTTCGAGAACATACCTTCGCCGAAGAGTCAAGCAGTATATTGCTCCCTCCTACGTATATCTCGCGAAGAGACCATGAGGATAAAATCAGAGAGATTAGAGCCCACACAGAAGCATACCGACAATCCTTCTTTCCAAGAACAATACGAGACTGGAATAGAAGGGAGAACCGATAGAGGTACTCAGGGTACCCTCCGCCACACACCGTCAGGTGGCTTGCGGAGTATGGATGTAGATGTAGATGTAGATGTAGATCTTGCACGATTTTATATTATCCAACCTTTTATTCCACGGTCGAAAATCTTGTGACTTGTCTTGACGTTTCTTCAGTCCCGCTTCCATTATCAACTGCAATATTAGAAGTACCTGTCTGGTGTCTTTAGCTTTCCTAAAGTCAAACTGACCGCTATCTAACCGATCTTCGATTTTCTTTTCCATTCTTCTGTATATTACTTTCGTCACTAACTTTGATGCATGAGCTGGTAAGCTGCTTGTGCGATAATTATCGCATTTGTCATCTCTTGCTATCTTGGGAAATGAGTGGAGAAATTTTTTCTGAAAGTCTGATGGTATATCAGTTTCATACATTCTATCCGTGAAGATGAATAGTCGTTTTGTTACCACTTCCCCCAATGATTTTAGAAATTCCGACAGAAGGTTATCTATCCCTTCTTCCTTATTGGATCTTATGTCGACCCAAGCTCTTTTAGCCTGAGACTCTGAATGGTCTCTGTTGGAATCCTTTCATGTTAATTTCTTAAATCTGTTGTCATTTACGGCATAAATTCCTCTTCTAAATTTTTGTGGCGTTTCTGACTATCTGGGAGCAGACTGAGTAGTGGAACGTGTTACTTTTAAACATAAACAAGAACGATCTGTCACAATACTACACTTTTAAACACAGTTTATATGTAATTCATGTCACACAGTCTCATACGGAACCTACATCCGCTTTCATTTATATACTGTATATGATAAGATACTGTCATCCCACTTCCCTTCTGTGTGAGAGGATGAATGACCAAATGTATTTCTAGTTGCATGCTTGAGGGTAGCAGACAAGCCTGTCTGCTAGTGAACAGTAGGACCAACGTCGGAACAGGTAGCTACGCTTTCTAAAAGCAGAGAGGTTTCTATCCTTAGTATGGTCCTGTCCGTCCCTTGTCATGTTGGTATAGGAAGCTGCCTCTCTGGCCACTTCCGTTTGTATTTGTGAGCCACCATCAGGAAGGGACCAGGGCAGTGTGTCCGCGGCGAGCGTCTGAGGTGGTAAGATCTCCGGCTAAGCACGTGTCTGCTAAGTCCGTAGGACAATAGATTTCTTAAGTTCAGCCTAACTGAAAATTTAATCACCTTTATTTCAGGTTTAGCTCTAAAATATCTAATGTTATCTTAAATTGCAACGCAGTGTGATTCGAGTGTACAGTTCAGAATATCTTCTAGTAGTTGCTTTGTCACTAATTTGTGAGTAAAGTGGAACCACGTGTTGATCATCAATCTTAAATGCGAATGTGTGTGAGATTATAACGTCTCGTCTTGACAATATTTTTCAATATAGCAACTTTCCTTATGTTCAACCCACTTGGGGTGTACTTTGTGAGACCAGTACCACGTGCTTATACAATTGTTTGACCCATCAGGTTAATAATAAGACGATAGTAACCAGTTTGAGGTTTTTCTTTAGTAAATTGCGTTTCGATGTAATTTATTTTAATTATCAAAATTATTGTGGAGTTACACTCTTTGTGTAAACTAAGTTGACCACATGAAGCATGTGGTGTAAGCTTCAAAGTAGCCCTCAGCTATTCTTTTCGGGAAGATTTCACAGAGAGTTAGTATGAGTTTAGTACACCAGTGTGTGGTAATTTCATGACGGACAGGATTGCGCTACGAACGTAACTTCTTTGGGTGAAAATTGAATCGGTTGGTTGTGGTTAATTTCCTCTTGCATATGTTTCAACGTTCTTTGTGTGTTATTTTATGAATGGAGTGTTGTATGCAGTCTTCCAATCTTGGCTCCATATTTGATGTGTTCCATAAGATTACAAACTCACATTTTCACAGTCCTAAATAAGGCACCAGTTTAGTTATGAATCAAGTTCAATATGCTGAAATATCCATGATCAATGTTAAAATAAATTTCCAAATATAAACTGATTTATTTCCTTTTATTTAAATTCTCTTTTTTACAAATATATATCACCTGTTGTCGTATGACTATTAAAAGATTATAATTAGTGTTAGTCTGGTTGGGAATTTGGTAAGCTGGACTGGATACCTGGTGAAACAGTTGCGCAGTAATGCAAACTTCCCCAGACAGCTCACAGCTTTTAAACCGCTTTTATTGTCTATCAGCACCGCTTTCATAGCAAACTAAACCAACATCGTTACAACTCTGATACTGGATCTACAACCTCTTTCCTGCTGACTCCAGTTTCTTCTTCTATCACTTCATCAAACAAGTTAACCTCGTCACAAAGACCTACAGTATATTCTTCCCACCTCTCCTCTGTCGCTAGTGGATTTAGCAGTGGAATTCACATTGCGCTCCTAGTGCCACCGCACTGGTTTTTAATTTCACCAAAGACTATTTCGAATTTCTCTATATGCTGTGTCTGTACCTCTGACAATTATTTCTTTTTCTATTCCTTCATATTTTTTATGCAGCTATTTCGCCTTGGCTACCCCACACTTCCAATATATTTCATTCCTAAGTGTGTTATATTTTTGTATTCCTGAGTTTCCGGGAATATATTTGTACTTCCTTCTTACGTTGATCAACTGAAGTAATTCATCGCAGTTACCTTCCTTGCAACAACATATTTATTTCCAACTTCTATCGTTTCCGTTTGGAGATGTCCAGTTCTCTTCAGATGAGTTGCCTACTGAGTTGTTCATAATCGTAGTATCCATAGCCTCAGAGAACTTCGTCGCCCCTCATTATGTAGTACTTCCACATCCCACTTCTTTTCTTATTGTTTTCCTGACTTTAGAGTCCTCCCTCGGGCATGGGTGCTTGTTTTGTCCTTACCGTAAATTAGTTTAAGTTAGATATGCAGTCTAACTGGAGTCTTCCCGTGTCTCCGGGCATTTTCCAAGTGTACCTCCTTCCCTTGTAACTACGGAACAGAATAGTCGCTATTACTGTGGGAATTTATTCCAGAACTCACTTAGTCTTTCTCCTCTTTCACTCCCACTGCGAAGTTCGTATTTCCCCGTAACTCTTTCTTTTTTTCCTTCATCCAGAACCATATTTCTATCCCCCATGGCTATTAGACTTTCATCTAAGTTAAGTACTGAATTACTCATACAGAATCTTCATCTTTTCCTTGAAACGTCAGCATGTATACCTGAACTACTGGAGTGCTGTCGATTCTGGTGCTTACAAACCTACCACTGAACTGTTCCCAGTAATTCACTATCTGCCCTACCCTCTATTCATAATGAATCCTACTCACAGTATATCGTTTTCTACTGCTGTTGATATTACCCTATACTCGTGTGACCAGAAATCTTTGTCCTCTTTCCATTTCACTTCACTGCACGCCGCTAAGTCCAGACTGAGCCTTATCATTTCCCTTCACAGATTTTCTGTATTCGTTACCACGTTAAAATTTCTGATTTCGCTCTCCCCGATTCCTAGGACGCTATCCTTTCGTTGGTTATTCAATGTTTTTCTGATGTCACCACCCCCTTGGCAGTCCCCTATCAGAAATTCTATAGTGGGACTAACCTGGAATCTTTTGCTTATAGAGAGAAAGTCATGACACTTTTTCAATTACAGGCCATATATACTGTCGATACATCTTATCTGTCTGTAATGGACTGTTATCCCTTGCCTTCTACATTCTCATGACGCTGATAATTACTGATTCTTCCGCTTATTAGGGGCCGTACCCCACCCCGAAGGCAAGAGAATGCCCTGAACATCTGTTCTCGCCTGCGCACTCTGGCAAGACCGTTGGCGACGTCTCATGCCGCAGGTCCGTGGCCGCCATTGCTAATAAGTTGTACTCAAAATTTAAGCAGTGGCGAAGCTCTAACACGGGATCCAGGATGGCTCGAATTCTAGCCAAAGACGCAACTCCTAGACCACGATTACATTAGGACCTAATAGTTACCATGTTTTGCGCCCCTGGAAAGGCCGTACACCAGAGGTGAAGAAGCTGTAAGTTAGAAGTTTGCAGAGCAGCCTTCTATGAGCATCCGAACTGTAGCATAAAGAATTAACGTGAACCACATGCCTGCATGGAACCTCCTGCATGATAAGCAACTTCGTCCTCACACACTCCAGAAGGTTCATGTGATGACTCAGGATGACTTCTTTCGTTGTGTCCACATCTGTCGATAGCCTGAACAAAGTAGCCAGGATCCTCACTTCCAAAGATGTATCCTGTTTTCTAATCAGTGCACCTGTACCAGAGACTACAGGTTCAACAACAGAAAAAGCCATTTTTGGATGGAAGAGTCTGCGTATCCGAGGCCACCAATGTCACTTTGTTGGCAACGCATGGGAGGTCAGCTTGATGACTAAGTCATTGATCTGTACTTCATGCCTGTGCATGTTGATGGTCACATTACTGCGATAGGTCTTACCCTAGTTGGATGAGGTGTCTTTGCACATCAAAAATTGTTCAAATGGCTCTGAGCACTATGGGACTTAACTGCTGTGGTCATCAGTCCCCTATAACTTAGAACTACTTGAACCTAACTAACCTAAGGACATCACACACATCCATGCTCGAGGCAGGATTCGAACCTGCGACCGTAGCGGTCACGCGATTCCAGACTATAGCGCCTAGACCCACACGGCCACTCCGGCCGGCCTTTGCACATCCGTCGACTAAATGATTCCAGCAGGATGGTGCTCTAGCACTCTTCGACGCTGTGGTACGTGATCATTTGAATGACAGCTTTGACCACAGATGGTTTGGACATGGATGCCTGATAGCCTAGTCCCTCGCTCACTGGACATCACACGTCTGTAATTGTCAATATCCTCCACATTTTAGAGACGCTGGCACCCACAAGAAGCGTTTTCCAACATCGGTTTATGAGCAGAGTATATTCACACGGTGCCCTTCTACAACTACCATGCCTTGTAACACTTTTTTGGTACACCCTATACATGTTTGCTAAATTTATGAGAATATGTTTTCGAAATGTTTGAAATGTGTAATGATGGTATAATACTTACTTATTAGAATGGTTGCCTAGTTCCGAGATGATTAGTGGTAAGCCACATGACAAAAGTCTTAAATAGGCAACCAGATCGAGTTTGTGGTGTTCTGATGTTCATGTCTCATTGGGTACGTTAGCTGGTAACCTTTGAGCAGTCAGTGAGGCACAGGCATTTAATTAGGTGTGCTCCTATTAGATATTAAGAAATTTTTCATCGCAACAGAAGTAATAATATCAGAAAATATTTGAACAATGAGTGCTACACTAACCGACTGGACTTTGCTATGCTGAACCGTTTGGTGTCTATAGGCCTGAATGAACTTACTGGATTCTAGGCTGTTATCTAGTTGTGGGGCGGCGGTTAAAAATTATTTAAACGCTGTCTTAATCACGCTTGCCTGGCAACTAATTTAGTGGTCAGCCAGAAAGCAGAGGGAAACATAATGAACTTAGTTTCCAGACTGCACGGCCATATTCTGATCCAGCCAACTGAAAGGAAAGTTTCTATTCTCCTATTTCCCTGAGAGATCAGGACTATGATTTCAAATAAAAGTATAAATTTCCAGTCCAAATTTATAGTACGTAAAGCTTCTCAATTACAACACTTGGAGATTCTCTATTCTACCAGCACATTTTGCAATTCAGAGGCGACCTCTACAGTATATTACTACCAGATTGTCTTTCGCCCTGACTAAAATCAGTCAAATGAAAATTTGCAATAAATGTTCAAAATAAATGCTCGCCATAAGAGTGAAAATAAACTCACCACTTCTTACGCGGAATTGTTACTCACACGGACGGTACACTAACAGTTACTTAGGCAAATTCCATGCGATCCAGGACGGTGTACAGTCCTCGCGAGTTCACTATCCGTTTTTGCCACAAAACACGCGCTTTGTCACACTTCGGCTCTGACGTCATCCGACGCAGAGCGCGATCCGACGTTTAACAGACGTGGATCTTACAGTGGCTGATAGCGAAATGAACCTTCCTACTGCCTCTCGGGCTGTATTTATATGGGCGCCGGAGCGGACGGCAGAGGGAACATCTGTTGTCTACGGCTATCTGCATACTGCAGTAGCCTCCAAACGACCTTTTTCTCGGGCACATAAACTTTAATAATATTGTAACAAATTACTTCAGAAACCTCTTAATTTTTATTTGAATTCAGTTAAATTGTTTTAAATCACCGACAAAGTTTCAGCACGCTAGAATGAAAACTTTGCCTTCTAGAATTTTTATAGTGGAACTAACGGTAGATCGTTACCTCTGAGCCGTATCTTTACTAGAACTTATGTCAGCAGGTACGAATACTACAACTTTCAAATTTCTTATAGTTCTCTCACTTGGTATGTTTTATCATCCACTTTAACCAAAAACTCTATCATTAAAATCACAGGTACTTAATCTTCAACAATTGAGTACATTTTAGTTACAAAATTGGTTTTTACCTAATTACTCAAAAACGATAAGAGGTAGCTTAACGTGATCTTTCAGTTATTATTTTTGGGATAAACTGAAGCATAAAACAAATTTTCACGTTTCTAAGTCCCTTATTTAGCACCTTTGATTTTTCCTAAAAACGTGGAATACTTTTCATTTTTAATTGTGGGGCAATACTTGTGCGCTACGCGCAGTCACGTTAAGGTTACGTGGAGATGCTAGCAGTGAACTGGGGTAAGTCCCGGCACACCCGCTCGTCTCTGTATCTCACACACGATTCAATGTTTGCTTTGCTTCATAGTGTAGTTGATTTTGGTGCGTTGCACAATGCCGCTTGCTCACAGCCGTCACACTTATTGCCTCACAGTGTTTAAATAGGCTTATTAGTCCGCGAAAAGCCTCCAATCCTCAGTAACTTGTATTCTATCTGAATAAAACTAATAATGAACTCTAATCCTGCGGTTAAGGTACCTTATTATCCTGAGGGATTATTAATTTCTTATTTCCTTCATTTACTAATTCATTCAATTACTGATGTATTCATGAAATTTACACTAAATGTTCGTTAAGTAGGCCGTATAATTAATCAATGCTTCCATAAGGGCTTAAAGCAACTGTGCCCAACCGACCTCCTAATCTGCAGACGAGGCATATACAATTTAAGGTCATCCACTAGTCCTCTGTTGGTTAGGTAGCATTATCAGCTACTTAAATCCCAGTGTAGTTGCAGTGCTAGCTTTTAATTCACTTCAGCAAGAGAGACTGGAAGCAGCGATGAATTCTTTCATCCAACGCAGGTACTAACCTATCACACAGAGTCCATGTTTACCACTTTCATTACACTCGAATGTTCTGCCTCTTTTTGTGGGTTACAGAAATACAGAATGCTATTAAAGATTCCCGTTCCTGTTTCTTATTGGGGTGAATGTAGTCTTTACGTGAATACGTAATAGTTTGTAAACAAGTCTTCAGTAGAGGAAGTGTATTAACGAACAAAACCATAGGACGCTATTATAAAAGAAAAAGATGTACTGCTTCTCTTGTCTTCATAGCGAACAAAGTTACAATACAATCAAGCTGTTTAGCATCGCACTGGTAGCTAAAAAACATTTGCTTGATAAATTTATTAGGTTCTTAACGGGACAAAATGTTGAATCGTCTAGATATATAGGACAACGTATATGTTTTTTGCTACACTACATTTCATCATAGCTACATGGCTGAAGAGCTCTGACAGGCTCATGCCATTTCGTACCGCTTTCGGTGGGGAGTGGGGATGAAATGGCACTGAAGGGATTCATATCTGCTTTTGGAAGCCTACTGCATACAAGTAATGTAAGACTATATGTGAAAGTTCAGGAACGTAACATGGCTATTTTCTTGAGTGGCTAAGCTCTTCGCAGTAATGTGTTACAGTTCGTCGTATCACACACTACTGGCCATTAAAATTGCTACTCCACGAAGATGACGTGCTACAAACGCGAAATCTAAACGACAAGAAGAAGATGCTGTGATATGCAAATGATTAGCTTTTTAGAGCATTGACACAAGTTTGGCGCTGGTGGCGACACCTACAACGTGCTGACATGAGGAAAGTTTCCAACCTAAATCTCATTCACAAACAGCTGTTGACCGGCGTTGCTTGGTGAAACGTTGTTGTGATGCCTCGTGTAAGGAGGAGAAATGCGTACTATCACGTGTCCGACTTTGATAAAGGTCGGATTGTAGCCTATCCCGATTGCAGTTTATCGTATTGCGACATTGCTCCTCGCGTTGGCCGAGATCCAATGACTGTTAGCAGAATATGGAATCGGTGGGTTCAGGAGGGTAATACGGAACGCCGTGCTGGATCCCAATGGCCTCGCATTACTAGCAGTCGAGATGACAGGCATCTTATCCGCATGGCTGTAACGGATCGTGTAGCCACGTCTCGATCCCTGAGTCAACAGATGGGGACGTTTGCAAGACAACAATCATCTGCACGACCAGTTCGACGACGTTTGCAGCAGCATGGACTATGAGCTCGGAGACTATGGCTGCGGTTACCCTTGACGCTGCATCACAGACAGGAGCACCTGCAATGGTGTACTCAACGACGAACCTCGGTGCACGAATGGCAAAACTTCATTTTTTCGGATGAATCCAGGGTGTGTTTACAGCATCATGATGGTCGAATCCGTGTTTGGCGACCCACCTTATAAGCATGTATTCGTCATCGCCATGCTGGCGTATCACCCGGCGTGATGGTATGGGGTGCCATTGGTTACACGTCTCGGTCACCTCTTGTTCGCATTGACGGCACTTTGAACAGTGGACGTTACATTTTAGATATATTACGACCCGTGGCTCTACCCATCATTCGATCCCTGCGAAACCATACATTTCAGCAGGATAATGCACGACCGCATGTTGCAGGTCCTGTACGGGCCTTTCTGGACACAGAAAATGTTCGACTGCTACCCTGGCCAGCACATTCACCAGATCTCTCACCAACTGGAAACCTCTGGTCAATGGTGGCCGAGCAACTGGCTCGTCACAATACGCTAGTCACTACTCTTGATGAACTGTGGTATCGTGTTGAAGCTGCATGGGCAGCTGTACCTGTACACGCCATCCAAGCTTTGTTTGACTCAATGCCCAGGTGTATGAAGGCCGTTATTACGGCCGGAGGTGGTTGTTCTGGTTAGTGATTTCTCAGTATCTATGTAGCCAAACTGCGTGAAAATGTAATCACATGTCAGTTCTAGTATAATATATTTGTCCAATCAGTACCCGTTTCTCATCTGCATTTCTTGTTTGTCTTGCAATTATAATGGACAGTAGTGTATATTCGTCTACAAAACTTGGCCGAAATTATAATTTTACTATTAACAACTTTAATTTTTAACGCAAGCACCACAACTGACATCAGAAATTTGCGAGACCTTTCGAAAAAAAAAAATTATTCTATGACTTTGTAACAAGTTAAAAAACGTTTTGACAAGAAACGATATCTAACAGTGTTACATTTCTATGCCGTAATTACTCACATGTAGTCAGTTTCTGAATACATTGCGACATATTCATTAACTGGAACAGTTACTTCGCCATCCAATGAAATGTGTACTTTTCGTAACAGCTGCAGTTATCAGTAAATAGCTCTAGTCGTTCGGTCATAAATTTTCTGTACACGGTTACTGCATTGAAACTTTTGAGGAGACAGTTCAGTAAAAATTCTGCCAAGAGAAATCTCCATTTCTGTGCCTGGATATGTTGCGTTGGACGCCAAAGCCCGAGGGAAAAAAAGTCCAATATATGAAAATCCTCTCTGGAGGATAAGCGGTAACCTTGGAACTATTGCTATGGGCTCCGTAGAGGATAAAGGAAATGATGTATGGAACAGGAGGGGACGAGATGAAGCGCGCTGGCAGGAAAATAATGGTGCCGGCATAAAATCAGGTCGTGCCACCAGGTAACGTAAAACGTAATCTTAGTATCTCAGTACGTAATTAGAAATAATGAATTTTTTTTGTTTTGTAGCACCGTGAATCTCGTTCAGATGTGAAATATGGCATTCGAAGACCGAGGCTACTGTATTGAAACAGTCAATCTTTCATCATAAAGTAGTTTCAGTGGCTGATGAGTGCGTTACTGATCTGTCATTTTATACTACTTGCTAAACTTTTTACGAATTTATGTAAGCAGACATGAAACAAGTAATATATGTGGTACCAGTAAGCTTACAAAAAGAGTTGGTTAATTTGTTTTTCTTTTTTTTTAGAGTTTTAGTAACATTTAAAAGACTTTTAGACTGTGTTATGTCTATTCATCGTCATCACCACATCAGCTATTAGTACCCATAAATGGTTCTGTAACCTCCCCCTTCCTAATCGGCCTATTGGATTGTGATATGATTGACCGTGATTGCGAAGTAATGCTATTGTTGTCGAAGGAAAATAATGCCTGTTAGTAGGAAAGTACACAAGAGATCATTCTAAAGGAAGAATCTATTCTAAACCTGAACTAAATACTGATGGTAATTTAGAAATGGGTGGAATATAATGCAGTCGCTCACGAACCGCACAAAGGTGACGGGGGCGGGCGGGGGGGTAGTACGACGTAATATTTTTACTACAAAAATTCTAATTATGCAAAAAATACTGATTACGAAAAACAGGATAATTAAAAAGTCGTCAGCTCACTAGGGCAATGGATAACCAGAATCTCAAGAAAGGTAATGGCAAAGATAACTAAACAAATAAATGAATCCGAAAGCAGTTGCTTAATCTGAAATACTAAAGTTTGAGATCAAAGTTAAATTATGTTTCTGGTTAAATAAATGACTGACAATAGGAGAATCAATATTTCGTAGAAATGCATCAGCATAACGAAATGGTAACTTCGGAAAAAAAGCAAGCAATTTACTTTTAATTTTTGAGAGACTGAATTGAATTTATATTAAGCAAATGAGCAACTGATTCACTTTTAACGTAACAACAAGGTACGTACCAAGTCAGCAGAAGTCACTCACTAAGCTAAACGCAGAATAAATGTAATAGTGTACACTTAATTGGTGTTGTATCTTTCAGTTTTTCCAGTGAAAGTGCAGAACGAGTGCAGTTAATACTCAAAATTGCCAATTAGTTAAGTCTCTGTTACACAATTCAAGAATGAAGTCACTGAGGCAGCAAAATTTAGACAGGCTGGTCGCTAGAAAAATAAACTGTCAGTAAATAGTTAATCAATTTTCATATTTTTACGACTTTTTATGACTACATCTGAAGGAAAGGGCTCTGGCTTGTTAATATATTAAATATAGGACCGGTGACAAAGCCTATAGATTCAGAATTAGAAGTACAGTACAAGTTATCAACGGATATTAAACGGCGAAAAATTTGGGATGGTGCAGAAGGTATTTTATCCTCTTTTCCGAAGTTACAGTTCTCACAGATACGCGCAGCTGCGTCCGTACTTGGTGTTTTCTAATTCCATCTACCACTTTGCACTAAATCGTTGTTCGCTGTTTCCTTATTTCTCGGGATTTAGAAAATAACTTTCTTGATCCGTGTACCGTAGAAGAGGTGGGGGTAAAGCACAGCGTGGGACAAAAACACGCATCGAGTCGTAGATTGACTGACATCGGTTCAGGACAAGAGCACTAGATGGCCAGTTTGTCTTAATGAAACTTACAGTCCCATGAAAGGGCGCTCTGTTTTTTACTACTAAAATGTAACTTGAACATGCTATAATGTAGTGTTCGGGAAGAAGAATCAAAGAATTACTCGTTGACACCCCTGCATTTAAGCATCACTTTCACTGCGAAATAATTGTTCCAGTTGGTCTCCAGGATCAGTAATGGCACATTTTTAATAAAAATGTCAAATCGGTGGCTACACCGGCAGCATTTTTGGTGTAAATGTCAGCAGCTCCTACAATGTAACGACAATTCTTCAGATGACATTAAACACACACTGCGTGAAATTAGCACACCTGAAGATGTAATTCCGCTGTCTAAAAACAGAGATTTTGGGGGAAACTTTCTGGCAAAACATTGAAATCTCAACGTAGACATCCACTAACAAACGAATAGAAGAGGAGTGATAAGGAAAAAAAAAGCCTGCCAGAGAAAAAAAAGACAGTATTACAAGACCGTATTATAGAAAGATAACGACGTCAGCTAGAGTTCATTACATCAGCGCAAAAAAAAAGAAAAAAAATGAAATGATCAAATAGTGACCAGTCTCAACAGTCAGTCTGTTGATTGTTCATCTTATTCTCCCAGAGAACGACAATGACACACGAATAAGTATGGACTTACTATTTGGCAAATAAATATACGAAGGAGCAGAACAAATGCATCGGACTTCAAGGAAGAATTAGAGGACATGATAAAGTACACCATTTATGAGGTACAGGAAAGGAAATATTTAGTATTGGTAAGGGTACCCTCCGCCAAGAACCATACAGCAGCTTGTGGAGTATCTATGTAGATAGTTTAGCTTCAGCAATTGAATTCTTTCAGGTTAACCTACTAATCCTTCTTTCGAGGAGAAGAAAGTATTATTTTTGTACAAGTACTTTTATGTGATATGTTCAAATTTACGAGACATTTCAGTTCAATATTGTGTTTGTTTCTTAGCTACAATACAAAATTGTTACAAAGAGTTGTTTCAAGTGTATTTATTATACAGTCATCTATTTCTATCCATGTTTATCTCAAATGAGGCAAAGATACGCACGACGGGGCTTCGCCCCTTTTTGTCGGGTAATACATCGTAATTGTCTTTTAGCTAAAATGTAAATATCTCAGTAATTAATAACCAGAATGTGTGGGGGTTGGTTGGATTATAGGAAACAACGAAATCTATGACTTCATTCCCAAATCGCAGGCAAATGTACTCTTCACTGGCAACAATTTCAGAAAAACTGAACATTACGGGGCATTAGCGGCACAGACCCTACATTCGCCTTTCTATATACCCCGCCAACCTCTCCGTCATCATATAAAAACTTTGAACTCACAAAACAACGTTCGACGCCTTACATCTAAGCGCTTAGGTTATTGAAACTGATACTGAACATTATTTTACAAATTGTATATTATTATCTCAAGATAGCAGTAGCCAGAATAATTAGGCGGCATTGTTCACTAGAACTGCACTGCCTTGTTTTGAATGTTTCCAATCTTTTTAAAATCCCTTTAAACGAAGAGAACATTGAGAAGGAATTAGCCATCACAAACAAATTGCGTTCGCTAATCATTTCCCATGCGTGAATGACAAAATGCAAAAACAAAAACGAAAAAAAATTTGGATTTATGAAATGAATTAATAATAAGGTCCAATCAAATTTGTGGTGGCATACCTTCTGTAGTTATAAAATAGCAACCTTACGAATGTCACATGAAGTGAGAGTACTTTGCAAATCTAAAAACTGCTGCAGAAATTGCTTGAGGTTATAAACAATATCAACATAAGTTCTCGTAGAATTCAGAAATGTACGAAATGAAACGCAAAACTTGTTGATTCTAGCACATAAACGAGCGAGGTGGCGCTGTGGTTAGACACTGGACTCGCATTCGGAAGGACGACGGTTCAATCCCGCGACCGGCCATCTTAATTTAGGTTTTCCGTGATTTCCCTAAATGATTCCAGGCAAATGCCGGGATGGTTCCTTTGGAAGGGCACGGCCGACATCCTTCCCCTTCTTTGCCTAATCCAAAGAGACTGATGACCTCGCTGTCTGGTCTCCTTCCCCAAACAACCCAACCAACTCAATCTCTAGTACATAAGACAGAGTGAGAGGAACTTTCATACTACACATACTATGCACATCAACTGTTACGGTGACAACCAGATTTACTAGACGCCCATTCACAAACTAAAAACCTTAAGATACTCCATCACTTCCAGAAATTACTGACAGTGGATTTAATGAAGGAGCTGAATATTTTTGTAAGAGTAAATTACAAAAAGTCAGAAGAAAAAGTGGTCAACGACGAACAAGATAGTGAGTCGTTTTATTTCTTACAGTGTTTCTCCTATATATAATAACTATCATAAATCAATTAAAGCATTCCATCCTACATTCCACGCAGTATTTTCAAGTATGCTGTAGAACCCCTTTCGTCCTCCCTCGGCTGGTCCGATGCTCCGGTTGATCCAACCGTGCTCGAAGCAAACTTTCACCGACTCGTGGCGGTGACTGACTGCACTTCGAGACTTTGTTGTTTACTGTATTGCAGTTTTACAGGTAATGGTTGTTATCTATTGTCTGTTATAGTGCTCCGTGATCTCTTGAATCGTTTCTGGCGTTGTGTTTTTTGTATAGTAGTGCACTGTGAAGTTTTTAGTCCGTACTGTTCGGTCGTTTTATATTGTTCTTCTGTATTCGTTTCACTGTTGTATATATTTGTTTTACATTGTGTGTACTGTACAGCTGTGTGCGCTTTTTCTACACATCAGGAGTGAAACGTAGACACGTTACTCTTTCATTAAATCGAAAAATTGCCAGTGCTATGAAGACCAGACAAAAGGGAATCACTTCAAAAACTGCCGAGGAACTCGATGTAGGCTTACGACAGTAAAAGATCGAAGCAGAAATCGGAAAGACATTGAATAATGTACAGGGTGGTCCACTGAACGTGACCGGTCCTAATATCTCAAGAGATAAGCGTCAAACGAAAAAACTACAAAGAACGAAACTTGTCTACCTTGAAGGGGGAAACCAGATGGCGCTATGGTTGGCCCGCTAGATGGCGCTGTCATAGGTCAAAGGGCTATCAACTGCGTTTTTTAAATAGAAACCCCCATTTTTATTACATATTCGTGTAGTACGTAAAGAACTATGAATGTTTTACTTGGACTACTTTTTCGCTTTGTGATAGATGGCACTGTAATAGTCACAAACATATGGCTCACAATTTTAGACGAACAGTAGGCAGCAGGTGGGTTTTTAAATTAAAATACAGAACGCAGGTACGTTTGAACATTTTATTTCGATTGTTCCAATGTGATACATGTACCTTTGTGAACTTATCATTTCTGAGAACGCATGCTGTTACAATGTGATTACCTGTAAATACCACATTAATGCAATAAATGCCAGCCGGCCGTGGGGGCCGAGCGGTTCTAGGCGCTTCAGTCCGGACCAGCGCGACTGCTACGGTCGCAGGTTCAAATCCTGCATCGGGCATGGATGTGTATGATGTCCTTAGGTTAGTTAGGTTTAAGTAATTCTAAGTTCTAGGGGACTGATGACCTCAGATGTTAAGTCCCATAGTGCTCAGAGCCATTTGAACCAATTTTGCAGTAAATGCTCAAACTGGTGTCCGTCAACAGCAATGATTTTGCCAATACGTGTAACGACATTCCTCTCAACAGCGAGTAGTTCGCCTTCCGTAATGTTCGCACATGCACTGACAATGCTCTGACGCATGTTGTCAGGCGTTCTCAGTTTATCACGATAGCAAATATCCTTCAACTTTCCCCATTGAAAGAAGTCCGGGGACGTCAGATCTGGTGAACGTGCGGGCCATAGTAAGGTACTTGGACGACCAATCCACCTCTCATGTAATTTGCTGTTCAAAAGCTCTTCAACCGCACGCGAGCTATGTGCCGGACATCCATCATGTTGGAAATACATCGCCATTCTGTCATGCAGTGAAACACCTTGTAGTAACTTCGGCAGAACACTACGCAGGAAATCAGAATACATTGCACCATTTAGAATGCCGTCGATAAAATGGGGCCAATTGTCCTTCCTCCCATAATGCCGCACCATACATTAACCTGCTAAGGTCGGTGATGTTCCACTTGTCGCAGCCATCGTGGATTTTTCATTGCCCAATAGTGCATATTATGCCGGTTTACGTTACCGCTGTTGGTGAATGACGCTTCGTCGCTAAATAGAACGCATGCAAAAAAATCTTTCATCGTTCCGTAATTTCTCTTGTGCCCAGTGGCAGAACTGTACAAGACGTTCAATGTCGTCGCCATGCAATTTCTGATGCATAGAAATATGGTACCGATACAATCGATGTTGATGTAGCATTCTCAACACCGATGTTTTTGAGATTCCCGATTCTAGCGTAATTTGTCTGCTAATGATGGGCGGATTAGCCGCAACAGCACCTAAAACACTTACTTTGGTATCATCATTTGTTGCAGGTCGTGGCTGACGTTTCACATGTGGCTGAACACTTCCTGTTTCCTTAAACAACATAACTATCTGACGAACCGTCCGGACACTTTGATGAAGTCGTCCAGGATAACGAAGAGCATACATATCACACGCCCGTTGGGCATTTTGATCACAACAGCCAAACATCAACACGATATCGACCTTTTCTGCAATTGGTAAACGGTCCATTTTAACACGGGTAATGTATCACGAAGCAAATACCGTTCGCACTGGCGGAATGTTACGTGATACCACCTACGTACACGTTTGTGACCGTCACAGCGGCATCTATCACAAAGCGATAAAAGTAGTCCTACTAAAACATTCATATTTCTTTACGTAGTACACGAATATGTAATAAAAATTGGGGTTCCTATTTAAAAAAACGCAGTTGATATCTGTTAGACCTACGGCAGCGCCATCTAGCGGGCCAACCACAGTGCCATCTGGTTTCCCCCTTCAAGCTAGACAAGTTTCGTCTTTGTAGTTTTTTCGTTTGACGCTTATTTCGAGAGATATTTGGCCTGGTCACTATCATTGGATTACCCTGTACACTGACGATAAATAGTGAAATCGCTCTTAAGAATCGTCATACATTGAAGACGCCCTAACTTGAACAGCTTGACAATGCATCGTGGAAGTGGTTACACCAAGAAAGAACGAAGATAACCACGATATCTGGGCACATTATAAAGGAAAAGGCAATAGGTTTCCACAAAAAGAAAAAAAAAACTAGAAAAGTGGGCAAGTTCCTTTGGACGGTGTTCAGTGACAACGGATACTCGACCCAGCAAATTAACAGGGCCTTCACAACTACAGCCAGGAACCGGAAAGCGGATAAAGAGGAGAACACGCCAGCCAAGTCCCTAGGTTGTCTTCCGTTAGTTGGAAATACTCCTTCAAGATAGCGAGGATTCTTAATAATTTTCATGTGAAAGTAGTTTTTCGTCCGCCATTTAAGATTTAGGATTGGCTGGGATCGGTGAAGGATGATTTGTTACTGCGGAAGGCGGGAATGTACAAAATACCGCGTCAATGTGGTATGGCCCATATAGGACAGAAACGCGCTCAGTGGAAGACCGTAGTACAGAACATCAACGTTGCACTCGTCTACTGCAACCCAATAAGTCTGTAGTTGTGGAACAGTGTATTTCCAATGGACATTCAATGGAGTACGACGAAACTTAGATTTTGGACACAGCAGTAAATTATTGGGACTCCACTGTCAAAGAATCCGTGGAAATACTATTTGCGGGAAATTTAATGAACCGTGACAGAGGTTACCAATTGAGTAACGCATGGAATCCCGTCATCTCCGAAATTTGCTCGAGACGAAGAGGACAGAAGTCTTCGATAGCTGTGGCCAGCGACAATACCGAGGGCAGCTGAGCATTGCAGTTCCGCCAGCGAGGGCGCTGTCGCTGGGCAGTGTGGCCTTTCTGTCTCTGAGACTGCAACACATGCGCGGCAGTACTGTCAGCACACTATATAAGACAGTCGCTTCCTGGAGCGCCGCCCCTGGCCTTCCTCCTTACACCTTATCCCCTTCCCCCACTTACCCATCCCCCTATCTCTTCCCCTGCTGTATACCCACACCTCTACACCCTTCCTCCAGCCTCCACACCCTCAACAGCTCCCACTACTACCCCCACCATCACATACGCCTCTGTTGCCGCCTTTGATACCACCTCTCAGGTGGTCAGATTCCCCTCTCTCAACCACCCCCATTGCTTCATCAACTGCCTCTCCCACACGCATCACGTCGCGCCGAGCCACCATCGCCACCATTGAACTGGCTGTTTCTCCCAGCACCTCCACTACGCCACAGGGATCTGCCACCCACCACCTAACTCTCCTACCTGTCCCTCTCTCATCCTCCCAGCCTCTCCAAAAAACCCCAAACGCGCGTCATTACCGACTCTACTCCCGCCACTTCCCACAAAAGTCAACACCACCTCCCCCTCCTTCTGTTGTCTCCATGGACACCACCCCTCCTCCAGCCACCCATACACCGGCCCTCACCCTCGATACCTTTGTCCTGTCAACTCCCGATCCTCAGTTCCTCGATGCTCGTACCCTCACCATGGAGAAACGAAAGTATTTACCTCGTGCTCCCATCTCCAAACTCATTCCCCACATGGACTCAGTCCTTATCATGTCCCCATCCCCAGCCTTTCACACAGACCTACTCCGTAAACTCCCACGAGTTATGTTTGGCCCCCACGCCTCTCTGACACCCTTCCTTTCCTCTTCCACTCCTCATCAGCCCCAGCCTCCCCTTCGCCCCCCCCCCCAACTACATCGCTGTGATCACCAAGCTCAGCCCACAAGATCATGGAGGATGAAGAGTTGGCAGGACTGAAATACCACCCAGACCTAGAAATCTGCTCTGCCTGCCGTATCCACAATGCCTCTGGTCCCACCTACCTCATGCGGGTCTTCTCTGAGTCCACCCCCTCCATCGACCATTTCCTCACCCAGGGTGCCCTGATATACCACCGTCGCCACCCTGTTGAATCCTCCAAATCCCCTCAGCAATCCTATTGTTGTCAGCAGTGCCTGATGTACAATGACCACCTCACTCCCTACAGCAACCCTTCCCCCCCCCCCCCACCTGTCCCCATTGCAAGGCCTCCCACTTTCTTAAGAATTGCCCCAACCTCACTGCTCCTCCTTCCTGTAATACCTGCAATGGCCCCCATCCCACCTACTCCCACAAGTGTAAAGCCAAACCCCCTCCAGCCACCTCTGAGCTTACAGTCCCTGCTCATCCCATTGATCCCCCTGTCCATCCCAACAATTCCCTCCATCCACCCCCCACGGCCGAGGACATCATCCGGTTCCTTACCATTGTACTCCAAAATATTCACCCTTTTCAGCACCCCCACACCTTCCAACAAATTTCCTTTGCCGCTCGCTCCGTTTTCCACCTGAACACCTTCGCCATGTACTCACACAACCAAGCCCACTTCACCTTCACCTGCCTCGACACCCTAGTTTAAGCCTCTTCCCTTCATTCTCTTCCCCCCCTCCTTCCCACCATGGTGCAGCACAAGTATTGCATCCTCTTCCAGAACATTTGCTCTTCCGCTCCAACAAATACCTACTCATGCACACCCTCTCCCACCACCAGGTCGACACCTTCCTCTTGAACGAAACCTTCCTCCAGCTCCACCATTCTATCCACACCTCTCCCTATATCCTCCACCGCACTGACACTCCTGGTCCTCGTGTGCAGGGTGGAGTCACGATAGGCCACCTTAAGCATATCCCCGTCCAGCCACAACCTCTCCTCAATGACCCCACTGAGCGTCTTCTTCCCCTCCCTCACCATTACCTATGCCACCATCTATGTTTGCTCCACTGCTCCTCTCCCTTATGACTTCACCTCGCACATTGACTGCACCTTCTCCACCTATGTGATTGCCGCCAACCACAACATCCATAGCCGTACTCCTGCCACCCTTTGGCAGTGGCATCAGTTCCTCTCCACGATCCAAGGTGACACCCAGCCCAAAAGTGACACCACCCCAGATGTTGTCATTGCCTCCGCCATCCACCTTGGGTGTATCGCCATCGCTGTTCTTGACCCCACGGGTAGTGATCACCTCCCTGTCTTTCTCTTCATAACATCTGCTCACCACCCCCCTCCGGCTCCGAATCCAGCACCCCCTCCCAACGTCGTCCATAACTACCACAGTGCCAACTGGGATGCCTACCAGGACTCCATGTCCACCCAGGTCGAAAGCCACCCTCTTACCTATTGCCATCCTGACGACATCATCCACGCTTCGTCCTTCCTTCAGAAGGTGATTACTGACGCCGTGGAGGCCCATGTTCCTACTAAAATCATCCACCCACACTGTCCCACTCTCCCTCCTCAGGCTGTCCTCCTCCACTGTGAATCCCGCCGCCTCTATCGCTCCTTCTTGCACACTCGTGACAGGGATACACTCCAACGCCACCGGCAAATGCAGTGACACATACGGAACCTTATTACAGCAACGAAACGGCGAGACTGGTGCCAGACCTGCACACGACTCAACACCACCCTCCCTATCAACTCCTCCAAGTACTGGTCTGCCTTCCATCGCCTTACTGGTTCCCTTTCCACTCACCACTACCTCCTTCTCCATAACATCGCCCCCTTCCTGACAACCTCAGTAAGGCCAATCACTTCAGTTCCCACCTTTCCGAGGTCTTCTCCATCCTAGATGATCCCCACTTTGATTATTCTCTTTTCCCAACCATCATGGAATGTGCCGATACCTCGGTCACTCCACTTGCTCCTAGTCTCCAGTACTTGGGGCAGTTGCTCCCTCTGACATAAACACTCCCCTTCGGTCCAAACGCAACACGGCACCTGGTCACGACTCTGTCACCTACCACCACCTTCGAGAAAGCCCCTATTCCTTCCTGACTGTCCTCGCCCATCTCTATAACGTCATCCTCTCTACTGGCTTCTACCCTGACCTGTGGAAGACCTCCTGCGTCCTCTTATTCCTCAAACCCAACAAACCCCCTTCTGCCGCCTCTTCCAATCATCCCATCTGCCTCACCTCCATCTTCAGCAAGGTCTTCGAATCCATCCCCTCCCACCGTTTCCATCAGCACCTTACTCAGCCCAACACCACCTTCTCCCCCTTACCCAGTGTGGCTTCTGACCCTCCTTCTCTGCTGAAGACCAACTCCTTAACCTCATTCACCTTCTGTCCCTCCAGCTCAACTCCCATCACTCCATCATTTTTGTTTCCCTTGACCTTCAAAATGCCTATGACCGTGTATGGCATCCCGGTCTCATCTTTAAACTCCAAACCTACGCCCTGCCTATCAATTTTGTCTGTCTGGTCACTTCCTTCCTCTCGCACCGTCCTTCCTATGTTACCCTCCACAACACCAACTCCCGTATCTTTTATCCCATTGCTGGCGTCCCCCAGGGCTCTGTCCTCTCCCCTCTCCTTTATCTCTTGTATACGGCTGATATGCCCAAGCCACCCCCACCAGTCCACCTTCTCCAGTATGCTGATGACACCGCCTTCCTGGCTCTCTATCCTACCCTTCAACGGTCCCAACGTACCCTCCAAACCCACCTTAACCAGTTCACCACTTGGTGTAACCAGGGGCTCCTCTGTCTCAACCCCTCCAAAACCCAGGCAATCATCAAAGGCCGCACCACTCGCTCTTTTCGTCTCCATGATTTATACCTCACCATTTATGGTCATCCCATCCAGCTCACCCCCACCCTGATATAACTTGGCCTCACCCTCGACAGACACCTCACCTGGACCCCTCATCTCCAGACCATCCAGCAGAAAGCCCATTCCCGCCTCCGCCTTCTGAAACTCCCGTCTGGCTGGACATGGGGATTGCATCCTTCTACCATCCTCCACACCTACAAATCCCTCATCCATCCTACCCTCTGTTATGCCAGTGTTGCCTGGATCTCCACCCCCACCCGCTTTTACGAGGCCCTCCAAACCCTAGAATGTCATGCTCTCCGTCTTGCCTTCCGTATCCGCCTTCCTTCCCCCACAGGGCTCCTGTATGAACTGATCCCCTTCCCCCACCTCCTCCTGTTCCTCCAGCATCTCTCCATCCTTTACAATGTCCGCAGGCTTGATCCCCCCAACCCTCTGGTTTCCTCCTTCCTCTCCACCCCCCGCCCATTGCCGCACTTCTATCGCTGTATCCCTCGCTCTCTCCACCTCCACACCCTCCATCTCCTTCATTAGGGCGATTTCCAGCGCCTCCCCCTCCCGGATGATGAACTTTGCCGTGACATCCACCCTTCCTTCCACCTATAACCTGACCTTGTTCCTCTCCCCTTCCCAGGGCCCCCTTTTACCTCTCCCCTCCTTCTCCCAGAGCGGATTTTTCTCCTTCCCCCCCCCCCCATCCCTCCCTAACTGGCCCTCTTCAGCGCGCCCCCCGCCGATCTCCTCCCTCTCTTCCCCTGCCTCCCTTCTTCGAGTCCCCCTCATCTCCTTGCACCTGGCAGATCCTCCGTTTTGATCTTCGTCAGTGTGCCACGTCATTGTTATGTTTAGTGCGCTACTTTTTTGCATTTTTTATCTCCATTTTACAGTCGCCCCTTCTTTTGTCTACTGCCTTCCATGATGTTCCCCCTTTTTTATATGTATGTTCACCATATTCTCTCCTTTGTATATTTTTCACTGGTTTCTATTGTTTCTTCTATGTCTTTTGGCTGAAGAGCAGTGCATATGCTGCTGCCAGCCTGCCCCAATGGGGAATTGAAATACAATAAAGAAAAAAAAAAGTCTTCGTCAGTCCTCGTTCGGCTCACCTGAAGATGGCTGGCAGTTTTCAACCCGAAATATCGTGCAATGAAGTTTACGACGACCAGCTGCCAGCCCGAAATCTTTTTGAACGGTGATTCACCGGGAAAATTTCAAATTTTACATTGGCTTCGTTCTTATACCGACCTCTCATTGTGAGGTCCACGACGTTCGGATCACGGATTTACTTCAGATTTCCTACATCCTTAGTAGTCCATTAGGACAACACGAAATGCAAGTACTAAGATGTACTACTTAGGCGATTTAGAGAAAACCGCAAGAGAAGTTTTATGTGTTAGTGATATGTCGGTGCTTTACGACACTGACTACAAGACGGCGGAGGTGATGGGGTTAGTATTCCACCCCTTAATCGGTGCTTCGTTGGATCGAGTTTCACTAATTTTTTTTAAATTTAAGGTTTTTTCGAATATTAATGATACTATTTTATAGACATTAGATTTGAAAGGTATTATTTTATGAAAAGACACGTATATCTGCACAACTTTTATTGAATTTCTGATTTCATTTGATTATTTACCGAATTTTGTAATTGTAAGAAACATTATGTTCATAATTATCGACAAGTAGACGTCAAAATGCATGAAGTTTTATTGAATATGTACTCCTGTTGTGATTTCTGAGATCCCTTGCACCTGAAGACAACTGTTTGGTAACTGGACGCTTTGATCTGCACAATCAGTTTTCAAGGACGAGGGAACTTTATTCATTAAAACCATGAGTTACAATATGCGAGAATATCATATCAGGGTATTGTACGATTAATCATCGGATGTGCTTTCGACATTACAAGATGCTGGATGATATTTTTCATAATGACACGGTAAAAATAAAATAAAACGGCACCTACTACATGGTATGAACACAATTATCCCGTATCAACAAGGAAACCTCAGAGTTTCTAAAGAAAACCAAAACTCGTTGACATTTTGAACAATTTCTCATTCTTCCGACAATTTGTATGAAGACCATGCGTAGAACATTTTCGTAAATGTCGGTGCCGAAAATTGGCGATGTACGGTTGAACGTATTTTCATAACCTTTTCACTAGACGCACTTCGTCGTTTGTTAATAATCAAATATGAATAACTTTCAAGGCGTGTGGTAAGGCTTTTAACTCGCCTATAGAAATAAAAGTTGCATAATAGTTGTTGTAGTAATAGAAATTGGCAAACAGCGAAATAACATTGGAAATTAAATGAAAGTTCATGCAAAAACACTGATCTTTTCATCACATTACCTTTCATATAGCTTGCGTTGAAAAGAATATAGATTACGAAGAAAGATAACCAGGACACAATCCATCGATCCACTGAAGTACGAAGCTTGAAAATAACTCCATGACCGCCGCCAGCTCGTGCTCAAAGTCGCAACGCACGACACAACTTCTCTTGCGATGATCTAGAAACTGCATAACTAGCGCGCCTTATTACTTGCACATTATGTTTTCCTAACGGACTACTAAACGTGTATGATGTTTGAAATACATCCGTGATCCGAAGGTCATGGCCACCCCTTGTTGGTTACAGGAAGTGTCTGTGGCTGTTACTGGGTGATCGGTGCACCCGTCATCGGCTTCCAACCTGATTGTTCTGTATCCTTCACCTCAACCTCGTCAGTTAATGAAACCCAGCTCTCCTATCCCAGTCACTAAAATCTCGGTTCATACTTTCGGCTGTGGCATATGTTTATCGTTTCCTGTTTTCTTTTAATATAAACCTTTTGCAAGTGCTGAGTCTGACCTCAGTTTATGAATTCAAATTTATGCTTTGGTTCCCACTTTTGACACCTTGCTTAAAGCTATTGTTATATGTGGGAATTATATGGGAAGTCAGAATATCCTATTATTCACCGTAATGTAATAGAATTTTTGGAGGATGGTTTCCATTATTCAGGTAGACAAGCATTACAAAAACATTGTACAATCTTATAAACAGTTATTGAAAGTTATTTAACTATCTCTAAATTTTCAGCAGGTAAATAAGCCTCGATACAGACACTTTGTTTCACATAAAAGACCATTTGCTAGTTCATATAAAATAATTGAAAGTGAACATGGCAACATTGATTACTTTTCCACAGGCTTATTAGAAAAACTGGTACTTCCTGTTGTTTGAACATAGTAGTGATGGCTGAAGTACTTGTCAACAGACCTTTATGTACACAGAAATTTCACATATCGTAATTGCATGGGCTCAGTAATGTTAACTTTACTAGCATATAAAATTCTCAGACCAATAATTATTTTGCAGATTGGATGTACGTGCTCAAACAAGCTGCATTTTGTCATTGTAATACGTTTATCTGTGCTAGACCTTCTACATCTGCATGTGTACTCGGAAAACCACATTATGGTATGTGTCAGAGGGTATTTTGTGTACCATTGTAACTTCTCCTCTTTCCCATTCGAGTTGAGAAGTTCCCAAAATAACGATTTATACAACTCACATAACTAACCTCGGGGTGTAGCGACTTTTTACTGATATCTCTTAAATATTTTCCACTCAAATTTTCTTTTGAGATGTTTGAGTACAATTCATTGCAGCCATTTATGTTAAGGTACCCATTCACAGGCCAACCAATCGGCCAATCCCCTGCTGATTGGGTTTGCCTCGACATATTTGCCTTTGTGTGGTCCACTTTATAGTGGTCGCATCTGTGGTCTGGGTGCGTTAACTCCACCAGCGCACCACTACCTGCTAGCCCCGGCTGATATCTGCCACTGGCTGCTATCTGCTGAGAGGCACCCACTTGCCTTTCTCTTACTGTGGCATCAAGCAGTCAGGCCTGCAAGATGTGTGGTTTGCCAAGCGAGTGGAATCTTCCTTAATTTATCGAGCAACATGAATTCTCGTATCTTACTATTTAGTTACAAATTATCCTCCTGTATGAATAATACGCAACGGAAACACGCATCTGACTATCAGTGATTTATAGAACTCTGACTGTACACTACGCACTGGCAATACCACATTTACCTTTTGTCTTTGATTTAACGGCTTTTATATAAATTCGGGACATTACGATAACATACAATTTAATGAAAAAGGCCACCAATCTCTTTCTTTTCACTATTTGATTTATTCCTAAACACACAAATTCTACAACCTACAACAAAGTCACATGAGAAATTCCGCCCAGTGGGCATGGCTTTACGTTAGTGAATCTCTATACTATGGTCTCGTAATCTATTTACCGCAACAGTGCACTCCCTGGATCGGATGGTGGATCTTTTATTATACCTCACACTTCGCCTCTCACAATAATCCTCACGAAACTTTCCTCCAGATCGAGCGATACAGAAGGAACAGGCATACCCACAAATCTTTCGAAACTACCTTGCTACTCCCATGCAAAACACACATACCCAAATTACAAGACATACACAACACAACAATATGAAATATTACACAAAGAACGGTTACAACTTCATCACTTTCCGCTTTCCCACTTCAATCAATATTTATCCCAGTTTCACACGACACTGCCCCACTTTGTAATTTCTACTTTCCTAATGTGAACTCTGGAGATAAACGCACGTCTTCCTGTGCAATGCAAGCCATGTGGCGTTGCTGGAAAAACGGCCGACTCACCTTGATTCTCTCTCAGAGTTTAAATTCAGCGTCACACGGAATGATATTTCTTAAATACTTCAACTTATGATACACACGCTATTTATTCTTAAATATTTCAGCTTAAGCTCACGGAAGTATCTCAACTTATATCTACACGTGGGCTCTTTGTGACCGTTGGTTTACTACAATCCCCTTAAAATTACCTGCCTCACTTTGTAATTTTCCCCACAAAAGGTCCTGTGAAAGAGAAATTATTAATTCTAACTACTCTTAAATATTCCACATCCATACCATGCCTCCACTCTTTCATTCCGGAGCACAACAACAAAACAGGTCTTTTCAGCAGAAGGTTCAGCGGCAGAGTGCTTGAAACATGGCCGTATTCCGATTCTCTCGCACCTCTCTCGAAGTGGGAGAAGCACCCTGCTACCTTATTGGTCAGCCACATTTCAGACGCTCAAAGCTCTGGTAACTTCCATCTCTTTGGTCTCACCAAAGGTAGCCAAAGGATCGACTCAAAGATGATCATATATTCCGATTCACTATCTGTGGTTAGCAGACGACCATACATTCATTCCTTTCACAGATCTCACCAAACTGGATGTAGGGATTTATTTTGAGGGAGTGCACATGTGATCAATTAAATAAATAAATTGTCATTCTTTCCCACACTGGTGTCCGGCTACGCTGTATTAATTGAAATTGAGTTACTTTTACACAAAAAATGTGTTGTTCTGACAAGAATTTCGTACCTATTTTCAATGTTGGGCGGTACTGTACCCTTTCACCACCGGCTACCCATGCAGAAAAAAATGGCACGGTACTATCCTTGCAATGCGAGGGTAGTTCCGAACATTTTTTTAAGAAAACTGTATTAGAACAAACGTAGCAAATCATCAAAGTAACCAGGAGGAGACCTTTTCCCCTGGTGACCTCAAACTGACGACCAAATGTTGTTACTTTACCAAATTGGCAGTTGTTGCATTATTGTACTCTCCACAATCCGGAGTAACGTACACATACAAATTTACAACAATCTACATGACAAATAAAACATCACATCATAGAAATGAAAAAATAATCTTGAGATAAAATTTTGCTTTAGTTACTGGGATCTTCGTTATTTTTATGAGTAATCCAAATTTCACTAATTCTAAGACAAAAAAAAATACTTTCTCTGTTGTCACACATATAGACGACAAGAACTTGCATTTCGACTAGCCTTCGTTACACTTTAGTGTGAAATGTCACCACTGTGATAAAAATAAGTGGCTTCAGTCAAAACACCAACAAGATTATTACTATGGACGACATCAAAATACATCAGTTAATTCCGATATTTGTTGTGCAATGCAAACTCTTGTCCCCTGTGACAATCTTACTGATCAATGCTACATGAACCGCTACGTTAGTATTACGCCACTGGCTTATAATTAGAGCATCATTGTACTAAATATTCTAATAAACATGCTACGTGAACTTGATAACCCAGAACAGACAAAAAACAAACACTAACTATTCTGAACACAAATGTTGATGAAATACAATTACACTTGCTGTCCCTTCAGGAATGAAACACATAAAAAAAACATTTACACAATTACAAATACATTATTCCCTATCTTGCGAGTCACACGGAAACCTTTCATTCTGTGATTTTCTTGGGGTCAAAAAGTTGCTGATAGTTTTCCTAGAAACACTGTCTCGGTGTCAAAGCTCTCCCATGGTTACCCGGACGAAAGTCTTTAAGTCACTCAAATCGGCATTTTGAACACGCACCGAACAGTAAACTGTATCTCACATTAAACACAAATGTCATAGTCACTGTCAGAGTACCATCCACACGAATCTGTTCGTCCAAAAAAATGGCCCTACAACTACTATTACCCACGGTTCTGTCCTTTCAGTTCATGGTGTAATTAAAAGTCGTAAGTTTCAACAAACAGCACTTATTCCCGCACCAGTTCAAGAAATGTCTCCTACTACAGACGCAAATGTCAATGTCCCACTCTAGTTTCTTGCCTTCATACAATAATTGTTCACCAAACGACAACTGTCCTCTAAGTATACCAAGTGTCCCACGTGCAATTCACAAAGCACACTTAACAAGTCACTGCCAAAAGTTTATGGATCCCACCATTCAGTGGTCAAGACAAAACAAAACGATCGTCCTGTCTGCTAAAGACAAAATCTTTTCCACCACTCACAACGTGGAAACACCAGTCCTTCACTTTCCACATTATGGAAAGTCGCAGTCATCTTGTTTCACGGCTCCACAGTCCAGTACTAGTTATTAGCTGCTGGTAAAAAAAATGCTCGCCGGGCTCTGCCGCGCCTCGTCCATTCTGCAGGAGCGCCGCTGCGCGCGCCGTTGAGCAGAAGAAACCACCCGCTGTTGCCTCCGCGGGATACCTTCCCCAGTCGTAAGGGTGGCGGAACTCATGAATGGCCAGTGGTACGTGCGTGTCGCCCCAGGCCGTTGACCTGCTGTAGCGGGCGCGTGGAGTGTACCCCGTCCGACAGTGGAGTGGGGAGTGCCGCGGCTCTGTCGCCTGTCGCCATGGCATCGTCAGCTCGGCCCGCTAGCGGTATGGGCGTTACGACACCCAATCAGTTAGCCTTCCGTGCATCTCGCAACATTACAGACAAAAGGAAATTCTTACATTAAAATTATACACCCTAGTTTTCTACACATACAACATCAACATTTATCTCTTTTCTATAGACAGCTCACACTCGTTCTATTCATTGTACCTGTCGTCCCTCATACAAAACATGAAAGTGTAAAAAAAAAACAAAAGGAATAATAAACAATCTATACAGCTCATAATTACAATATCAAATAGTAGGCTACTCTAACATCCTATCACAGTGAAAATATTAGAAACTTTATCCTAAAACTACAATATACAATGAACTTTTGTGCTTGTGACACACTGAAATTAATACCCCTTGAAAGTGTTCTAACAAAAAATAAGAATAATCTACATAGCTCACAATTACCTACCACATGTTATTAAATAGTAAACTACTTTAACATCCTAACACAACAAACATTTTAGAAACTGATGACTCTAAATCTACAACATACAATGCACCTTTGTGCTTGTGACAGACTGAAATTAGTATCTTTCTATATGTTTTACCTTTTTATTATATATAACAACATTTCTAGGACATGTATGAACCATCCACATGATGTCAGATCCTGACCTGCCATCGAGGTTCATCCCAATCAAACAATACATAATAATTTTGTAGTTACAGAACGGTAGCATCCCCTTTACAGGAGTGTGCGCATTGATCACACTACTCTACGACTCTCACTCACCAGACATCACATTTTCCCTCTCATTCAATCCATAGATACACTAACAGAATAGGTCTAGAAGTCGGCTAACCTTAACACCACCACACTCACGACAACATACCATACCTTAGCTCCCTTATACTCAACCACATAATACATGAAGCTGTTTCAGAGATAGCATTCCAGTCTCCGAATTCGTCCTTTCACTCTGGCACCTCTCTCCATCGGCTTACCTCCGCATTCGCTTCATGCTAAATATCAACTTAGAATTGCGACATTTCATCTAAGAAACAAAAATACACAAATTATTCAACCTGCAAAATAACTGTACACATTCTTGGTACCGTTTTGATTAGTTATCCTGGTACCAGGCTTCAACAACAGCAACAATAAATATTATTTTTGCCAAATCGCAAATGTTATGCTAAGAATTAGATCTTACACTTATATTACATCTTACGTCAGTGTTCCACAACGTTCACCATCTGGATCTCATACTCCCTTTATGTCCTTTCACATTGTGCAGTTGTCCTCATCTCTTCATTCGTATTTCGGCTCTCCGTCCGTCCATTACTCCATCATTTCCTGGTCTTCCTTCGCCATTCGCATCAATCTCTATTGCAGCATACACAGGTCTCTCTGTAACATACATCTAAGACATCTCCACATTATTCAATTCTACTCACCTTTATTTACCACTGTTTCATCACGTCGAATCTCTATTTATTAATCACACTGCTTCACGTCGCTTCTTCCCTTACCTATCACCTTTATCCACTACTATTTATCACGTCGCTTCTCTATCTACCATCTTTATTCCCTCATAAATCATCACGTCGTTTCTGCTTGATCCTTATTCCTACGACAAAAAATACGTACATACACCACTCTGTCGACTCCTGTTCATGACTCATTTGACCAGTCTATTCCGTCATACTTCCTGACATCCCGCCTGAAAATTCTTATGTTCGATTTGACCCTGCACAACGTTACACACCACAAATAAATACACTGACTATCTACCATAAATTGCCTACTTTAGATCTATCCTTAACTTTTCCATAATTTGATGTTAGAAATGTGATGAAGCCCACGAGACTGTTTTCCCTTGATCGTCTCAATCAGTACAGCATTTTCATGGACAATCCGCCTCACTCTGAATGGTCCACTATACACAGTAAAGAATTTGCTAGTTAGGAATCTGTGCTTCTTTGATAATCGATGAGTTTTAATTAGAACCTTGTCTCCTACTGCCAATTCGATCTTACGGATCTTTCCTTTCTGCTTTTCCTGCCTATCCTTAGCTGCTTTCTTAATACGCTCTATCGCAACCTTGACAATTTCTGTGTGCCTCTGCTTTCCTGATCGCGGAAAATCTACCAGCTCCCTGACTCGATCTGGTGGTGGTTCATTCTTTAGTACCGTAATTGGTGATAATCCAGTTGCTCCATGTGGTAGCTCATTGAGGATGTCCTGAAAATCTTTGAGAAAAATACTCCAACTTCTGTGTTGCCTATGGCAATAGATCTTACACAATTTTCCCAGTTCTTTTACCACTCTTTCACTGGGGTTACTTGCAGCATGGTATCGGGATATGAACACCGGTTTTATCCTTCTTCTCTTCAGTGTGGTTAGCCATTGTCTGGATCTATATTGCGGTCCATTGCCAGCTATGAACTTTTCTACAGTTCCTACTTCTCGCAAAAAGTTTTTAACGATCGCTGCTGCCACTGTCCTTCCCGTCGCACGTTTCAATGCGGTAAAAGTCACATACTTTGACACCAATTCCACTGCTACTAAAACATATCTATATCCCTGCACTGACTTAGGTAGCGGGCCAAACAAATCTGTTGCTCCGAATTCCCTCAATCTACCTGGCACTATCGGAAAAAGCGGTGCTTTGCATGAGATAGTTAACGATTTTGCCTTCTGGCACAATTTGCAACTACCAAGCACGTTCTTGATCCTCCTCTCCATACTAATGAAATAAACTGATTCCCTTAACTTCTTACAGCATTTCCTTGCCCCGTAATGCCCGTAACTTAGGTGAGTGTACCAGATCAGCTTGTTGACTATTTCATTTGGTATACACAACACCCAGTCCTGTATGTTCGGATTTCTACGGTAGAAAAGGACCCCGTTCTGAATTGTATAAAAACGTGCTATATTGGCATCTAAGTTCCCTCTAACTCTGTCCTTCACCATTCTCCATGACGCGTCTTTATCCTGCTCTTTCGCGATATTTGTGAGTACCGTCCCTATGTATTTCTCGAACGGCACGCCCTGCATATACAATATATAATATCTGTTCTCGTTTACCTCCTCATCAAAGCATTGACCGTGACCTACTGGATTCCTTGACAACGCATCTGCCACTATATTCTGTGGCCCAGGAATATACATGACCGAAAACTGAAACTCCTGTAAATAGAGTGCCCACCTAGCGAGTCGTCTATGGTTAAGTTTGGCCGACATCAGAAACTGTAGTGACTTGTGGTCAGTATAGATTTTAGTATGCCTTCCATACAAATAGTATCTAAACTTACTAAAACCCCATACTATTGCCAAAGCTTCAAGCTCAGTTACCGTGTAATTTCTCTCAGCTTTGCTAAGCACTCGGCTCGCAAATGCAATAGGTTGTTGTATTACTTCTCCTCCTTGCTCTTGCTCTTGGAACAATGTTACCCCAAGTCCACTACGGGAACTGTCCGTGGCCATACAAAACTCTTTCCCTAGGTCTGGATGCCCGAGAAGAGGTGCCGATAGCAGTGCCTTCTTTAACGCCTCATACTCTTCCTGCGCAACAGGGTCCCAATTCCATACCGTTTTCTTTCCAGTCAGCTGACATAGTCTGGGTGTCGATGCACCCCCAATCTTAATGAACCTTCTGTAAAAATTGATTAATCCTAAATAACCCCGTAGCTGACGTTTTGTTCTTAGCACCGGAAAATCTCTGATTGCTTCGAGTTTGTCTGGATTTGGTCTTATTCCCTCTGGTGTCACAATGTGACCTAGAAACTCGATTTCTTTTCGTCCAAATTCTGACTTTCTCAAATTCACGGTCACCCCATGTCTCTCCAGTGCACCGAGCAATATGCCTAACGTTCTATTGTGGTCTTCCCAGTTTCTTTCGGCTATCAGGACATCATCCACGTACTGTGTTATCTTATCTTTTATTTCATTAGGAATGACAGTATTTAGCGCTCTGATAAATGCCGCGGATGATACATTTAACCCAAATGGTAGTTTCCGGAACTGATACGATTTCCCGTAGCACAAGAAAGCAGTGTATTTTCTACACCCCCTGTCTAACTCCACCTGCCAGAAACTCATTCTCAAATCAACTGAGCTGAGAACTCTGATCCCGTGGAACTTTTGTAGCAATTCGTCAAGTGTCAGCGGCCGATCTGTCTCTGGCTCTATTATCTTATTAATCCTTCTTGCGTCCAAAACTAATCTAATTGACCCATCCTTTTTTTCAACACAAACTAAAGGACTGTTGTACGGACTGGATGCTGGTTCGATAATCCCTTGTTGTAGCATGTTTTCGATCTCAGCTTCCACTCTTTCTTTGTACACAACAGGTATCGGGTACACTTGGGCCCTAAACTGTTTATGTGGCTTGACCTTGAATCTATACACAAAATTTCTTATTGTACCCGCAGCATGTTTAAATACCTTTCTATTCTCGTATAAAATTTTCTGCAATTCCCCGTAGACCGTGGTCCCTCGTAAATGCCAGATTTTCTCCCTGATCTCCTCCTCCAAACATTTATGAATTTCCTTCTTCTCTTGTTCGAACCCCGTATTCTGTGCCTGTTTACCGGACTTTACCGCCAGACATAATGCTAAGTGTGCATTATCTTTACCATGTAAGCAATCGTCGAATCTTAATGTAATTTCCTCCGAATCTCGTTTCAACTCCATCGAACCATTTCTCATGTTAACGAATGCTTTATATTGGTTCAAAAAATTAACCCCTAATATCCCTTCAACAGTTAGAGATGACACAATCATGAACACTGTACTAAACCTCTTCGCCTGGCACACGAAGTCTACCTGCGCTTGTAACTTCACCTCAATTCCCTTTCCTGTAATTGCCCCTCTCACTGTTGTCCTTTGCAATGGCAACGTTGGCCATGGTTTCGTAAGGCTACAACACTTGAACACATCTTCCCTCAAAACACTCATTACACTGCCTGTGTCGATGACACAAGGTACGATTATATTATTTATTTCTACGCTAATTATTGGGTGGACTTCACTCCCCACATCTCCTACCTCCTCTAACAGATTCTCCCTTAGTTTTCCGTAATCGATATACCTAATATTTACATCATTAATAGTCCTGGTTTGTACCCGTCTATCAAGTAGTCACCTTCTTGTCCCTCCGTCATTGTGACAATGATTGTCCTGTCGTGAACCCAATAATTGCCTATCCTCTCTTCGCCCATCATTTTCATTTTCCCTTCTTCCATCTCTGTCCCATCTTCTATCTTCCCGGTTTGCTGGTCGATATCCCCATGAATTCTGCCCCCTATTTCCTCGCCATCTTCCATTTCCGTCATTCCTCTGATTCCATGCTCTCCTGTCATTCTGATAGTTTCTACCGTTCCTATCCTCAACTCTGCCTGACCTAAGAGTCATGTCGCCGTTCACAATGTTGCTCTCGTTACCCAGTTCCTGTAATAAGTGCTGAAATGACGCAGAATCGTTCAAGCCTCTGCCTGCTATCACTATATCTCTGCGCAATCTCACTGGCAACTTCGTTATACAGATCCTAATGAGCTCCCCAGTTTCGTATGGCACATCCAAATACCTGTTTCGTCTCAGCATTTCCTGATAACACGACACTGGATCTCTTATACCACCTTCGTTACAATTTGGCATCATCAATATGCTTTGCTTAACCTGGTCCTGCTTACTTTTCGACCAGAATTCATTTAAAAATTTGTCACAAAACATCTGGTAGCTACTACAGTCTTTAATAACTTCCTGCATTTTCGCTCTAGCCTCGTCCCTCAAATGGTTACACACAAACTTCATTTTTAGGAGCGGTCCCCACGATGAAGGTAATGAATCTTGAAATTGAGACAGCCACAGGCATGGATGTTGGTAATTATCAGGATCCGGAAAACAAGTGTACGTTTGTACCGACACGAAGTGTCTCCTACATTCTTCTTCCGCATTTATGTTTTCCGACCTTGGGCTATACCCAGTTGGGTTTGCCACCTGTTTTATCCGACACAACCGTTCTTCTAACTCTCTGAGTTCGTCATCCTCTTTCTGCCTATTTTCGATTTTTGAATTTATCTCACTCTCCCTCCGCAGTCTACCTGGTGGTGTTTCACCTTCGCTTCTGCACGCTAATTGCAACTGTGCTAGTTCTTCCCTATGTTTCCTATTTGTTTCTAATTGTGCCTCTTTAAACTGTAATAGTGATTGTATCTCCTCCTGGTCGGCATAAACCTCTCGCTGCGTACTGTCAGAGCCTGTTTCGCCTCTTATACTGATCTTTTCTACATCTGCGCTAATCGTATTCATTCTGACCACTACCTCCGCAACTTCATCCCTGTGTTTATTTAGCGCCATTTCCTGCCGTGTGACTTGAGCTTCCACGCTGTCTAATGCCCCTTGTTTATCTGCAAGTAAGTCCTCCACTATCTCTTTGATTCGCTCATCCGGCCACACGCCCCTATGTTCTGTAATATCGCTTTCTATTGCACTTATTCGTACCTCCAAATTATTGGCCTTTTCTTTCACAGCATCACATTCTTGCTGCACCGCATCCAGATTCTTCTCCCCCTCATCTAACCGATTATTAACTGCGGACAGACGCTCATCGATAACTGTGTGTAGCTTCCTCATTGCCTCTTTATTTCCCTTATCAATTGCCTCCAATCTTTCCTTATTTGCTTCCAATCTCTCCTTAGTCTCCCTATCTCTCTCCTTAGCCTCCCTATCTCTCTCCTTAGCCTCCCTATCTCTCTCCTTATTCTCCCTATCTCTCTCCTTATTATCTCTATTGATTGCTTCTAATCTTTCGTTAGTTGCTTCAAATCTTTCCTTAGTCTCCCTATTCATCGCTTTATTATCTCTACTCATCGCTTCTAATCTTTCGTTAGTCTCCCTACTCATCGCTTGTAAAAACTGCAGTATCACATCGTTATTTCCTACTTTCGACGCGCTCACCTCGTTCGCCTGAGAAACGGTAGCTTCGCTAAGGGTAGCTTCACTTTCACTGAATACCTGACCTAGTCCCGAGCCCGCGTCGTCGGGAAAAGCCCGCGTTTGTGGACAAAGCCCGCCGCATAAAGGTTCCCCTTGCAGCGGTCCACTGAACAATACAGCCCCTTCGGAGCGTTTGTCTTTCTCGCTCATTAACCCATGGTCAACAGCTACTTCCTGCTGCACTGCTACGTCCACCCCAGAATCGCTATTCTCCATGGTGGCTACACTTTTCGACTGCGACCTAGTTACTACGGACATTACGCAAAAAAAATTATGAAACGATCTTCCAGCCTTGTGCGATATAGCAATTAATTACATAAAATAAAATAAAAGATCCTCACCAATCCAGAAAGAATTTGCAAACAGAAAAAATTTTACTTCTTAACGCTATCACAATACATTCCATAAAAAAAAATCTTAACAGCAAACCCTAAAAACAAAATATCCTAACAAAAACGATCCTGGCAAAGGAATCCTGGCAACAAATTAAATATCCAGGTAACAAAATTATCGTGGCAAAAAACGGAATCCTGGCAACAAATTAAATATCCTGGTAACAAAATTATCGTGGCAAAAAACGGAATCCTGGCAACAAATTAAATATCCAGGTAAAATTATCGTGGCAAATAATGGAATCCTGGCAACAAATTAAATACCCAGGTAACAAAATTATCGTGGCAAAAAAAAACGGAATCCTGGCAGGGTCGAAATTATGAGAGGCACCCACTTGCCTTTCTCTTACTGTGGCATCAAGCAGTCAGGCCTGCAAGATGTGTGGTTTGCCAAGCGAGTGGAATCTTCCTTAATTTATCGAGCAACATGAATTCTCGTATCTTACTATTTAGTTACAAATTATCCTCCTGTATGAATAATACGCAACGGAAACACGCATCTGACTATCAGTGATTTATAGAACTCTGACTGTACACTACGCACTGGCAATACCACATTTACCTTTTGTCTTTGATTTAACGGCTTTTATATAAATTCGGGACATTACGATAACATACAATTTAATGAAAAAGGCCACCAATCTCTTTCTTTTCACTATTTGATTTATTCCTAAACACACAAATTCTACAACCTACAACAAAATCACATGAGAAATTCCGCCCAGTGGGCATGGCTTTACGTTAGTGAATCTCTATACTATGGTCTCGTAATCTATTTACCGCAACAGTGCACTCCCTGGATCGGATGGTGGATCTTTTATTATACCTCACACTTCGCCTCTCACAATAATCCTCACGAAACTTTCCTCCAGATCGAGCGATACAGAAGGAACAGGCATACCCACAAATCTTTCGAAACTACCTTGCTACTCCCATGCAAAACACACATACCCAAATTACAATACATACACAACACAACAATATGAAATATTACACAAAGAACGGTTACAACTTCATCACTTTCCGCTTTCCCACTTCAATCAATATTTATCCCAGTTTCACACGACACTGCCCCACTTTGTAATTTCTACTTTCCTAATGTGAACTCTGGAGATAAACGCACGTCTTCCTGTGCAATGCAAGCCATGTGGCGTTGCTGGAAAAACGGCCGACTCACCTTGATTCTCTCTCAGAGTTTAAATTCAGCGTCACACGGAATGATATTTCTTAAATACTTCAACTTATGATACACACGCTATTTATTCTTAAATATTTCAGCTTAAGCTCACGGAAGTATCTCAACTTATATCTACACGTGGGCTCTTTGTGACCGTTGGTTTACTACAATCCCCTTAAAATTACCTGCCTCACTTTGTAATTTTCCCCACAAAAGGTCCTGTGAAAGAGAAATTATTAATTCTAACTAATCTTAAATATTCCACATCCATACCATGCCTCCACTCTTTCATTCCGGAGCACAACAAAAAAACAGGTCTTTACAGCAGAAGGTTCAGCGGCAGAGTGCTTGAAACATGGCCGTATTCCGATTCTCTCGCACCTCTCTCGAAGTGGGAGAAGCACCCTGCTACCTTATTGGTCAGCCACATTTCAGACGCTCAAAGCTCTGGTAACTTCCATCTCTTTGGTCTCACCAAAGGTAGCCAAAGGATCGACTCAAAGATGATCATATATTCCGATTCACTAACTGTGGTTAGCAGACGACCATACATTCATTCCTTTCACAGATCTCACCAAACTGGATGTAGGGATTTATTTTGAGGGAGTGCACATGTGATCAATTAAATAAATAAATTGTCATTCTTTCCCACACTGGTGTCCGGCTACGCTGTATTAATTGAAATTGAGTTACTTTTACACAAAAAATGTGTTGTTCTGACAAGAATTTCGTACCTATTTTCAATGTTGGGCGGTACTGTACCCTTTCACTGCCACCCGACACCTAACCCTTTTTCCTTCTGTTTTGCCATGGCGAAAGCTGCCACAGGACTAGGTGCTGTTAGTTCTGCCACATAGTCGCACGGTACCCAAACGAAAGCTGGTCAGTGTCCCACTCTGTGTGGAGGGGAGGGTGGGGAGAAGCTTTAGTTTAGTTGCCAAGCAACAGGTGGCACAACAGGAAGAGTACAAAAGATAATCCGATGCATGTGAGGTTGAGTGCCTATCCAGAAACAACATTTTATTTTAAATTTTTATGTTACTTACACTACAGTTAAACTGAGTTGATGCTCAGTGCACTGTATTTATTAATGTTTTAACCAAAGAAATGAAAAATAAAGCCAATGGAAATTTGGGATTATAAATAAATTTATTATTTTATGGTTGATAATTTGCATGTGCTGAGGTTACATTCATTGTAAAAGTAAAAGAAGATGTAACTGCCCCAACATCTTGTACACGTTACAAGCATTGCATATTTACAATTATATGATGTTTTAAAGTTTCTACAGAGAAACCAACATGGTTCACATTCACAAAAGACCTCTCTTCACACTGTTTGACAACAAACCATGCGTAATGCAGCATTTCGCCAAATATTGTCGAGGATAGCTGGTGATGAACCCTGGAACGTAGATTGATGCAGTCCCCTCGAGATTTATTTGTTTCTCTCTCGTTGAGCTGATTTTAGCTGCACGAGGTACCCACTGTTCGCATGCAGCTGCTAATGGCTGTTCGAAGGTCAAAATGAAAGTAAATAAGTAAGACGTTCTGTGATCTATAATGACAATCTTTTCTTGGAAATTTATTTGAAAACCCAAATTATCCTTTGCATTTTCCTTTCCTAGAATTTTATGAAAATATTTATAAATACAAAATATTGAACATTATTTCGGTTTATGTTCAGTGTAAGAAACGAAAAATTTGAAAATAACAATATAAATTAAATATTCCACATAGAGACTTGACCTCACCACTGGAAGCAAAGGACCTTTGAGGCGTTGCTTTATAATATAACGGAACTAGCTATTACGAAAATGGCGCTGCTGGAGCATCGCAGTCTCATCGCTAAATAGACTTAACCGCACAGGCAGAGCTTAATGACCCTATTAGACACGTCGAAAGAGTTGCAGTACTGTGTGATGAAGTTTTCTGGTGTTAATTTCATACCTCCACTCATGAGGAAGAAATCTGAAAATATCTTCACATTTGTGTGAAACATGTTCATTAGTGGCAAAATTTCCTTGGCCTTACAGGTTCCTATAGTATATTGCACGAATTAAGTAAATGGACACCCAAGATTCAGTGTACATTCAGTTGATTCACTTCACGATGAGAGAAATTTTAATGTATTAGCCGATACTTTGACAAAAAGAGTGTTAGTTTCTCCATATTTTGTCAGTGGAGTGAAGAAAGGTTTAACTATTTTCCCGACCGTGTACGAGCTGTCTCCTGTCGTACTGAGGTCCTGAGACCGGACAAGGGAAGAAATGACGTGCTTCTTGAAGAGGCAGAGGCGAGAACTGTGGACGGCATTATCAAGGATTTAAATCCGGATGTGGCCATAGAAATAAAAATTACTTCATCCGCGTCCTGACAAGAAGCTGTGTCTACAGCCTGAGAACGGCTTCTTTTTGCGGAAATGATCCACGTCCTATATTCACTGCGAAGAGAAATTGTAACTGTAGTAAGTAACCCAGACACAAAAACAAAATGCGTCATGCCCTCTGCTGTTCTCACTGCAGAGAGATCAGCCATTTAAGCGCAGACAGTAAATACAGAATAAGCAAACCGAGGTCGAGAAGAACTATGTGAGGTTCTAGAGGTAACAGAAGAAATAGATTGGTTAATACAGATAGTAGCTGGTGTAGCTGCAACTCCAGTTTATCAATAAAATCTGGGAATCCCATAAGCTATCAAGGATTAACTGAGGTGACAAACTTGCTTATGAGAGGCTAGAATAAAAGCAAGCCGCTCAAGGTTTTAACGGAGACGAGCACTCAGGTTATTACTCCTTTTTACTGTTTCATTGCTTAGTAGGTATTGAAGCTACCTCAGTCTCACTTAACTGGATTTGAAATAGAACTATTAGCCCATAGGGATTATACTTTACCGAAGTAGAGGACAATAAAAGAAAATTTTATTTCATACTGAGGTGCTAAGGAAAAGAGAACAGGACTCTGATGTCATTTTCGGCAATGACTTCGTACGCAGAGAGTCGTGGACTTTCACTCTTAATCCGTTAATTTGGTGACTCAGTGCGTTGATTGGATGGAAAAGGCACTGCAAAGGCGCAAGTAACTCGAAGAAAATGCCTGTTTCTCAATTCCACATTAAACCATTGATCTTAACATTGAAGGCACGTGCCACTGCAACTATTTATGGTGGAATGTGGAAAGTTCTCTGGATAACAGCCGAAAATCCAAGAGTCGGCCAGAAGTATCTTTCTGGTCTATCTGCGCGCTGTAAACGAAGTACCAGATAGCTTCAAAAGACATGAGAAATGAATCATTAATGGAGAGTTGTGTGTTTCATTTTGCGTATATGATTTGGAATGTATAACTTTATGATCCTGTGTGGAGCAGAACTGGTCAGCGTACAAGAAAGAGACACTCAGAAATTTCTGAAGACTCAAAAATATGTTAGGAGACACAGAAAACCTTCCACAAAGAATTGTTGCCATCTGGGAAGATCGCTCAATCACACTCGCTTCAATGAGCCAATTGAGAGAGTAGTTAATGCGTCTGTCAGAGCTGGACGTAAAAATAGTGCATCCATTATAAGAGGGATTCTTGTGGCTCTCCTAGGAAAGACAGTATCTACTAGCAACAGATGCAGGTTAAAGTTGTGCCTGGGAATGCCTCAGAAGCCAAATCACATTCGCCCGCATCTCGTGGTCATGCGGTAGCGTTCTCGCTTCCCACGCCTGGGTTCCCGGGTTCGATTCCCGGCGGGGTCAGGGATTTTCTCTGCCTCGTGATGGCTGGGTGTTGTGTGCTGTCCTTAGGTTAGTTAGGTTTAAGTAGTTCTAAGTTCTAGGGGACTTATGACCACAGCAGTTGAGTCCCATAGTGCTCAGAGCCATTTTTTAACCAAATCACATTCCCTATTATTTCAAATCAGTCATGGAGGAGTTCATTCAGCTGCAGCTACACGTGTAAATAATTCATCATTCCTCTAGCCCACGGGCACCGTCCATTCTTACAATCACCTAAAAATAGCGTCTTTGGAGAGCAAAATTTCCATCTTTGTGTGAAAATGTGAGTGGTATCTTGTACAACCGCATTGGATACATATTTGCTGCCTCGCGTTGAGAGATTTATTACCCATTTGGGAGATTACAAATGTCTTACGAAGCAACTTACGAGGTAAGCATATCAGAATATATCAATAGCTCCTGAGGACGGACCCAATACTGCGTTTACTATCCCATTTGCGCTATATGAATTCCTCTAAATGCCTCTTATTAAGAATTGCGCCTACTACATTTTAGCTGTTTGCAGATTTATTATTGCGGGGACTGACACCCACCAAGCGACTAGTATGATATGGGAATATCACTAACTTTCCGCAGGCAATCGAGGGACAAGGTGATCAGTTAAGAAGCGTACTGTCACATCTACAACCTGCTATTTTCAGTCCGAAATTAGAGAGGTGCTCTTGTGCGAATTCTCAGGTGCAATATCTGGGGTACATTATAAGCTCTGTTATCATTAAACCAGATCTACATCCCACTGAAGCCGTTGATAATTTTCCCACAGCAATAAACGTAAATGAACTACAATCAGTTCTCGATCTTGCCAATTATTATCACAGATTCATGCAAGACTATGTCACGAAAGACTGTAAGTTACTGAAAAATTTAGTGCCTTTTTAAATTATTGGTGAATGTGATGTGCCGACGCAACGAATTAAAGATGTTTTGACTAAATCTCCTCTATTCGTTCATCTGGGTTCAAAAACATTTCTTTCTGTCATGTGATGTTAGTGATTATACCATTAGCTGTCTTCTAAGTTAGAAACAAGATGATGTCGAGAAACCCACTGGTTATGCGTCTGAACAGCTTAATGAAACAGAATTTAGTTAAAGTGCTACCGAGAATCGTGGCACTGGTTTTCAGCATAAATTAATACAAGTACTATACATTATTTACAGTAGATGTTTCACAGTAGTGACTGGCAATACAATTCTACTGTCACTCCTAGAATTAGTTATCTGAGTCATCAGTTGATATGACAGGCCATCAAGCTAAGTGAATACACTCCTGCATTTCATGACAATCCTCGAAAATTTGCAGGAGAAGGACGTAGGATGCAAGAAGTTCGCCACCCTACCATAATTTTTGTCAAGAGATGGTATTTTAAAGGGCATAAATCCACACTGGAACTGATTAATTATACTAAAAGCACTTCATCGACTTATTATTGTATAGTGTCATGACAGTATTAAAGTTAGTCATAGTACAAAACAGGCAAAAAACACTCAAGTACTAGGTAAAAAGTGATGGAAAGCTCAAAGCACAGTACCGAGATTATATCTGTGCACACAGTGAGCACAATAGACGAAGCCTTAAAATCCATCGCAAAGACTTCCAGCAATAGTGGTTTTCAACATACTAGGACCATTTCCAGAAACACAGATTGGACATATGTATATGTTACCGATTATTGATCACTTTTCACCCTGCCTGATCTTGGTTCCGATTGCTGACATGACAGCAGAAAAACAGGCAAAAGCTTTTGCTACAGATTTGGTTCTCCTATTTGCAAGTCCTGTTGAAATACGTTCTGATTAGTGGACAAAGTTCATGTCTTCATTATTCTTTCAAGTTCGTGAACTATAGCACGTAAAAAAAAGGAATATAACATCTTTCCATTCCAGCACAAGTGGAAAGCTGAAGAGAGTACAAGAAACCATCACTAAGAATCTTTCTTATAACATGGGCTAAGTGCATGCCATATGCAGATGTGGGAAAGGTAAATGTAGATGGGTATAAGTTTACAATACATGTAAGTAGAGACACTATGCATAGAGGAGGTGTTCCATACATGTAAAAATTTATCACAATGTGAAAAATTTAGAAACAAAAAGATTTTGTGCAGAGCCACACACAAAAAACATGAGCCTTTGAGCTTAAATTAAATAATGGTACATTTATAGCTCTGGCTGTGTATGGGTCCCAACTGAGAAATTTGCACTTATTTCTCAAGAACTTGTATTTTTTGTTGTGCTATCTGTCAGACAGAAGAAAGTGAATTATTATTTGTTGGGATTTCCATGTAGGTATTATGAAAAAGTGACCTTGAAGTAGTACCTCGTCTTTCAATTTGACATTAGTTATTGATTTTCCTACTCGGGTAGTACAGGAAAGCAACACACTGATAGATAATATTTTTATAGACCAAGATAAATTTGATCAATTTAAAACTTTTTCTGTTTAGAATGGGCTTTCTGACCGCAATGGAAAGCTGATTAAGGTATATGACACAGCTCAATATAGCCATACAAAGCTGTTCTCCAAAGCAGTGCATTCAATTATTGATTTAACAATAGCAAATTTTCGGGAAGCCTGCAACAGTTAGATTGGGATGAGGTGTACAGGAAACCGGATGCTATTTTAAAATTTAGCCTATTTCATAAGTGTATTAGAAAATAGTTTCACTACGAAAACAGTGAAACATAACTGTTACAAGAATAGCCACGGCTCACTAAAGGAATAAAGACATCCTGTAAACAGAAAAGGGAAATGTATATAGAAGGAGCATTGATCCAGAAACAGTCTAACATTATAAAAACAACTGTACTGTGAAAAGATAAGTTATTCAGAAGTTCTGAAGTATGTGCATCAAGTTTGTTAATAAAATTAAAACAGTTTGGCTTATTGTTGAAAGGGAAACAAGGCGACTGAGTGCACAGGAAGACTGTATTTCTATCAAACGCACTGAAAAATTTACTAACAAAAAGTTAAAAATCGAAAACACTTTCAATAAAAATTTTAAAGTGTTGCAGAGAAAATAAGATGCAGCTGTTCATTAGTAAATGCAAGGCTGTATTTGGATGTGGCAATACCTATGCACACTGATAATACAGAAATTCAACCTATCTCTCCTACTGAAATTAGGAAAATAATAAAGTAATTCAAAAGGAAAAGCGCACATTGAACCCATGGTATTTTCACCACAGCACTAAAAGGTTGTTCCCAACAGAGTAGTAGGATTGCTAATCACATATGTACTAGCTTACTAAAACAAGGCATTTCTAGACAGATTAATATATGCTATCATTAAAACATTGCATAAAAAGGACTTAGGTCTGATGCTAACAACTACTGCCCAATCTCACTTCTGACAGCTTTACCTAAAAGCCTTGAAAAAGTAATGTATTCAAAAGTAGCTTTATATATTTGTAAAAATGAACTGTTAACAAAATGTCAGTTTGATTTTTAGAAAGGCTTTTGAAGAGAAAATGCTATTTCTGTGCTTCCACTGATCACATCTTAAATGCACTGAATAACTTAACATCATCCACAGGGATTTTCTGTGACCTCTTAATGGCTTTTGACTTTGTGAATCATGAAATTCTTCCGGATAAGCTTAATTATTGTGCTATGAGAGTGATAGTCCACAAACAGTTTACATCATATTTAATTGGAATAATGCCAAATGTTGAAATTAACACTACAGATAGTTTAAAAGGTTCAGCGGATTCCTCTAACTGGAGACATATCGAGGCAGTGTTCTACAGGGTTCAGTCTTCGGTCCCACATTGCTCTTAATATATATTAATGACTTCTCACTCTACAATAAGGAAGATACCTAGCTAATTCTCTTTGCTGATGATACATGTGTACTAATCACACCCAACAGACAAGAATTAATTGATGAAATTGTCAATAATATCTTTTAGAAAGTTATTAAATGCTTCCCTGCTAATGGAATCTCACTAAATTTTGAAAAAAAAAGGAAAACACTGTGTATACCGTTACATGCAATAAATGGCATAACACCATTGAGAAATAGAAACTTTTAACAGAAGTTGCTAAGGTAGAATATTCAACTTTCATGAGTGTGTGCATTGCTGAGAAATTGAATTGGAAGAAACACATTTATGAACAGCTGAAACATGTGAGATCAGATACTTATGCTATTAGGATTACTGCAAATAAATTCAGACATTTATTCAAGGAACTAGGAATATTCACAGCACCTTCAATATACATATATTCACTTACGAAATTTATTATTAATAATCCACCCCAGTTTAAAAAAACAGCTAAGTGCATAGCTAGCATGCTACAAGAAAGGATGATCAAGATTCCGGATTACGTATGACTTTTACAAAGAAAGTGATGAATTAAGATGCCATAAAAGTGTTTCATCATCTACCTAATAGCATGAAAAGTTGGACAGACCAGCATTTAAAAACATACTAAAATGTTTCCTAAATGACAACTCCTTTTCTACTCAATAGATAAATATTTAGATATGAAGTAGTAATTGTAATAAAATAGTAAAATAAAAAAATATAGTCTAATTTACATTTTGTCACAGTCGAATCTTTGGGGAAGACACCTTTTGGGCATTAAATGGATGAGGAAGCGCTCCAATTTTTAATTACAACAAATTACCTTTGGGTATTGCACCAATAAAGATGAAGGCCCAGGTAGGAAACTTAAAACCACTAGGAAGTAGTGTCACAGTATGACTCTAGGGCAGCTGCTGGACAGGTAAAAAGGGGCAATGACATGCCATCCTACCATCAATATATGTGAGCCTGAAAGGGAGAATCGCCTATCCAGAATTGGCGGAGGAGGGGGGGTGGTGGGGGCGTCAGGAGGAAGAGGTGAATTGCGAATTTTAGGTATCATTTCTAAGATTTTTCTACTTAAATTTTAGTGTGCGATGTCTGACTACACTTCACTTTGACCCACGAGCCTAGCTGGATCCCTCCTCTCAAAGAATGTTTGTTTTGATAAAATGCACTGACCAACAAGCACAACTTTTTCGACAGCCAATAAGGGGTGTGGGAAAGAAATTACCTGTTGAGCGCAGGACTCGGTTAAAGATAGGACTCTCTCTCTGGTCTCCAGATAGATACGTATGACGTGCTCCCCCTCTGCTCTCTCCTGATAATTTTTGGGCTTAGTTCCGACAAAACGTCATCTTTCTGGGCGACCTTCACTGCTGAAGGGTCTAACAATCTCTCACGACCACAGATAATATACATCAAGGGTTTCAGATTCTTTTAATTTAAAGAAATACCTTAAGAGACAAACATACTTAAACAACCCGACAAGGATCCACCACACATGCTTTGATAGTTGGAAGACCTCTCTATAAGCTCGAATCTTTCGAATTTTACGTTCATGGTATTTCCACGGGAAGCACAAAGGAGAAATTAATATTTTAGTAGGAAAGTTCGCTAGTATAATATTAACGGTAAACCACATGCTTATACACAACGTCTAGTGTTTGCCTCTGGAACTGGCTGTGCATCTCTGTGAGACTTTCGCGTTTAAAAAATGAAACAGTAACAAACCACGCTTCTGCTTTCTCGGTTTCCTTTATTTCCTATATAAATGCAAAATGGTACTGATGAACAAGGTGGAATGTATTTCGCAATCACTAGGATTCTACACCTCCGCCAGCTACGTTTAGAACACTGCTGCTAGAAGAAGAGCAAGTTCTTTTTCGTACTCTGTGCAGAATCATACAGATATCCCATCAGATCCTACAATGTGTCCTCTGTTGAGTAATTTCAGTTGAATTTCTATTGAATTTCTATTGTTATTCGACACCTGAATGTCTGACGTACTTGCTACGATTTAAAGAGAAAACTGCCACGCAATCTTCCTGAATGAAGTAGTTTTGCACAAAGGAGTTCAGTATTTCGACCTACACTCTAACCTCCGTTTGGAGGCCATAATGTTTGGACAAATGGTACTCATCGTTTTACTGTTATACCCATCTGATCACTTTTTTCTACGTAAAGCGGAACAGATCAACAGATTCACGAGAGGCGAACAAAAGAAATGGGGGGATATTTTGTAAGTAGAGAAGCATTAACACCAGAATGATACAATGGATGCCTCTTAAGAAATCCATCAAGGACTCTTCAACCCTTTTAAAACGGCCCAAGTTGAAAATGTGATTGTGCAATAGAAACGTGAAGAAACAATCGCAGCTAAATCGAGACCAAACAGTTTCAAGTTCTATGGAACAGGCATTGCGGAGGATGGTTATAAAAATACGCATGAAATATGCAGAAGGAATTATTCATGAATCCCAAAGTGCTAACCGCAATCCAGCTAGCACAATGACTTAGAATGGGGTGTTATATGCAGTGAGTTACAATGGTCAAACAGCAACTCCCAATCCGTACATTGCTATAGCCAGTGATAAAGGACCCTTCAGGTGGTGTAAAATGTGACGCCAAAGGACGATACCTGGAAACGAGTGTTTTGGACTGATATATTACTCAACGCTGTGTAGCAATCCGATGGAAGAGTTTCCGTTTCGCCAATTCCTATGGTACGTACCTGACATCACATGCAGTGGCAACAGTGACGTACAGAAGAGGTGGTTTTAAGAAATTGGGTTCAGGTATGGTCCCTTTAGCTTAAGGTGCTAAATGACGAAAGATATGATTAAATTTTAAGGCGTGTGTACTGGGTGCAGTAGAGGAACAGTTTGTAGAAGATTATTGTACCAGCATGACAACAAACCCGATCACAAAGTATCGTCCGTGAGGCCATGGTTTGTGTGCTATAATGTTCCTGAATGTCTGGCGGCCTCACCATAGTCCTGACTTGAACTCCCTTGGCCAGTATCCTTGGAGACCTTCGCGTTGAAATTGCTGAACAAAATCTTCTTTGTTTAGAAGCCGGATCATTTCGAATATAGCACTCAAATTTTCAGTGACTATCTCCGCCACCGTCGACAGTAGTAAAAGACCACAGACATCAGGGACTGGCACGGTTTTCCACTTATTGCATTATTTCCCACGAATCACAGGCCGAGGTGACGCGTGCGCATTAGAATTGTAGAGCTCTGAGCAACTCCAGTCCGCTTCCGAGACCAGAAGGCACGAGTGGTCTGCGACACATTTGAAATTGCCATTCCCACCTCCCTACAAACTTCAAGAATCCGTCTTTGGTCTCTTTCGGGGGCATGAAGGGCTATGTAGTTTCTAGCAGGGCGCACAATATCTCGTGTCTCGGGGACGGGCCGGAACAGCGGTCTCAGTCCATGTCTCTCCACCTCATGTGCAAACTTGCCCATCGTTACCCCACAGTATCACAGAAAAACAGTCAGCATGGCCTTTCCTGCAGATTCACAAAGCGTCCTTAGTCGGTCGTACCTGAAAGTGTTGGCAATATCTCCCTTACTGTCACCATTCTTTCTGGACACAGTTCTCAAATGATTCAGTTCAGACTGTAGATAATCATTATCAGGAGTAATCTTTGCTCTGTGTGCTAACGTCTTCATGAGCGATTTGAAAACAACTGGTGTTCAAGTATCAATCAGTGTACGAGGTGCTGCTAGAAAAAAACCGGACTGATGCTGGAAAAAACATTTATTTACAATTATTTACAATTTCATGTTATCTCCTTCAATGTACTCTCCTCCTCGGTCTCTACACCGCTCCATACGAGTTTTCCACTGTTCATAGCAATGCAGCAGATCATTTTCGGTCAGTCCATACATTACTTCCGTCGCTTTTTCTTTTACTGCTTGAACAGTCTCAAATATAGTTCCTTACAAAGCTGACTTGACTTTAGGGAAAAGAAAAAAGTCACAGGGGGCCAAATCAGGTGAGTAGGGTGGATGATCTAAGATGGGAATGTTGTGTTTTGCCAAAAACGTCTTCACTGACAACGCACTGTGAGCTGGGGCATTGTCTTGGTGAATGATCCATGACTTTTTTCTCCACAAATCGTTCCGTTTTCTCCGTACTCGCTCACGTAGGGTAGCCAGGACGCAAATGTAGTAATGCTGATTCACTGTTTGTCCCTCTGGTACCCAATCAATGTGCACAATCCCTTTGATGTCAAAAAAAACAATCATCATTGCCTTGAATTTCGATTTTGACATTCGTGCTTTTTTGTCGTGGAGAACCAGGAGTTTTCCAATGCATCGATTGGCGTTTAGTTTCGGGATCGTAAGTAAAAAACCACGATTCATCGCAAGTAATAACATTTTGTAAGAAGGTGGGATCACTTTCAATGTTTTCCAGGATGTCAGAACAAATCATTTTTCGGCGTCCCTTCTGTTCAATTGTGAGACACTTTGGGACCATTTTTGAACACACTTTGTTCATGTTGAAACTTTCATGAAGAATCTGCCTAACACTTTCCTTGTCAACTCCTGTTAACTCAGACACTGCTCTGATTGTTAAACGGCGATCTTGTCGAACAAGTTTACCGATTTTTTCAATGTTTGCATCAGTTTTTGCTGACAATGGTCTGCCAGTGCGAGTGTCATCACTGGTGTCTTCGCGGCCATCTTTAAATTGTTTAAACCACTCAAACACTTGTGTTTGCGATAAACAATCATCGTCGTACACTTGTTGTAACATTACAAACGTTTCACTTGCAGATTTTCCTAGTTTGAAACAAAATTTTATGTTAACACGCTGTTCTTTCTGTACACTCAACATTTTCCGACGCACAGACAAAACGTCAACTACTTAAAACAGACGCCACGGGCAGACTGAGTCCAGGAGGCAGATGAAACTCGAGCAGTAGGCGGAGCGAGAGTCACGTGACAGACCACGCGACTTTCAGCCTTATTGCATTCGTTTTATTGTTTCACCAGTACTAGTCCGGTTTTTTTCTAGCCACACCTCGTACGTTGACTTCCTGTACACTGAAAGACCAAGCTGGTTTTCAGCCTACTGCTCAACTAAAACATCCAAGAATGTTAGGTCACCATGATTCTCCATCTCGAAAGTAAACGTTCATGTGATCGACTATCTGCTGCAGTGCATTTTCAAAGTGAAGCACGTCAGGAAGATGTTGTAGAAAGCAAGACGGACGCAAAGTCACCAGGCTCAGAGCTATGTTCGCAAAGTGCTCCATGAAGAAATTTGCAACTGCCACAGACAGAGATTATGCCACCGCTCTGCCATAATATTCGTCGTGGTACAACTTTAAGATTCTATGTGAGAGGTGTTGGGCCAAAAGAGACAGTCGATCTTTCACTGGCACCCTCATAAAAAAGTGACACAGTTTCCTGAGTAACATCGTTTCAGCCTATTTTCATTTTTCTGAGTATCTCATCAAATTCCTGAGAGTTCACAGAATGGTGCAAACGATGTCCCAATTTGGATGCTAATAACCTGCCAGATGTTTTGGTAGCCTGCTGTACGTGGGTGAACTTGTTACACTAACTATAGGTCAATCAGGTACACATTCCATTGCGTATAATCAGCAGTTAATGAAACCAGAGACGTCTAGTGGCATGAGGCACTAATTTCTTCACCAATTCTTCTAGTAAACCATAGCCCTTTAATGACTTCCCTTTCTTCCTGACGATGGATATGAGTGGAAGTGAAGCTAAGCCACTGAACTGTAACAGTAGCTAACAAGAAGGACGTGCTTATTCAAATTAAATGAGAACGGGGAGTTGATTCGCTTGGCAGCCGACAAAGGAATTGCCTCCCTGGTCCTGAATTTTTAAGACTACCACCAGCAGATGCTACATTTACTAGAAGTGGCCAAGTACCGGGAGTTCAGTCGCCATCGTTAGAACAAACAGCAACAATTTTAACAGAGACCATGGACACACACTTATTAGGACGTGATGACGGACTTTGTGTATGCGAAAGGAGCGAAAACGGGTGCATGACGCTTGTAGGGAAGCGGGAGCGGCAATTTCAAATAAGGCGCCTACCCCTTACGTCACTTGAAGTCACTGGCCCCTCGTCGGACTGGAGCTACAGCGAACCGCCCAAATCAACTCCCGGGCACGTGTCACTTCAGCCCTCTCTGAATGGTGGCAGATGCTGCGATGATGCCCATATAAACGGAAAACGGTGCCAGGCGCAGCATGAAGTATTACTTTTTATTCTTGATGATGATAGGGGGAAAAAGCATTGGAAACACTCAAGTTGCAGTCGAAATGACGTCATATCAAACCTCAGAATATATTTTTCCCCTTTTGTGATGAGACAGAACGTAGAAATATACATCCAGAAACTTCGATACGAAATCAGCCTGGCGGATGGTCTCGCATGTGGCGGTTAGGCAACCCCTTCGCCATTTCTTGGATGGGGTTTGCCTCCCTTCAGGTGCTAGAACAGATGCCAGTGTGAATGAGTCAGAGTTTCTAACAAGTACATTTGTAGCACGCGAAACAAAGTTACTAGGGTGGCACCCTGCGTATTGCAGAATTTAGTGTTCTTATTCACGCTTATGTTAATGTTGATCAAATCACGTGATGGCGGAAAAGAGAACGGTTGAAAAAGCGTAAGTACCCCATGGCTTCTGACCACGTTATAATTCTGTCTAAAGGGGCTGAACGGTCCCTAGTGAATCCAAACTGAATATGAGAGCGAAGATCGCAGTCGCGCTGCACTCCAAAGAGGTGCGATCACGTACAATGGGATGCAGCTCCACTTGTCCTTACACAAGGGTTAAAACGTTCGAGGGTGTCAGCAGTGTCAGAGGTTGTGAATAAAATCTTCCTGTTACCCATCGCACTGTGAACCGTGGTATTCAGCATCGAAATGTGTTGGAATTAGTGGCTCTGGGAAAGGGGTGGTGTCGTTGACGCCCATTATGCCACCCTATGAGGCCTTTTCGTGTTTCTGAACGGCGATGTGTGTGAAATGTTTTCCCCGGCCATCCATAATATAACGGATCGATTTCAACGCTGGATGGTGCGGTTCTAACATCCATCGTAGAGACGTTAGAAGAAGAGAGGAAATGTGGGTATTAGGAGCATGTGACGAAATCCTTCCCATCGTGTGGCACGTCCAACACGGCTCTGGGCAGAAATGTGGTGTAATTTGATACCAATGTGGCGTCATTAACCCACTTTACAACTCAGATGCTGAGCTGTGGCCTTCTTTTCGGATGTGTCGACGGCTTGCTGCTTGGAGCGTCACCAAGAGTGCTGTCGCATGGCGCCACACTTCTGCACCATTACGGAGGAAGACTGGAGTCACCTTCAAGTCCGAATTCCAAACATACGCATTGCAATGGGAGACGATTGCGGGGTTTCGAAAAAGGGCTCCATCAACTTTGTTGCACTGTGCATCATCACGAAAAACATTTCAATCGCAATTTAGAATGTCATTGCTACTGGCGTCTGGTTTCAGTTGCCTTTCGATCTCTAGTACTACATCTGCATTATTGTCTAGACTAATATAAACAGAAGTAGTTCTGGAACCTCTCAATGAACGCTCCTGGAATCAGCTAATACTGTATTAACGTTGTCTTACTCTTCACCGCCATGACGAATGCTACTCTATTTGATTAATTATTCTATTCCTACTCCTGTTCTTTATCTTTCAAGTGCAGATCCTTTACAACACACAACCCATTCCAGCTCTCGCCTTCACGATCGCTTTCTAGGTATTCCACTTGTCCTTCAGCCCAACAGCGTGTAGTTATAGACAACGTTTTGCTTTCTACATTGACCAACCTATTTAAATATTCCTGTCATATATTTCTGCCCCCTTTCATTTTGTCATTGATTATTGCAACTATAATTTCTTCTAATGCTACACTATTTATTAATATTATCCAGAAAATAATTTTATCTTTACTGACATAGGAGTGCTTTAGTTTCTTTTTCTTCTTTTCCATAGGAAAAAGTCTGCTCCAGACGTAATTGAACGAAATTTGGATTACGTCTATCTTCTTGTTCTTCTTTCAGACTGCGGTAATTGGTTCTGGGTATACTTTGGATTCCACTTAGTCTTATCTCTTTAGTATTGCGAGAACTGAAAGTAAAATCACATCTTAAATGTGTTAAGGAGAGAAACTTGTTCACACAGTATATTATCAAAATTTGATTTATATATTTGAGTGTTTTGCTATGGTTGGCTGTACATAGTTGCGCATGCTGTAAATGTAGCTGAAAAGAACGTGCTTCAATTTTTCTATTTGTTTTCTGAACTGTAGATAAAGTGCAATGAATCATCCCACATGCACACCATTTAAAACAGCTTCTAACGTATACAAACTAATTTTTATAATGTATATTTAGCTTTTAGCTTTTGGATGCCAAGACTGTCAAACACAACACATTACCGTTAGTTATCCGTGTCAGAAACGAATTTATTTCAATTCAGTTCACAAGGTTGGAATGCTTATCCTCGTACTTCAACAATACTTCTGCTGTTCGGTAATCCTACCAAATATTGCAGCCTTTTAAATCCGAGGTACGTTCCACATCTAAGTGGCTGCTTTGCAAATCACACTTAAGTACATGGCAGAAGGTTCAAGTTGAATTTACGGCGTTACATTTGATTGACTTATCGTCTAAAGGAAGTTAAGCGAATTACTTTGAGCATTCATGTGGATAACCTCATACTTTTTGCTGCTTAGTATCAATTGCTGATTTTCATACGATACATATATCTTATTTAAATCATTTTGCAATTGGTTTTGATCTTCTGACGACTTTGCCAGACGGTAAACGGCAGCAATCTCTACGAACAAGCTAAGGCAGCTGCTCAGAACCACTCCTAGATGATTTATGAGACAAGGAACAGTGGAGGGCCTATAACATTACCTTGGGGAACGGCAAAAATCACTTCTTTCTTATCCAATGACTTTCCAATATTTCCTATGTAATACGGAATCAATCTGAAATTCCTTAGCTTTAGCACTCAACATGAGTGAGTAAAGTCATAGACCTGTTTCACAAAAATTATGTTTTCTAAATCCGTGTTAATTACGATTCAATAAAAAGTTCCCTTCGTAGTTATTCATAATGTTCGAGCTCAATATACAAGGGTTGGAACTTAAATGGTGGCAACTGTTTATTAACAACCGATACTCAAGAGTTATGTGTTGTAACCTCCCAACAGATTATTTCCGTAACTTTGCAATAATGATGGTGACTAACCTCCCAATAAAATTGTGACTCATATATAACTTCCAATAATTAACTGACTGTGAATTTAAACTTGTAAATCTGGACGTCAGCAGTGCTGTGTCATGGCCCTGAAAAGTCATTCTGAATAAACAGGAAATTCTTACCTTAATTATGTCGCCAGATAATTCATACATATCTGCCTGTATAAGAAATTTTTCTTTTGCATCCCAGTGCAATGCTGGCCACTAGATTTTGTTATGTATAAGATAAATCTGATTTTTCTTTACGATAATTGGCATGACTATGGATAGAAGAAATTAGTAAAACCTTTAAATTCAGATGAATGACCGTCAAAAGTTATCTTTATAAGAAAGATTATTATTGAAAAATTATTGAAAATTATTTACATGTGACTTTGATATAACAATAGTACAAAATGAGTTGTAGCAAATTACTTATGCGCATGGCAATAAATAATAATAATTTTTGCTTTTACCTTATACTACATCGCTCAGACACCGCCATAGTTCTCCACGACCAGACCTGGTAATTCCATATAAAAGATAAGGGCTCTCCGTGAGCTATACAACTCGACAGCTGCCCTCTTAGAGCGACCTGACCCAACCACCTGACTGCGAGCTACTGCTACAACTACTGCTACCGAAAATGCTCTCTGGTCTGCGATTCTATTGTAGCATACATATCGCAGGCAGAACGTGAGCAATCCATCGAAGTTACATCTGCTCGAGTGTGCTAGCAATAAATTCTTTAGTTATGGACCTCTTACACAACCCTCCACTGGGGGGTAAAAATTTGGCAGCGATGGTGAGTCAACTGGACTTGCCATGAGCAAAAAATGTTCCTACAACACATTTAGTTTACTAAGTCTATATACATATACATATATATACATATATACATATATATATATATATATATATATATATATATCACATTATTGATAAATAATATAAGTACAGAACATATTAAGAAATGACATACAGTGCTCACACACTATATAAGTCTATCATTTATACAAGAACTGAACACATTGAGGAATGAAGTAAACTGCACATGCACTGTATAAGTCTTTAACATTTTTTTCAAGAACTAAACACATTGAGAAATGAAGTAAAGTGTACATGCGCTGTATAAGTCTTTAGCATCTTTACATGTATTAGGAAAGGAATGGGAAGTATAGCATTATGGTTGTAGCACAGTAGGTTGTACATAGCTGCACTAAAATTCCATATCTTTCTATAGAAGCACAACACCAAGTGAGACAATCTGATGTTCTCTTCCCTGACGAATTTATCAGTGTAGCCCTGACACTGAAATGTTGTATTAACATTTTATGGTATCATTTTGGTAGTACATTAGTTACACCAAACAGTAGGTCCATAATAACATCTCCATCTTTCAAGGTGGTGGACAGCTTGATGTCAACACCACATTCTTGTAGAATCCATACTCTTACAGCAATACAGAATTAGTGCAAAACGCAAATATAGTGCTCCATGATCATTAGGATGGACAAGACATATGGATATCGCAGTAATTGATGGTAATTAGTTCAGAAGGTGAAGGAAACATTAAGCGTTATGCTAGTCATCATTCAGAATTACACTAGTGATTCATCTGATTTGAACAATTATTGGCACTCATTGGCCAGTTACAAAGTATTTATTGAGTATTACAGAACATTATTCAGTGTTATTGAGAAGTCATCATTCAAAACGGAAATTATTGAGTGTAGCAGCAAGCTACTAGTGACTACATTGGATATCTAGCACGTGACATAAGACACATTTAAAAAATAAGACACTGGAACTAGTACTCAAGGTGTTTAGTCCAATAATAGATAGACATAATGGAATTAATACATCAGAAAAATTTGCATTATATTTAGGACTAGAAATATATCTTAAACAGGTAGGATTATTTAGTTGTATACTGGTAATAGTTGGGACTAGTGTTATAGCAATGCATTGCATTGGGATCAATAGACCATTGTTGGGGCATGAAAATATTTGCTTTTCACTTATTGCTGGAAATAAGGATTGGTTCAAATGGTTCAAATGGCTCTGAGCACTATGGGACTTAACAGCTATGGTCATCAGTCCCCTAGAACTTAGAACTACTTAAACCTAACTAACCTAAGGACAGCACACAACACCCAGCCATCACGAGGCAGAGAAAATCCCTGACCCCGCCGGGAATCGAACCCGGGAACCCGGGCGTGGGAAGCGAGAACGCTATCGCACGACCACGAGATGCGGGCTAGAAATAAGGATTATCAACATCATTCGTTGTGAGTCAACTGTAATAAGGCTATCAAACAAGTAGAGTATATGTGATCACATTCACGAATGATAGAGGCAAATGGATAAAAGAAATGCGTTCTAGAACAGGTTTAATAACTAAGTGCTTGTGGCATATAACATAACGACATATTTCCGAAATGATTTTAATGTCATGAAAAGCTTCTCCTGGAAAAAAGGTAAAGTGGATTATTAGGCTGAAAGAAGAAATATATATTATGCTGAAAAGTTGTAAACTTCTAATTAACAGGTAATGACATATCAGCTTAATATGCATGTACTCCAGGCGTCCCTTTCCAACACATTCAGTCATTATACTACGTGGTATACGGCATCCTGTGAAATAGAACTACAACAAATACTTAAATAACTACATAAACTTTATCATTACACTCATCTGCAAAAAAGAAGAAAATCTTCATTATTCGTTACCAGATACTGCTGCTTTTACTTTAGTTTTGCCTAATTGTAACATAGGATAGGTGTTGTCTTTATTTCATACGTTGAAAGTTTCTTCATTTATAACTGACATAGGTAACCCAGAATCGATTACTGCTGAAAATTTGGATGATCCAATCTTTACTTCAAAAATACAGCGGGAAATGGTTTTTTGTATAACGGGTTTTCATGTAAAAGTGTGTCTCGGTTGTCGCCAAAGGGAATGACGCTTTCGTGAACACGATTCTGTGTATCATAAGTATTGCTTACGTTGCTGGAGGATGCAACCTGCGCTGTATCTAGTAAAAAAATTTTCTGACGCGCTGTTATTTGCGGAAGGATGCTGTAACGTATCAACTATTTGTACTGTTCTGTTACTTCGTCCTGACGTATCTGGTTCGGTATGATATCGACTGTCTGGTTCATTCATGATAATCTGTTGTTGTGGATGATACTGCTGCTGATAAAACGCACTGTTATTAAACGTGCGCTGAAAACTGTGCTCATTACTCTTACGTCTGTCATGATAGTCATTACTATACGGCACGTTGCGGTAGGAGTTGAAATGATGTGTCTTCTGTATTTATTGATTTCCTTGTTTTGTGCGTTACTATTTGGCGAAGCGGACGCTATACGAGCGCGCGGCGAAACATTAAAGATTGGTTGACCTCGCACATTACATTGTTGGTTAGGTACGCTATCCGGCTGGTTTTATTGTTGTTGTGGGGAAAAGCCTCTATTGTCGCCAAAATGTGTTTGCTGTTGCTGATAATTTTGACGATACTGATAATTAAAATTTGGTAGGTTATTAAAATTATGCTGGTAGTTCTTGTGATTTTTGGAGTGTCTAATGAAAACTGTGACTTACATGTAAAACTTTTCATATCAGGTTTTCTATACTCATTCCTAATCCTAGATAGATCGATAGTTGAAGAGTTGTTTTGATGGATATAAAGGTTAGTAAAAGAGTAGGCAGCAGTGCGGAAAACTAAAGAAGAAATAGCACGGCTGTGGCGCGGGGTCCTGTGTTCGCTATGGCACATATTCATCGGAGCATAATGAATCCTCTGAGGTCGAAAACTGCAAATAAATTTTAGCTTCTGCGTTACAGGCCAAGTCGATGGAAATTCAAAATCAAATTGTTGTATCGAGTCTAAAGGATGTTTTTGTGTTCTATCATTTTTAAATACCTTAAATTTCGTAACGGATATAAAGTGCTTGTAATCAAAATTATCGTTTCTAAATGTCAGATCAGGTTCAGGATTTATGAGAATCTGTTTGTCTGTGTCTGTTCGGAATCTAAGTCACATACTCTCTGTAAATTACGTAAGTTATACTGGCTTTGTGACTGCGACAAATGTTCAGAATGTGACATATGCTGTGACGTGTTAGAGGCTGAAACATTTTTCATTTCTGTCACTTCTTGCTCTAAAGATGACAGTTTTCTACGTAATGTGTTACTAGATGTACCTATCTCACTGACTGTCTGCTGTATGTTTTGGAGCTCAGGTGTTTGACTGAACGAAACTGGTCACGTATCGTCTGATTTGGTGTCATTGTTATTTCCGATAACGTCAATACGACTGGCTAATTCATCAAATTTTTCAGTCAGTGCTTTTACCTGCTCGTCATTTTTAGTGTCGCTGGCACCATTTGTCTTTACATTTTACGTGTGGTTTTAATTTCTTAACGTCTGCTTTAATGGCATCGGGATCCTGTATTAATTCCAATTGTTTAAGTCTGCTGGTCACTGAAAGTCTACTGTGTATGTATTTTCCAAAGTCTGAATACTAGTGGCTGTTTTTGTTTTTAGATCGGACATTTCACCATGCAATTCAGTTTTCAACTGTTTGATAGTACAGGTTTCGTCTGATACTGTAGCAATGTTGGTGTCTACGTATGTTTTTGCTTTCGTAAACAACTTACACTTGTCTTCCCGTCTCTGTGTAGTAATAGTTTCAATGACTTATTTCTTTCTTTTTTTTTCTGTTCCTGTATGAATTTACGGTAACGCGTTTCACTGTTTTTAAGGTGGTGATTGGAACGTTCGTCAATTTGGCTGTTCTGTTGTTTGAATTTCTTGTCGACTTTCGCAGCCAGAGTGCGTGAAAGTTCTGCTGGCATTAATTTAAATTTGTCTCGTAACTGTGTTGCGTTTTCTGAACATTGTTTAGCGACTGCACTGATTTCATCTGTAAGTAATTTTGTTGTGACTGCACGTGAATTACGTACAGGGTTATTACAAATGATTGAAGCGATTTCACAGCCCTACAATAACTTTATTATTTCAGATATTTTCACAATGCTTTGCACACACATACAAAAACTCAACAAGTTTTTTTAGGCATTCTCAAATGTACGTTATGTGCCCCTTTAGTGATTCGGCAGACATCAAGCCGATAATCAAGTTCCTCCCACACTCGGCGCAGCATGTCCCTATCAATGAGTTCGAATGCATCGTTGATGCGAGCTCGCAGTTCTGGCACGTTTCTTAGTAGAGGAGGTTTAAACACTGAATCTTTCACATAACCCCACAGAAAGAAATCGCATGGGGTTAAGTCGGGAGGGCGTGGAGGCCATGACATGAATTGCTGATCATGATCTCCACCACGACCGATCCATCGGTTTTCCAATCTCCTGTTTAAGAAATGCCGAACATCATGATGGAAGTGCTGTGGAGCACCATCCCGTTGAAAGATGAAGTCGGCGCTGTCGGTCTCCAGTTGTGGCATGAGCCAATTTTCCAGCATGTCCAGATACACGTGTCCTGTAACGTTTTTTTTGCAGAAGAAAAAGGGGCCGTAAACTTTAAACCGTGAGATTGCACAAAACATGTTAACTTTTGGTGAATTGCGAATTTGCTGCACGAATGCGTGAGGATTCTCTACCGCCCAGATTCGCCCATTGTGTCTGTTCACTTCACCATTAAGAAAAAATGTTGCTTCATCACTGAAAACAAGTTTCGCACTGAACGCATTTTCTTCCATGAGCTGTTGCAACCGCGCCGAACATTCAAAGCTTTTGACTTTGTCATCGGGTGTCAGGGCTTGTAGCAATTGTAAACGGTAAGGCTTCTGCTTTAGCCTTTTCCGTAAGATTTTCCAAACCGTCGCCTGTGGTACGTTTAGCTCCCTGCTTGCTTTATTCTTCGACTTCCGCGGGCTACGCGTGAAACTTGCCCGCACGTGTTCAACCGTTTCTTCGCTCACTGCAGGCCAACCAGTAGAATTCCCCTTACAGAGGCATCCAGAAGCTTTAAACTGCGCATACCATCGCCGGATGGAGTTAGCAGTTGGTGGATCTTTGTTGAACTTCGTTCTGAAGTGTCGTTACACTGTTATGACTGACTGATGTGAGTGCATTTCAAGCACGACATAACGCTTTCTCGGCTCCTGTCGCCATTTTGTCTCACTGCGCTCTCGAGCGCTCTGGCGGCAGAAACCTGAAGTGCGGCTTCAGCCGAACAAAACTTTATGAGTTTTTCTACGTATCTGTAGTGTGTCGTGACCATATGTCAATGAATGGAGCTACAGTGAATTTATGAAGTCGCTTCAATCATTTCCAATAGCCCTGTATTTCTTGTGCAACGGATCCAATTGCTTCGCTACTATTCCTAGCACAAGCCTTAAGTACTCCACATAATTGTTCTTTAGTTTCATTACATTGCACGGCAACGGCTGTAATCTGTTCATTAATCTTTCTAAAGTTCTCAATAGTTTGTCTGATCGACCTGTCTTGTTTTTCATTAGTTGGTTTGTTCGATTCACAGCTGCACATTCGTGCAGCAAATTCGCAATTCACCAAAAGTTAACATGTTTTGTGCAATCTCACGGTTTAAAGTTTACGGCCCCTTTTTCTTCTGCAAAAAAAACGTTACAGGACACGTGTATCTGGACATTAAGTTGTAGCAATAATGCCACAACTTGATCCATGCCAAAATTAGCGACGCTATTCTTTGTGCTGTGTGATGGTGTATCTACATTTGTCACGTTTTTTGTTACCGATTGGTTCAAATGGTTCAAATGGCTCTGAGCACTATGGGACTCAAATGCTGAGGTCATTAGTCCCCTAGAACGTGGAACTAGTTAAACCTAACTAACCTAAGGACATCACAAACATCCATGCCCGAGGCAGGATTCGAACCTGCGACCGTAGCGGTCTTGCGATTCCAGACTGCAGCGCCTTTAGCTGCACGGTCACTTCGGCCGGCTACCGATTGGTCATTGTCTGAATCTTGGAAAGGTTTGCTAACTGGATGAGCACTTTTGGTTACTACATCGGAATCAAATAAATTAGACGCATTTCGAGTACATTGTTCATCTTCGTAAGAAACATTAACTCACTGTCTAAATTTTGCAAATCAGGTGTGTCAAACAGGGCAGCGTTCATCGCAGCGGAACGTGCCACGTCATCAATTGTCGTTAAATTTACTGTGGACGCAATTGAATTTGTTTGCTCAACATTTAGATTAGGATCATTACTGGTGTTCGTCACACACTGATTATCTGTAACTGGAGGATTATCATTATGACACTGAGTGTCGCTAGTATTATCAGTCAAATTATTCATCGTGATGTACTGTTGGCAGTTTTTTGCGGAATTTTCACAAGTCAATGATAGGCACAAAATCAAAGAAGGATAAAGCAAAACATTTAACAAATACAATAACAACAAAGAGCAATAAATTGCCGATGATTTGTGAAAGAAGGAGAGACAAATTAGTAAATACGTTGCGCCAGGTGCGGACTACATTTAACATTAGGTAAATAGGAGCAGATATGAACTGACTACTTCTCGGAAATTCACAAAAAAAAAAGAACAAATACGATCCTAGGCGACTGTCGCCAAGTGTAACCTTCCAACAGATTATTTCCGTAACCTCGCAATAATAATGACTAAGTCCCAGTAAAATTGTGCCTCATATATAACCTTTCAATAATTAACTGACTGTGAATCTAAAGTGGTAAATCTGGACGTCAGCAATGCTGCGTCGTGGACCTGAAAAGTCGTTCTGAATAAACTGGAAATTCTTACCTCATTTATGTTGCCGGATAATTCATACATATCTGCTCGTATAAGAAACTTTTCGGGCACGGCCCAGTGCAATGCTGGCCTCCAGATTTTGTTATGTATAAAAAAAATGATTCTGTTTACGATAATTGGCATGACTATGGATAGGAGCAATTAGTAATAACTTTAAATTCAGATGAATGACTGTCAAACTTTATCTTTATAAGAAAGATTATTATTGAAAAATTATTGATAATTACTTACATCTGACTTTGATATAACAATAGTACAAAATGAGTTGTTGCAAATTACATACGCGCACGGCAGTAAGAAATAATAATTTTTGCTTTTACCTTATACTAGATCGCTCAGGCACCGCCATCGTTCTCCACGACCGGCCCTGGTAATTCCATATAGGATATAAGTGCTCTCTGTGACCTATACAACTAGACAACTGCTCTCTAAGAGCCACTTGACCCGACCACCCGATTCCAACTACTACTACTACTACTACTACTACTACTATTGCTGCCTCCACTGCTCTGTGCTGTGCTATTCTATTGTAACACACACATCGCAGGAAGCGCTTGAGCAATCCATCGAAGTTACATCTGCTCAAGTGCGCTAACAATAAATTCCTCAGTCATGGACGTCTTACAATGTTTGCACCTGTTACTGTCCTTCAGAGTAGTGCAAAATGGTGCACATGGCTCTGAGCACTATGCGACTTAACTTCTGAGGTTATCAGTCGGCTAGAACTTAGAACTAATTAAACCTAACTAACCTAAGGACATCACACACGTCATTGCCCGAGGCAGGATTCGAACCTGCGACCGTAGCGATCGCTCGGTTCCAGACTGTAGCGTCTAGAACCGCACGGCCACTCCAGCCGGCCTTCAGAGTAGTCACCAACGTTGTGTAGAACCCGTCGCCAGCGGTGTGGAAGGCGTAGTATACCATTAGCAGGGCATATTCTGTTGATGGTGCAAATGGAGCGGACTGCTGCCTGTCGAATCTCTGAAACAGTTCTGAAGCGAATGCCACGAAGTGGTTCCTTCATCTTCGGAATCAAATCAAAGTCACAAGGACTTAAGCCGGGGAGTGTGGTGGATGGTACAGTACTTCCCAGTCCCATCTGCCGAACAGAGCAGCCATAACTTGTGCTGTATGCGCCAGCGCATTGTCGTGTAAAATGATGGGTGGGTGGCGTAGGAAGTGTCACCGCTTCTTTCGCAAAGGTGGTCGCAGGTGATGCTCCATAAACGAACAGTTATGCTGTGCATTGACCTTCTGCCGAGGAGGAACGTAATGCGTTAGGAAAACACCATCACTGTCGTCCATGAGAATCTCCATAACTTTAGACCGCTCCAGTCACACAATCAGCAGTACGGGCTCTGCTAACGGTACACTACGCCTTCCACATCTCTGGCAATGGGTTCTACATAACTCTGGTGACTATTTTGAAGGACAGTAACAGGTACAAACATGTAACTCTTTTGTATTGGTTGTGGATAAATAGTTGCTACTATTTAAGTTCCAACCCTCGTACGGTGCAAAATCATTCTGCATACCGACGTTCGTAGCGCGGACCTGTAATTGAGTATTGGATTTCTCCTACTGCGTTTTTGTGTATTGGTATCACCTGTGCAACTTTCCCGTCTTTGGATGCGGATCTTCCGTCGAACAAGTGGTTATATATACTTGTTAAACATGGAGCTATTGCATCAGTATACTCTCAAAGGAACCTAACTGGTATATAATCTGGACCGGGAGACTTGGTTTTATTAAGTGATCTAAGTTCATTCACTATTCCGAGGATATCTGCTTCTAAGTTATCCAGCTTTCCAGGTGTTCTTCATTCGCATTCTCGAATATTTACTTCGTCTTCTTTAGCGAAAGTATTTGGAAAGGCTGTATTTAGTAAATTTGCCTTAGCACAACTGTTATCGATAGTACACTCCTGGAAATTGAAATAAGAACACCGTGAATTCATTGTCCCAGGAAAGGGAAACTTTATTGACACATTCCTGGGGTCAGATACATCACATGATCACACTGACAGAACCACAGGCATATAGGCAGAGGCAACAGAGCATGCACAATGTCGGCACTAGTACAGTGTATATCCACCTTTCGCAGCAATGCAGGCTGCTATTCTCCCATGGAGACGATCGTAGAGATGCTGGATGTAGTCCTGTGGAACGGCTTGCCATGCCATTTCCACGTGGCGCCTCAGTTGGACCAGCGTTCGTGCTGGACGTGCAGACCGCGTGAGACGACGCTTCATCCAGTCCCAAACATGCTCAATGGGGGACAGATCCGGAGATCTTGCTGGCCAGGGTAGTTAACTTACACCTTCTAGAGCACGTTGGGTGGCACGGGATACATGCGGACGTGCATTGTCCTGTTGGAACAGCAAGTTCCCTTGCCGGTGTAGGAATGGTAGAACGATGGGTTCGATGACGGTTTGGATGTACCGTGCACTATTCAGTGTCCCCTCGACGATCACCAGTGGTGTACGGCCAGTGTAGGAGATCGCTCCCCACACCATGATGCCGGGTGTTGGCCCTGTGTGCCTCGGTCGTATGCAGTCCTGATTGTGGCGCTCACCTGCACGGTTCCAAACACGCATACGAGCATCATTGGCACCAAGGCAGAAGCGACTCTCATCGCTGAAGACGACACGTCCCCATTCGTCCCTCCATTCACGCCTGTCGCGACACCACTGGAGGCGGGCTGCACGATGTTGGGGCGTGAGCGGAAGACGGCCTAACGGTGTCCGGGACCGTAGCCCAGCTTCATGGAGACGGTTGCGAATGGTCCTCGCCGATACCCCAGGAGCAACAGTGTCCCTAATTTGCTGGGAAGTGACGGTGCAGTCCCCTACGGCACTGCGTAGGATCCTACGGTCTTGGCGTGCAACCGTGCGTCGCTGCGGTCCGGTCCCAGGTCGACGGGCACGTGCACCTTCCGCCGACCACTGGCGACAACATCGATGTACTGTGGAGACCTCACGCCCCACGTGTTGAGCAATTCGGCGGTACGTCCACCCGGCCTCCCGCATGCCCACTATACGCCCTCGCTCAAAGCCCGTCAACTGCACATACGGTTCACGTCCACGCTGTCGCGGCATGCTACCAGTGTTAAAGACTGCGATGGAGCTCCGTATGCCACGGCAAACTGGCTGACACTGACGGCGGCGGTGCACAAATGCTGCGCAGCTAGCGCCATTCGACGGCCAACACCGCGGTTCCTGGTGTGTCCGCTGTCCCGTGCGTGTGATCATTGCTTGTACAGCCCTCTCGCAGTGTCCGTAGCAAGTATGGTGGGTCTGACACACCGGTGTCAATGTGTTCTTTTTTCCATTTCCAGGAGTGTATTTCCATTGCTGTTGCGCATTGAAGGCATTGATTGTGTCTTGCTGCTAGCATAGTCTTTACATTTTCTGTCGGGTTTCTAGATATAGTTTTGTTGTGGGTACTATTATAACCATCTCGCACTGAGGTCCACGCTAAATTTCGAGCTTTCGTAAAAGATAGCCTTTCTAGGGGATTTTGGGTTCGATTTGGGAGTTACGGTATTCAATCTCGCTACGACGAGCGTGTGTTCACTAATCCCTGTATCCGTTTTCATGCTCGTTATCAGCTCAGGATTAAGTATCACTAGTAGGTCAAGTGTTTTTCCACAGTCATGTACAATCAGTGTGGCCTCATGAACTAACTGCTTGAAATAAATTTAATGGAATGAGCTTAGCAGAGTTTCTCATGAAGTTTTATGCATACATCCGGATTTAAACACGTGTTTTCGATAACATGTAGGGGGTAAATCGAAGACACCACCAACTATAATCGTATGAGTCGGGTATGACTTAAAAATTACACTGAAGTTTTCTTTGAACTTTTCGGAAATTGTATCATCGTAGTTAGGAAGTCGGTAAAGGGACCCAATTATTACTTTTTATTCCGTTTTCCAAGAATGATTTCTACCCACACAAATTCACAGGAACTGGCACTTCAATTTTGCTGCAAGATGAACTACTTCTAACAGCTCCAAATACGGCACAGGTAACTGTATTAAGCCTATCCTTTCTGAACACTATCAGATCCTTCGGAACTTTACTCTGGCTTTAGCCAGCCTTTAGCCCCTTAACGTTTTGAGCATGAGTGCTTTCTATCAGCCCTTGGTCCTCTGGTACTTTCCCAACAGAGCTAATGACAATTTAAAACTATTATATGTTAGTTGACTTGGGTGATACTCGTGGTATGAATAATAGCCTTTTTCTTTTCCATTTAATATTCCCGTTTGCATTTTTCGAGGTCTTATGATAACACAAGTACTTAGGGTTTCCGTTTTAAGAAGTTTGCGGTTTAGTCTTGATTTGTAATTGTATCACTGGATTAAAACATTTCTTCTTCGCCTGATACCAAATGCTATACTCCTTCATTTGTTTGTTGAACTTAATCAATTTTTCTTCTTCAACTTTTATAGTCCTGTCTTTCTCAGTTGCGTGTAATATTACAGTTTATTGATTATTTTTATTTTTCGAGCATCTAGCTGCAGCTGAATGTTCTCGTGCCATACTCGTTTCGTCTTTATTCTCTGCAAGGCATCTTCAGTGGCCTAGAATATGTACATATTTTTTTACGATTTAATTTACATTTTGTGACAACGTATTACAGGTTATAAACAGTTCCGGTGGTTGGCTTTTGCTATGATGTAGTAGTATTTTAAATTCTACTTATAGTTTGTCCACCCATGCTCAATATTTCTTTATCTTCGTAGTTTCTCTCTGTAAATGAATAAATTTTTGGATGAGGTGTTCCTCTGTGTTTCGTAGAACTCATCGCTTAAGATGATTTGGCAGATCTATATGATATGTGCCGTTTCTAAGATTTTCCTTTGAAAAAGACATTGATGGAAAAGACACAGGTGACGTCCTGGCAGCCACAACAAACATTCACCTCCTCACAACCACAATAGCACCACTGTACAACCACTACAGTGCACAACGGTCACCAGGAACAGCATGAGGTGAAAAAAACAGTGACTGGCTGTGGGTGGTATCAGAAGCACAGACAAATTCAACCACGAAAGCTATACTGGGTGGTCAGAAGCAGTGTGAAAAGTAAGGATGTTGCAAGATAGGTTGCGATGAAAAATAATTGTTAGCAAAAAATTCGATACTAAGTTTTGTTTCGAGGACAATTACCTTTGAAGTTAGCCAATTAGGTCGTTAGCCTTGTAGCGTGGGTGATAATGCACGAGATTGCCCAGCCTTCATCTCGGTTTCGAGCTTTACTACCTTCCCACATCCCGTTTCTGTATCGCCCTCTTGTTCAGTTTTAGGAAACCAAACTAATAACACGCTTGCGACACCATCTGTGATGGGCTGCTTGAATCTGCCCACGCAACGGATTGATCGGATAACTTCAGCCCTAATTAACTCGAAAACGACGCAAGGTATCGAATGTTTTCTAAACAATTATTTCTTAGCACAAACTACCCTGCAATATACTTACAAGATTTTCAGATTTTTTCTGACCACCCTGTATATTAATTAATGTGTGGAAAAGCCATGCGCACAAAAAGACGAAATAGACTGGCAAATCTGCACTATTAAGCCAGATTTGAGAGACGTGTGGCAGTCTTCACTGTCTGTCTGTAAAAACAAATTAAATACTTCATGTTGCATCAAGAATGGGCAGCTATTCTCATGTAAGGCGGAAACTTAAATGGCTGCAAGTGCAATAAACGGCATAAAAAATGAACTCATTTTTTCTCTATGATTGTAAACTGGAACCGACGTAATACAAACAACTTCAAAAAATTTGAGAATCTGAACCTCTAGACAATAAAATCACGAACCACTCCACTAGACAAATTGCCAGGACTTTGGATTTGGGATTATATAACGCAGTCGTACACTCTTAGGCGAAAGAGTAACTACCCTTTTGCCTCCACAACACCAGTACCATATATTCTTCTGAAAATCGCTTTTATTCGAAGTGTATTGTGACCTCACTTCACGTAAAGCTTATACATACGCCGTATATCATATTAGCGGACTCTTACTTTGCCCAGTATCAACGCCTGTTCGTGTCACAACATATATACGCTTTTTGTGAGAAACGTTCCCAGCACCGAGAGAGCTGCATGCTGCTGGATGCGACCAAAATTAATTACTGGATTTGTACGCCACAACTCTACACTTGGCCCTCGCCTGCTCCCGACACAGTAGTAATTTAATCAACATGACGAGCAGCGAGAAAACGTTGCTTCGGCAGTCTTGCTTGCGGCAACATCTGTGCTTTTATTGTTAACTGAATTTTCCAACGGTGCTTGGCAGAAATTGATAGTAATGTTAGACAGGAAAGATTTCTTAATGTTCTGAAAAATTTATATTTATTTGATCACGAACAGCTTTCAGTTTCTTAGCCCATCTTCAGCAGGCAACTGAATGTCGCAAACACAAGACAGAGAACTCCAACTCAATATTTAATGACCATTCTCAATTTTCTTTTTCACCTATGCTAAATGAAGTCTTAGTTGCAAGTACATGAATGGAATTAGACCTTCAGCTTCACTTTTCGTCAGTTGTTAAATGTATCCCCATTCAAAAACACTGTTTCCTTTTTTTCTTAATGTTAATATTTCTGGGTCACAAAAAATATAAAATCTTCTACGTAAATACTCTACATGCCAACATTTTTGTTTCTTTCGTATATTCTGTGCGAATAATATATGTGTTAGTTACATGTCTTTTATTTCTGTGTTTGCGACATTCAGTTTTCGCCTGAACATGAATATGAAGCGGAAATCAATTTCGTGATCAAATAAACATATATTCTGCAGAATATTAGGTAGTGTTTACTATTTAATATTATCTGTGTGGTTTTATTTCTTTCAATGAGACGAAGAGCTGACTTAAGAATCGGTTTTTCCTGTACAGCTGTGGCCATGAACGAAACATTTTTCTGATATTGCTGTAGCAGTCTGGTTTTCTGAATTAAGCTATTAAATAAAGAACACATTATGACTACTACCCCTTTAAATACATCCATTTGACCTGAAAATGTTGTTTTTAGCGATGACATTCTTAGATAAATGCTTCCCGGATTTCTTGTCGCTTCATATTTATGCAAAGTATCAAGCTTTTGACGACCCGTTGCTGTCAACTGTAGAGACTTCATGACGTCGTGGAAATTCCATATACATTAATTATAACCATTTCAGAGCCTATCTGCAGTTTTCGGTGACCACCAAGACATCGTATTTTTAAATTCTTCATATTTGTTTAGAATTTTGTCTTGGAGGGAATGAAAGAGATGTCATTGTCTCTTCTGTGCTTGCGAAGTCGGAATGTATTGTGTACAGTTGTCTGACATACTGTAAAATGCCCTGTCCGTAAGAACGGTTCCATTATCACGCAGTATTGTCTCCGCATCTTCACAGTGGAACACAAGGATTCTTTTGTGAGGAACAGAACCATCTTCTGTTTTCCAAAGTGTCCCAACTCAACTGAATCTCCGAACTATAGCCTCGATTTGGGTTGGCGTAACAGCTGATCTTTTTACTCCAAACAGTCGAGTCTTGGAGTTCTCACAGTTTGACATACCAGCGGCGAAATCTAAACCTGTATATCTGTTGTTGTTGTCTTCAGTGCTGAGACTGGTTTGATGCAGCTCTCCATGTTACTCTATCCCGTGCAAGCTTCTTCATCTCCCAGTACTTACTGCAACATACATCCTTCTGAATCTGCTTAGTGTATTCATCTCTTGGTCTCCCTCTACGTTTTGTACCCTCCACGCTGCCCTCCAATGCTAAATTTATGATCCCTTGTTGCCTCAGAAAATGTCCTACCAACCGGTCCCGTCTTCTTGTCAAGTTCTGCCACAAACTCCTCTTCTCCCCTATTCTCTTCAATACCTCCTCATTAGTTATGTGATCTACCCATCTAAATTTCAGCATTCTTCTGTAGCACCACATTTCGAAAGCTTCTATTCTCTTCTTGTCCAAACTATTTATCGTCCATGTTTCACTTCCATACATGGCTACACTCCACACAAATACTTTCAGAAACGACTTCCTGACACTTAAATCTATAATCGATGTTAACAAATTTCTCTTCTTCAGAAACGCTTTCCTTGCCATTGCCAGTCTACATTTTATAGCCAGTCTACTTCGACCATCATCAGTTATTATGCTCCCAAAATAGCAAAACTCCTTTACTACTTTAAGTGTATCATTTCCTAATCTAATTCCCTCAGCATCACCCGACTTAATTCGACTACATTCCATTATCCTCGTTTTGCTTTTGTTGATTTTCATCTTATATTCTCCTTTCAAGACACTGTCTGTTCAACTGCTCTTCCAAGTAAATTGCTGTCTCAGACAGAATTACAATGTCATCGGCGAACCTCATCGTTTTTATTTCTTCTCCATGGACTTTAATACCTACTCCGAATTTTTCTTTTGTTTCCTTTACTGCTTGCTCAATATCCTGATTGAATAACATCGAGGAGAGGCTACAACGCTGTCTCACTCCCTTCCCAACCGCTGCTTCCCTTTCATGCCCCTCTACTCTTATAACTGCCATCTGCTTTCTGTACAAATTGCAAATAGCCTTTCGCTCCCTGTATTTTACCCCTGCCAGCTTCAGAATTTGAAAGACAGTATTCCAGTCAACATTGTCGAAAGCTTTCTCTAAGTCTACAAATGCTAGAAACGTACGTTTGCCTTTCCTTAATCTTCTTGTAAGATAAGTCGTAGGGTCAGTATTGCCTCACGTGTTTCAACATTTCTACGGAATCCAAACCGATCCTCCCCGAGGTCGGCTTCTACCAGTTTTTCTATTCGTCTGTAAATAATTCGTGTTAGTATTTAGCATCCGTGACTTATTAAACTGCTTCCTTTGGGATTGGAATTATTATATTCTTCTTTAAGTCTGAGGGTATTTCGCCTGTCCCATACATCTTGCTCACCAGATAGTAGAGTTTTGTCAGGACTGGCTCTCCCGAGGCCGTCAGTAGTTCCAATGGAATGTTGTATACTCCCGGAGCTTTATTGCAGCTCAGGTCTTTCAGTGCTCTGTCAAACTGTTCAAGCGGTATCGTATCTCCAATTTCATTTTCATCTACATCCTCTTCCATTTCTATAATATTGTCCTCAAGTACATCGCCCTTGTATAGACCCTCTATATACTTCTTTCATCTTTCTGCTTTCCCTTCTTTGCTTAGAACTGGGTTTCCATCTGAGCTCTTAATATTCATACAAGTGGCTCTCTTTTCTCCAAAGGTCTCTTTAATTTTCCTGTAGACAGTATCTATGTTACCCCTAGTCAGATAAGCCTCTACATCCTTGCATTTGTCCTCTAGCCATCCCTGCTTAGCCATTTTGCACTTCCTGTCGATCTCATTTTTGAGACGTTTGTATTCCCTTTTGCCTGCTTCATTTACTGCGTTTTTATATTTTCTCCTTTCACCAATTAAATTCAATATTTCTTCTGTTACCCAAGGATTTCTACTAGCCCTCGTCTTTTTACCTACTTGATCCTCTGCTGCCTTCACTACTTCATCCCTCAGAGCTACCCATTCTTCTTCTACTGTATTTCTTTCCCCCATTCCTGTCAATTGTTTCCTTATGCTCTCCCTGAAACTCTGTACAGCCTCTGGGATTAGTCAGTTTATCCAGGTCCCATCTCCTTAAATTCCCACCTCTCTGCAGTTTCTTCAGTTTTAATCTACAGCTCATAACCAATAGATTGTGGTCAGAGTCCACATCTGCCCCTGGAAATGTCTTACTATTTAATACCTGGTTCCTAAATCTCTGTCTTACCATTATGTGTTCTATCTGATACCTTCTAGTATCTCCAGGATTCTCCCATGTATACAGCCTTCTTTTATGATTCTTGAACCAAGTGTTAGCTATGATTAAGTTCTAGAAATTGTTCTTTAAAATGTGTGAAACAGGCATCCATTTCCCGTTGCAGTTTTCACTTCATCAGCTATTAGTTGATGACTATACAGTAACAGGAATTAACGGAGGGATACAAAGACAGTGAACAAGTGCATTGGTTTTCCCCCATGTGTTCTCTGTTGGAATGGTACAGAACACTGCGCGTGACACGTGGTTGGTAATAATCGAAAAGTGACCAATGGAGATTCCTAACAGGCATCTATTGTTCATGTTAGTAAAGCATGAAGAGATATTAAATATATTTTTATTCGCAGGAAATTTTTATGCACTGAGTTAAACTTGACGTGATTTGACGTAAAGTTTTACGCAGAACGGTAATTCAGAAACCTAATCACGTTGTTCATCAAGCACAATCGGATATAATATTTTCACCAGGTGTCGCTTGAACCTGAAATAACGGAGAGAAAAATATTGTGTCTGATTGGGATTAAAATTCCACACAGTTACACAAGAAAAACACGAACAGGCGATAGCAGCGTCATCTGACGAGGCATGAGAGCTAGTCAGACACACACACACTCACACACACGGTCTATGTAGTAAAAGTGAGCGTGGGGCTGTCTATGAATAGAAAGGGGAAGGCGCGCCATCTATCTGAGTTTGACCGAGGACAGATTATCATGGCCCGGAAGGTTGGTACGGAAACTTCACGACTTGTCGGGTGTTGAAAGACTGCTGTGGTGAGTGTCTTCAACACGTGGCGAAGCCAAGATGAAATCAAGTTAGACGGAGTGGGTTTGGACGGGCAACACTCATAACAGGTGTCGAATGTCGTAGGGTGAGCAGACTGGTAAAACAGGACAACTGGCGCACTGTGGCTTAACTATCATAGGACTTCAATGCTTGGCAGACTGGCAAGTGTGTCTGAACACTCAGTGAACCCAACAGTCCTAACGATGTGCCTCGGCAGCCAAAGACCTATGCATGTGGCAATGTTAACATCACGACGTCGCCAACTGTGACATTGCACGTGACCAATGGCACTGGACGTTGGCGCAGTAGCTGAGCGTTGCGTGCTCTGATGAATCCCGATAACGTCTTCATCTTGCTGATGGGAGGGCGCGAATCCGTTACCTTCCAGTGGAACAGCTCTTGACAGGTGTACTGCAGGACGGAGACGAGCTGTCGGAAGCTCTATTATGCTCTGGGGGTTATTCACGAGACCAAAGTGGTCAAGGTAAGGTAGGATTCGGTTACGATTGTGGACAGGGCCGTGATCAGTTACTATTGGTTGCCTTTTACAGTTACACACATAGATTTTTAAAACAGTAATTCCAGGCTCAACAATAAATAAAAAAAAACACACGTTATTAATGAACGAATAAAGAACTGTGTAAATAATAGTGTTTTCAGTGCGTTACAATTTAGCAAATCAGCATAAAATACAGATACAGATAATGTTCAAAGAAAAACAAGCCACTGTGATCACGGCTGAAGGCCTTACACGCCAAGAATGACAATAAATTAAGAATGTTTAGGAACTCGTTGCAATTACAACTTACAGGTATTGAAATATTAAAAGAAAGTGGCCACAAACGTAGCAGAAGGTATCAGACGCCAGGAATGGCAGTAAATACGGTTCTAAGGCTTACTGCTAAAGTACAGATATCGAATTATTTTTTCAAAGCAAATGACCACAATCACGGCTGAAGGCCTTACACGCGAGGAACGGCAAATATATAAAAAAAATTCAAAACCCTACTGTAAAACAGCAAATACAAGCAAAGGTTAATTAAAAGAAACATGCAACTGACCACCAAACGGGTGAAATAAAATTATGGTAACCTTGTAACTCAACCCTTACACTGCCAGATTTATTCAAGAAAGCGACCTGAAAATCAACTAGACATACATAAGCTTCAATGTAGGCATTACAAGGTATGGTAATAAATAATACAATAATACAACACAAGGACCAGTCGCAGGCGGTGCTCTAGGAATCGACCTCTGAGGTCAGGCAACAAACACTTTCGCGAACGATGAGATAGGCAGCCAAGAGTTGCATTCACTTCACAAGATCGTAACTCAGACTAGTGGCAGTCTAATGAATTACTAATGATAATCTTGCTGAAGCCACCTGACGTTCGATAAACCAAATGCTACAATGGAACAATACGCCAAAACCGCAACCGTCGGTCTGCACTACGTCCCCAGAATACTGGTTTGCCGGCCATTGTGGCCGAGTGGTTCTAGGCGCTCCAGTCTAGAACCGCGTGATCGCTACGGTCGCAGGTTCGAATCCTGCCTTGGGCATACATGCGTGTGATGTCCTTAGGTTAGTTAGGTTTAAGTAATTCTAAGTTCTAGGGGACTGATAACCTCAGATGTTAAGTCCCGTAGTGCTCAGAGCCATTTGAACCAATACTGTGTTTACAGCGCCCGGAACGAGAAAGGAACCACTACCAGATTTCCGTCCAATTCCACAAACCCGAAAATCTGAACAAACAAGTTCACAGTACAGAAAACCATAGAAACTAACAGTAACTAAAACCCCACTCGATTTGCGTGCGAGGCAAAACCGAAATGTAACCAACCAGAATCAGCAAACACACGTCGTTAGCCACACAACGCATACTGAACTAGATGTGACAACTCGAACGACGGTTGGCCGAATGAAACAAATGTCTTCACTGGTTTATTAATTCACAGTTGAGTAACCACACCGTCTAATCACTGAGCCAAGTGCTTTTCACATGGTAGGGTCTTCAAGTACTAAGCGGTAGGCAGATCCACCTAACTGCACATGACGGCGCGACGATAATCTGTCAGAACATCACGTACGTACTATGGGGCCTACACGGATGACTGACTCCGCTCTACTTGGATTGAAGTACACTCATCTTAATGCTTGCTGCATCCAGTTTACGACGAGGTCGTGCACCCTCATGCCCACAGCCCTTACATCCGGCAGTCCATGCGTGCCACCCTGGTCCCGGCGTGTTCTCGCACTACTGGAACCTGGCTCCTCATGAGTCCGAGGCCGAATTGCCACACTCACACGACACGGAAAAACAATGACGTCGCCCCTAAGATAGGGCAACAGTTACTACATATCGATAATCGCCGCTGCTCCCACTAGCGGACAGGCAACGCTCGCGAAACGAGTGGCGCCAGTCAAGACGACAAGAAGACAAACAACTGCCCATGCCAACTAAACGATACGGTCTGGCCTCCAACAGAAGTCGGAAATCTACGAACAGCGCCAACGCGAGCCGCAGCACGGCTCAATTCACGTGGGCGTTAATGGTTTTAGTGGAGCTCTTGCATTGCATCATGATAGCTAAGGAGTGTCGTGCATCGGTTGCTGACCATTTACACCCCATCATGACGATCATATTTCCCGAAGTCAGAGGCATTTCTTAACAAGATAGTGCGCCAAGTCAAAGGTCAGGAGTGTGGTGGAGTGATATGGGGAACATAGTGGCGAGTTCCGAGAGATGTGCTGACATCCCATCGCACCAGACTGAACACATCTGGGATGTAACTGAATGTCTGTCAGAACTCATCGACTCCCTCCCCGGAATTTATGGAAATTGGGTGACTTGTCCATGTGTGCAAATGTGGTGAAAGCTAACTCCAGCAGCCTGTCAAAGCCTCATTGGTCAGTCCCACGCCACTTCGCCGTTGTTATCCGTACCAAAGGTGGACATACTTGCTATCAGGTAGACAGTCGTAATGTTCTGGCTGATCAGTGTAGAATTCCCAACATCTTTGACAAAATTCTTCTCGGGTATGAAAATTGAATTTCGAACTACAATAAGGCTAACAAAAATCAGAAAAGCCGATAAACTGCACTGCCTTGAGGAGCATATTGCCTCAACAAGAGCTGACTGTAACCGATGAATGTGGCAGCCCACCTGTTCATGTACATGACTGTTATAATGCCTACAGTTTTTTCTGGTTTTGGGTGGTTGACGTTCGCATATGTATAGGTGGACACAGATATTGATCTACTTGTTGGAGGAAAAGTATAAATGACTATCATTTCTCCGGCATTAACCAGTCATGCGCTACACGAGTACTGTTCGATACAGTCAAGTTACGGGTAGTTTCTTACATCTGGTAAGCGTTTAATATAGGTATGTTAGTATCCGATTAACAAAGGCGGCTCAAGAAAAGAGAAACGATGTGAGGAATTGTTAGCAGAAATTAAATTCAGTCTCCTGGAGAGGATCCGGTTTTCAACGGTCGAAAAGCCGATCACCGCCAACCGCCAGAGGCGTTCTGAGGCCGTCTGGGCCCATTGTGTTTGTGTGGGTCGCTGCGGGGGATTACAGCGCTCTGTGGCCGCGTCGGGACAGACGCGAAACCGCCAATCCCCAAGGCTCAGCGTGGCCACTGGTGGGTACTCTGCGATCGAACTTCGTGACGCAATTTCAGCAACTGTACGACGGACCTTAAGGCAACCGCATATTCAGCCACGACAGCCTATTAATTTATTTAGCATATACCATATGGGGCAGACAAAGAATACATGTTTGTAAGTAGACTGATGACAGCAATATTTATTCATATCAGACGTAAGTAAGTAAAACGTAGAGGTGATAAAGCTGCAACAATGTCACAAAAACAACGAAGAGAAAAGAACGGTTTCAAAAATTCACAAGATGAGTGACGTTATTTGATGTCTTGCTATAGACAGGTTTGAGCATAAATCTGAAGAGCCTTCGTTGCCGACCCAGGAGATTATTGGTACATCTCTGGCTTCCGAGTTCCTTACAGAACATATCGAGAAATTTTGGCAATACGTTTCTATTGTTCCTTGAGTGGTATAGTGTTTGGTATACGATGGTGAAGATCTGTATTTCATTCTAATACACTCGTAGAGTTACGTGAAAATAAACTGTGTTAATGAGTTAAGATGTTGTGAAACAAAGATTCGAGAAGTGAAATAACGGTATCAACAGAATGTAAATTTTATTTCCAGAAGATTGCCCTGGATATCTATTATACTTCATCCAGTTCCATGGTGTAAGCTCAGTGCCTCACGACAGTGGATTTGGCATATGTTCTCATAGAAAATGTAAGCGAAGATACGTTTCCACTTTCTACGAGTAGTTCGAATAAAGTATACCACAACAAGTACTTTTATTCCCAGTGACAACCAAGAAATAAGAAATACAGTGTACAATATAGCAGCCGAATGTGGTTCAGAGACGCTGGTGGATTGTAATAAGGTATCCTTGATATGCACTAAATACATTCTCCCTCGCTATAGGTTGATAGTTTGTGGGGGTGCACAGAGCTACATGAAGGTATTTTTGATGAATACCTAACGTCTGGTAAGAATATGAAATTATTCAGTAACGTTTTCGGGTTATGTTTAGATTATCCCAGTTCCTATGCGACAGTAGTGAGTTTGGCGTGAAAATTCTTCCTGTAAATGGACCTTTTAGTGAGAAACAAGTTCCTGAGGTAGCGTCGTTGCAGAAATGAATTTTACTTGTTCTGGCAGAATATTCCTTCTTCCCTGCCAATTTGTCACCTAGATTTCAAGCTGCCTTATTGAGTGATGATCGGGATTAATACACTCCTGGAAATTGAAATAAGAACACCGTGAATTCATTGTCCCAGGAAGGGGAAACTTTATTGACACATTCCTGGGGTCAGATACATCACATGATCACACTGACAGAACCACAGGCACATAGCCACAGGCAACAGAGCATGCACAATGTCGGCACTAGTACAGTGTATATCCACCTTTCGCAGCAATGCAGGCTGCTATTCTCCCATGGAGACGATCGTAGAGATGCTGGATGTAGTCCTGTGGAACGGCTTGCCATGCCATTTCCACCTGGCGCCTCAGTTGGACCAGCGTTCGTGCTGGACGTGCAGACCGCGTGAGACGACGCTTCATCCAGTCCCAAACATGCTCAATGGGGGACAGATCCGGAGATCTTGCTGGCCAGGGTAGTTGACTTACACCTTCTAGAGCACGTTGGGTGGCACGGGATACATGCGGACGTGCATTGTCCTGTTGGAACAGCAAGTTCCCTTGCCGGTCTAGGAATGGTAGAACGATGGGTTCGATGACGGTTTGGATGTACCGTGCACTATTCAGTGTCCCCTCGACGATCACCAGTGGTGTACGGCCAGTGTAGGAGATCGCTCCCCACACCATGATGCCGGGTGTTGGCCCTGTGTGCCTCGGTCGTATGCAGTCCTGATTGTGGCACTCACCTGCACGGCGCCAAACACGCATACGACCATCATTGGCACCAAGGCAGAAGCGACTCTCATCGCTGAAGACGACACGTCTCCATTCGTCCCTCCATTCACGCCTGTCGCGACACCAATGGAGGCGGGCTGCACGATGTTGGGGCGTGAGCGGAAGACGGCCTAACGGTGTTCGGGACCGTAGCCCAGCTTCATGGAGACGGTTGCGAATGGTCCTCGCCGATACCCCAGGAGCAACAGTGTCCCTAATTTGCTGGGAAGTGGCGGTGCGCTCCCCTACGGCACCTCGTAGGATCCTACGGTCTTGGCGTGCATCCGTGCGTCGCTGCGGTCCGGTCCCAGGTCGACGGGCACGTGCACCTTCCGCCGACCACTGGCGACAACATCGATGTACTGTGGAGACCTCACGCCCCACGTGTTGAGCAATTCGGCGGTACGTCCACCCGTCCTACCGCATGCCCACTATACGCCCTCGCTCAAAGTCCGTCAACTGCACATACGGTTCACGTCCACGCTGTCGCGGCATGCTACCAGTGTTAAAGACTGCGATGGAGCTCCGTATGCCACGGCAAACTGGCCGACACTGACGGCGGCGGTGCACAAATGCTGCGCAGCTAGCGCCATTCGACGGCCAACAGCGCGGTTCCTGGTGTGTCCGCTGTGCCGTGCGTGTGATCATTGCTTGTACAGCCCTCTCGCAGTGTCCGGAGCAAGTATGGTGGGTCTGACACACCGGTGTCAATGTGTTCTTTTTTCCATTTCCAGGAGTGTAGTTGCTCTGAAAGTTAGAGATCAATGGAGATTCATTGTTCTGCCTCATGGGCGAATGTGTTCTTCAGCACCTGTTGGAGCAGTTCTTGACGGTTTGGGTAGACAGTGAGTTGAACTAGATGTTTATCGTTTCTTTGATACTGCTCATGGCCTACCTGAAAACGGAACATTCCCAAGTGTAAATAAACGAACCTTATGAAACTTGGTGGTTGTGTAGAGGAGGCAAAGTAATGCAATAAGCATTTTTCTTTATTTTATTTTTTTGTTGTTGTACAAAATTTTACTTTTGAGGGGTGAAGCATAACCACTAAAGGTTACTTGGAATATTACGTTTAGAGGAAACACCTCGCAAACGACGATATATGAAGAGTGATTTTCAGGTAAAGGTTGATACGTAATTAACGTTATTGAAACCTGCATCATAAACTCTTGTAACAACATAAAATTTTGAGAATATCCCACCAACATTAATTACTTATGAAACTTGATACCTTTTGTTACAACATAAATTACAGAAGCTTTCAAGCCACGTAATTCATATGTAATAAAGCTGGTTTCTGAAATAATATTTTTGGAAAATATGCTGTGCACAATGTAGCGTGGGCGTATTTTCAACATATCTAATTACATCATCTAACCATTCATCTTCATTCTAATTAATTTACTTACATTTGTTACGTGTTTTAAATTGTTATTTTACGTTTTACGTTCATTTGAGGAATAGAATGATGTACACAGTGTGGGAGAATTGGGGAAACAAGGTTCTTAACGATGTTCATGAGGAGGGGGGGGGAGGGGGGAATATTAGGTTGTGTTTAACCATTTGATACTAAACAAAGATTATGTAGCCTATGTTTACTGATCTCCAGGGCGTCCAAATTATTCAGTTTCCTCCCTTTACTTAGGAAGTACAGGACAGGGGACTGCATCTGGTAGATGTGACTTTCAGTCAATACATGTTCATCAATGAGGAGTCAGAGCTCTATTAACTACTGCTGCGTTCATGATCACCCAATTTAGTTGTTTTCTCTATTTGATTTTTGAAATTCCGAATGAATGTTGTCTTTTCCTGCTGCCACCTTTACTCGAAAGTATTCCAAAGTTCTGTGAACATCGAAGTTAAGAGTTACATGTCATTCATCTTCCTCATCGACGTCTATTTGTTCTTCTGTCGAGTTAGTAGACTATTCCTCTATGCTAGGGCGATCAATGCACGCTTTCTACCTATCAGCTATCCGCTTTCTCTTCTCATTTTAACAGCCGATTTCCTTTTGCATCCTCGCCGGCCGAAGTGGCCGCGCGGTTCTGGCGCTGCAGTCTGGAACCGCGAGACCGCTACGGTCGCAGGTTCGAATCCTGCCTCGGGCATGGATGTGTGTGATGTCCTTAGGTTAGTTAGGTTTAACTAGTTCTAAGTTCTAGGGGACTAATGACCTCAGCAGTTGAGTCCCATAGTGCTCAGAGCCATTTGAACCTTTTGCATCCTCAATGTTGGCAGCTTTTCTTTTCATACTGCCAAGACTGATTTTTCGATGTGCTGAAGCTGCCTTTCAGATTTCCAGATCGTTGTCGATTTGTCACATTTTTCTTGCAGCAACTTTGCTTTCAGTTGCCTAGACTTCCAGTTCTGTGTCACATCCTAACGTACCCCTCTTTTCCCGATTTTTTTAACTTGCTACTTTCATTGGTAAATGGAAGTATGTTTGGTGCCACTAAACGTTTCTTCTCAATTATCACTCCGTCACCAGGCCACAAGTGTCCCATCGGGACCATCCGACCGCCGTGTCATCCTCAGGGACGTGTGGTCAGCATACCGATCTCCCGATCGTTATGATGGTTTTCTTTGACCGGAGCCGCTACTATTCGGTCGAGTATCTCCTCAATTGGCATCACGAGGCTGAGCGCACATCGAAAAATGGCAACAGCGCATGGCGGCTGGATGCTCACCCATCTACGTATGGCCACGCCCGACAGCGCTTAACTTCGGTGATCTCACTGGAACCAGTGTATTCATTGTGGCAAGGCCATGGCCTTTCTTCTCACTTACTTTCTTTTTGAATCCCTTATTGATATTCTCCGAATCTGTTTCAGGGATTTTCGTTGTCCTGCAACGAAACTGCTTGCTGTTGGTTTCACTATCGCAGTACAGCCTCTGAGAACTTCAAACCACATCCTCATTACTGAGTACTTCAGTTTCCCACTTCTTTCCTCACTGATTCTTCCGGATGATTCTCCTTACCTTCTACACTACTGCACTGTGACCTGAGCCTATATGCACTCCTGAGTACACCTTAGAATATAATACCTGTTTCTGGAATCTCTATCTAACAATGGTTTACCCCAACTGGTAACTTTACATGTCTCGAATCCGTTTTCAAGCATACCTCTTTCTTCTGTGACTCTTGAGCACTGTATCTGCTGAGTTACCAGTAGAAATTTATTACGGATCCCAGTCTTCCTCCTCGCTCATTCGCATTTCTAGCCCATTACTCTCTTAGTCTCACTTTCATTTGTTCCCCTAAAATAAACACTTTCATGTCCTGACATAGGGAGGAGAGGGAGAAAAGGGGTTACTGCTCAGTCTGCACTCCCGAGAGGTACAGAGCAGAAGGCAGAAGGACAACTCACAGTGAAGGCATTTGATTGTTTTCTTCTACCTGAGCGAACACTGGTACATATATTTACTAGAAATGGAGGTGGTGAGACTTGGTAGGGAACTCGGTGTGGAGACTCTTGGACAAACAGGGTTTTGAAATAGTTGTTTATTCCAGACAGGACTAACTAGTGTACTGGAGGCTAGTTCTAAGGTTAGAAAAAGCATGAATAACACTGTTACAACAGAAACCAGTGCAGAAGTCCCAGGTGTGGACGCTAACCACAGTAACAAACACTAGCAGCATCTGAAGGCAACAACTTAATTGCAAAATAAAACATACGGAATCTGACACTGTTCACTGAGGCACCCCAAGTGAGGGAGCAGACTTACGCGGAGCTGGACCGAGCTGGAGTCGACCCACGCGGATTCAGCACCCAGATCGTCTGACTGAGAACTCCGCCAAAATGCGGAATATAGGGATTTTAAAGAGTCGCGTGGGGGCACTGTCTTTCCCACTTAAAGCCACCCAGCCTGCCAATCACGGTTTAGTTAGGTCCCCTCTCCTGCTCCTAAGGCGGTGATGTTAATGCAGTTGCACTAACTAAGTCCGTATTTAGTATCAACATTGTTCCGCTGAAAGTTAAACGTAACTTCTCTGCCAAACAAGGCTTACAACATTATTGTTGTACGTCATTAAGCCCAGCCCCTCGGGCTCCCCAGAGTAGGGACTGCTACGTCAACAGTTTTTTGGCGTTTTCGCTCTCTTTCTAACCCTTGTGAGCCTACTGACGTTGCTGTTTTCAGGGCTGGTATCAAGCTGGCTTTATACGCTAATACGTGCCTGTTTGTTACAAAGTTCTCAGGTGGCAACCTACCACAGCGTCTAGACGACGTATGAAGTTACATGCTAATTCGCTGAAGAGTAACTACCGCCCTGGGACCGTGTCTGGGGGTACGCGTTTTCGCAAACCGTCTATTCCATGTAACAATATCTCTCCTAGTTACGTCTGCCCTCAGCATCATCTCTGCTTCCGCGCCTTGGAGCGCCTCTCCTCCTTTCCCACAGCTTCAAGATAACACTATAGTAGCAAGGAATAATCAATACATTACAGCACTCAGTGTCCTCACGTGCTACATCACTTCATCTTCTAATAGTTATTATTAAAATCATTCTTGATAACAAATTTATTTATTTTGGTAACCGGTTTCGAGCACGCCTGTGGTTATCTTCAGACCTACAAGTCAAATACAAAGTCTGATCACAGGGCTACATACATTAAAGAAAATTATATAAAACTACAAAGTTATAAAACGGTGAACTACCGAAATGCCGTATGAGCAGGATCCTCCTTCTTGTGGTAAATCACTGCTAGATAGAGCAGTGCAAGTGTTACCTATATACTGGAGGCTCCACCCACTTTTGACACAATGATGTCATCGCTAAGAAATGAGTTAAAAAGTCAAATGACAACGCATAATTTCATAATTGAAAGAACAATCAAAAGAACGAAAAATAAAAATACATTGGTCTTACCTGGTACACCAGGGGCGGTATTGTCAGATAAAATATGTAAAAATATTGAACATATGAGATAAATTAAAATTGTTTCGACAGTACATGGGTTGCCCTATCTGGGGCTGTTGAAGAGCCATTTAGAAGCTACTGGTGGCCATGGTAAGTATAGACGCCATTCCAAAGATGTGGTAGCACGCTACTCTCAAACGAGGTTGTTGTAATATCGATAGATAAACACTGTCACGTTAGACGACGTACCATGAACAGCAGCATGTTGTTATGAAAACGATAAACGCTCTACCAGAGCGGTTTCCATTAAGGAGGCTGCAAAAATCGTTAACTGACGTGTTGTAGTAAATGCTGCACAGATACAATTTCAAAATTATTCAAACCTTTATGAAACATTTTATACTTTGAAACCTTTATTATTTTGCCAAAAATTAGTTTGTGACGGTCAATCTGTTTTTTACAATATTTGCTTCTGTCTCACTTTAACACTGCATAATGCAAATTAAAATCATTTTAATATTTTGACACTATGACATGTAGTATTGTATTTTAAATTCCCTTTACTTTCTGACTATCGGTATATACACCACTTATGTTTCTATATTTGTTTCATAAATATTTTTATATACTTATGTGCAACTGATCTTAATCTATTACAACGTAGTCTGTCTCATAAGTTTTAGCCATTTCTTCCTCTTCCTTTACGTTTTACTAAGAAAAAAAGTCAATATAAACTGTTATCATATATACAGTTTTGTGCATATATTTTATCGACCAATAATGTATGTCACCTGCTTGTATGTTCGTCACAGGTATCTGTTAATTTCTTACCTTACACTGTCATTGTTTTATTATTAGTCTTATAGTACTATTCTTTAACTATATTTTTGTTTATAAGACTGATACGTAAAATATAACTTAGCAATGCCGTTTAATATTGTCACATGTAAAATTTGTTGTATATATAGGAGTGTCATTGGCAATATGTAAGAATATGCACATGTACTGTGCCCTCTCGAATACCTTCTTTCTCAGGTTTCACCTGCAAGAACTAATCATTATTATCTATCCTATAATCAATACAAATAGATTCAACTTCCTGGCTGATTAAACTGAGCTACCCAAGCATGACTCACGCCCCGTCCTCACAGCTTTACTTCTGCCAGTACCTGGTCTCCTACCTTTCGAACTTTACAGCAGCTCCCCTGCGAGGAGAGCTTCTGTAAAGTTCGGAAGGTAGGAGACGCGGTACTGGCAGAAGTAAAGCTGTGAGGGCGGAGCGTGAGTCGTGCTTTGGTAGCTCAGTTGGTAGAGCACTTGGCCGCCAGAGCCAGAGGTCCCGAGTTCGAGTCACGGTCCAGCACACACTTTTAATCTGCCCGGAAGTTTCATATCAGCGCACACTCCAATGCAGAGTGAAAATCTCTTTCTGTTTATAAATTGATGTCTCTTCTTACACCTTTGAATTGTATCTTTGTAGCATTTACTACAACACGTCAGTTAACGATTTTTGCAGCCTCCTTAATGGAAACCGCTCTGGTAGAGCGTTTATTGTTTTCATAACAACATGCTGCTGTTCATGGTACGTCGTCTGACGTGACAGTGTTTATCTATCGATATTACAACAACCTCGTTTGAAAGTAGCGTGCTACCACATCTTTGGAATGGCGTCTATACTTACCATGGCCACCAGTAGCTTCTAAATGGCTCTTCAACAGGCCCAGATAGGGCAGCCCATGTACCGTCGAAACGATTTTCATTTATCTCATATGTTAAATATTTTTAGATATTTTATCTGACAGTAGCTGGTGTACCAGATAAGTTCCATATATTTTTATTTTTCATTCTTGTCATTGTTCCTTTAATTACGAAATTTTGCGTTGTCATTTCACTTTTTAAACCATTAGTAAGCGATGACATCATTCTGTCAAATGTGCGGATCCCCCAGTATATAAACAACACTTGCACTGCTCTATCTAGCAGTGATTTACCTGCTCATACGGCATTTCGGTAATTCATCGCTTAATAGCTTTGTAGTTTTATGTAATTTTCTTTTATGTATGTAACCCTCTGATCAGACTTTGTATTGGACTTTGAGGTCTGAAGATGACCACAGACGTGGTCGAAACCGGTTACCTGAATAAATAAATTTGTTATCAAGAATGATTTTAATAGCAACTATTAGTAATAACATTGATCATTGTCTGTTCCCACTATGTATTCAAAAGTAACTTCATCTTCTGCTGGTGGCGGCGGCTTTTATGCCTGACCTCTGATTGTTGGCTTCAGTTTCCCTCGTGGTGAGTATAATCTGCCCACAGTAACTCATTCTTTGCCCTACCTTCTTATTTACAATGAACCCTACTAAGATTATACCATTTTCTGTTGCTGTTACAGTACCAACGTGTTCCAAAAAGTAGTCCGAGAAAGTGTTAATCAGTGGGTCATATCACGGGTTATACTGGTCACGGAGATAAGGGGTCAAGTGTGTTTGATAGCCCCTGGCCTAGCGGCCATTTGTACACCTTATCGGCAGAACGGGCATACTGTAGCTATCCTACAGTATAGGTTAAAAATTTCCACATTGTACACTTCCTGCAGCCCAGGAAAATTGGGCAGCTCAGTTGGTTCTTTTGCATTAGATATGGTCTAAGTGGGCGTTAGGTAGCTTGCAACAATGCTTGAACCCGGGTAATTCGTGAGAAAACCCCGAAAAATCAGTTTTCGATACGAAAAGGGTCAATTGAGGGTATGGTCTCTCTATGATCTCACTCATGGCAGATCGTCGAAATTATTTTCATATGTTCTCTGAGAACTTTGAAACATTTTTTCGATATCATTATTTGTTAACTTGATCCAGAGGTTCAATGTAACCGTACGTATGCACAAAACCGGATAAAAACGGATTTAGGCGCTTTTACACAAGGGACTGCAGCTAAATAAACATCTAATGGCTCAAATATTAACTGTACGTACTTTAGACATTCATATATAAACGCCATTCTCGAAAATGTATATTCGTTGTCAAGATACAAGCGTAAATCTAAGATATTTGTGTGCGGAAAGTACCTAACGTGGAGATGAGCGCTTCTGTATTTTCTATTCATTGAAAAGCGTCGCCAATGCTCTCCCTGAACCTAGAAAAGTATTTTCACTATAACTATCCGTTACCAAGATTCAGAGGTGCAGAGTTACCACACATATTCACGTAAGGTATGCACGTAATATCCAGTCTGAGGTGTAAATACAGTTTTAACTGACGTAGTGAACAGATGGCCAAGGTTCTTGGATCAACGCAAGGGTGATGAGGTCACCAAAGTATGTTTTTAGTCAGTATTTTCTTTTCACCGGTAAAATTTCATGACTCGCTGTCTCTGTGTAAATGGCACTTCACGCCCAGTGTGGTATTATCGTCACAAAAAGCGTAACATACTTCAAAAGAGCTTAAAGTGACTACCAACAACTCCAAAAAACTGGAAAAACTTAAAATTCAGTAAAATAATTCTAAAAGCATATTCACGTTTTTATGATACATATCATGAGCCGGGCGTTTCGATGACTTGCGATCTTGGAGAACATAAAAATATAAAGCATACAAAATGTTTTCAAAAATTCTCCTCAACAGAGTGGTACATACCTTAAACAACTAGGAGAATATCAGGGTGGTTTTCGAAAGGGAAGATCCTGTGCAGAACAAATTTTTCACTTAAAGTCAATAATTCGCCATAGAATGTTAACCAGCAAACCAATACTAGTGTCATTTATAGATTTCAAGAAATCATGGACAGAAGAAAGGAAGAGACTTCATGGGGAGAAAATGAGGGAATACTGGGAAAATAGGAAACAACAACAAAGGAAGAAGAGGAACTGAAGTTTTAAGGTGATCCAAGTTGGTCAATACGATTGTAAAAAAAAAAAGAAGGAAAAAGCTAACGATTTTTGTATGTGGCAAAGTATATAAGAGTGTCCCAGTTTATAAATAGCCAAGACTATACCCATAGAATTCGTTTTATATCAGCAGCACACCCTGCTGTAACACGAAAAAGAAGAAAAAACAGCGGAAAAACGCTATTATCTGGGGGCAAAACTGGCGATAAGATCCTCTTTAAAAGACTGAAAGAAAAATGGGGAACCAGCTGCCTCAATAATACATTCCGCCCTCGTCAGGTAAAATTTAGGCACGCATTCATATTTATGCTTTTTTGAGTTGAAACAGAGTAGCAGAGAGAGAATGACGGTAGAAGAGAGAGTAGACTGTGATTGTGAGAAAGAAAAAGTGGCAGTCTTAGAGAAAGAGGGACTGATGAAGACAATAGCAGATCCAAGGTGAGTGGAGATATTGATGGTCAATGGCAATAAAAGATATAGATGGATGGAGACAGAAGCAGTGGGAGCAAAAGAGACAGGAGACAAAGGAAATGAGAAATACAGATGAGAACATACTTAAGCTTGGGAGGTCTTGATTCTGACACACCGGCGATCTTAAACACGTAGATACAGCGGAGAGCGCATTTTGGACAGAAATTTTAAATACTTGGATGTAGGGAAAAAGTAAGTTGGATCCCCCCGTATTTTTTAGCTGCCGAGGTACGTGGAGAATGTGACAGTGGGAAAGACAGACAAAAGGAGACAGAGTAAGTGAAAGAGAAAACGCTGGCAGTGGGATGTACTGTAAATCACTGGGAGAAAAGGGAGACAGTGAGAGAGAGAGACATACGTAAACAGTGACAGTGGGAGGGAGATGCTGAGTATAAAGGCTCAAGTACAAAGAGAGACTGGGTAAAATGATTTTGAATGTTCTATGTTAAAAGAGTGTGATTATGTTCTCATTTCAAAATTTTTGGTGAACAAGGTGGCGTGAAAGTTGAGGCAGCTGCGTCCTCACTTTTCTGTCAGAGTCTTGTAAAGAGGAAAGTATTCTCCTTATCTGTCCTCCGAGAGGAGCACTTTTCCGTCGTCCGATCATGTATCCTTACCTGATTTCCTGTTCACTTCACTGACTGCTAGACTGAGCCTTCCTATTTCCCATTTCACAGTTGTAAGCTCTATAATATTAAGATTTCTGACTATTAACCATCTGACTGATAAAATGTAATTCCCTCGACGGTTTTTGACTCTTGTCTTCCAGATCACTGCTGCTCGGTAGTTCTCTCCCAGAGATCTTCATGGGACACAGATCCGGAATCTGGAGCCTACGCGGTGCATTTGCGACCGTAAAGTGCTGGTCAAAATGGATTTCTGAGCCTCACATTCATCCTCGCGCGATGTGGCTTACACCATACAGTCGATCGCATTGCATGATTCTACGCAGATTACGTGACAACCGTTGATTAAACGACTATGCTCGTCCCCTGCGACGGTTTTCGGGGATTAAAACATTGTTTCTATTGTACTGAACTCGGCAACCCAAATTCTTGGGTTATTTCAGATATGCGCCCTGCACAGTTTATCACCCCACTTACAGAGTAAGTTTATTTTGCGACATATTGCCATGTTACTACACACTTGTCTGTACCACACTATCCAGATAATGTGTCTACAATCATGCCATACGGCTCATCTAGCCGCATCCATCTCCCGTCGTACATGGATTTTTTTTTTTTAGGTGGCAATCCTTCTCATGACTTTCGGCCACTCAGTCTAGCTCGATTACATGTAGTATTTACTAACATCTACAGGCTGTAATGTCTTTGGATCGTAACCTTAAATTACGAAATACGAGTATTTCCGATAAATTTCAGTTCCACACAATCTGGCAACACCGTAAGTTTGCTTGTAATATTATGATTCATTTGGTACCAGACACACTAAATACATTTACTCGTATAGATATCTGTGAGTGAACTGAATAAGTATGTCACGTTTTCATCTTTGGTGTACATGCCAAATTATATTGTTCTGTGGTAGAAACTGTATAAAGACACGCTGTTAGTAGTTCTGTTACAGTCTTTTTAGGGGAATACTTCATTATACTCGTCCATCACATCTCATGTGTTGTTGTTAGCATAGGTCAAACGAAACCTGCTACTGCACACAATACAGATTTTCAAGTTACCTTGGTACACGCAATCATATTCAAATAGTTTCTAAATTTTGATCAATAATTGTTTCGTAATGATAGCCTCAAGAAGAATTAACTACCTCGTATTCACCCCGGAAGATTTAATGAGATCAACAAACATTAACACACCTTGTACCTTGTCCCTTGGTACTGGCTATCAAATTTCAGTAAAATTCTATATTTTAATCTAAGTATTTCGTAACTACAGCCTCACGAAGAATTAATTACCTACCATACACCGCAGAATGATTTAATGAGATATGTCCACCTTTCCGCACAAAATGTATGTAAATAAATGCACCAACTAATAATTTTTGGTATTTCACATTTTAGTAAAAGTTGATTATTCCCACCTCTGAGTGTCTTCCATACTGTCTTCTTCCTGGAAACATAGATAACTGCAAAAACTGATTCCAAACAAAGAAAAAAGATTGGAATTTACAACGATACAGTAAGCATTTGTATTTCACGCCTTCAGCCAATAATTACGTTAATCAATGCACATATTCACTCATAAATCACGACTCAGATAATGACTTCTTCAATATAATTGCTTGAGAAAGAATATACTATTGTTGGATTCTCTTATAGACCAGACATTAGCCTGCTGCTGCTAGATGCTGGGTGGCTTTCCTTACTTAATTTGGGCTGGTAACATATAAGGCACGATGCCGTTTACTACGCGTGAAAAGTTTGTTTGCCAACTAAACAGTAGTGAATAAAGAATTTTTCTTTTAAATTCTTCAATCAAAATACAGAAAATGAGTAATTTTCATGCCCAGAGCCTGTGGTCTGTCAACCCTTTGCTTTGCAACCGATCACTGTGTTTCAAACTACCTCCCAGACATAAACTCGGATTGTTTGTAGTTTGCCAGACATACAAGATGTATAGATTTATTTAGTCAGACATGTAGCTAATGAGGTGGTGATGGTCAGCAATGTAAACCTATCCATGATCTTAACCTCATGCACTCAAACACCGCAGTTTTTACCTTTCATGTCTTAATCAGCTAATTTGATTACTTAAGTGCGTATTTTCTTGTTTTGTGGCGGTGTAATCATTTCTGTAGTCCCTTTTATGTCAATAATGTTATTTCCGCCAAGAGTTGAAAGGGGAAGGGGGTGCGAATTATTTGTTGGCAACCGTTGGAGACGGATGCGTTTCGGGGGATACGCTACATTAAATTCGAGCGAAATGGAGTGAACGCGTGTAGATGCAGAAAGCCTGAACAAGTAGTGCTTCGTTTAATTATCGAGTTGGTGTTTCTGCTATTGTTATTGGGAACACTGCGTAGTATTTTATGTTTTGCAGGCTTGAATATATGCGGTAGCATTACTGTAGACTTTTCATTGCGGTAGTTGATGAAAATATTAGTAATTGAATTCATCAAAATTCATCACAATATCAGCGAAAATATCTAAGATTTAAATTTATCACCTCTCGTTGATTCATTCACTGTTGCAAGGCTAAATCTTTTATTGAAGCAATGTCCGTCGCTCATGGTCTCTCGGTAGCGTTCTCGCTTCCCGAGCACGGGGTCACGGGTTCGATTCCCGGCGGGGCCACGGATTTTCACCTTCCCCGAGATGATTGGGTGTTTTTGTGTTGACTTCATCATCGTCCTTCATCCCCATTACGGTCGGAGGAAGGCAATAGCAAACCACCTCTATTAGGACCTTGCCTACTACGGCGGTGCGGGTCTCCGGCATCGTTCCTCAACGCTCTCTCAAGAAACAAGGGACTTCATTTCCAGTGATGAAATGGGAAGACTACCCGTTCCAGCCGCGCTTGAAGTACAACAAGGCATACTGGAAACCATTCTGGCAGTAGCTACCACAATTTTCGAAATAGAAATACCAAGTTACATATTTTATGTCCACGATAGAATATTCTTTTCATTCATTTAATATCAGCTTTTACAAAAAATTTACTTCCGTATCACCTCGCTTCCTTATTGTTAAATTGGATGTTACCTGCGTCTTCGTAATTTTTTGGGTAGGACCAAAAATTCTAATAATATATGCTGACAAAAGGAAAGGAAACCTCGATGAGTTCACTTTTATTACTAATCATTCAAAATTGTCTTAATGATAATGCTTTTGGCATTTAAAATTTAATTTCCTTCCGGAACACCATTTAGAATTCGTAGCTATTGCTGAGGGACTCATTTTGTGAAGTTCTGAAACTAGAAGCATTCCATGTCGTAGTAGATGTCAGTAACATATTCAATACATGACCATACATGGTACTTATGTACTGCACGCTCCAAATTTTCTTCATGTGGGAAAAGCCATATCCCCGACGTATCCAAGTTCGTGTTTCTTGTGATAGCCTTTTTATCATAGAAGAATGGGACAAATTTTCTTTTGGGAAATGGCGCAAAACACGTTAAACTTAGGAGAATCTCCGCCGTGATCTGCTATGATATGTGTATCCTAAATTCTTCGTATTCTGACGTTGTGACAGTTCAGTTTTCCATTTAAATGGAAGACAGCATCGTTACTGAACACTAAGATTAATGGAATTTTTTTCTTCCGTCTTCATGCTCAGGTTGAAATCATAGACCTACACAAGTTTTTGTTTACAGCCGACATGTAGTGCTTTAGTCCTGTGTGGTTTAAAACACAAATTTGCCGCAAAACACAACAGACCGATCGTCACAAATGAGTTCCCCAATTTTTCTTAGCGACATCATCTTCCTAAGGCACTGTCAAAGGTTTGCGGTCAGTGCATTGATTGTTCCGGAGTAAACTCTGGTTGATTTGTATTAATACTGAGACGTTTCTGACCCAGGAAATTACGAAACATGTCCAAAAACATAGGCGCAGTGGCTATGTTACAACCCAGGACCTTCCCAAAGAAGACTCTGGATGCAACAAGAAGTTCAGTACAATATGAACTTTGAACATCACGTGATTACATATTACCCTTGACACCCTGAGCTTATATTCTCCGGGGACGGCGGTCCCCTGAAAAAGGCTGAACGGTTGCTAGGCGAAATATTATGGCAAGAAGTCAACATGACCCGGTTGCAATCCCGAAACATCATAGAATGAAGTGGATGTAGTTTGGAAGACTGCTTTTACCGCTCAGCAATTCGAACATCTCATTAAAGTTTCTTAGATCGCCGCAGAAAATTTGGTCTTGCTATCAGTCTGTGGGAAAGTAACATCATGCAGCAGGCACAGACATTCTATAAGGTAGCGCCCACTGCTTGTCTGTCAGCAGATGGCGCAATAGCACGAAGGCCTGAGTGTGAACCGGTAACTATACTCAAAGTAGCTGGAGGGCTGGAAAGGTGGAGAACGACCAGAAACGGTTCGGCCTAGTCAAGGCGGCGAATCGGCTAATACGACAAATGGCTGACAACAAAATAACAAAATTCAAGAACCACAACTTATAGTAGTCAAATAATACCATACAATCTAGGCAGATCGCGAAAGTTAAACAAATTAATTTCCGAAATTTAAAAATATTAGCAGAGTTACATCTGTATGCAAATCTAAATATTATCAATAACCCATGTAACAATTAACAGCACACAGTGCTTCGAGGTGCAACCTCTAAGTGTCTAATATCAAATAAAGTTTACTACTTAAGAAAAAATGTGCTTTAATTAATTAGGTTGATGCGAGTCTACCAGAACGTTGAGCAGTATACACGAACACGTATCATGAACACAGCATGGTGTAGCTCGTTCAGTGTCTAGCTCTCGACTATTCTCTGTGTTTAAATTTAAGACTTCTTTAGTTTAATTCATCGTTATTAATCTGGTCATTAATAAAGACTCATGACATTCAAATGACAAATGGAAAACTAAGTCAGCATCCTCCTTTTCTTCAAAAACGCGTTTTGAGTGCTACTGTGTTCCCGGCACTCTGATGCTCGTCCCTAGACGTGATCCTGGTGCCACACCATGAACAGACATTCAAGCACGCTTCAGCAGATGGCGAACAGTTTTTGTGCCGCACTGTACTTTCCCCTGGAGCTCCAAAATTAGAAAAAAATACGAGAAGTAGTTTTTGTTGACTACAATTCTACTGGGTGGAAACCTAACGCTGCATTTCTGAACTTTCATTATCACATTCGTGTTACTTGAAATAAAAACTTTCCTATCGCTGTTTTCTCGAAAACAGAAATTTTTGAGATCTGTGCTGTATACACAATAAAAGCTGATGATTGTAAAGAAGAAAACAGCTACGAGCCGCCTTTAATAACTCAATTTATGTACACAAGTAACGGTGCTAACCGTTCCAAATCGACAGGTTCATCTACAGATGCATGTTCGCGGTTACATTACATTTGTTGTTGCTTACACTATTTGTTTAAAAAAAACAGCCAACGACTAATGTACACCACAACGAAAGAAATATAAACTTCAGCAGTCGTCTCAAGACGGACCTGTTGGTTTGAAACCGATAACGGTGCTATTTGTGTAAAGAAACAACATTATTGACTGTGTCAAATTGCTGTTCTCTTGTTTGCAAGAATCAACTTGTACAAACTATCTGATTGACACGTAGACACAGTCAGTATCATGGTATAGCACTTTTTGCAAAGTACACATTTTCTAATTTCACTCACTGTATTTTCTCTGGTCCGCTGATTTCAAGCATTTTTAAAAACCATTGAAGTGTATTTTAGTGATCAGCTACTGATTTTTGGAAAGTTGTGGCCTTCCAGGTCTTCATATCTTCCCTTCATTTTCTACGAGAACACAGGAAGACTGTAAGGTCATTAGAGACGGAACACAAGGTCTAATAACTTTCAAGGTTGAAGTAGGAGGTCGGTCGTGGTCTTTGGAAGGAACCGTCTCGGTATTTGCTAGGCATAGTTTAGGGAAATGTTGATGACCGAGCGCTTGAAACCGTCACCCTACTGTACAGGAGTTAAATTTGCTAACTCTCGCTCACACTCGCAAACTTTTTCACAGAACGCGTTCTTCAAATAAGCTAGCATAGCTACGCAAACCATTTTTCATTGATTAAAGTAATTTGCTATGCACGGAATGACCGGGTGCATCGGGTGCGAGGCGGACGAAGTATTTTGACTACAGTATATTCAAATTCGGTCGCTAGGATACTGACAAAGGCCTGTGTCCAAAGTAAATAAAGAGGGTTCGCTGTTGTAACGTATTAGATGAGTCAGTTAAAACCTAGATTTCACTGGATATATGGTATTTTGTTTTCACAATTTAAGTGGCGGTTTTTCAGTCTCGGTTGCAGATAAATACACATTTCCCCATTCTTTGAAAAAACATTGTGGCCTTTTCCGCATTACCCGCTGGGAGGGTAGAGTTACTATCGCTGTATGAGAGAATGAGTGAAGAAGTCTAATTAAAATCGTCCACTAGTACACTGTTCGGCAGTGGTATTCACACAGGAAAATATTACCCCTACTGCTACAATGTGAATTACTCTTGTGTAGTAGCGTTTCAGTTAACCTACTCGGTGAATAGATGCCGTTTTACGTTCCTCTCTCAAAATGAAGTTATATTCAGTCTCAAGTGAATGCAATGGGGTTCCAATTCACTATACCTCATGAGATCATCAAAATTCTTTTGCGCCAATTTTTGTCTGAAACTACAAGTACACGTGTTAAATGAAAAGAAACCGTCTCCCATATGATTAATGAAGTTAAAGTAAAATTTACTTACATTCTATTTTATCATTCCAGTGAATTAGCAGACATTCATTATTTATGTTTTCTTGTAAGTTCTTCCATACTCAGTGCTCCTTCCTTGTTAAGACTTTGCGAGGAAACCCATTTTCGTCCAAATCTGACAGCAGACAGCACATTTCTCCATTCAAGAAAACGAGAGCATTCTTAAGAATAAGAAATTAATACATCCCCATATCAAAGAATAATTACTGTTTTCTCGCAGTTGCTTCTACGATACAGTTTTTTTAAAGGCTCCTTTAATCATAACATATGGCAGTAGTCTCGTCTGTCACGCATCGTTTATCTCTTCTCTTCGCTGGTTGCAGTGTGAAAAACGAAATAAAATCAATTTTAACTAGTATTTCTTCTCTACGTAAAAGTAGAATGCTTTACTTAAATAGTATTTGATTTATGTGCTTCTAAGACCACCATTTACGAATCTCTTGATAAGGATATGCAGAGACAAAACAGATTTTATTTACACATATATTCTGGGAAATGGCCACCACTGTTAGTCCTTCGGGATCATACAATTTATTTAATAGTTCATGGTAATCATCATCATCTTCCTTTCAAGGATTGGGCTGTTGCCAGTTTCACACTCAGAAACTAAATCACTTCCATCTTTTTCGAGGTCGTCCAATATCTCTTTTCCCATGCCGCCTGCAGTTTAGGATCTTCTGTGGAATTTTGTGACCTGGCATTCTCATGAAGTGTTGTCTCCATGCTTCAAGACATATTTTTAAATTTTTCGTTTATGTTGATACGTTCATTTGTAATCTTGTTTCTTATTGTGTAGACCTTCATCTTTCTTAGAAACTTCTTAACTTTATATCTGCTGTTGGATGTTTTTTTTCTTTTTTTTTTTTTTTTTTTAGCCAGCTGCCACGTCCATAGGATAACACGGAAACCACCATTACTTTTATAGAATTTCGTTATGGTATCTTTCTGTACTTTATGGCCCAGTGTTCTGGTCATGGTACCACTAACAGCTGGAATTTGTGTATTTTATTTTCAACATCACAGTCAAAATCAAAATTTATAGCACAGCCTAAATAAGAGATCACAGACTCTTGTTCTAAAACTGAATTATCCAAAACTATTCTTCATCTGGCTGTTGTTGCTGTGGCTGGATACTTTCCTCGGAACGCAATTACTTTTGTTTCTTTTCTAGAAATTTTAAATCTGTAGTTTTAGCAAATTTCGCTCACCTGGTATACTGATCTTTGGAGGTCGTGTTCATTCTTTTTAATGGTAATGATGTCATCAGCAAACAAAATTCCATTCAGGTATTCGTCATTCGTTATCTTAATTCCTTTGTTGCTGACATTAACAGCACCCAAGATGGATTTAACTGTACAGGAGTACTTGTAACGTCCATGGTATAGTGTATCCAAAAATAATTTACAACTACAGAAAATAACTTTTACAACTTAATCGTCTCTTTTATGGGCGTGTGTATACACATCTTATATCTGTACAGATCTTTTAAAACATGCGAGTACATCTGTAAAAATCAAAATATCTTTAAATATATTATAAAATACACATTAAAATTCTATACAAAAATGCATTCGGAAGTACCATTTTAACTGCTTATCTTTCAAGCAATATGAGTACGTCTACCAAAATTAAAATATCTCTCAAAATAGATTCTAAAAATACATATTTAAATATGTCTATAAAATGTACATTCAAAACTATCGTTTTTAAAACTGTTTCTTTTATGATATTACGGTAGATACAATATTTTGATTGTTTATCTGCAGCACTTCATTAAATAACTGGAAGAACGCATGTAAAATTAATTCGTTTTATTCATTTAATAAATTGTGCTGGTTTCTCTTCTTTTCCACGAAAATTTCCAATTTTTCCAAAACATTTAACAGAAGACATTTAGCTGCGATGTCGATAATTTTCATAGTCTTGTATCTTACATAATGTGTGTTTAGTAGTTCTCAAATGTTCAACCATTGCTGTACAATTTGTAATTATAGACATTCGAAAAAATAGCATTAAGATACAATTACCAATGAACTGATATAACGATATTCTATCACACTCTATTGAAAAATATTAAACGAAAAATAAACAATAATGTAGGAACCCAGCAGAAAAGAGAAGATATTTTACACTTACATAGAAAGTTCCTATAATAGACTGCTCTGCAAGATGTTTCCGAAGACAGAAAGTGGTATCATTTCGAATGTACAGTTCTCTTGTACATGCATCTATACTCAAGGAAAACGTACTTAAGGACAAATGCGGTAATTCAAGAGTATATAAAATGAATTGCCAAAACAGTCAGAGACGTACATTGGGTGGAAGAGCATTTAAAACACATTACAAGGAACACTGCAATTTAAATTCAAATCTTAGAGCATTGGGTGAACATTTGAGAACAACTAAATGTATACTAGATGAGAGGCAAAATAGTCTGAAAATTATTCACACGCAGGTGAAGGTCCTTTGTTAAATGTTTTGGAAGATCTGGAAGTTTTCGTAGAAAAGAAGAAAATCCCACAGAATTCATGAAACGAACAACAATAATTTATTTTACTTCAGCTCTTTCAGTTTTCGATTAAGTGCTTTAGATTAATACCTGCCATATTACCCTAACAGAAATATTCTTAGGAACAGTAGTTTTGAATGTATTTTTGTATAGAATTTTTGAATATGTATTTTATGATGTATTTTGGGTGATAATTTAATTTCTACAGATCTACTCATATTTTTTGAAGTATGTGTACAGTTATCAGATGTCTATTCACTTGTCCGTAGAAGAGACGATTAAAATGATAATTTCGTCTTCTGTAGTTGTAAATTGTCTTTGAATACAGCATAATACGGACGTTACAAGTACTCTTGTACAATTAATTTCATCTTTGGTGGTGTCAATGTAAGCATTTTCTACTCTACTTTAAACGTACTTTAAATGTAAGTTTAAGTAGAATAGTACAGCGAGTTTAATTTTTAAAGCTGTCAGCCATCTTTAAACTTAATGTTGTCAGCCAACATTTAACATAAGTTACGGTACCAAGCTGAAAGTAGAATATATACTTTACGTAACGCCATTGTAAGTTTTCCGTAGTATCTCAATTTTTATCTCTTACATTGTATATTCAGATTATGTGCGTGTTCATTTGAAGAGCGAAACCGGTCAATAAAAAAATATACAGTGGGCTTCTGACGGTTTCCAAAGCCTTGTTATTCTTTCATTTATGAAGATTTATTCATGAATCTTCCTGCTCATTTATCATTGACTGAAATTGCTGCTCCAGCACTAGCTGGCTTTCTTTGTGGGACGCCATTGCAATTATCCAGTAGTCTGTCAAATCTTTTGTTCCCCTCACTTTTTTCTTAGTTACCTGTCATTGAGTCCAGGATATAAACTGCTTTCATTACTGGTCATACCTCGAACATTTCACGTTACCAGAGGCACATAATCCGTAATGCCAATTCATTTCTTCTTTAAGTTTTTTTGGTTGTTACCGGTCAGTCTAGTCCTGTATCCGAGGCTGTTTGTGAGTTTACCAGTAATTTTATAATGCCTTGGCTGTGTTACGAGTGCTGCGCAGGTTAAGTCGTGTGACGGTGCTGACACCTCTAGGTATCACGACCTGCCTGTTTTTCGTGAGATGATAATTAAATCAAGACCCTAAGCTGTCGACAGGCGTTGACGTACATCGACGGGGACAGTTGAAAATGTGTGCCTCGACCGGGACTCGAACCCGGGATCTATTCGTAGTGCCCCTCCCCATTACACTCATTACTCGCGGTGGACAATCTTGCCGAGTTCCGTAAGAGTTACGGCAATGCTTGTGCATCCGCACAGAAAAGGGTCAATGGCCGATTAGTCTTAACTATATGAAGATGGTATCTGCTATTTCGGACATGTCCGAGTAACTAATTATGATTTCATTCAAGAGAGCTGCACGGTCACCGATGGTATCCGTGGGACCTTCTTCATATGCCTGTTTTTCAGTCGAATTTGTCTCTCATAGGGAAGCTGACGTTACCTCCCCTCCCGAACCATCCCTGCTCTATGTCTTTGGACGCTCTTTGCCTGGCTCCTCAATCGGGACCACTAGGGCTTGGATGACCCAGCTTGTAGCTACGCTACCGCCGGAATAGCTCTTGACTTTGTCGAAGCAAGCAAGGTCCGCCGCCGGGCACTGAAGATGCATCATTTGTGAAACCTTTTCCATTTTCACCCATTAAAGCTGCTGAGCATATACGTAATGCTGAGCGACTCGTCCCTTTGATGAAAGGACACAGCAACGATATGGTTGTATGAGTACCTGGTTCTGCTTGACTGTCTGACGTGGGCGGGTAGGAAAGACAAAGGTGGAGACGTTGCAGATCTAATGGGGATCCCCAGGAGATAAAGACTGGACCAGTCACAATCGACGATCTGTGACTGGAAGGATAGGGAGACCCACATCAGCTGTGGTGTAACTCTTGAAATGGATTTCGGACAGTAATATGCGAACGGAATTGCTTCAAGTGGGTGATACACATCTTTTTGAAGCGAAGGTAGAACGAATTTCACGAAGAAGAACACATGTTGAACTGTTTTCATCTCCGTTGCCAAATCACAATATTACGTATATCATGGAGATAGACATTTCTATTACCGATGTTCTGTACCGAAAATTTATATTCAGCGAGTACAGCTTGTTCAGTCAGCGATGAGTTTCATGTCGGGACATTTAAGACGCATGAAGATTGTGCTGGTAACTAAAGCCTTGCTGTAACTGTTGTGGACTGGCAAGACAGTCAGTCCACAGTGACGGGTAACCGAAAGGTACGCGCTTAAACTCACGCCGGCTGGCGTGAGGTCTGAAACAGGATACGTAATGAATGCTATAAGGAAAAGTACGTAGCTACTGGAATACTTAACTTTAATCTACATTTGTAGACGTCGGTCTTGTTACTGTACATGCTTCAGTAGATACATAGCAAAGGATAATTGGCGCCTTGCTAGGTCGTAGCAATTGACTTAGCTGAAGGCTATGCTAACTATCGTCTCGGCAAATGAGAGCGTAATTCTCAGTGATCCATGGCTAGCAACGTCGGCTGTACAACTGGGACGAGCGCTAGTAAGTCTCTCTAGACCTGCCGTGTGGCGGCGCTCGGTCTGCAATTACTGACAGTGGCGACACGCGGGTCCGTCGTATACTAGCGGACCGCGGCCGATTTAAAAGGCTACCACCTAGCAAGTGTGGTGTCTGGCGGTGACACCACAGTAACGATAACCTCCTGAAGGTGCAGTGAGAGCACCTCATTTTCGCAGCCTTCCCTGTATGTTTGTGTTGCTCATGACTGTATGTCATGGCGGCTTGTAGCGCGGTCTGGACCTCTAGAAGCAGAAGACAAACTTAGTAGTGAACTCAGTAGAGCCAGCCGGAGAACGAAAGTACATTCCAAGATTATTTGTCAGAATTATGCAAGGGGCAGCCACTCCAGAGAGGAATTGCTGCTAATCAGTCAATGTGCCACGCCATGGTTAGTGCAACGGCTTCTGTTTAAGCATATAGTCTCGCCTGCACGAAGCAATGACATTACAATTGAAAATGTCCGTTTATTACAATTAAATCATTAACGGAAACACTTATATAAGATATGACAGCTAAAAGTAGACGAAGATGTCGACAATTTTACATTCTAACTGTAAGGCACTAAATTCGTTTGATAAGTTTCCTAAAAATTCATTCATTATTCTTCCATTTTTGGTAGAGGTTTCTCATTATGAAAGCACTGCCTTAATTATTAAAAACCTTTGAAAATCCAAGATCACACAAAATATTTTTTATTCAATTCAACCGCTTTCAACAGTCTTGGCTGTCATCTTCAGGTCTTTAATATTTTCTTGTGGTAAAACATGTTCATTTGACGTTGAACCTCATGCACAAGATGTCGAGTGTTGTGTCTAGGCAAGACAGCCTAGACACAATGAGAGGAAGCCGAAAGGCACACGCTAAGCTAAAGCCGGATGCGTGAGGTCTGAAACAGGATACGTAATGAAGGCTATAAAGAAAAGTACGTAGCTTCGGGAATACTTAACTTTAATCCATCCTTTTGGTACATCTGGAGATTGTGGCGATACAAGTGAGACTCTTTAGAATCATGCAATGTTACTAATGGCGCCTTGCTAGGTCGTAGCCATTGACTTAGCTGAAGGCTATTCTATCTGCTCGGCAAAGGAGCGAGGCTTCGTCAGTGTAGTCGCTAGCTACGTCGTCCGTATAACTGGGGCGAGTGCTCTTCCGTATCTCGAGACCTGCCTTGTGGTGGCGCTCGGTCTGCGATCACACAGTGGCGACACGCGGGTCCGACATGTACTAATGGACCGCGGCCGATTGAAAGCTACCACCTAGCAAGTGTGGTGTCTGGCGGTGACACCACATCGAGTGCATAAAACGCAGCACATTATAAACGTTTTTCATTGTTAAAATATTTAAAAACGCACAGCACCTTGTACAAGGGACTATGTCCAAATACATATGCTTATGGATATGGCCTTTTGGACAATTTGCTGCCTGTTTTTAAATATTTAAACGAAGACATAACTGTATATTCGAAAAAATTATGCACTGAACTATACTGCCACATTTTGATAGACTTAAAATGCAGCTTCATGCAACATTGATTAAATGGTAAATGAAGAAAAATACGCTAGTCAAGCGTTGTACCGGATGGCTGGATTTGATGGAGTTATGCTGTCGTCATCACATCGGCAAGAGGACGAACGGCAATTGATACGAAAACTATTTTACAATTATGATATTACATATCGATAACCTATAGAATTATAACATTCCTTATAGTTAAAAGTATTACAGCATACAAATATGTTCCATCATTGTCGCAAATCGCTTCAAATTAAATATATAAATCCCGCTATCATGAAGATCCTTACAAATCGTCGCGCAGAGTGGCAGCCAGGTTTGGGGCGCCATGTCACGGACTGCGCAGCTCCTCCCACCCGAGGTTCGATTCCTCCCTTCGGGAAGGGTGTGTGTGTTGTTCTTAGCATAAGTTACTTTAAATAGTGTGTAAGTCTAGGGACCGATGACCTCAGCAGTTTGGTCCCTTAGGAATTCACACATACAAACACACAAACCCACAAATCGTGTTATGGGACCATTGCTTTTCACAATATGTATAAATGACCTAGTAGATAGTGTCGGAAGTTCCATGCGGCTTTTCGCGGATGATGCTGTAGTATACAGAGAAGTTGCAGCATTAGAAAATTGTAGCGAAATGCAGGAAGATCTGCAGCGGATAGGCACTTGGTGCAGGGAGTGGCAACTGACCCTTAACATAGACAAATGTAATGTATTGCGAATACATAGAAAGAAGGATCCTTTATTGTATGATTATATGATAGCGGAACAAACACTGGTAGCAGTTACTTCTGTAAAATATCTGAGAGTATGCGTGCGGAACGATTTGAAATGGAATGATCATATAAAATTAATTGTTGGTAAGGCGGGTACCAGGTTGAGATTCATTGGGAGAGTGCTTAGAAAATGTAGTCCATCAACAAAGGAGGTGGCTTACAAAACACTCGTTCGACCTATTCTTGAGTATTGCTCATCAGTGTGGGATCCGTACCAGATCAGTTTGACGGAGGAGATGGAGAAGATCCAAAGAAGAGCGGCGCGTTTCGTCACAGTGTTATTTGGTAACCGTGATAGGGTTACGGAGATGTTTAATAAACTCAAGTGGCAGACTCTGCAAGAGAGGCGCTCTGCATCGTGGTGTAGCTTGCTCGCCAGGTTTCGAGAGGGTGCGTTTCTGGATGAGGTATCGAATATATTGCTTCCCCCTACTTATACCTCCCGAGGAGATCACGAATGTAAAATTAGAGAGATTCGAGCGCGCACGGAGGCTTTCAGACAGTCGTTCTTCCCGCGAACCATACGCGACTGGAACAGGAAAGGGAGGTAATGACTGTGGCACGTAAAGTGCCCTCCGCCACACACCGTTGGGTGGCTTGTGGAGTATAAATGTAGATGTAGATGTAGATCGTCATGTAAAATGTAAAACTACTATGTATAAACGTAAACATAACTGTACTTAACGATTACAAGACTTCACGTTCACTACCGCTGGTGACTTACAGTGAACTACCATGTATGTCAGCCTGGCTGCACTGTGGCAGTTGAGTGGATTATCATCCTGTATACAGCACAAAACATAATTCCATTTACCTGTTAACACATTTTTAAAGACTATTTTCATTTAAATTAATATATAATACGAATCAGAGAAATGTGGATATTAAATGTACAATTAAAGGATATAGCTATGACAATTTTGTAAGGTAAAAATGTCTAGGACGTGTATCAGGGAATGAAGCAGTTACTGAGCTCGAAATATGTTAAATGTAGACAAGAACTTAAATAGAAAATTATATTCAAGGGAGGATATCAGTAACACTGTGTAATTTGTGCCACGTTTGTAACATATCTGAAGCCCACCGCTATGTTTCGCTTTTCTGATTTTAATGCCAAACAATGTATTTTTTAATAGTTTAAAAACAATAAATACGCAAAATATTATAAAAGATCGATGTTAAAAACAATAAAAAAACCAATGTTACGTAATTTTAAATATAGTAATATGTACATCTACAACCCATACGTTGCCCGAGATCTAGGTTACACAGTGCTGATGTGAGTGGAACAACAATCATCATTGTCTATCTCATAAAAATAGATACATTAAAACGATGTTGACTTGTACCTACAATTTATACAGAAAATAATATAAATCTAACAAGCACGGCGAAATATAAAACAAATTTCAACAACAATGCCGTGCTTAAACTAGAGTACACTGTCCTTTATTACAGAATATCAAGGCCGGTTTAGCATATTTATTTTATCCAAATCAATAATCCGAAACTATTATCAAATATTTTTTCTCAAAAAGTGACAGGGACCGAACAAGTGTTACATGTCGTCCAACGACATACTTTAAATCAAGAGAAAGATACAACTCCTATATTCAATAAGATGCAGGAGAAACTCAGGAAGCAGGAAACGGTTCGGCCACATTTTATGATGGAAAATAGTCTGTGCTGCTCTGGGAGGAGAAATCGTGGGGATAAAACAGGTTTACGCAAGGCTTTATTATATCGGTTCCCAAGTAATACCACAAAACTTTACGCAAGGATTTATTATATCGGTTCCCAAGTAATACCACAAAACCCTTTCAGACGGTCACCTGGGTACCCTTAGACCAGGATGAAAGTTAGGGAGCACTTTGTCTGGAGGGGTATGGACAGGCAGATGAGACATCTCGTACCGAGCTCAAAGACGAGTGTAATTAGTAAGCCGGCATCGGATACTCACCACGGGATCCTAGCATGAAGTAACTAGTCAGCCTATGGAGAAGACGTATGTCAATCATGTGGGGCCTTTCCCACTTACACGACAGGAAACCTTTACACTCTTGTTTGCGAGGATGCATTTAGCCTTTATGTCTGCTGATCACGAATGGTGATACTACTTCCCAAAGTACTACCAAATGCCCTCGGTCGATGTTTGGAACTTTTCGCCCATGTAGGTTTTAGTTTGTGATAATGGTCCGAACTTCACGTCTGCTGTTTCTCGAAATTTCTGTTTTGAAACTGGCATCAATCACACCTCAGCAATTTGCAGTAAGAGACAATCGGCGTTTCCGTGCGACCCTCATTGACTCTCACCAATCTGATCATACCTTTTCGGATCGCTGACTTTTCGGTTAGGATAAGCATTCAATGCTGCTGTGTATGAGGCTCATATTAAACACCAGCTGCCCTGATGTCTGCTTTCAGGCCAGACTCTACTTTATCTCATTTACGGACGATCAGCGACCTTATTCATGGGAAATGTGATCTGTACAAGTTAGAGTTAACTGGAAGAGCGTGATGAATAACGTTACACTCGCCAATGAGAAGCAAGAGCCCTTCTATAATGCTGTAGGCGGCAGAACTCATGGTTTGGATTAAGTACTTTGGGTTGATCAGCCATGGGGAAGATAAGGTAATGAGGAAACTTTTTCCTAGATTTTTGGATCCGTAGCAGGTTTTGCGCTTCGTGACACAGGTCAGCTTGCTCGTTAAAAATCCCAAGACTAAGCAGAATGTTTGAGTTTGCATTTTCGAAACTAAGGCCTTAGAAGAGAGTGGAGCTTTCAATAAGTACCAAGTTATTTGTTGTGATTCTTGAGTTTCTCCCGGCGTATTTGATAATCAAAATATCCACGGGTGTGCTGCCGGTCTATAGTGTCCAACGGGCACAATATTTCGGCGATCATACATGTCGCCATCATCAGGTGAACTGACGGACTGAGCTCCTGTGAACGTGCCGGCACGGAGATCCGTACGCTATGGCTGCTCAGAGGGAACTGAGCAGCCATAGTGTACGGATCTCCGTGCCGGCACGTTCACAGGAGCTCAGTCCGTCAGTTCACCTGATGATGGCGACATGTATGATCGCCGAAATATTGTGCCCGTTGGACACTATAGACCGGCAGCACACCCGTGGATATTTTGATAAGTTATTTGTTGGTCTTGTGCTGAAGGTAGTCTGCTCAGAAATGTACATTCCCTTAAGCTGCAAATGGAACATGTAAAGATGTAGCATGTAACGCGTTTGGTTCATGGTAAACTAAGTCTGTAAGCCCCCCTCAGAAATGGGAAGGGGAGGGGAGGAGGAGTTTCGCTTAAACACAGTGCAACGACCTTTAACCGGGACACAAGTGTTTCCATGTTAAGCTTGTGTAGTTGGTACATGGTGCCAGTGGGTCGAAAGCTTATCTCTAAAGGATTCGTAGAAGTTCAAGAGTTCTACCTCTTCGCGGACCTAAGTGTGGGGAGGAGGATGGGTAGGTGTGACAATTCATTCGAACACAGACGTGAGCAGATTTCGAAGCCCAGTCAACCACACCATCAAGCCAGTGTGAGCTGCCAGAGGAGTTTCCATGTCGGCCACAGTGGTCGAGAGGACGCTTCGCGGCCGCTTTGGCGACGCTTCTGCCTTCTCGTGTGCTCTCGGCTCCTGTGTGGCGGCCAATAAGAGAACAGCGCAGAGACAAACCGGATTGCATGGGCACGTATTGCTGGATGTGGCAACATGTCGCGAACTCAGAAAGATTAACAGATCCTTTAGCCAGAATATAATGCCGCGACATTGACCTTTCAGTTTCTTTTCTCTTTATGCAGTGTTTGACTTGATGAAGGGTTGAGGCTTGTATGGTGGCATGCTGCATTGAGATACTGATGCTGTGTTTAATTACATAAGGTGAAGGTGTACACCACCGACTGTGGGAGTCTATCATTAGTTAACATTGAGGAGGCTCGTGTCACCTTGTGTTGCCTGTTTTATGGGAATCACTTTGCGTTAGTTCAAGAACATTCAGCAGTGTCTGTTGCTTCTATGGTTCATTTTGATTGCCGTTAACTATGCTGGGCCTTTTATTTGAATCGAGGTTCTGACGCGTTAAAAGTTCGATAGATCTGAAATAATTTGAGTAACTGTTAACTTGTGAGCATTATGAAGTGTTATTCTTCTAAGGGAGTGTGGACATCATGTTACTTCTTTTAATTTGATTTGTACTTGATCTTATTTAAAAGATTTAGAAAAGTTTGTGCGACTTCCTAAGTAGTATTGTTATGTTTTAAATTATTGTACGCATTGGGGGGTCTCACTATTCATGTTTATCATGAAGTTCCGAAGGGATGTTATTTTGGTGTTATTTTAAATGTTTGTACATGGTTGTAGTATATAGTCATTGCAAAATTATACTTTCTTAGCTCACCACTTGATTGGGTGTTCATTTTAATACGTTGTGGTTTGAATTGTATAATAAAAATTTGTTATGTATGGAATGTTTTTACGCACACCTCTTGAACCCAGCACCACCATCCCTGTACCGTCACAGTTACTAATGACGTAGGATAGTTAGCGTTGTAAGAACCTGACATTTTCGTTTCATGTACTGTGTTGTGGTCGCTTGGTGGACTCAGTAATTGCCGTATTTTGCAGCAAACACCTCTTAATGCATTAAGTCAACCAGACCAGGCCCAGTACATCAGTGCAGTCACCCTACCGGAACCAGACGTGTTACCAACATCCGAGACACTACTTCGACGTTACGAAAGGGCGACTATCACACAATCTAGCTCAATATACAGACTGAATAACATCGAAGATAAGAAAACAACTTAATAATCAAGTCACAGAACAAACCGATTTTTAGTGAAGTTGGAGACAACGATTAGTTGCACATGAAAGGAAGTTAATAGAACATAAAAATGGTATGAAGAGCTGATGGTAAACGAAACTGAGATTTTAAACCTAGACTCATGATATTTTTGAAACAGTTAGTTTCATATCAGTGTGGACTACAAGTTTCGATTTATGACAGTGGGAGTTGATTATAATCTGAAAATACTGCTGAAGGCATTGTCATTGTTACACATAATCCTAACAGTACCCGTCAGAAGATGTATGTGCGGAAATTCAAAACGAGAGCTTCTTCATGGCATGGAGAAGGGCATATTGAAAATTACTGGGAAAGATATGGAAAGTAAAAGTTGTTCAGGGCACAGGCTGTATAGTGGATGTGTAATTACGACCGCAATGAAAACGAGAATACAAAGACATGTGACCAGTTCAGTTTGTGGTAGACTGTCTTAGAAGCTTCCTTGTCGGATAACTGTGAGGCCCATGACGGTGGAAACAGCATAGCCGGTCATGCATGCCCACTACTATGTCTGAGGTATGATCCATGGAGACGTATGGAGAACTGTACATCGCTATATTTCCTGCTCAGAGGACCATTTGTCCGCCACTCTACAAGCTGAAGGTATTTGATTCTTGAATAATGGTATCCAAAACATTATCCATGTTTGGCGCTATGGTATAATTGGTAACAACCAAACTGTAATTCTAGGTTAGCCATGCGCCCTGCACAAGGGTGGTATACGAACTAAGAAATAAGAAAGCACCACACACAGAAGGCGACTACCGCAAAACAGTTAAAATCAGCAAATGCCTCAGTAATAAAGAGTGTATACAAGAAGTGTTGAATCTCTACATCTTACGTAGCACATAAAATACATTCTAATAATTTCATGAATAAATAACAGTACACCATAAGAATCGAAAATCTTGAAATGGCGACATAACCTACAGTACACAGTACCTCAGGGAACTGAATGTTCAACAGTCGCGATACACGATTTCTATGTTCCAGCCTATTCACACCCCACTAGTACACACTGCGTTCGTGTCAAGAATACACGGTGACAGTCCTCAGTTAGATTACTACGGTTTGACAATATTCAATGTAGTTTTAATCTTATTATCCGCATTATTAATTTCTGTCAGAACACATGAGCTTCTCGACTTCTTAATGACTTTCCTTAAAATATTAATCTTTTTTAGTAATCAAGTAAGGTCGGATCCTGACTTATTCTGGCATATCCATATATTTCCCTCTTCCTCTTACACATTATCTTAATGCCCTTATTAATCCATGGCTTACTTGACTTTGTAATGGCTTTTTTGGATGAAGTTTCAGGAAAGTAACTCTCAAATATTGAGACACATTTATGGTGGAATAAATTGAATATGGCAACAGCAACATTTTCTGTGTTTGCTTCTTCCCATTCTACGTTTTCCAGGCTGCATTTAAAGCTCTGTATCCTGTTAGCATTAGCAAACCTCCCTGCCTTGTATGAATCTTCCGGAATCCTGTAAGGTGCTATTTGTGTTATATCTATTAACTGTGCATCATGATCATATAGCCCATTAACAACTGGGTACACATTAATTGTTTCTGCATGAGCACTGTCTATGAAAATGTTATCGATAAGTGACCTACTATCCTGCTGCACACGAGTGGAAAATTTACAACAGATACTAGATTGAAACAACCAAAGATTCTAGCTCATTTTTCCTATCCGTATCTTTTAAGAAATCTACATTAAAATCACCACAAACCACGAACTGCTTCTTTTTTCACAGTAGGAGCTACGAAGCCTGCAGACCACACAGACTCTGCGGGAGACGTAAATATGAGTCCGATGACTTCTTTGATATAAAATTTTACTGAAGTTCTTTCAGTTACAATTTGTATATACCTATGGTTTGCTACACACGTTTCTGAGCATTGATCGAAGAATAACCCAGGCCGATTTATTGTGGCTGTTCTTTGATTTAATCGTCCAAGTGTGGCATCAGTATTAACTCGTTCCGCAAATCATCGTTAACGGCGCAACATAATATTACGTCCGCCGCAGATCTTATTTCCTGCCGACGTCATAATTTAAGTGTTAAATGTGGCTACGATTGCACCCACTGTTTGACTTTTGAGTTCCTTTTTGCCTGTCGCTCAGTGGTGCAGTCATGACCTTGGTCGATAATCCTTGGGCAGCAGTACCTATGGTTTCGAAAGCTTCACATGCATGTGGACAATGCAGTGAGCAACACAGAACTCCTAGGCTACACTCGGCCCACATCGTTCTTCCTCGTGGTAAATCATCCAAATGTTGTCTCCGGGCCATGTAGTAATGAAAAACACCAGCACAGCACTCCTTACCGTAACTGTTCCCTGACTGACACTCACAGTCTTTTCCCGTTCCTTCAGGTGCCTCGTTTTGCGGAAACAGCCCCATTTGGCGCTATAGTCACACTGGCTCCAGATTTTTATGTACGACTGAGAGAGATCTCGCAACATAGTCCCACGCTTTCATTCATTTCCACCGAGTTGTTAATACACTACTGGCCACTAAAATTGCTAAACCAACAAGAAATGCAGATATTAAACTGGTATTCATTGGACAAATATATTATACTAGAACTGACATTTCATTACATTTTGACGCAATTTGGTTGCATAGATCCTGAGAAATCAGTACCCAGAACAACCACCTCTGGCCGTAATAACGGCCTTGATACGCCTGGGATAGACAGAAACAGAGCTTGAATGGCGTGTACAGGTACAGCTGCCCATGCAGCTTCAACACGATACCACAGTTCATCAAGAGTAGTGGCTGGCGTATTGTAACGAGCCAGTTGCTTAGCCACCATTGAACAGATGTTTTCAATTGGTGAGAGATCTGGAGAATGTGCTGGCCAGGGCAGCAATCGAACATTTTCTATATCCAGAAAGGCCCGTACAGGACCTGCAACATGCTTTCCTGCATTATCCTGCTGAAATGTAGGGTTTCGCAGGGATGGAATGAAGGGTAGAGCCACGGGTCGTAACACAACTGAAATATAATGTCCGCTGTTCAAAGTGCCGTCAATGCGAACAAGAGGTGACCGAGACGTGTAACCAATGGCACCCCATACCATCATGCCGGGTGATACGCAATGGCGATGACGAATACACGCTTCCAATGTGCGTTCACTGCGATGTCGCAAAACACGGATGCAACCATCATGATGCAGTAAACAGAACCTGGATTCATCCGAAAGAATTACGTTTTGCCATTCGTGCACCCAGGTTCGTTGTTGAGTACACCATCGCAGGCGCTCCTTTCTGTGATGCAGCGTCAAGGGTAACCGCAGACATAGTCTCCGAGCTGACAGTCCATGCTGCTGCAAACTTCGTCGAACTGTTCGTGCTGATGGTTGTTGTCTTGCAAACGCCCCCATCTGTTGACTCAGGGATCGAGACGTGGCTGCACGATCCGTTACAGCCATGTGGATATGATGCCTGTCATCTCGACTGCTAGTGATACGAGGCCGTTGAGATCCACCACGGCGTTCCGTTATTACCCTCCTGAACCCTCCGATTCCATATTCTGTTAACAGTCATTGGATCTGGACCAACGTGAACAGCAATGTCGCGATACGATAGACTGCAATCGCGATAGGTTACAATCGGACCTTTATCAAAGTTGGAAACGTGATGGTACGCATTTCTCCTCCTTACACGAGGCATCCCAACAACGTTTCACCAGGCGATGGCGGTCATCTGCTGTTTGTGTATGAGAAATTGGTTGAAACTTTCCTCATGTCAGCACGTTGTAGGTGTCGCCACTGGCGCGAACCTTGTGTGAATGCTCTGTAAAGCTAATCATTTGTATATCACAGCATCTTCTTCCTGTCGGTTAAATTTCCCGTCTGTTGCACGTCATCGTCGTGGTGTAGCAATTTTAATGGCCAGTAGTGTATGTTGTATTACTTTAAGGGTGGTAGGACGTGAAACGGGCCGACTTGGAGCAGGAGAGGCATCACAGGACATTTTAATTTCCGGTGTCTATAATTTTACAAATAACTTCATAAAACGTTGTCTGCAACACCAGGAAGGATGCAGGATTCACACTCATTGCAGTGGAAGTTCGAAAACAAAACAAAATTATTTTTTTTACGTGCGAAATTTCTGTATTTTTTCACTTACTAATGGCTGCATTTGTTGGTATACGTACACTTTTCTTCATAAGTTAGAGAGATTCTTCACTGAATTTTGCAAAGCACACATACCATACTCACAGGTGTATGAAACTCTAGAATTTATTTAATTTATGAAAAATCGAATGAACTCTTATATTTCAATTTCATGTTTAGAAAAAACACTACTTTTGTAGTTAATTACCTCACTTTTCACCACAGTTTTTAATAGATTTGGAAAGTTCTAGAGTTTCATACACCTTTGAGTATGGTTTGTATGCTGTGCAAAATTAATCGAAGAATCTCTCTTACTTATGAACAAAAATGTACCAATAGCAACAAATACTGCCATTAGTAAGTGAAGAAAATGATGAAATTTCACACGTAAAAAAAATCATTTCGTTATGTTTTCGAACTTCCACTCCTATGAGAGTGAATTCTGAATCTTTCCTGGTCATGCTGACATAGGTTTATGACTTTATTTGTTAAAGTATAGACAGTGGAAATTAAAATGTCCTGTGGTGCCTCTCCTGCTCCAAGTCGGCCCGTTTGACGTCCTACCCCCTTAAATATCTCTTCCTTAAGTTTTGAAGAGAGGTTTATTTTTCTACCTTAAAATGGAGACGATAACATTTAAATGCGCAACTACATTATAAATAAGTGATAGTGTCTGCTACCTAATTAATATATTTTCGAATATAATCGCTAGATACAAATGATTTTTCGTGTTGTTCGATAGAAGAATAAAGTATACCCATTGACGACTATGAAACATCACCGAAACTTTGTTAAACGCAGAAAATTTTCAAAATATATTCACTAATTCAAGCCAATTTATCCCAATCGTGAATTACTTGGTGATGCTGAAAGGAATAATGCGTTTTGCAGTTGTTGGGAGCAAAAAGCTAGGCTGTGTGGGAGCATCACATTGGGTGCCGTACAGCACCACACCTGCATGTTTGCTGCTGCGTTGCGAGGGACTCCCAGCGGCAGCTTCCGAGTTATAATTCACGCGCGCGACACGGAATGTCCGTGGTGGAAGTAACACAACGCACAGACCCTCTTTTTTGCCTGTAAAAAAATAATAATAATGCACCCAGTGTTCCACGTAGGATCTATCGGCCCCGAGGACGAATATTATTTTGGTCTGCATCCTCATAAAGTCAACCGACTATTTCACGTTCACAGCAACGGTTGCACGTCCGCCTTTGCGTCACAATCCTGACAAATGTACCTCATAAATATTGTGACCGCCCACACGAAAATCCTTTATTGGATGTGGGATACTGGAAGAGGAGCATAGTTTTGCGTGGAATCCGAAGCTACATTCTACTATCGAGAAAACGTGACGCACTTGTAATTCTGAACTTGGCAGTTAATTGAATGATAAATTATTGGTCTCTCAAACATAGGAGTTATACAGCCAACCAGTCGCAGATAACAGTCTGGTACAAACCTAGGTTTAGACACCTACTAAGGATGTCATGAGAATGAAATTTTGAGTAACCACTAATCAACACTTTATTCTGATGAAGACACCCTTGATAGGTGTCGAAAGCTAGGTCAACTGTCTGCAAACGGTTGGCTGTGTAATACCAATGTTTGACAATTGTATACGGTTGCTGAGAAACAGCCATGTTTAAAACTGTTATTGGACTCTGTTGTTTGCGTGATACCGCTGTTACCGGGCAAGAAAAACTCATCCCTAGGTGTGATGCTTAATGAAACCCTCCAATTATGGTTGCAGTTACTTAATAAGTAATGATGATATAGTTTATCTGCACCCCATCTGGGGATTTCCATCTAGGAGGAATATATTTCCCTTATATTTGAACAAAGGCATCTGAAGATGACTGTAGCCGAAACCGGTCGTAGTGAAATGTAAAAATTTATGTGATCAAGACGGACTTATAAAATAAAGTGCATAAAATATGACCAAGGACTCATTTTCAGACTTTATGTCTTAAATTGATAAGGTAAATGTGGGTTGAGTCAGCCTCGGCTGTTCTTCCACGTGATATTTCCTTTCGTACGAGGAGGTGGAATTGAAAGCCGAAATTAGATATCCAAAGGTGAACATTTTCGATTGTTGTCGCGCATTCGAGGTACAAAGTCTGACGTCGACAGTGCCCACCCGGAACGATTAAATGAGGTACTACATTTAAAGTGAGGTATTGTATACGTTGTAATGATTTTTGCTGTTGAAACTCTCCTGAATCCCATAAAATTATACGATGGCCAGCAAAAGAATGTGATTTTCACATAACATTGTCTACAAAACTATTTCATTTTTTTTAAACTCTAATAGTTCATCAGATCAGTAACTTGCAGTTGTGATCAACATTGACTTGAGGGTGTGCAACTTCAGCTCCGATAAATCATACATTCATCCTTCGTGGGAATGCTCTGACAGGATTCACTCAGCCCTCAGCCTTGAGGGACTAACTGAGAAGCTACTTAAAGAAGTAGTGGCAAAACGGCAGAAAGACTGAATTCGCTATGCTGGATCTGTGCCCTCCATAGAACTAATGAATTCGAAATTAGTACTTCATGTCTGAATTATACTTCAGCTAGAAGAGAGGTAATTTTATTGCAGATAATCGTGCAGGGCACAAGATGTGCTCTTATCAGCGATGTTTCTGTTAACATCACAACTGAACAATGTGTAAGTTTTAATAGTGTATGAGGTAGCTAGGACAGTAACTGTATCAAGATGTCGTTTTTGATAAATTACTACGGACTACGTTGTAAATTTTGTGACTTACAGAAGTTTTTAATGGTTATAGTTCATAAAAATTTTAGCCGGTGTCATTTTTAGGCTACTATCTACTTCAGAAATTACTTCTGTAGGTCTGAAGAATGTGCACATCGATGGGTGACCATCCGGTATGCCGAGCGCTGTTGGCAATCGGGGTGCACTCAGCCCTTGTGAGGCAAACTGCGGAGCTACTTGATTGAGAAGTAGCGGCTCCGGTCTCGGAAACTGACATACGGCCGGGAGAGCGGTGTGCTGACCACATGCCCCTCCATATTCGCATCCAGTGACGCCTATGGGCTCAGGATAAGACGGGGTCCGGTCGGTACCCCTGGTCCTTCATAGCCTGTTCGAGAGTAGTTCAGTTTTAGTCAGAACAACGTCCACGTTGTTCGCTAGAACGTTGTAATATCTTCGTTCTGGTATATTTGGGGTGAATGTCTCATCTGGCCCACTTAATACGTCTCAACCGTTTTTTTTTTTTATTTTAGAGGTGGAGCCACACTGACATGATGGCCAACTCGAAAAGTCTACTGCCATCTCTGCATAAGGGTTAATATTCACTAATGTGACCTGTCGCAGGTTGCGGGTACTGCGATGTTTGCGTACGTCTGGTTGAGGTTACCCATTTATACGAGATCATCTGGAGATAGACTGGGTCGAAAGTCGAACGAAGGGTAGCGGTTTGAAGGGCAGACGGGAAGAAGTGCCAAAGCAAGCGCCAAGGGAAAAAACCTCTGCGATTGTTAGGTCGGGTAGTAAGAGCAGTAGCAAATGTCTTGCTGAATGCGATAGGTCATGCAAGGATGGGTTAAGTAAGAAGCGGGTATCATGCAAGCGGATACAATGTTAAGCCATATGTTCGTCATAAATCCTTGACGGTGTTGCAGCACGGTGTGGTGCGGTTTAAGCCGTGAGAGCCCCCTGCCGCGCTGCGTCAGTGGTGACTTCGCGCGGGGGAAGGCCCAGACCGCTTATCGGTGTCTGATGGGCGAGCGTCGAAGCCAAGCGCTCGGAGGTGTGCGGTCGCGTAGCGGCACCACTCCTCACTCGTTGGCTGTGTTGACAGGCGCAGTGACGGCCACGGATTTACTAAATACAGTTTTCCGTAATTCCTTCGCGAAAGAAGACGAAGTAAACATTCCAGAGCTCGAAACCAGAACAGCTGTTAGCATGAGGGACATAAATTTAGATATCTTAGGTGTTGCGAACCAACTCAAATCACCTAAGAAACGCAAGTCTTCTGGTCCGGGTTCCTTTCAGAGTATGCAGACACAATCGCGCCTTTCTTAGCAGTCATACACAACCGCTCACTTGACGAAAGGTCTGTCCCTAAAGACTGGAAAGTAGCACAGATCACACCAATATTCACAAAAGAAAATAGGAGTAACCCATTGAATTACAGACCCATACCAGTGACCTCAATTTGCATTATGATTTTGGAGTATATGCTGTACTCGAACATTATGAATCACCTTGAAGAAAATGACTCATTGATACATAACCAACACGGATTCAGAAAATATCGTTCTTGTGCAACATAGCTAGGTGTTTATTCCCATGGAGTAATGAGTGCTGTCGACAAGGGATCTCAGATCGATTCCATATTCCTAGATTTCCAGAAGGTTTTTCATACCGTTCCTCACAAGCGACCATTAATCAAATTGCGTGCATATAGAGTATCTTCTCACTTTTGTGACTGGATTCGTGATTTCCTCTCAGAAAGGTCACATTTCGTAGTGATAGATGGTAATTCATCGAGTAGAACAGAAGTGATATCTGGCGTTCTGCAAGGTAGTGTCATAGGCCCTCTGCTGTTCCTGATTTGCATAAATGATCTAGGTGACAATCTGAGCAGCCCTCTTAGACTGTTTCCAAATGACGCTGTAATTTATCGTCTAGTAAAATCATGAGACGATCCATTCCAATTACAAAATGATCTAGAGAGAATATCTGTATTGTGCGAAAAGTGACAATTGGCACTAAACAAAGAAAAGTGCGAGGTCATCCACATGGGTACTAAAAGAAATCTGATAAATTTTGGGTATAAGAAAAATCGCACAAGTCTAAGGGCTGTCAATTCGACTAAATATCTAGGAATTACAATTACGAGCAACTTAAATAGGAAAGACCACACAGATAATATTGTGGGCAAGCCGAAACAAAGACTGCGCTTTGTTGGCACAACACTTACAAGATGCGACAAACCCACTAAAGAGACTGCCTACATTACACTTGTCCGTCCTCTGCTGGAATACTGGTGCGGGGTGTGGGATCTTTACCAGGTAGGATTGACGGAGGGCATCGAAAAAGTGCAAAGAAGAGCAGCTCGTTTCGTGTTATCGCGCAATAGGGGTGAGAGTGTCACTGATATGATACGCGAGTTGAGGGTGGCAGTCATTGATACAAAGCCGGTTTTCTTTACAGCGAGATCTATTTACGAAGTTTCAATCACCAACTTTCTCTTCCGAATGCGAAAATGTTTTGCTGATACCCAGCTACGTAGGGAGAAATGATCATCATAATAAAATAAGAGAAATCAGAGATCGAACTTAAAGATTTAGGTGTTCCTTTTTCCCAAGCGCCATTCGGGAGTGGAATGGAAGAGAAGTAGTATGAAAATGGTTCTACGAACCGTCTGCCAGGCGCTTAAATGTGAACTGCAGAGTAACCATGTAGATGCAGATGTTCCCTGTGTTGCGGACGACGTAGCCCAAGCCCTTTAGCGTCCCGATCGCTCTATAGTCCATTCGTCGAAGCAGAGTTGTTCGGAACCGATGGGCTTCGGCGTTCCTGCGGCGGCACCCGTGTTCCTCTTCGGCGTGTCCGTCGCGCTGTGGTTTTTCGCCGGCTGCATGCCACCTCCGTCCGTGAAGACAAGGTGGCCTTAAAAGCTGCCCTGTCTGCGTCCATGGCGGCTTTGAAGGCCGCAATCACCTCCTCTGCAAGGGCCTCCGGCATGGCGCGAATCTCCTGCACTTGCTGTGCAATCGCTGTCGGCCGATCCCCGTGCCACACTCACTGGCGAAGTATTCCGGCCGGCTGTAGGCAGTGGGAGCTGTCTTCTCGCCTTTCGGTTGCGTCTTCGTACGGCAGAGCTTGCGGCACCGTCGTCGTGTCTTCTCGGTTTGTGCCTTGTCTCCAGAGCAGCCGTCGCTGGCGAAAGCCGGGCAGCCACGCCAATTTGCCGCACGAGGCGCGCCGCAGTGATCACAATTTGGCGCCTCTTCTCGTCGTCTGTCAAAGGCGCGGGTGCCGTGCGCACCGGCGCACTTTCGCACCGCGGCGAGATGTGGCAGTATTTAGCCACATCCCCTTCAGCTTGGCACCTGAAGCACTGTGGCATGGGGACCACGTCTAGGGAGCTTCAACGGTCAGAGGAAAGCCTAAGAGCTTCCTCATCCCGAAGATGTCGCTGCCATCCGCTGCAGTTTCCCCTACGACGATGTACAGCGGCGGCCTCTTCTTATTCGCCCGGTTGTGCAACCTAGTAGTGGCACCTCGGAATGCAGCACGTAAAAGCCCCTCTTGGACCGTCTTCATATCACAGATACATGGCAGCCCCCTGATCAGAGCCTTGGATAGCTTCTCGAGCTGTTTCGATGCTGTCACCTTCTCCACAGTGAATGGATCAACAATGTGGGGGACCACAACGCTCTTCAGTGTGCCGTGGTCGGCCACGCTCGCTGCCTGCATCTGGACGATGGCCTCCGAGTCAAGGGACTCTACGCCTACTTCTTCTCTGCAGCAGTTGGCTGTGATGTCATACATCTCTGCCCAAGACACTCTACTGCACTGAATGTACAGAGGGGGGACAGGTGTACAACGTCCGTCGCGCTTCCGCTCCGCATTCCTGGTGGGCTGCAGTGAAGAAGGCTTCTTCTCTGTCTCTGCCTTCTTCTTCTGCCCGTTTCTGCCCATTCTCTGGCGCTAGAACACGACAGTTTTGCCGAGTCGTAATAACGACGCACGGCCATTTGCTTAGCGTCACGCCACAGTTCAAGCACAGCTTCACAGCTGTTCTTCTGGCCATGCACAGGTGGCTCGCTTCACCAGTGATGAGCGCGCCTCCGCTTCTCGAGCGCAACTCGTCTCAACCACGTTATTCGGTAAATCAACTGAGCACTGCTTGTCAACCCCCCCCTTTCCCCACGGCACCTCTTGAAGATTAAGTGACGTGAAGAGAATTATGTTTAATGTATTGATGACGATGATTTTGGATGCGGGGCGCTGGGCAGTATGGTCATCAGTGCTCTTACGAACTATTAGCACTCTTTCCCCTTGGAGATAGGTGACGATGACGACCATGCAAGTTGTTGCCACAGACGTAGTTGCTTATAATGCAATAAAGTCCACCTATCAATTATAAAAAACCGCCATCACGATTTTCTACGGCACTGAAAATCGATTTTTACAATTATTTTAGCTGCCTGGACAACATCTCGAGAACGCTGACCATGCATCCCAGCACTCGAGGGAAGATGTCCCACAGTTCACGAAATTTCATAACCCGTGTTGTACTAGTGTCGGCCTTGGCGTGTGCGATGAAGATGGCCAAACCTCTGGTCAAACTGCACGTTGCCCTTATGCTTTTTATGCAGCACACATGTAGCCAAAAGATGCTGGACCGAAAGTGACATACGCAAAACCCACAGATTGGTGGACACCCACCCCCCACCCCCCTCATCGAAGGAGGAAACCGTGTGTTAAAGGCCCTATGCGCAGTTTCGTAACAGTTTCGAAATTATGTGTAAAGTTTGTTGGAAGTCGCTAGGGTCCTTCATTCTCAAATACTTGATGAATTAAATCCGGATATTTGATCGCCGCTAGTTATGTTGCGTAAAAACAAACACAAAGCTGCTCGCTGTAATACTACGCAAAATATTGAAAATATCTTTTCGTCCCTGGAGGGCGTTAGACATCCAACTTGCAATTGGTACTGCGTTCCGGTTCCCTGTTAGTTTTTTGGGTTGATTTGGAGGATGAGACCAAACAGCGAGGTCATCGGTCTCATTGGATTAGGGAAGGATGGGGAAAGAAGTCGGCCGTGCCCTGTCAAAGGAACCATCCCGGTATTTGCCTGAAGTGATTTAGAGAAATCACGGAAAACCTAAATCAGGATGGCCGGACGCAGGGTTGAACAGCGTCCTCCCGAATGCGAGTCCAGTCCCGGTTACTCGCTTACTAAAACAGACGGTAAGGTCAGAAGTAGAAAGGACTTGCTTGTGTTGAAAGGAATGGACAACAAACTTAGCACCCATTTTGCTTAAGAATACACGAAACATAGGCGATGGGTAATAGGATATTTGCTTAACGTCAGAACTACGAACGACAGAGTAATGATACAGTTGCTAAAGAATCTTCCTATCCAGGAAGTGAGATTCAATTGCACGTCTGAAGCACGGAACTCATTAGAAAGAAGTTGGAATCACTGGAAATCCGGAAGCAAAGGAATCGGAACGAAAACAAAAATTAAGCGGAAGGATAAAATACAAAATGAGGAAGGACATAGAAAACAGAAGAGGAGAAAGCTCTGCCGAAGCCGCTTACCAGAAAAAGGGACAGTTTAGTGGGGCATCTGCTACGAGTTTCAGGAGACGTTGAGCTGACGCTGCAACGAATAGTGAAAAAGGAATATGGTACGGGCAAAACACAGAATTAGATGCGATAGCATCTAACCAGTCGAAAAAAGTCTGACAACTTGTGATGTATCAATGTCGGTCACGTAACTCTTTGCTCCGAGCCTATTTCGTATGTCTCACAACATTATTCCGCAGAGTTTTGTACTTTACCTGGTAGTTACTTTCTGTACTACGTGTCACGTGCCTCAGCGACTCCAAAATTATGAGACTTTAATTGCGTCCGAGGTGTTATTGTGTTGTCTGAGTGACTGGATGATTGACTGATTAAGAACGGTATCTATACTTAAACTGCATAGTACATTTAAATAAGAGACACGATCACAGGTGTTTACCGAATGATTTGACTCATTTTTCTTGCACTCAGTGCACTCTATTACAACAGCCTTAATTTAGTTTCACATTCCTTGCGACAAATGTGTGTCGCATTTGAAGCTGATGGTTTTTATAATGCATTTTTCGAATCTACATTCCTTCCACTTGAAATTTTTTCTACAGCAGCTAATGAGAACGTGGCGTGCACGCCCGCACTTGTCGGTAGTGGAAGACAATTCATAAAACATTCCCCCTTTCACATTCACTAACACTATAGTGACTGCGCTACATACCCAGCCGGCCGCGGTGGTCTCGCGGTTCTAGGTGCGCAGTCCGGAACCGCGCGACTGCTACGGTCGCAGGTTCGAATCCTGCCTCGGGCATGGATGTGTGTAATGTCCTTAGGTTAGTTAGGTTTAAGTACTTCTAAGTTCTAGGGGACTGATGACCACAGATGTTAAGTCCCATAGTGCTCAGAGCGATTTGAACCATTTTAGCTACATACCCATCTACACACTTAGTTCATGACCGAATGTAAACACACCTTACAATGTTACAGTCTCTGCACTCTCAAGAAGCTCGTAGCATCTTCTGGCGTTTATAGATTTGGCTGTTAGGTGCTAGATGTCATAAAAAACGGCTTAGAACCGCTTGCCGCATGAACAATTGATATGGGCCGCAGTTTGACGACTACTGATTTAGAGAATGAGAAAACGATTGGACTCACCCAGCGCTAACTGCGGGGAAACGCAATGGCGAAATTAAAACTGTAGTTCCTGTGAACGTGACGCTGATGGCCGGGAAATAAATCTTCCGTCTTATTAAACGACGCGAGCGGAAAGAAATCTGTACAGCAGCAGGAAACGTGAAGTCGTTTAGCGGCCATAAATGACGACACTGGAAGGGTCCCACCTGTATGCTCAATATTAGCGTACTGGTAGTAGACGTAATTCACAAGGTCCATTTAACAAACGCAGAGCATGGTCTCTAATAAACTGCTGAAGAAAGTAATGGCGCTGCAAACAATTTTACCGATATCTTTATGGCCCCAACTTCTCTGGAAGTAGAATTAAGTTATAGCCATCGTTCCTCGCACTTACAGAAATTTCAAATTAAGTTCCTATTTATGTTCAGCGTATGACACAACGTAAACCAGCGAAAAAAAATATTTTACGCCGTTTTTAGTTATATACTCTACTGGCCATTAAAACTGCTACACCAAGAAGAAATGCAGATGATAAACGGCTATTCATTGGACAAATATATTATACTAGAACTGATATGTCATTACATTTTCAAGCAATTTGGTTGCATAGATCCTGAGAAAACAGTACCCAGAAAAACCACCTCTGGCCGTAATAACAACCTTGATACGCCTGGGCATTGAGTCACATAGAGCTTGGATGGCGTATACAGGTAGAGCTGCCCATACAGCTCCAACACGATACCACACAGTTCAGCAACAGTAGTGACTGGCGTATGTGACGAGCCTGTTGCTCGGCCACCATTGACCAGACGTTCTCAGTTGGTGAGAGATCTGGAGAATGTGCTAGCCAGGGCAGAAGTCGAACATTTTCTATATCCAGAAAGGTCCGTACAGGCTCTGCAACATGCGGTCGTGCATTATACTGCTGAAATGTAGGGTTTTGCAGGGATGGAATCAAGGGTAGAAAAAAATGGCTCTGAGCACTATGGGACTTAAGTTCTAACGTCATCAGTCCCCTAGACTTAGAACTACTTAAACCTAACTAACCTAAGGACATCACACACATCCATGCCCGAGGCAGGATTCGAACCTGCGACCGTAGCGGTCACGCGGTTCCAGACTGTAGCGCCTAGAACCGCTCGGTCACCGCGGTCGGCAATGAAGGGTAGAGCCATGGGTCGTAACACATCTGAAATGTAACGTCCATTGTTCAAAGTGTCGCCAATGCGAACAACAGGTGACCGAGACGTGTAACCAATGGCACCCCATAGCATCACGCCGGGTGATACACCAGTATGGCGATGACGAATACACACTTCCCATGTCCGTTCACCGTGATATCGCCAAACACGGATGCGATCATCATGATGCTATAAAAAGAACCTGGATTCATCCGAGAAAAGGACGTTTGGCGGTTCGTGCACTCAAATTCGTCGTTGAGTACACCATAACAGGCGCTCCGGTCTGTGATGCAGCGTCAAGGGTAACTGCAACCATGGTCTCCGAGCTGATAGTCCATGCTACTGCAAACGTCGTCGATCTGTTCGTGCAGGCGGTTGTTGTATTGCAATTGTCCCCATCTGTTGACTCAGGGATCGAGACGTGGCAGCACGATCCGTTACAGCCATGCGGATAAGACGTCTCTCATCTCGACTGCTAGTGATACGAGGCCGTTGGGATCCAGCACGGTGTTCCGTATTACCCTCCTGAACCCACCAATTCCCTGTTCTGCTAACAGTCATTGGATCTCGACCAACGCCAGCAGCAATGTCGAGATACGATAAACCGCAATCGCGATAGGCTACATTCGGACCTTTATCAAAGTCGGAAACGTGATGGTACGCATTTCTCCTCCTTACACGAGGCATCACAACAACGTTTCACCAGGCAACGCCGGTCAACTGCTTTTTGTGTATGAGAAATCAGTTGGAAACTTTCCTCATGTCAGCACGTTCTAGGTGTCGCCACCGGTGCCAACCTCGTGTGAATGCTCCGAAAAGCTAATCATTTGCTATCACAGCATCTTCTTCCTGTTGGTTAGATTTCGCTTCTGTAGCACATCATCTTCGTCGTGTAGCAATTTTAATGGCCAATAGTGTATAACTAAGGGTAAATTTAGACATATATTCCAAATTGGCTCTTCTACATCGTCAATCGTCAATGGGAAATGTTTTCGTCCAGGCGTGCTACTCATAGTTACGTTGTTTGATACTTTTAGTTACAATTTTTGTTCTAGTCTATGCCTATTTCAAATTACTTTAAACATTCGAAAACAAATAATATACGTTGCCGTATACTGTCATTTCGAGACGAGACGAAAATGGATTGTACTTAGCCAACCAGTTGGAAAATACAGGTTTACGGAGCTTTTACCATGCTTTCTACAGTTTCCGGAATTTCGTACGATGTATACCTGATGTGGGAGTCGTTGACTCTGTCTAGTCGTGCTTGTCATCCACTTAATCATTCCTTAAATTACGTGGTTTAAGGTAGTAGCTCCCTATTGTAAGGTTTTGTCCTAAAACTCTTTATAATACTACATATTTAACAGTAGTAAAATTGTCGAAACCATGGTCCAAATTTAAAATGTATTTTACAACTACCTGTCTCTTATTTACAATCCGTTGAAGCTCTTGCAAGCACCGTTGCAATAGCACAGTCCTGTTTAAATTCTTAGAGACAAAAATCGTATGTTAATTTGCAGGCACAGATGCAGTAGTAAAGTCATGTTTAAATCCTTAGAGACGAAAATCGCTTTAGGTTATTTTTATTTTTTTATGAAACTAATATTAAATATAGCTGCGAGATGTGACATTGCTGTTGCTACACAATCTGTTGTTCTTGTTGTTATTAAAATAATTAGACTTCTTATAATAGCAAGGTAGTTACATTACTGTGAGCGTTTAAAGAAAGATTGTTGAAAAAATGGTTTTCGTTAGATGAATTTTAATTATTTTGATGAAGACCTAACTTATCAACCTTGTGTGAAATAGCTTACTTATATCGGAAAACAATGGTCTTCAGTATAGGCAATAGATCTGCAGAATTTCGTCGTGATCGTGCGTCCGATAGTGATGAATTTCGTGATGGTTTACGAAAACTGATAATGAGTGTAAGATGATGAAATAGTTTCGGCATGGTACTTGGCATGACAAAGATGCATTCTTGGGCTTTTGTAAAATATGTTATTGCGCCACTCATACAACTGGCTATTTCAGCTGTGCCATATTGCACACTATCTACAACTACATCTACATTCACCTGATTACACTGCTATTCACAATAAAGGGCCAGGCAGAGTATTTAATGAACCACTGTGAAGCTGTCTCTCTGCCGTCCCACTTTATAAAGGCGCGCGGGAAAAACGAGCACTTAAAATTTTCTGTGCAAGCCCTGATTTCTCTTATTTTATCGTGATCATCACTTCTCCCTATGTATGTGGGTGCCAATAGAATATTTTCGCAATCGGAGGAGGAAACTGGTGATTTAAATTTCATGAGAAGATCCCGTCGCAACGAAAAACATCTTTGTTTTGTTACTGATTGCCACTCAAATTCAGGTATCGTGTCTGTGACACTATCTCCACTACTTCGCGATAGTACTAAACGATCTGCCCTTCTCTGTACTTTTTCAATGTCACCCGTCAGTCCTATCTGATGCGGATCCCACAACACACAGCAAAACTCCAGAATATGGCGGACAAGCGTGGTGTAGCAGTCTCTTTAGTAGACCTGTTGCACCTGCTAAGTGTTCTGCCAATGAATCGCTGTCTTTGGTAGGCTCTACACACAACATTATTCATGTGATCGTTCCAATTTAGGGCACTTGTAACTGAAATCTCTAAATGTTTAGTTGAATTTACAGCCTTCAGATTTGTGTGACTTATGGCGTAATCGAAATTTAGAGGATGTCTTTTAGTACTCATGCGAATAACTTCACACTTTTCTTTCAAATGGTTCAAATGGCTCTGAGCACTTGGGACTCAACTGCTGTTGTCATTAGTCCCCTAGAACTTAGAACTAGTTAAACCTAACTAACCTAAGGACATCACAAACAACCATGCCCGAGGTAGGATTCGAACCTGCGACCGTAGCGGTCTTGCGGTTCCAGACTGCAGCGCCTTTAATCGCACGGCCACTTCGGCCGGCACACTTTTCTTTATTCAGGGTCAATTGCCACTTTTCGCACCATACAGATATCTCATCTAAACCGTTTTGCAAGTCGTTTTGATCATATGATGAATTTACAAGACGGTAAATGAGAGCATCAGTTGCAAGCAATCGAAGACGGCTACTCAGATTGTCTCGTATGTCGTTAATATAGATCAGGAACAATAGAGGGCCTATAACACTCCCTTGGGGAACGCCTGCTAATACTTCTTTTTTACTTGATGACTTTCCGACTATTACTACAAACTGTGACCTTTCTGACAGGAAATCACGAATTCAGTCGCACAACGGAGGCGATACTTTGTAGGCACGCAGTTTGTACTTCGCTACTGACACTATGCGTGATGGCAGGTAAGGTTTTCTAAACGTTCGCGAGACCCAAACCCATCCATGCGGCAACCACAAGGGATAGTGTCATTCATCTCTCCAATTGGCTGATTTCCAGTCATCCACTTCCAGTCATCATTCTTTACCGAACCTCAAGTGTTGCTTAGCATTGACTACAAAGATGTGGGACTCATGAGGAGCTCCTCGATCGCTGCATCCCATTCCTTGAAACTCACTATGAACAGTCATTGTGCTTGCTGGACTGTTGGTAACGCCTTGGAACTAACTAATGATTCCTTTTGGGAGTTTTTTACAACAATCTTCCGTAGTGCTCGACGGACTCTGTCCTTCATTTTATGAGGACTGCCTAGTCTTGATTTAGTTTGTTTGTTCTTTCGCGTTTCGACTTCACAGTCACATTACCACCAGTCGACTTGGTAAGCCTTAAAAGGCCCTAAATGTCCCTGATGAATACATTATTCAGGTGACTTCCGATGATTATTCCAGTTTCGTAATGGCTGAGCTCTACTTACCGACCGAGTCTGCGCCTCTGCTGGCAACATAATATTTCTCGCCTTCCTTTATAATGGTCGGTCAACCTATCTCCACATTTAGTCTTCAGTTATTTAGTATATAGGACTGTCCGGATACTTTTGATGAGATACTGTGTAAGCATATTGTTTACTATATCACCGCTACGATGTTTGTCACATTAGGCTGATATAGCGTAAATAGGCCGCCCTTGCGCTGAACTGTTAATCTGGACATTATTAGAGTCAATTGACACTGGACGTCATCCGAACGCCACGAAACGCTAAGTAACAGCGTCTTCAAATGGTGCCGTATTCACATTAGACGGAACGTAAAGATGACGTGACACCACTAGGCTCAGTACTGAAAGAATAAGGTAGGAAAATCAGATACCGTCCGTCTTACATCAAGTCAGGATCTGCAGAACTTGAGATAACGGGGGCGAAAGAATCAGCACCAAGCTTACTAAAGCAACAATGTTAGCAGAGTTTAATAATGGCCGAACGAAATTTGATAACGGATGTACTAGGCCAAAGGTTATGCAGCATATTTCTGCACTGCTCAGAAGAGAAAGGACACGTGTACTCCAGTCTGCTCAAAAGACAAAAACTTTTTCCTGAAGTTAATAAAGAAGTACAAACAATTGATATACATCTAACAGGAAACAGAGAGCGCTTTCTTACTTTATTCATTGCGTTTTATTCTATTTCTGAATATCAACGAAAATAGTCGTCAAATTTTTTCCTTCAACATAGGTGACTTTTTCGCTGGTAAAACTTCCAGATATTTTCTTTGTTCAGATATTGTAAAATCTAAACAGTTTTTCGCTTACAGATATTTGGTGTAGCTTGTGAGAGCCCTAAAGAAACCAACGCAGAATGTTATTAAAGCAACACAAACAATAAAATAAAGACTTCGATCTCGCAAAGGAATAAAACCCATTACTATGATATGAGGGAAAACGGTGAAGATAAGTAAACTTTCGACAACACCACTGAAATCTTCATTGTGATCTTGTACAATCGCGGCTACTACAGCTACTGGGTTAATTAAAATATTTTCAAAAATTTTAATGAAGTATGAAAAATGCTAATGTAAATCAAAAAACGTTCTACCGTACTGATTCGGAAAGACCAAAGTATTATTCTCACCTCTCTGCCTATAAAGCTCCGACAGCAGGAATTCGCTATACCGTCGAAAGAAGGCCTACTTGTTAGGCCATTAATGCTCCACGTGGTCACAACTTACCCCACCAGAATTATTTCAGAATAAAAGCTCCTTTTGAAAAGTTCGGCTTAACATAGAAAACTTCAAAATATGAATGAATCATGTAATCGCCTTGTAGCGAGACAACACATTCGCACGCTCACATGCACTCCTAGAAATTACAAGGAAATTTGGCTTCTCGTTATTCCTTAACATATTCAGATCAAAAATAATGACGCGGTACAAACTATTGAAAAGTCTCTTCTCTATGAATGTGCAAAGTTGAACCCGAGTTGCGTTATCATAGTATTAAATGCAGTGAATGCCAAAAGCAATTCTGAATGATCAGTGAAACTCCTGACCGGACCTATGCTACACGTATTTTTGTTACATGTCACGTTATGTCTTACCTTCAATGCCAAAAGCAGTTCTGAATGATACGTGAAACTCTTGAACTGATCTATGCTACATGTGTTTTCGTTATTTGTCACGTTATTTGTTCCCTTCGATCTCGTTTTGTTTACCAACATGTCCTTTAGTAACTGTAGCCAGTTTAATTCGATAATTATTTCGGTAAACACCAAACATCAAACGTGTACTGAACGTAGCAGGAAAGATTGTACTTCACGACCAAACTCAGTTCTAATTATATTAAACGCTTGCCAAACCTAACTGAAAGAAAGAATTCTATGCTGTTCATATAATTTACACACAATAAAATTCTTTTAATCAGTTTTCTTAAGAAACACTAATACTGTTCTTCTGAAATTGTCCTCGTCTATTTAAAAGTTGGTTCAATATTCTGTTTCTCACAGTGAAACAAAGTTGACGGCTGTGTGACAACTCTGAAGCACTAATACGGCTCATCTTGGGCTATTCTGCAGTAGAGGACATTCTGTGCTGACATCACAATGCAGCTGTTTTTTGAAGATATCTGCGTCACAGAAAACTGATGTTCACTATCCTGCCAGTTACAAAATTATTTAAGGATATTCAAATAAATGTTGACAGCTGCTGCATTGCGTTGTTTCTTTTCTGAACACACCGCAAAGGAAAGCTAGTTTAGAGTTGGGTGCAGGACTGTCTATTATACGTCGTGACAATGTAGCACACGGTGTTTTTCATTTCCACCAGTGACGACTACTCGTCTAAGCTTTTAAAAGTTGAGCTGTTTAGTAGTAATCACTATTTCATTAATCGAGGTCTCTGAGCCCCACACTGTTTAGTGTAACTATTGAAACAGTTCGTGATTCAACACGTGAAACAGTAACTACTGTACCAGTCTCCACTTGTAGTACGGTTCAAAGAAATTCACGGTCTCTTTTCTGTCAAATGTAACACTGAAAATAATTCGTTATGCTGCTCGAAGGGAGCCGCGGGGTTTTTACATACTCATGATGTAATTACTTTTGGTTCTAGATTGTTCTAGATGTCTGCTTCTTCCTCTTCTCGACGTCTTCTGCGATTTTCTATCTCTTACGGAACCTTATGCTGTACCGACTTTCGGAATAAATCTTCTTTTCTAAATACGGGCGGGTCGTCCCAACAATAGTGAAGCTATTGCTTTCCATAGGTTCTGAGTTTTTCTCGTCTTACCCATACCTTACAGCGTTCTCTCTCTTAGTACACAGTCCCTGACGTCTTGAAACCTTCTGTGCTTGCCACTGCTACTAAGAAACTGTTTTGCCATACACAAAATAATAGAATTTCCACTACTTAACTGATGCTGCCACCACGTAAATACATTCTGAAACATCCTAACGCTGTCATAGCCTGTGCTTATCATCTGTCGCTTCCGCTCTGACAGTTTATTTATTTTACATCGATAAAATATTTCGTTGCAGACCGAAGCTCCCTGAGATACACAGAAGTTACATACAATACATTGAAAGAATCTGTTATTTTGGCCCTTAGATCCAAGAGTTGTTCGATCCAGTTCTCCAAGCTCCTCTATCTCGTGTAAGGCTCTTCATCTCCGAATAACTACCGCAACCGACCCCTTCCCGTTGTCAGGTTGTGCCTCAAATTTCTTTCTTCTCCAGTTCTATTCAATACCTCCTTGTCATTTGCGCGATATACCCATCTACTTATTTTTGTTTATTTATCTGACCTGATCTGACTGACCCTCTCTCGCATCAAATGGTTCAAATGGCTCTGACAAGGGAACCTCCATATCGCATCCCCCTCAGATTTGGTTATAAGTTGGTACAATGGATAGGTCTTGAAAAACTGAACACAGATCAATCGAGAAAAGAGGAAGAAGTTGTGTGGAACTATAAAAAAAATAAGTAAAATATACAAACTGAGTAGTCCACGCGAAGATATGCAACATTAAGGACAAGGGGACTGAAGGAGCGCCGTGGTCCCGTGGTTAGCGAGAGCAGCTACGGAGCGAGAGGTCCCAGGTTCAAGTCTTCCCTCGAGTGAAAAGTTTAATTTTTTATTTTCAGTATATGTGACAAACTCTTATGTTTTCATCACTTTTTTGGGAGTCATTATCACATCCACAAGAAAACCTAAATCGGGCAAGGTAGAAGAATCTTTTTACCCATTCGCTAAGTGTACAAGTTAGGTGGGTCGACAACATTTTCCTGTCATGTGACGCACATGCCGTCACCAGTGTCGTATAGGATATATCAGACGTGTTTTCCTGTGGAGGAATCGGTTGACCTACGACCTTGCGATCAAATGTTTTCGGTTCCCATTGGAGATGCACGTCCTTTCGTCTACTAATCGCATGGTTTTGCGGTGCGGTCTCAAAACACAGACACTAAACTTATTGCAGTGAACAGAGACGTCAATGAACGAACGGACAGATCATAACTTTGCGAAAATAAAGAAAGTAAAATTTTTAGTCGAGGGAAGACTTGAACCAAGGACCTCTCACTCCGCAGCTGCTCACGCTAACCACGGGACCACGGTGCTCCTTAGCTCATAAACTCCTTGATGTTGCCTATCTTGCGCATGGACTACTCAGTTTGTATATTTTACTAGTTTTTTTCTTAGTTCCACACAACTTCTTCCTGTTTTCTCCATTGATCTGTGTTCAGTTTTTCAAGGCCTATCCACTGTGCCAACTTATAACTAAATCTGAGGGGGGTGCGATGGGGAGGTTCCCTTGTGAGCACTATGGGACTTAACATCTATGGTCATCAGTCCCCTAGAACTTAGAACTACTTAAACCTAAGTAACCTAAGGACATCACAGAACACCCTGTCATCACGAGGCAGAGAAAATCCCTGTCCCCGCCGGGAATCGAACCCGGGAACACGGGCGTGGGAAGCGAGAACGCTACCGCACGACCACGAGCTGCGAACTCTCTCGCATCAGACCATAGTTTATACACACAATCCGTCTTTACTTCATAGTTAGGTGAGAAGTATCAATTTTAATATGACAAATAGTATTAAACTGATTTGAGTACAATAGCGTCAGTGACGGTGTTGGGAAGTAATACTGACTATAAACTAAAAAAGCAAATACTGACAATATTGGTACTACTGTTGCTGCTGCCACTGTTAATGATAATAAAATAACAGTAATGACAGTGACGGATATAAAAAGAATTTATAGGTGTGAAAGCTAATTTTCAGCATCCTGCTATAGGACCATATTTCAAAAGCATCTAGTCTCTTCTTATCTAAACCGTTTATCGTCAATTTTCCCCTGGGACATATTGTTACACTCCATATAATCAGTTTCAGAAAAAGCTTCCCAATACATCAATCTACATTCGATGTTAATAAATTTCTTTTCTTCAGTAACGCTTTTCTTGCCATTGCCAGTCTACTTTTTATATCCTCTGTACTTTGGTCATCATCAGTTACTTTGCAGCATTGAAAGAATGGCATTATCAGTTTATACAATAATTGTCCTTACATGTTTGTACACGTGAAGCCATCAAATAAATGAAATAAAAAAATAGATACAAGACATTAAACTGGTTTAAGGATGCTATGTTCCATTGCGTTCAGTTGACGATCTGTGTGAATGCCGCCATTAAAATACAATGTGGGATGTGATTCTTTAGTTTCTCCCAGCGTATTTCTTGCTCGAACAGTCCATGGGTGTACTAATGGTCGATAGTGTCCAACGGGCACAATACATGTATTTGCAATACATAATAATAATTATACGAATTAACCTACTACCTTAGTGATTACTGGTCCTAATGTTAATAGAATGTTATATGTTATTTGAGCTATTACAGTTATTACAGTTAATTTGTAAACTACAGACAGTAGGAACAGTGCAGGTTAATGGGCAAATTATGATTTGTTAAACCATAACTACTACCTACTTGTTAGTAATCCTAACTGCCAGCAGCGTTTCAGATGTCAGCATAGATATAAACCTATTTCAAGGCCTTGCTCATCAAGCTAATCCCGATGAGCGTGCCCCTGACACAGGCCAAAACTACTAGTCGCTGCAGGTTCCTATTTTAGTATCTACTACTAATCCTACTAATTACTAACTGTTGTTGTTGTTGTGGTCTTCAGTCCTGAGACTGTTTTGATGCAGCTCTCCATGCTACTCTATCATGTGTCCGCAACTCGTGATCGTGCGGTAGCGTTCTCGCTTCCCACGCTCGGGTTCCCGGGTTCGATTCCCGGCGGGTTCAGGGATTTTCTCTGCCTCGTGATGACTGGGTGTTGTGTAATGTCCATAGGTTAGTTAGGTTTAAGTAGTTCTAAGTCCTAGTGGACTGATGACCGTAGATGTTAAGTCCCATAGTGCTCAGAGCCATTTGAACCATACTCTATCATGTGCAAGGTTCTTCATCTCCCAGTAACTACTGCAGCCTACATCCTTCTCAACCGGCTTAGGGTATTCATCACTTGATCTCCCTCTACGATTTTTACCCTCGATGCTGCCCTCCAGTACTAAATTGGTGATCCCTTGAACCTCAGAACATGTCCTACCAACCGATCCCTTCTTCTAGTCAAGTTGTGCCATAAACTCCTATTTTCTCTAATTCTATTCAATACCTTCTACTAACTAACCTACGTCAAATCCCGTGCTGTCATAATCGTGAAGTTGATGTACCCCAGTCACCCTGTCCTGCACGCGGCAGATTCCAACTCACAGGTCGACCTGTCCACGTACGGGCGGTACCGGATTAGGGCACTAGGGCACGTTCAGTAGTTGGTTCTAATCGCGATAGTCCCTCAGGTATGGAGTCCTGAGATACCTCATTTGGCAGGTTGTTCAAGGTTTCAAAAGTCTCTTCGTGTCTTAGTAGGTCGTATGTGTTGTTATTTGGTAGTTGTTGTCTTAATGTAACTGCTACATCATCGAAAAAGGGGCACTCGTAAACCAAATGGTCGGGAGTACCCTCGGATGGGCCACAGTCACACTCAGGTGTAGCCCTTTTCCCAAACCGGCATAGATATGTCGGGTAGGGCTCATGACCAGTGAGATAATGAAACAGACCCCAGGTTGGTTCGAAGTACCTAATACCTAAACTTTCTGTAACATTTGACAAGAGTCCGAAGGTTCTTCTGCCAGATTCATCCATTTCCCACGATTCCTGCCATACGTTCTCAGCCCTTCTCCGTATCTCTCCCTTGTCCCTAGCCAGAACTTCCAGTATACTTTCTATTTTCATGTCGTTCCCTTTATTAGCCCAGTACCACGCTGGTTGCTCTCGAATTTTAACATCCAGAGGACAGAGCCCCATTATCACTAATAGGGCACCTCCTGGGGATGTTCTATAAGCCCCCACAGATCTTAACAGCATGTTCCTTTGTACTCTTCTCACTGTCATGGTTGGCACCACGCTTGTGAGTATGTGCGCCCAGATTCCCGAGCTGTAACCCAGTATTGAAGTTAGTATACTGGCACGATACAACTTTATTAGGTGTGGTGGAAGGTGAAATCTCTTCTGTCCTATGGAGATGAGGTTGTTGAGTACTTGTAATGCTCTTAGGGTTACAGATTAAATGTGCTTCCCGAAGTTCCACCTTTCTTCGATGATAACACCCAAGTAGCGAGTCTCGTGTCGCCTGAGAACTGGTGAGCCTCCAATTCTCACTGTAGGATTTCTTACCAGCTGTCCTTTCAGCAATAGGTATGTTGATGTGACTGGTGAAATTGACATTTTAGTATTATTACACCATAGTTGCAGTTTCACCACGACTCTTTCCATTTTGGGTTCTACGTCTTCGTGGCTTCGGCCGCCAACAAGCAGAAGGAGGTCATCTGCGTAGGCTATCACCTCTTCACTGTGTTGCAAACTGTCTCGAAGTGGTTCCATATGGATATCCCAAAACCTAAACCTGGGGACATCCCTTAGTTAAGGTTTTTCCAACTTTGCCACTAGGGGATGATAGCCAGACCTCCCGACCCTCACAATAGCTCCTCAGGCAACCATGTAGCGGTACTGGACACTCTTTCTCCCGCAGGCAAGAGAAGAGCGAAGGCCACCACAGATTGTCAAACGCGCCACTGATGTCAACCATGATGCCGACAACGTACATGTACGGGGTAGAGCCACAGACCTTGGCCGCCAGAGCGATTGCATCGGTTGCCGATCGTCCCAGCCTGAAGCAAACTGCCTGCCGCTCATCCCGCACAGCACTCGGTGTGCTGTCAGTCTGTCAGGTAGCAGTGTCTCGAATAGCTTCCCAAAAATGTCTAATAAACAATTTGGTCTGTAAGACTTAGCTTCAGCTGGGTCCTTATTGGGTCCTTTTTTAATAATCACTACATTGGCTACTTTCTAAATTTTCGGGAATTTTTCCTGTCTAAGACATTCATTGTAAAGGTGGGTAAGTGGAGCTACCAGCAGGGGCACTAGGAACTGCACTGCCTCCGCCACAACGCCGTCTGGCGCGGGGGCTCTCCCTCTCTCCAGTGACTTAATGTTGGCAGCCACCTCCTCTTCGGAAAAGGGGTAGAGTGCCCTAGCGTTTACTAGTCTGTCAAGATCTTCGTTCCGTAATTGATACTGGTCTTCGGTATCACTAGTCATACCGTCATCAGGCAGCAGGGGCCGGAGAAGGACCTCGGCAGTCTCCTGCCAGGATTCCGTCGTCCCGTCCCTATGCCTGATCGTTGATATCATAATTGGGGAACGGATCTTTTCCCTAACCAGTTTATCGGATACACCCTATTGGTACAATGCTAATTGGTCTAATACAAATCCCTCCCAACTCTGTATCCTGACTTCTTGAAGTTATTTTTGAAATTTCTCTTTCGCCTCCCGGTATTTCAGTAGCCATCTTTGATTTTCCCATCAGACGACACTGCGCTGGTAGTGCCTCCTCTTCTGACAGACTGACGCAGATCCTCTAGCTCAGCATACCATGTTGACGGCCCTCCTCCTTGTTGGAACGGCTGCCTTCACCACTGTGGTAACTGCTCTCACCAGTTCTTCAGCCCTCTTGTCTATGTCTAGGTCCTGTTCCACGTCACCGTCTGCAATGGAGGAATGTCGCACTCTCTCTCTAGTCTCTCCAAATCTGCTCTTCTGTAATTCAGTTGCAGCTCCCACCCTATGGCCCGGTGACACACTCTGTCTCCTAAGCTAAAAGTAATAATATTATGATCACTTGTTGGGGCATTCTCTTTGACTTTCCAGTTCTGTATTATGTTTACAGTGTCTGGTGTGACTAATGTGACATCAATGTTGGTGCCTTGGCCCCCTCCCTCCGCATTGGTGGGAGGATTACCAGGTTTATTAGCCATCACAAGTTGTAAAGCCATAATCATTTCATACCACTTTACCGCCATTTTCATCTCTTGTGCCACTGTACCAGAGGGGGGATTTTGCACTTATGTCAGCTGTTATGACCATTTCTCGCCCCCGCAACGCCGTGGCTACTCTAGTCAGGTGATCTAGGTATTGGCCGACCGCGGTGGCCACACGGTTCTAGGCGCTGCAGTTCGGAACCGCGCGACTGCTACGGTCGCAGGTTCGAATCGTGCCTCGGGCATGGATGTGTGTGATGTTCAAAAAATGGCTCTGAGCACTATGGGACTCAACTGCTGAGGTCATTAGTCCCCTAGAACTTAGACCTAGTTAAACCTAACTAACCTAAGGACACCACAAACATCCATGCCCGAGGCAGGATTCGAACCTGCGACCGTAGCGGTCTTGCGGTTCCAGGCTGCAGCGCCTTTAACCGCACGGCCACTTCGGCCGGCTGTGTGTGATGTCCTTAGGTTACTAATGTTTGAGTATTTCTAAGTTATATGGGATTAATGACCTTAGATGTTAAGTCCCATAGTGCTCAGAGCCATTGGAACTATTTGATCTAGGTGTTGGTCGATGTTGTCTCCGTACTTAAAGTACATATTTATGATAGTTATAATTCCCGCAGGAGACTGTATCTCCACGACGTTGCAGTGGCTATTGGAGTGTTTCGAAAGTATTGTTACTCGTAGAGTTTGATTTGCGACAACTATTGCCGCTTTGGGGGCATCCAAACTGCTGACAATCTGCCATGTAGCGACTGCAAAGGATAGTTTCCCAGCTTGAGAGTACGGCTCCTGTAGGCAGAGTACATCAAGCCTCCTCTCCTCCACCTCCCTTCGAAGCTGCTGCATCACAAGTCTGCTCCTGTGTGCATTTAGTTGTCCGATAGTTAATTTAGTAACTATGGGAAGTAAGTATGTATTCTGTCGTCCGACCAATTCTTGCTCCAATCAAAGGTGATACGACCGTTGGCTAGAACAGACTGAGTGTAGATGTCATCTAGGTCATTTTTTGGCCACGTCTTTCAAATACTTTCTCGAGTAAATCTCGCAGGGCTCCGAAGTCGGTGGGAAGGTTCACTGACTTTAATTGTATCCTACCTACAGCCTCATTTACCGAGAAGGTGACCTTTCTGCCATTCTCATGTCCCACCCGGACCACATGTCTTAAGGCAGTGGTCAGGATAGTCGGCTGCTCCAATCTTGCCAGTTGCATAGTATATTCTATATTAGGATACACCCTAACCGGGTCTACAGGCGGTAGCCTGATTACAGGGGTGTCTGCTGTGGTTGCGTGTGCACTGGAACTAGTGACTATACATTCGTGGAGTGGCTGACGCTCCACTTGGTTGGTTCATCCTTGGGCCAGGGGCGGTGCCGCCACCACAGTATGCTCTTGCCGCTGTTGATCTTTAATCGGCCTCATTCCCCGTGGGGTGGGGGCGGAGCTGTGATCTTTACAGGGAAATCTGTTTCAATGCCTATGTCCACCATAGGGAGATCTGTTTGAATTCATTTCTCTGCTGTAATCACTTTATCTGCGCCCGAAAGCGACCTTACGAATTCTTTAAATATGTTTACCCTCATAGCATCCCTCCTCCTTGTACTCTGGGATTTACGCCTAAGCATCCTGTTTACTGAGCCCTGCCCAGCCACAGTCAATTCTAGAAATTAATCTTTGATCAAGCATCCGGTAAGTGGGGCAATTCCGTCCCGTGGCACCACAGGACTTCTTACCGCGACTTTTACACGGAATGCATACTCCTGCTGCTTTGCATTCTTTCCGAGTGTGACCACTCTCACCACAGTGGAGTACGCCGACCCCATGGTTCAGTGCCTCAGAATGTGGTCCAGGTCACCACAGTTATGGAAACGAGGTACCACGATATAATCCCTTGTGTTTATTGCGTAAAGGCCTACATATCATCTGCGCATTGATCTAATTCTTATCCACATTTTCGCAGAGACCTCAGCGACGTTGTGTACAATATCACAGTCTTGAGGCCCTGTTTTAAATCTTAGCTTGAAAGAATTTTTAATTTCCTTTCCATCAATTTCGTCAAAGTTCTGTGTCCTGGTCGTCTCATGTAGCTCTTCATTTGTCATGTCAGTACATCATACAATATTACTAATGGATCCCGTTTCCTTGGTGGTTCACATTTAACCACCGAGTTTGGCTTTTGATTACTTAATAACTCCTCTTTATCCTCTTCAGTAGCAACTTCTACCATTACCGAATTTCTACTTGGTTTGACTCTTTTAATTTTGATTTTATCTTTAACAGGGTGAATTATGGTAGTAAGTAACTCTTGAATTTCGGCGATCAGACATGTCGCCATCGTCAGGTACGCTGATGAACTGAGCTCCTAAGGGCGGGTGGCCGTCTTAAATCCCCTCCCATCGCGAGGCGTTTTCTCCGCGGTCCGCGCCCGTGCGTCAGCGGTCGGTGAGACGCTGGCGTCGGCGTCTGTGGTGGCGTCGGTGTAATTGCCTCGTCCGCCCTGGTCGCCCGTTCGTGTCCTTTGCTGAGCGTCTTTTTAATTAGACTCGATGCTGGTTCCCATGCCCCGCTGAGGTTGTAGCCGAAATCTCGGTTGATGAGTCTATCCCTGGTATGAATTTCGATAGCCTCTGTAACGACGCTGTCCCAGCAATTAGATGTCTGCGCCAAGACCCTGTTATGTCGGTAGTACATTTCGTGCTTTCGGACAAACAGTGCTCTGCGACCGCCGACTTGGGGTACCAAAGTCGAGTGTGTCTCTAACGTTCTTGGCAACGGTCTTCGATGGTGCGCACAGTCTGTCCAGTGTGTCTTCCCACATAGAGACGGAATCTGCTATATGCCGGCCTTCCGCAAACCGAGATCGTCTTTGACACTTCCCGATAATGCTTTCGTTTTATTTGGTGGGCAAAAGAGTTCCTACTCGGTGTTTTCTCAATATTCGTCCTATTTTACCCGATAGTGCCCCAGTATACGGTGTATAGGCAGTGGCTGTATCTTTCTCCGTGACTTCTTCCGTCTCCACACGCTGTACTGTAGAGGTGCGGCGGAGAGCGCGTCTGATCTGCATTCTGCGTACCCGTTTTTCCGGAATACAGTTTTGTGATGTTCCAGCTCTTGGGGCAGACACTCTGCATCAGAGATGGTGCGCGCCCTGTGCATCAGTGCTTTTAGTGCCCCTCTCCTCTGCGCAGGGTGGTGGCACCTATCCACTTGTAAATACAGGTCGGTGTGCATTTTCGTCCTGTAAACCCCATGGCCCAGGGCGCCTTCCACTCTTCTTTTGACCAGAACGTCCAGGAATGGTAATCTTCCTTCTGCTTCGGTCTCCATAATGAATTTGATGTTCGGATGTATGGAGTTCAGATGTGTAAGGAAGTCTGGGATCTTGTCCATCCATGCTGCCAGATCACGAACGTGTCATCCACACAACGTAGAAAACAAGTAGGTTTCCAATTGGGTGACGCCAAAGCTTCCTCCTCAAAGTACTCCATACAGAAATTCGCGACCACAGGCGAGAGTAAGCTCCACATTGTGACTCCTTCTGTTCGTTCATAGTATTCTCCCTTAAAGATAAAATATGTGGAGTTCAGAACGTGCTTGGAAAAGTCGGTCGTCTTCTCGTCAAATTTCTATGCAATAAGCTCATCTGACTCTCGAAGAGGCCCCCTGGTGAATAATGAAACAACATCAGAAATCAGCAGGATATCTGAGTCTTGACGTTTTACGAAATCTACAGAATTACGAACGTGATGAGGGCATTTACCCACATAAGGGGCTCCAGTACAGCACTCGTGGCTGCCGCATCGCAGTCACGAAGTGGGGCCGAAGCAGTTGCAGACAAGTTTTATAGTCTGACGATAATTAATGGATTTGTAGTTATCGCTTGACGACGTCCAGTATGGACAAACGGTAGTTACTGTTATTCTGAAGAACGTTGGGTTAGCCCGACTGAAACCTTGGTAAATTTCAGGCAAACGGTGAAACTGAGGCTGTTAATTATTAAAATTAAAATTAATATTTACACACTTGCTAACAGGACCACGAAATGTTGTAGATATTTAATATCGAGAGTAAACAGAAATCGCGACCAACTATAATTATACAGTATGAGTCGGATACGTGGTTGAAATCAGACTCAAGTTAACTTTGAACCTTTCAGCATTTGTAACATCTGAGTTGGGAGGTCGGTAGACGTAGCCTATTATTATTTAACTCCATTTGTCAAGAATGACCTCTACCCATACTAACTTACAGGGACTGTCTACTTCGGTTTCGCTAGAAGGTAAAATACTTGTAACAGCAACAAACATGCAACCGGCAGCTGTATTTAGCCTATCTTTTTGGAACATCGTTAGGTCCTTCGCAAAAATTTCGAATGAACTTATTTCCGTCTTTAGCCCGCTTTCGGTGCCTATATCTGTTTTTGTATCAATGCTTTGTATTAGTGATTTTAACTCTGGTATTTTCCCATCACAGCGAAGACATTCTACAACTGTTATACCGACGGTTCCTAGATCTACGTTCTTCCTGTTTTCGATCAGCACCGTTTGAGACTGTAGCGCTTTTTGTGTATCCTCGACACCCTATAACCCGTCGACGCTACATACCCTCCACTACACGTGTAGCAGTCTCCTGCGTGTAAGGGACGCCTGATATGTTTATTGGAACTTGGAATCCCACCACCATACGGCGCAAACCGAGGAATCTGCAGCCTACACGTTTACAGAACCATAGGAGCTTTGATTCATACCATCTGCTCTACTATGTAGCAGAGGTCATCAGTCGGTTTTGTCGACTATCCTTTAAATGGTGAAATCTGCTTTCATTTTGCAAGCAAGACTGGCAGTTCTTGCTACATCTGATAGTCTCTCAAAACCAGAGAGAACCTCATCTGATCCAAAGCGGTACACATCATTTGTACAGAAGTGAGTCAGGATTTATGTTTAAGATACTTGGTGACTATGTCGGAAAACAGCGTCATATGTCCAAGCCACTTTCAACATTCAATGAATGTTACTTGACCTCCCGTAATAATGTGTAACTTATCTTTTGATGTCCCCTTGTGATAGACATTTTTTCCTCCGTCTATTTACTTCTGGGTGTCGTGAGTCTTTTCTAAATTTTCAGAACATTGTAAACATCTAGTACAGCTTAAATGAAGAGATGAAAAAAAATCCTTTACGGATTTGGACATTACCACATATTCAGTAGTAGTGTTCAAAAGGGATGTCCAAAAGGATTTGTTGGCTAGTTCTGCTGACCTCACGATAACTTGTTCACTAATTTCCCCTAATGAAACTTTCGATAATAGCAAGACTGATGATGTAAAGCTCCTCAAAGATTGTTGTTGTTATTCGTCCGGTGGCCTTTAGTCCAAAGACTGTTCTGGTGCAGCTTTCCACGCGATTCTATCCTATGGTAGCCTCTCCTCTCTGAATAACTTCTCCGACCTACGTCAATTACAACCTGCCTTTGGCTCCTTGTCTCCCTCTACAATTTTCACCGGTCTGCCCCCATGAACACACTGCCATTTACCACCAAACTGAATATTCATAAATGATTCAGGATTAGCTGTACCACACGATTCCATCCTTTAGTCAAGTAGTGCCATACCCTTCTCCCCGATTCGATTCACTACCTATACTTACACGATCTACCCATCTATCTTCCGTGCCGCACGGTCTCTGGCGTCTTGTCACGGTCCGCGCGGCTCCCCCAGTCGGAGGTGCTGAAACGTCCCCTTTAGAAAATTATAATTGACTGTGCTGGTAAACTTCTACGTTATTTGATACAAAGACAGCTGAGTAAAACTGAACGTACTCAGACATTTCTCTCTTTACTTATTCTGATCATCACTAAACTGACACACAATATTTATAGCGCAACGCAATTTGACTTTCAGTAATCTCTACAAAAGAATGGCCATGACTAACAATAAGCTACACCTTTCTTGAATCACTTACCTCACAAAAATCCTCGTTACTCGAACCACTGGAATACAGCGAGCGCCAATACTGCCAGCTAAATAAAAGATTCTAACGACTGAAGGCACTATCTATAATTGGCATAGTTAGCAAATTAAAAATTTTGATAGAGAACAAACAATGTATTTACCTTCATAATGTTCAAAAGTCATCATATATATATATATATGTACACCAATTCATGATATCCGTCTTCACAAATTTCCTTTTTTCTGGCGGACACACGTCCAGATCGTCCGCTTATAGTAACCTCTCAAAACTCTGGAATCTCTCTCCCCACATCCACCACTGCTGGCGGCTCACCTCCAACTGCCCAACGCTATGCGCTGTTCACATCAAACTGCCCAAAACTACCCAAGCGAATTTTCCAACAGTGAGACCAACCCGCCACAGACTCCACACAGCACAGTCAGTGATTTTCATACAGAGCGCTACGTTGCGTTACCAACTTAAAAACCTAAACAGCCTACTTACACTTTGAGTCCTGCTTCGGACGTGGGTGTGTGTGTTGTCCTTAGCGTAAGTTAGTGTAAGCTACATTAAATGGTTCAAATGGCTCTGAGCACTATGGGACTTAACATCTATGGTCATCAGTCCCCTAGAGCTTAGAACCACTTAAACCTAACTAACCTAAGGACAGCACACAACACCCAGCCATCACGAGGCAGAGAAAATCCCTGACCCCGCCGGGAATCGAACCCGGGAACCCGAGCGTGGGAAGCAAGAACGCTACCGCACGACCACGAGATGCGGGCAAGCTACATTAAGTAGTGCCTAAGCTTAGGGGACGGTAACCTCAGTAGTTTTGTCCCATAAGCCCTTACCACAAATTTCAAATATTCCTGTCTTCCGTAGCATCAGATCTGGAAAGCTCCTTTCCTCCTTCTGTCAAAACTGGTTATAATCCACGTTTCGCTTTTCTGAAACGCTACGCTCTAGTCAAGTACCTTCCTAAATGTGCTCCGAACACTTAAATTTACTTTCGGCTTTAACAGATTTATCTTTTTCAAAACTGCTAGACTGAATTTTGTATCACCCCTTCTTCGTCCATCGCTAGTGATTTTGCTGCTATCTCTCTTTTCCTGCTCTGATTTCCTCCAAAGTAGTTGTTTTAATTGAGTTGCATTAACTCATAATCAATTTGCAACCTCTTTTCAACAACCTTCCTATTCCTTTCATTAACGGTACTAGGCATTTGTCATCTCTATCATATTTACGTTATCATCGACCAACCTCAAAACTTTTGTATCTTAATACTGAACTTCAGTTCACTTTCAAAACTTCTCCTAGGTTTCTTGTACTGCTTTCTCAGTGAGGAGATTGCATAACGTTGGGAATAAACTACAATACACTTCTTTTTCAAGTAATTATTACCGAGCAAGGTGGCGCAGTGTTTAGCACACTGGACTCGTTTTCGGGAGGACGACGGTTCAATCTCGCATGAGGCCATCCTGATTTAATTTTTCCGCGATTTCCCTAAATCGCCCCAGGCAAATGCCGGGATGGCTCTTTTGAAAGGACACGGCCGACGCCCTTCGCCGGCCGGGGTGGCCAAGCGGTTGAAGGCGCTACAGTCTGGAACCACTCGACCGCTACGGTCGCAGGTTCGAATCCTGCCTCGGGCATGGATGTGTGTGATGTCCTTAGGTTAGTTAGGTTTAAGTAGTTCTAAGTTCTAGGGGACTGATGACCTCAGATGTTAAGTCCCATAGTGCTCAGAGCCATTTCAACCATTTGAACGCCCTTCCCTAATCCGATGAGACCGATGACCTCGCTGTTTGGTCTCTTCCCCCAAACAACCCAACCCAAGTACTACTTATCTATCACATCCTTCTATTCTCATATACGAAGTCTGGTTTTTGTAACTTATTCATGCTACTTTTAGAATTTCAGAACAGTGTATTAAATTGGAAAACTGGAAATCTCAGCCCAGAACTGAGCTAGGACTGTGTGAGCGTCTCTCTTTTAGAGCGTCAATAGTAGAGAGAGAGACCCGCTTTTGCCTGCCTCCAAGCCTCGACCAAGGTGGTATGATCATCAAATGGTATTGTTATAGAATTGTTATAGAGGCATGTTTCTGCCAAGGTACATACTTACGGCTTACAAGGAAGTAGATGTTATTTACCTTCCTGGAAACAGTCTGGTGTTCCGAAGCGAAATACGGCACGTACGTTGTCAGTGTTTAAAAACTAAAATAAGGCTAGACAAGCGCCGGCCGGAGTGACCGTGCGGTTCTAGGCGCTGTAATCTCGAACCGAGTGACCACTACGGTCGCAGGTTCGAATCCTGCCTCGGGCATGGACGTGTGTGATGTCCTAAGGTTAGTAAGGATTAATTAGTTCTAAGTGTAGGCGAATGTTGACCTCAGAAGTCGCATAGTGCTCAGAGCCATTTGAACCATTTGAACCAGCTAGACAAGCTGTAAAGCTGTTTGAACGACCTGAACAAATTGCTTTTCCTTCAATGATTTTATGGCAAAGGCCTTGCAGCAGTGGTTCCAATGGTTGCCGTGAGATCACCGAAGCGCTGTCGGGCGTGGTCGGCACTTGGATGGGTGACCATCTGGGCCGCCATGCACTGTTGCCATTTTTCGGGGTGCACTCAGCCTCGTGATGCCAATTGAGGAGCTACTCGACCGAATAGCAGCGGCTTCGGGCAAGAATACCATCATAACGACCGGGAGAGCAGTGTGCTGAGCCCACGCCCCTCCTATCCGCATCCTCCACTGGGGATGACACGGCGGTCGGCTGGTTCCGGTAGGCCACTCGTGGCCTGACGACGGAGTGCTTTTTTTTTCAATGATTTTATGAAACAGATATCAATCACGTATAGTCAAAGAGAAATATATAAATATAAGCGACAGTCAAATGAAACGAGTCAGATGAAATACAAGTAAGTAAGCTGTTTATTATTTTAAAAGTAATCGTAATAAATGATAATACATCATCCCACTAGCAGATAAGATTGTCAGAGTCTTCATGGACAAAATATTTTTTAAACCCAGACATGCAACTTTTCGTCCGAAGCAAATCAACGGCAGCAAATGTTCTTCAGGGCTCCAAAGACAAGGAATCAGCATCGGGAGAGATCACGACTGTACGGGGGCGTGTAACGGCTTCCCAGCGAAACTACTGCATGATACTCGAAGGACCTTGGCAAACACTAGGCACACTTACACGTCCAACTAGCCGGCCGAAGTGGCCGTGCGGTTAAAGGCGCTGCAGTCTGGAACCGCAAGACCGCTACGGTCGCAGGTTCGAATCCTGCCTCGGGCATGGATGTGTGTGATGTCCTTAGGTTAGTTAGGTTTAACTAGTTCTAAGTTCTAGGGGACTAATGACATCAGCAGTTGAGTCCCATAGTGCTCAGAGCCATACACGTCCACACATCATGCTCTTTCATATCCTGCATACGGACCCGATCTCTCTCCATGGGATTTCCATATTTTTGGAGCCCTGTAGAAAGACATTCTTGGCCACCAATGTGCTTCGCACAAAGAGGTGCCAGCCCAGCTACAGTCATGGTCTTGCAGGAAACTGCAGACCTTATTTCTCTGGAGGCACTGAGCGTCTTTTCTCACAGTGGCATAAAAGTATTAACAGTTATGAGGGTCACTTTGGAAATAATGAACTGTTTATTGATTTTTATCGATGTGTCTCGCTTTCATTTGACTGTTCCTTATATATTTCAAATGCAGTTGTTAGTTCACTCTCAAAGATAGACACACACACACACACACACACACACACACACACGGAGATAGGGAGAGGGAGAGCGAGAGGGAGAGGGAGAGGGAGAGAGAAAGAGTGAGAGGATACTTAATTTGCTGCACATCGGTTCCGTGCATCAAATAGTGCCCACTGAGAGATCGGCTACTCAAGATAATTTCCTCTTACAAGAATAGAGGGACTCTGACCTTCCTTAATGTGGGAGCGTTCTTGGAAACATTGTGTAAATTCCGCAGACAGATACACTAGCCAGCGTTTCAGCCACAACAAACCGGTTTGGCAGCAGCGTCTCAACGATCATTAGCTAATAAGGGAACCGTCATGAAGCGTGCTAGTTTGAAACAGTGCCGTCGTATTTCACGAATTAATGGCCAATTACAGAGACGAGGCATTCGTGAGTCATAAATCTCTAGTCAGTTAACTGGCGAGACCGCAAGGCGAATTCTCTTCGCCTACGGTCGGACGCGTGAATGTGCGTGTTCGCCAGTGCTGTACCACGAGACAAACGCCATACAGAGAACCTAGAAAAATGTTTTTCTTTTCGTATGTGGATGTTTATCGTATTACGCATAAGAGTAACTTGGATATGGTACACTGTAGAGTCAAAGAAACTGGTATACCTGCCTAATATCGTGTAGGGCCCCCGCTAGCACGCAGAAGTGCCGCAACACGACGTGGCACGGACTCGACTAATGTCTGAAGTAGTGCCGGAGGGAATTGACATCATGAATCATGCAGGGCTGTCCATAAATCCGTAAGCGTACGCGGGAGTGGAGACCTCTTCTGAACAACACGTTGCAAGGCATCCCAGATATGCCCAATAATGTTCTTGTCATTCGGCGTAATGTACAGGGTAATGGTTTGAGAGACATTCTGAGGCACTTGTTTAGTCACCCGACATTCACATCATTTTTAGATGATTTATTTTTATATCTTCTGGCTATCGACCTTCAGACGTTCGATATGAACAGCCATGATTTCTTCTTCTGAAGCCACCTCTTTATCCGAGATTACCTTTTTCTTCCAGCTTCCTAGTGTATCTGTTAATTGTCTTCCAATCTCTGTGTGACTCTACAGTTCCTGTTCACTAGAGCTGCCTCTAGTACCAAGGAAGTTATTATTCGATGTCTGAACATGTATTTATTGTGTTGCCCCTGCTCTTTGTCTCTGCTTTCTACATAATCCTTTTTTTCCAATTCTACGAATAAAGCCACTTTACTTCTCAGTAGATCGCAGATTTATAGAAAGGGAGGCGAGTTCAATAGAATTACGTCACAATATGGAGGGGCGGCACAGGCGGAGTGTACGCGTCAAGACGACTAACAGACAAGCGTTACGTGATCATTGATCATTGACATGTTGTGGGTTATGTTGCTTCTCAATTACGGTACGCGTCGTTAGCAAACGGACGGCTTCACTTCGCATCCCCCACTGTATCCGACCACATCAACGTCCATCTGCAACACTACATCTCATATGCTTCTCATTTTTCGACATTTTCAAAATCCGTGCTCCACTTCCATGAAAATCTGTGCCCCAAACGTACATTCTCGGAAATTTCTTCTTCACATTAAGGCGTACATTTGATACTAGCAGACATATCTTAGCGACCAATTCCCTCTTCGCTTGTCGGCTTCTTATAACCGTCTTGCTTGTCCCGTCGTACATTATTTCTTTTCTGAGGTATCAGAACCGCTTCACTTCACCTACTCAAGTTTAATGTGAAGTTTGTTGCTAACCTCCCTGACGCTGCTATTCGTTACTGTCATTGACTTTCCCACAAACAATATTCTCTGCTCATTAGACTGATCATTGCATTCAATATGTATTTCATTCTCTCTGTCTTTCACTGAAAGTTGCAGTGTTATCAGATAAACTTATAGTCCTGACTTTTAGTCCTACTACTGAACCTTTCTGTTAGTACAGTCATTCTCTCTTCGACGTATAGGTTGAACAGTACGGGAGAAATTCTGCATCCCAGTATTACATCCTTCTTAAGCGCTTCCATCTTTATTGTCTTATTATATATTGTATATCACCTGTATGCCTATATTACTACAATAGTCTAGACAAATTTTAAGTTGATTTCTGAAGTCATCACAAAAACCGAATTGTAAATGGGGCTAATCACAGAACAATTAATAAATAAATAGCATGCAGTACATTCTCCTCTACGAGTATCTATTGTTAACAGCAGCTATCCACAAAAAAAAGAGGGGTCGTTCTCGGACCTTCTGTCCGCCTTATTTAAACCCCGCCACAGACAGAACAGACAGAAGCATAGGGTAATTCACATCACAACAAAACTGGTGTTAAGTATAAGAATATTGAATCTGATAAGTGCAACGACTTCTGATAATAAAGTACCACTATAACACACGAAGTGTGGTCTACTTCATACCAGTACCGCACGAAACGGAAGAATAGTTTGAATTCAAAATTCCGACCAAGTCAGAACTTCGGCGGAAGGAATATCGACGCTGTAAGACACACAGCATGTCATACAAAATTCACTGACGGAAATAAAAGTCACCGCACCAAGAAGCACTTGTACGACATAAACGAAACTTGGTAGGCGTCTTTGTACATCCGAATGGTGACGTATACTGAAAATTTACCGGGCAAGTGGCGCAGTGGTTAGCACACTGGACTCGCATTCTAGAGGACGACGGTTGAAATTCGCGTTCGGCCATCCTGATTTAGGTTTTCCTTGATTTCCCTAAGTCGGGCTTCAGGCAGATGCCGGGATGGTTCCTTTCAAAGGCCACGGCCAACTTTCTTCTCCATACTTTCTTAATCCGATGGGACCGATATCTTTACAGTTTGGTCCTCTCCCCCGAACCAACCGAGCAACGAACCAAATTAACGCTACACCCCAGATTTGGTTTTTGGCCTATATCCAAATTTCACGTCGGTCGCTTAAGAGTGGCGCTAGTAGCGCAACTATAAGGATGCAAATGCTGTTTGCCTTAAATACACAGTCTAACGGTCGTGAGCGTTAGTTACCTATGAGAATGGACGTGATAAGTTGGTATTAGTCGAGAATGCGTTTAAGGCGACAAAAACGCCGTTTTCAACACCCCACTAAACGAGGACCCGTAATAGATCTACGAGAAGCTGGATATTCCTTCTACGATACTGCAGAAAGACTTGGTGGGAATGTCTCCACTGTACATGACGGCTGGCAGCGATAGTCACGTGAGGGTCGCATGAAGACCCAGCCCCGGACAACAGCGTATCAATAGCAAGAGGGAATACTATCGCCTTCGGCGTATAGCTCTGGCGCATCGTACTGAACCTGCAGCGGGAATCTGAGAAAAATGTGTGTTGAAAATGCACACAAACTTGTACAAGTAAAACAAATTTCACTTCTCATTTCCTGGGATGGGATGCAGAAATGAAATGTGTTTAACTTCGTCTTTAGAATAAATTTGACATTGTTGGTAAAGTGAAGCATGTCTTACATTATGTGTACAGTACACTTAAAATAAAAAAGAGTGTGATTAGTGCAGTCAAAATAAAGTGTTATATAATTCTTTCTCATTGTAATAACGTGCAGCAAAAATTTTGTCACCCCTCCGTGAATGCAAATATGTTTGAATAAACAAGAAAATGTGATGCTATCTCACTATTGAAGTTCAAGTTCAGTTCAGAATTTGTATCTCTAAGAACACCTAATAACCTTCAATAACACTCAACTGAATCTGACAGCATGCCAGCCAGTGTGAGTCACAGTTGACCATACATTCTAACTACAGAACTGTAAGATAATATCAATGTTGATACTATATGCAGTTAATATATGTGTGATCGGTATCTCCAAATTATACTTAGATTATGGCAAGCGAGTGTGGTTTATGGAAGCTTCATGTGGCTATGCACTGTATGAGCACTATCACCTATCGTAGCTGAAACTTTAAACGAGAGTAAATGTGATAAATACAGCTGCTGCAAGCCGCAACTTAGGAAAATCACAGATATTATCCTAAAACGCTCCATAGTTTTGACAGGGGTTATCTGCACTGATAGCTTGCTTGCATCTCAGAGATTTTATATATATATATATATATATATATATATATATATATATATATATATATATATATATATATATATATATATATATATATGTGTGTGTGTGTGTGTGTGTGTGAGTGTGTGTGTGTGTATCAACAAGACTTTGAAGAAAATGTACCATAAACACATGTCTCCCATGCTTTGCACGATCTCTGTGTCATGTATATGGAAACGGAACATTCGTATGTTTTGATTAAGCCAGAGGTTCCAGATGAAGACAGATAGCTGAAGTCGGAACATTAGAGTGTAAAGATTCGCAGAACGGGTTTTTCAGTTTGTTAGCGGAAAGGGAGGGATATAATGGAGATGTAATCTATTTTCCTTGTGGTAATAGTTGGATGCTGTAAAGTCGAAAGTCAGTTATGCTAGTGAGAGAGTGTAAAGAAGTTTAAAATGCAAGCAAGTGGATTGAAGAAGTTGACAGCAGATATCGACATCGTTGCAATGTATTACCAAAGGCTTAAGAAGGGACACCAACTTTAGAAATCATCAACGAAAAAGATGCAACTCAGAAGTTTGCAAGACAGAAGATTCAAGGGACAAAGCTGGAGAGCGAAGATTTTTTGAGAAGATCGGTACATAAGACAAAGGGAGGTTACAGATTACAAGACGTCGAAGACGAAGAAGACTGTAAGCAAGTTTCATTGCGAAGTGTGAGTCTATGCTGGACTAACAGTGACTAATATACAGGGTGTTACAAAAAGGTACGGCCAAACTTTCAGGAAACATTCCTCACACACAAATAAAGAAAAGATGTTATGTGTCCGGAAACGCTTAATTTCCATGTTAGAGCTCAATTGAAGGAAGGTAATGTTGACTTCGGTGCTTGTGTTGACATGCGACTCATTGCTCTACAGTACTAGCATCAAGCACATCAGTACGTAGCATCAACAGGGTTTTGTTCATCACGAACGTGGTTTTGCAGTCAGTGCAACGTTTACAAATGCGAAGTTGGCAGATGCCCATTTGATGTATGGATTAGCACGGGGCAATATCCGTGGCGCCGTACGTTTGTATCGACACAGATTTCCAGAATAAAGGTGTCCCGACAGCAAGACGTTCGAAGAAATTGATCGGCGTCTTAGGGAGCACGGAACATTCCAGCCTATGACTCGCGACTGGGGAAGACATAGCACGACGAGGACACCTGCAATGGACGAGGCAATTCTTCGTGCAGTTGACGATAAACCTAATGTCAGCGTCAGAGAAGTTGCTGCTGTACAAGGTAACGTTGACACGTCACTGTTTGGAGATTGCTACGGGAGAACCAGTTGTTTCCGTACCATGTACAGCGTGTGCCGGCACTATCGGCAGCTGATTGGCCTCCACGGGTACACTTGTGTGAATGGTTCATCCAACAATGTGTCAATCCTCATTTAAGTCAAATGTTCTCTTTACGGATGAGGCTTCATTCCAACGTGATCAAATTGAAAATTTTCACAATCAACATGTGTGGGCTGAGGAGAATCCGCACGCAGTTGTGCAATCACGTCATCAACACAGGTTTTCTGTGAACGTTTGGGCAGGCATTATTGGTGATGTCTTGATTGGGCCCTATGTTCTTCCACCTACTCTCGATGGAGCACGTTATCACGATTTCATACGGGATACTCTACCTGCGCTGCTAGAACATGTGCCTTTACAAGTACGACACAACATGTGGTTCATGGACGATGGAGGTCCTGCACATTTCAGTCGAAGTGTTCGTACGCTTCTCAACAACAGATTCCGTGACCGATGGATTGGTAGAGGCGGACCAATTCCATGGCCTCCACGCTCTCCTGGCTTCAACCCCCTTGACTTTCATTTATGGGGGCATTTGAAAGCTCTTGTCTACACAACCCCGGTACCTAATGTGGAGACTCTTCGTGCTCGTACTGTGGACGGCTGTGATACAATACGCCATTCTACAGGGCTGCATCAGCGCATCAGTGATTCCATGCGGCGGAGGGTGGCTGCATGTATTCTCGCTAACGGAGGACATTTTGAGCATTTCCTGTAACAAAGTGTTTGAAGTCACGCTGGTACGTTCTGTTGCTGTGTGTTTCCATTCCATAATTAATGTGATTTGAAGAGAAGTAATAAAATGAGCTCTAACATGGAAAATAAGCGTTTCCGGACACATGTCCACATAACATATTTTCTTTCTTTGTGTGTGAGGAATGTTTCCTGAAAGTTTGGCCGTACCTTTTTGTAACACCCTGTATATGTAATGTGATCAAAAGTGTCCGGACACCCACAAAAATATTCATTTTTCATATTAGGTGCATTGTGCTGCCACCTGCTACCAGGTATTCCATATCAGAGACCTCAGCAGTCATCAGACATCGTGAGAGAGAAGTATGGGGCGCTCCGCAGAAATCACGGACTTCGAACGTGGTCAGGTGATTGGGTGTCACTTGAGTCATACGTATGTACGCGCGATTCCGCACTCCTAAACATTCCCAGGTGCACTGTTTTCGACGTGATAGTGAAGCGGAAACGTGAAGGGACAAGTACAGCACGAAATCGTACAGGCAGACCTCGTCTGTTGACTGACAGAGACCGCCGACAGTTGAAGAGGGTCGTAACGGGTAATAGGCAGACATCTATCCAGACCATCACACAGGAATTCCAAACTGCATCAGGATCAACTGCAAGTACTATGACAGTTAGGGAGGAAGTGAGAAAACTTGGATTTCATGGTCGTGTGGCTGCTCATAACCCATACATCACGCCGGTAAATGCCAAACGACGCCTCGCTTGGTGTAAGGAGCGTAAACATTGGACAATTGAACAGTGGAGAAACGTTGTGTGGAGTAACGAATCACCGTACACAATGTGGCGATCCGATGGCAGAGTGTGGGTATGGCGAATGCTCGGTGAACGTTATCTTCCAGCGAGTGTACGGCCAAGAGTAAAATTCGGAGGCGGTGGTGGTGTGTGTGGTCCCGTTATTCGTGGAGGGGGCGCGCACCCCATGTTCTTTTGCATAGCACTCTCACAGCTCAGGCCTACATTGATGTTTTAAGCACCTTCTTGCTTCCCACTGCGATTTGATCTTTCAACACGATTGAGTACCTGTTCATAATGCACACCCTACGGCGGAGTGGTTACACGACAATAAAACCCCTGCAATGTGTAACGCCGGAAATGCATATCCTCCTATTTCCATCTATTGTACTATTATTTTTTTCCTTGTTTTGTTACCTCAAGATATGACATTTCTGTCTCTTTATATATTGTAATTGCTTTACTGTTTGGATATATATATATATATATATTTATGCACTTATGTCGATGTATAATTGGTTTGTTTCGTAAATATTATTTGTATTTTTACGCTGGGTCTTGCCTAGGGAAAACTGCTATCGAACGATTACGTCGATAGGTCGTGTGAAGAATCAAAGTGTGTAGGATCTTTGGTAGTGTTAACTCTGCCGCGTGGAGCGCGGGCTGAGCAGTGAGGGTCTGGCTGGAGTAGCGAGTGGAGCAGGTGTGTTGTGTGACGCTCCCGCGAGTTGCCGCGCTTTCGGGGTTTGGCAGCATGTAATTGCGCTCGACTCGCGATGATAGTTTCTGACATGGTGTCGCGGACGGGAAGCATTAGCTAGCGCACATCAAGAGCCCGTTTCGCCTGGTGACCGTGTCGAGAAGAAGGCGCGCCAACATCCAGCTTCTGCAACAGCGACGGCCGACAATGAGTGACTGTCGCCACCTCCTCGATCGACGGCTTCGAACCTTCAATCAACCAACAAGGAAGACTGGAAGCACGTAAAGTTTTAGAACTGTATGGCAGACCTCAGTTTTTAATCTTGTTCCATTTGCCTCGCAAAATTACAGCAACTTAGCATGAACCTTTGTTGCTCATTGTCCCAATTGCATTACCAAGCAAGGTCCCTTCCTTTTCCGGAATGAACCCGAGTGTCGTTGAAATTCAGACGCCAGCATTAAAGTAACATCATTTCACTGCTTTAATCTCAAAGGTATTCATAGCTGGCTTCAATATTCAGATTACACAAGCACAAATTAAAAGTGCGAGTTTTGTTATCGTATTTTAGCTTACCTGTGACTGCAGCTCAGCTTGGTACGTACTAAATTTTACTATTGTTAATTGTTCAGAATCATTTAATTCAAGTTCAAAGTTAAATCTCTTATTTCTAAATTGCGTAGATTCAAGTAGTTTTTGAAATGATTGTTGAGGTAGTCCAAGACTAACCGTATTTTACTGAATTTCGATGTGCTTCAGAAAGAAAGCTCACTATTAACTTCAGTCACTAAATTAACTTTCGATTTTCCGGTTATTAATTCTTTTGCTAAATTAAGTCAGGGTGTAGCGAAATTTATTACTTCTGACAAACTTTCAGTTTTCACACTACACGTGTCAACCTTCAGTTGCCACGCTTCTAGTGCTAATTATATGTGTAATAACCTTTCTTTTTCAGTTACTATAGTAATTGTCCTTAGGACTGGCGACCGTGATTTCCCCCAAATCTCAAATACCTAATTACCGCTACTTAATTGTTAACGTAACGGCTGCACATTTACCTTCTTTATTAACTTTACCCCTTTTCAAAATTAATTTCCACCAGTTTCATTAGCACATTTCCTTTCATTTAGATGTAACCCTTTCCTCCCTCTTTACCGACAGGTTAACTTCGGTGACGATTGCTTTTCCAAAACTCCCATTAGGTACACGCGGTTTCATTTTTCACTGTCATTAAGGTCGGTAAGTGAGGGGGGAGGTTACACGTGGCGACCGTGACAGGACAATCTTCGGTTTTGAGGTTGTTCTGGACACGAATTTGGCATTGTGCAAATCTCGTAACAAAGTACTGGTTACGTACAGGCCGTTACGTCAGCGAGAATAAGTAGTGGGAGTAATCCTAATTATATTTGAGATTTGTCATTTATATTGAAAATTATTAAAATGAGTGAAGGCAACAATTACCAAAATTTGGTAGACTTGGATACGGAACAATCGGTCGAACAGTGGGAAACGCGCACGGCGGTTCCCATTGTTCAGGGGCAGGCGGCTAGCATGAAAGACGCGACCGCCGAAACGCAACAAAGAGCAGAAATGGAATTCCAAACTTAAGAAAATGTTTCGGAATCGGAAGCGAAAATCAAATCTGTACCCCTTGATGATGAATACGGGGGAACATATATAGAGGAACCAGCTACGGAAGTAAAACCGGTAGTCTCCGGGAATTTTACTGATTTATTGAATGTTTTGATTAATGAAATCAAGAGTCAATCGGTAGAAATTATAGCTCTGTCTGCCAAGCAAGAAGCTCAGTCTGAAAAAATTGAACGAAAGCTAGACAATCAGAACAAAGCTATTAATGTTGTTAACAACAATGTTGGAGTTGTTAATAGAAAAGTTGATAAAATCAAAGAAGATATTGTTGTAATTAATACCGAAATCGGTAATCTTAAACAGGAAATGATAGGCGTTCAGGCGGAAATTGCGAACATAAATACTCGTTTTGATTCCGAAATTAGCAGAATCGAGAAAAGTGTAGGAGAAGCAGTTGCTCCGATCATCGAGAATAAGGTGACGGAACAAATTCAATTAGTGAAAAAAGAGGATCAACAGAAGGTGGAAACTTTAAAGGCTTTAGTGTCCGAAGTAGACACTAAAGTGAGGGAGCAGGCTAATACCTGCGAAGAGAAAAAGAGGGAAGTGGAAACGCTTGCGACAACCACTTGCCAAGTAATTACGAGAGTGTCGGAATTAGAAAAGAAACTTGACGAAAAACAGAGCTATGTGCCAATCTGTGCACATAGTTCGGAATTGTTGACGAAAGAGGAGCGGTTCGACCCCTTGAAAAAAGGCGGTATACACGCGACGGATTTCATTAAAAATTGTGAAAGAGTTTTACCCAGATCATGGACTAATGAGAGAAAAATTAATGCGGTTATTGATGTGCTGGCTGGTGATGCCAAGCGTTGGGGCTTAAACCTCAACATTACGAACCTGACTTTTGACGAGTTTAAAAATTTGTTTCTGGCTGAATACTGGTCAGAGCAAAAACAGCAAAGTGTCTGGCGCGAATTTGTCGTATCGAGGCCTTTCGATGCGAATTCGCGCGTTTCGATGAGGGAGTTTTGTGAGGGCTGGATCCGCAAGTTGGAATATTTGCGTGATCGCCGCACGGAATCCGAAATAGTCTGGGAACTCTACAAGAAGCTTCCAGATGATACAAAACGCTACGTAGGAAGCAATTACAGGACAATCAATGATTTCCTGGAAAGAGTTGAGGACGAGGACAATTGGCGCAATAATCGCGACAGTGGTAGAGGCCGTGGTAACAACAACGGGTACCACAGCAACCACAACAACGATAACCATGGAAATAATGCATACCGCAACCATGGCAGCAATAACAATAATGGTTCGGACCGTAATAACAATCGGTACAATGCAAATAATAACAGGAATGACGGAAAACAGTATCGTACTAACGTGATACGGGCCTCACAGAATAGTAATAACGCCAGAGGGTGTGATGAACCGCCTCAGCAGCATCCGGGGAGCGTATCTGCTGGGACGAGACAGGGAAACCATTAGCCGCGCCGGTGAGGGGCCGAGCGGGCGTGGAGAAATTTTGGCGGCCCAATAACAGGAGAAAACCCAGGTATCGTCATTATGAAAATTCCGTGTGGAATAATCAACGGCGGGAGAGTGTGCCAGTGTTAAGAGAAAAGAGTGCGCCCACAAGTAGTAGATCAGCTGTATACACGGCAGTAGAAAATACATTCGCTGTCAGTGAGAACAATTTAAGTAGTGTTCCGGAAATCGATCATAAAGTGGCAGCTGTAATACCCGCAGCGGAACTGGAGATTGAGTTTAAGAATGATTCGCAATTGTTGAGAGAAGATCAGATGTCGGATAATACGTCCGTCATCGAGCGAGGGGATGCAGAGAGGGATGAGGTCTGGTTAAGGCAGTTCGGTCGCTTATACGACGAACTAAGAGATTATAGGGGTCTGTATGGGAGAAGTGTTTATGGGGAGCGCGTGCAGGATTTGCCACGTCTCGTCCCGCAAGAAGATAGTGTTTGTGAAATGATAGAAAGTTCTGGCCCTAATCGGCAGACTTTACTAGAAATAGTTGATGTTAAGGGGGAGCACGAGCAAGATTCGTCGTGTCTCGTCCCACAAGAGTTGGATGTTGAAGTAGTAACGGAAAGTTCTGGCCTTAACCGGCAGACCTTACCGAAAGTTTCAGTGGTAGAAGTAGCCGACCCATCCGACGCAAACCTCCAGTTTAAACATTGCGAAAGTATTAAGGAGAAAGATTGCGAAAATTTTAGTGATAGCCGGACACAATTGGTAGAAAAGCACATAGATTTCAGCGTGTATGAGGTTAGAGCTGACGTTGTGCGGTCAGACGGTAGCAGTGTGGGTTGCGCAGATCCAGAGGAAGTAATTTCAGATGCGACTGGGTACATTCCTCCAGGTAGATTGGCAGATGAGATCGATCTGACCAAAGAGGAATCAACGAAGGTGACAATTAGTGAATCGATAGCAAAGCAACACTCACTAGTTGACGAGTTACAGGAAAAGGTTTCGGTATTGGAGGCGAAGCTACAGACTAAGCCTCAGGACAAACGTGTTGAAATTAAAACTGTATGTGAACAGAGGCTGAAAAAGCCGCCAGATAAACCGGATTTAGGATCAAAGCCGGATGGTTTTTTCTGGAATGACCTGGATATAGACGAGGATTTACTGTGGGAAAATAAAGAAACAGTCGAGGACAAGTGTAGACAGATAGTAGTGTCTGTTAATATGCACGACCTACAACTAAACGTGTTGATTGACACCGGTGCAGAATTGAGTGCTGTATCTGGGAAAATATTTGAGTTACTGAAAGACAGACCTGGCATCGTAGTTATGCCAGTAACAGGAGTGAAAATTATCGGTGCTACTGGGAAGGCCAGTAAACCGGTCACAAAACAGATTTTTGTCAACTTCGAGATATGTGGGGCACGATTTGAACAAGAGTTTGTCGTCGTGCCAGACTTAACTACGGAAGTAATTATCGGGTTAGATTGGCTATTAAAGTACCGTGCAGTGATTAACTGCGAAAGCAAAACTTTGACATGTACGTCCCAAGATAAAACAATAGTAGTTAGTTTTGACGAGGCAGGAGACGGTGTGGATAGGCAATACCAGCCTATACACATTGTTAACTGGTCGAATGGTATTGACGTAGGTATGAATTTGAACTACTGTAATGTGAGGAATCTCGGCATTGACAATAGTGTAGAAAGTGAATTGGAAAGTATTGTAGACGGTGTGTCAAACGTAACACACGAACAAAGACGAGGCCTGTATGAAGTAATAATGAGGAATAAGAGTGTGTTTTCAGACAAACCGGGTCTTGTGGAAGGATATAAATGCAAGTTGCATGTAATTCCGCACGAACCATTCTTCGTGAGACCGTATGCTATACCGCTGTCCAAAAAGGAAGCAGTGCAACGGGAGATAGATAAGATGATCGAATGGGGAGTGATTGAAAGAAGTACAAGTCCATACAATAACGGTTTGGTCATTGTAGCAAAACGGGATGGTAGTGTGCGTATCGTGATTGACGCACGCACGTTGAATAGGGTCGTTCAACGTGAAACAGACAGACCAGAGAGTATGGAGGAGATTTTGCAACGTTTTCATGACGTTAAGTTCATGACTAGCCTCGATCTGACGGCTAGTTACTGGCAAATAGAACTCGAAGAAGAATCTAGGCCATACACCGCCTTCTTGTTTGCGGGCAGGTGTTATCAGTATAGAGTACTGCCGTTTGGACTTCATATATCTGTGTCCGTATTCATCAGGCCCTAGATAAAGTGCTAGGACCGGCTTTGAGTTCAAGATTAACTGTATATGTTGACGACCTATTGTTGGCCAATGCCACTTGGCATGACCATTGTGACCTGTTAGATGAAGTTTTTAGAGCATTGCGCCGTGGCGGAATGACTCTAAAGCTAAAGAAATGCGAATTTGTGAAGCAGGAACTGAAATTTTTAGGGCATGTAATTACCACTGCTGGTATTACGAAAGACCCATAGAAACTAGAGGCAATAAGGAATTGTCCTCCACCCAAGTCTAGGAAACAGTTAAAAAGTTTTCTAGGGCTCACAGGATTTTACCGTAAATTTGTAAAAGCACAAGTGTTTAATGATGAAAATTTGAATAACCTCTTACGCAAAAATGTTCCGTTTGTGTGGACTGACGGGTGTCAGACCGCTTTCGAGAGATTAAAAGACGAGTTGTTAAAATCTAACATACTATTTCATCCTGATTTATCGCTACCCTTCCATCTGGGAACGGATTTGTCGAATTACGGGGTGGGGATAGAACTGTTCCAAGAAGTTGGTAAAGGAGAGGATAAGGAACACCGGACGATAGCGTTCGCGAGTCGAACTTTATCAAAAAGTGAGCGAAACTACACGATTTCTGAGAAAGAGTGTCTCGCTATCGTGTGGGGATTCAAGAAGTTCAAGGGTTACCTATGGGACCGTAAGGTGATTATTCATACGGACCATAAGGCGCTCACTTATCTGAAGGATTGTAAACTACTTCACGAAAGACTGACTAGGTGGTCGCTGTATTTACAGCAATTTAACTATGACATCTGTTACGTAAAAGGGACCGACAATTGCGTAGCGGATGCGCTGTCGCGGTTGCCCGAGTCTAATCAAGGTCTATTGAAAGATGAGGCAGATGGAGTGGTCAAATTGTACTATTTTAAAGAAGTTGAGGGACGTAAATTAATAATGAACATTTGTAAGAATCTACGTCGTCATCAGAACGAGGATGATTGTTTAAATATGGTGAAAACCCGATATGATGAAAAGAGTCCAGAAGGAGAGAAATTAAGGAAGTATTACAAGATATACGATCATATCTTGTACATACGTAAGGGTGAAGATAGTAATATTTGGCGGGTATGCTGGCCCAGCAAATATGTCACGGAAATAATAGACTACTACCATTTGGCGTATGGTCACTGTGGACCAAAGAAATGTACGGAAAAGCTGAGTGAAGTAGTGCATTTCAACAACATGTTAAAACGAGTTACTGACAGAGTGAAAACTTGTGATTTATGTCAGAAGGTGAAGGTTACCAACTGTACGAGTCGTGGTCCTATGCAAAGTATAAGGCCTAACGACACCTTTGAGTTACTGTGCGTGGACTTGTACGGACCTTTGCCCAAGTCATCAGGAAACTTGGCCTACATTTTAGTAGTGCTAGAAGCTTTTTCCAAGTTCATCAAACTATACCCGATTAGGAAAGCTACAGCCAAAGCGGTCTATAGCAAGCTGGTGAACGATTATTTTGTTCATATTGGTAAGCCCAAGGCGATTCTATCAGACAATGGGGCACAATTTACTTCTAAGTTGTGGAATGAAGGCATGGAAAGTAATGGGGTCGATGTGATCCATATTTCAGCTTATTGTCCGGCTGGGAATCCCGCTGAGAGGTATATGCGCGAGCTAGGCCGACTGTGCCGTACCTATTGCCATCACAACCATAGGGCATGGGGCAAATATGTAGCAGTATTTGAGAGAATTATGAACACCTTGAGACATGAATCGACGGGATTTTCTCCAGAGGAAATCCTGCTGGATGACAGAAGTAAAAGTTTAGTGGAAGAGATAATCAAATTCCCTCCACGGATTGACATTAGTATTGGTGTGAAAAAAGATCGTTTGCGAGAAGTAATGAAGCTAAAAGCCGATGCTCGCATACGTCGTCATTACGCTAAAGCGCGTTTTTCTAAGTTTGCGATCGGAGACTTAGTACTTGTAAAAGCTCATGAGAAATCGAGCGAGATAGACAATGAAATCTCTAAATTTAAGTTTGTTTATAATGGACCATATAAAGTCATTGGTATACCTCACACAAATGCTTATTGCTTAGAGTATCCAAGCTCTGGAAAGCTATTAGGTATACGAAATATAGTAGATTTGAAATTGTACCAACCTAGGATCGATTAATACCACACAATGGGTAATTTATACAGTATGTAAAATAGAGTGTAAGATTTAACGATTTGCTAGATTGCCATGCTTTTGACTGACCAAGGTCATTAAAGAAGTTGTAATTAATAAGTAATTAATTTTGATTAATCAATTTAATTTTAATCAATTTAATCATGATCTAATCAACTGAAAAATCCAAGCTGCTAGTTTGAGTTTTCAGCTGAGTCACAGTAGATTAAGGAATGTAAATATGATTTTGTAAATAGCTGTAAGATTTCATAAATATGTGATTTACTAGTCATTGCCGATGTACTTAGACGCTGTTTTAAGTTTCAGGCTAGTACATGCGTGTGATGATGGACAGTGTTGAGTTATCCACTGTGATAGTATTAAGGGACTCCTTGAGATTACTCGGGAGTGAGTTTTTTATAAAGAATTCAGTGAAACGGACGTTCTGGAAACGCCGTCATAAGGGCGAGTGAGGTCAAGCGTGCCGCACACGAGGGCGCAACAATACTGGCGAGGCGAGCCGCTGTCGGCTCTTGTGCCGCTGTTGGCTCTTGTGCCGCTGTCGGCATCCTTTGTACTCGCGAGTACGGAATGTGGAGTTGCTTTTCTTCCCGGACAGCTGATGTGAAAGGATTCTGCTGTCAATATTTATGTTTTATTTTATCTGCTGTATATTATTTTCTTGTTTAGCGTTAATTGGACATGACGAGAATATTAATTATGAAAAGGTTACATAAATATGTGTATTCTATGTAATTAATTATTAGTTTGCGTATTTTGATATACCTGTTTTTTATGACCATGTACTCTGATCAATTTTGCAAATAGTATTCCATTTCTTATAGTGTTACGAATTTTAATGATTTTGGAATAGCTAAACCGTTTTCTATGTTTTCTATGAATTTTGATATGTGGTCAACCTGTTTTATTTTGTGCAAGATGACAGAGGGGAATAAGATTAGGAGTTTCTCCACTCAATTATTATTGTCTACAAATTGGTTTATGGTTAATTAGACGAATGCTAAATTTTTTTGATGTTTTGAGCATATGCATTTCCGCTGTTTCTTTTTTGGGACATTTTCTGAGCCTGTTTACGTTACACGAACATCCTCAGACAATGTGGGGCACGTGTAACGCCGGAAATGCATATCCTCCTATTTCCATCTATTGTACTATTATTTTTTTCCTTGTTTTGTTACCTCAAGATATGACATTTCTGTCTCTTTATATATTGTAATTGCTTTACTGTTTGGATATATATATATTTATGCACTTATGTCGATGTATAATTGGTTTGTTTCGTAAATATTATTTGTATTTTTACGCTGGGTCTTGCCTAGGGAACACTGCTATCGAACGATTACGTCGATAGGTCGTGTGAAGAATCAAAGTGTGTAGGATCTTTGGTAGTGTTAACTCTGCCGCGTGGAGCGCGGGCTGAGCAGTGAGGGTCTGGCTGGAGTAGCGAGTGGAGCAGGTGTGTTGTGTGACGCTCCCGCGAGTTGCCGCGCTTTCGGGGTTTGGCAGCATGTAATTGCGCTCGACTCGCGATGATAGTTTCTGACATGGTGTCGCGGACGGGAAGCATTAGCTAGCGCACATCAAGAGCCCGTTTCGCCTGGTGACCGTGTCGAGAAGAAGGCGCGCCAACATCCAGCTTCTGCAACAGCGACGGCCGACAATGAGTGACTGTCGCCACCTCCTCGATCGACGGCTTCGAACCTTCAATCAACCAACAAGGAAGACTGGAAGCACGTAAAGTTTTAGAACTGTATGGCAGACCTCAGTTTTTAATCTTGTTCCATTTGCCTCGCAAAATTACAGCAACTTAGCATGAACCTTTGTTGCTCATTGTCCCAATTGCATTACCAAGCAAGGTCCCTTCCTTTTCCGGAATGAACCCGAGTGTCGTTGAAATTCAGACGCCAGCATTAAAGTAACATCATTTCACTGCTTTAATCTCAAAGGTATTCATAGCTGGCTTCAATATTCAGATTACACAAGCACAAATTAAGAGTGCGAGTTTTGCTATCGTATTTTAGCTTACCTGTGACTGCAGCTCAGCTTGGTACGTACTAAATTTTACTATTGTTAATTGTTCAGAATCATTTAATTCAAGTTCAAAGTTAAATCTCTTATTTCTAAATTGCGTAGATTCAAGTAGTTTTTGAAATGATTGTTGAGGTAGTCCAAGACTAACCGTATTTTACTGAATTTCGATGTGCTTCAGAAAGAAAGCTCACTATTAACTTCAGTCACTAAATTAACTTTCGATTTTCCGGTTATTAATTCTTTTGCTAAATTAAGTCAGGGTGTAGCGAAATTTATTACTTCTGACAAACTTTCAGTTTTCACACTACACGTGTCAACCTTCAGTTGCCACGCTTCTAGTGCTAATTATATGTGTAATAACCTTTCTTTTCCAGTTACTATAGTAATTGTCCTTAGGACTGGCGACCGTGATTTCCCCCAAATCTCAAATACCTAATTACCGCTACTTAATTGTTAACGTAACGGCTGCACATTTACCCTCTTTATTAACTTTACCCCTTTTCAAAATTAATTTCCACCAGTTTCATTAGCACATTTCCTTTCATTTAGATGTAACCCTTTCCTCCCTCTTTACCGACAGGTTAACTTCGGTGACGATTGCTTTTCCAAAACTCCCATTAGGTACACGCGGTTTCATTTTTCACTGTCATTAAGGTCGGTAAGTGAGGGGGGAGGTTACAAATGGACTGGCCTGCACAGGGTTGACCTGAATCCTACAGAACTCCTTTGTGATGTTTTGCAACGCCGGCTTCGTGCCAGGCTTCACCGAGCCATATCGATACCACTCCTCATTGCAGGACTCGTGAAGAATGGGCTGCCATTCACCAAGAAACCTTCCAGCACCTGATTGAACGTATGGCTGCGAGAGTGGAAGCTATCAACAAGGCTAAGGGTGGACCAACATCATACTGAATTCCAGCATTATCGATGGAGGGCGCCGTGAACTTGTAAGTCGTTTTCAGCCAGGTGTCTGGATTCTTTTGAGCACGCAGACACGCACACACACATACACACACACACACACACACACACACACACACACACACACACACACATATATATATATATATATATATATATATATATATATATATATATATATATACTAACAAAAGTAATATAGCACCCAGCAGGGAAGGAGGGAACGAAGTAAACCTCACAGGTTGAGAGGGTATGTGTTAGCAAAATTAAATCAAATTTATGAAAATATAGCAGTATGGTCCTTCTTAGCACTATGACGTTGCACGACCTCTGGCCTCGATGCATGCCCTGATTTGATTTGGAAGTTAGTCAAAAACCTGTTGTATTGTTTCCGGACGCAAGCTGTTACATAACGGTTTCATCACACAGTGTGATGCCATGTATCAGCAATACAAAATTGTTCAAAAGTGGGTGAAATCTTGTGGGACTTAACTGCTAAGGCATTCAGTCCCTAAGCTTACACACTACTTAACCTAAATTATCCTAAGGACAAACACACACACCCATGCCCGAGGGAGGACTCGAACCTCCGCCGGGACCAGCCGCACAGTCCATGACTGCAGCGCCCTCTAGGCCGCTCGGCTAGTCCCGAGCGGCTCAGCAATACATGCTTCCCAGTAATGGCACCACTCCAAACGCGGTTTTTTATGTTGTGGTGTTAACGGCGCTCTACGAAATGGACAGTAATTCCCTAGTCTGGCTTACTCTATTCTAGAATTTATCGTGCATACGCCATGGAATGTTGTCGGTTCTGGAGTTACGGTGTGCCTGGTGCACAATGCAGCGATGTTGCTTTGTGGTCGTCAGAAGTGGTCGAACCTTGATGACAAATATCTTCAAAAACGCTGCACATAAAACCAGAATTTTCCGGTACACACATCTCAAATTCCATAGACGATAAAAACTTTCAGTCAAGTGTTTTGGGTAGCCCTTGGGCTAGCGATCATTTGTGTACCAAACAGAGGGATTGTCTTAGTGTCACAATCCTACAATACGGGTCAAAATATGAATCCTACAAGCTTCCCCTGCTTAGGGAATTGGAGCAAAACGGTTGGTTCTTTCTGCATCTGATGTGGTCTACACGGGCTTCATGGGACTTAAAGAGGCACCATTAGTTCATTAACAGTTCCTCAAAAAAGGAAGACCACAAACGGGTGTTTTACTATATTTTCGTCGTCACCATCGGACCAGAACCACAATAGGGTATTCCAAGGCGGCTATGCGAGCAAATGGCAGAATTTTTTGCGATATATTCCTAAGATTCCAGTCTAGAGAAAAAAACCTAGAAAATATTCTTGATACATTTATTCTTTCCCGAGATACAGGGATTCAAAGTTCCTATACCTGCACACGTAAAATCCTCACGTAAAAGCTGGAGTACACTGAAATGACAACCGTCTTGGGATAGCGATATCTACATATACAGATGATTTTGGCCGCACGACGAGAATTAAGCGACTTTGAACCCGGAGTGGTAGTTGCAGCTAGACACATAGGACATTGTATTTCGGTAATCGGTATTGAATTCTGTGTTCCGAGATCCACAGTGTGAAGAGTGTGCTAAGAATATCAGATTTCAGGCATTACCGCGGACAACGCAGTGGCCGACGGCCTTCACTTATCGACAGAGGCAGCGACGTTCTCGTAGAGTTGCTAACAGGAAAGCAACACTGCGTGAAATAACCGTAGAAATCAAGTATCCGTTAGTACAATGCGGTGAAATTTGGTGTAAATTGGCCGTGGCAGCAACAACCAACGTGAGTGCCTTTCCCAACGGCACAACTTCGGCTGCAGATCCTCTCCTGGGGCCGTGAGCATGTTGGTTGGACCCTAGACGACTGGAAAACCGTGGCCTCGTCATATGAGTACCGAAATCAGTTGGTAAGAGTTGATGGAAGAGTCCGTGTGTGGCGCAGATCCACGAAGACATGGACCGAAGTCGTCAAAAAGGCAGTCTGCAAACTGGTGATGCCGCCATAATGCTGTGGGCTGCGTTTATACGTAATGGACTGGGTCCTCTGGTCCAACTGAGCCCACCATTGACTCGTTTATGTTCGGCTACTCGGAGACCATTTGCAGCTACTCATGGAATTCGTGTTCCCAAAGAACAATGGAATTTTTATGGGCAACAATTCATTGTGTCTGGACATTCTCGTTTCGAGTGAATCATCTGACCACATAGATCGCCCGACATGTTTCATGTTTCTTATTTAATGTTTCATCGAACATTTGTGGAACATAATGGAGAAGTCAGTTCGTACACAAAATCCAGCACCGACAACACATTCGCAATTATGGAAGGCTACAGAGGCAGTATGGCGCAGTGGGTTTCCAAAGACTTACAACGACTTGTTGAATCCATGCTACGTTGCGTTGCTGCACTACTGCATCAGAAGGTGATCCAACACTATATTAGGAAGTATCCCATGACTTTAGTCACACAGTGTAAAGTGGCGTAGCACCAAGAAATATACTGTTAAGTGTCTCCGTTATTATCTGGGAACCTTGCACTAGTGAAGCAGATGCTAAATGTTTTTGCCCATAAATCCAGTCGGAGCTGTAAAATCAGTTTTGGGTTATTTTGGTTTCTCGTAAGTAAAGTATTTAAATTGTAGTTACCAGCACATTTCTTTCCGTATGAGTTACAGATCGTTACTCAGGATGTGAGTACCGGGATTAGAAATGCCGCCCTTCTGAATGTGGGTTCATCGTGCTAAACACTGCAGTATAAGAAACTTGCTGGCAGTTTAAAACTGTGTGTCCGACAGAGACTCGAACTCGGGACCATTCCCTTTCGCTGGAAAGTGCTCTGCCATATGAGCCATCCAAACACGACTCACGACCCGTTCTCACAGCTTTAGTTCCTCCGGTATCTCGTCTCCTACCTTCCAAAGGTAGGACGGGTCGTGAATCGTGCTTGGGTAGCTGAGATAATAGGGCACTTGCCCGCGAAAGGCAAAGGTCCCGGCATGCAATTATAATCTGCCAGGAAGTTTCATATCAGCGCACACTCCGCTGCAGAGTGAAAATCTCATTCTGGAAACATCCCCCAAGCTGTGGCTAAGCCATGTCTTCGCACTATCATTTCTTTCAGGAGTGCTAGTCCTGCAAGGTTCACAGAGGAGCTTCTGTAAAGTTTGAAAGGTAGGTGACGAGGTACTGGCGGAAGTAAGGCTGTGAGGACGGGGCATGCCTGGGTAGCTCGGTTGGTAGGGCACTTGCCCGCGAAAGGCAAAGGTCCTGACTTTGAGTGTCGGCCCGGCACACAGTTTTAATCTTCCAGGAAGTTTCATATCAGCGCATACTCCGCTGCAGAGTGATAATCTCATTCTAAAGTACCCAGTGCCGTTGGTCGTACTGCACTTTTCTCTGCTGTCGTATAAATGCTGACTGTCGGCATACTGATAGTAAATGGTATTCCAGACATTGTCGTATTGTCCGTGTGGTTACTCGACTTGTTGAAACAAGCCCATATCCTGACTCATGGTACGTTAGGTGGCTGTACGATGCTGTATGTCTGAGCCACGACTGAGTTTTTCCTATCGGGCGCTAGTCGAGTGTATTCGTTTACACTCTCCGTTCATTATGGCCCTCCTGAACCTAAGAGTTCCGTATTGGAAATCCTAACCAATGTGATACACCACATGCCAGTCCTTGATTGTCTCATGGTGTTCTAATTTTAATGAGCAGCAGTGTATTGCTGAATACAGAGTTGCATGAACTGTAACACGTGACAAGGTAGAGACAAATCATGTTTAATCGAGGACAACGTCACATAAACAATACTTTTCAGATCACTGGCCTGATGGAAACACAACACTTGAAAAAGTGGGAAAGCAGCCGCAGGCAAAATGAGGGCCGATCTTCGGGCAGAGGACGTAGAAAGAAAATGGAGGCGCTCCCGAGAGAGCCAGCAGAGCCGAGGCTGGGACACGCTTTGATGACAGAGCGCTGAGTGGACTGCCAGGGAATGGGGCCATTCTGCAGCGGCGCGCGAGACAAGAGGACGTGACGGGAGGTCGAGGAGTGTGCGTGGAGTGGACGCAGGGAGCGGCCGCGCGCCGAAAGGAGGGCAGCAGCCAGCGGCGAGCGCTGTGTACACTCTCCTAGCAGCTGGTTGGCTGCGCCGGGGATCCGGATGCCTGCTAGCGAGGAAAGAGCCGACCAACCGAGTTTGTAGCACAGTTGTATGACACCGACTAAACAAGTCGAGTGTGCCCCTGGGACAACGGAAGCGGTTGTTAACTAAGTAAAGTTAAAATAATATTGGAAACAGCTTTTCAAATACACACTGGGTATCTGAGGAGGTGAGTACTAGCCAAGGAAAGTAAATTGCTAGGATTTTGACCCAGGCCGAAGCAGAATCAGCTCTAGGCTTTCAAAAGAAGGGAAGGCACCAGGTCTTGATGAGTTGTAAGCAGAAATGGTGGCTGCAGCTTAAGCTATAGATAAGCAGTGGCTATATCGTGAGATGACAGTAATCAGGATGGAGAAGAAAACCTCAGAAGCCTTTAAGTACGGAGTAACTGTTTAAATGAAAGTATATGGTAACATAATGGCAATAGCATGTAGGAACAACAGTATTTTTCAAAAAAGATTATTGAAACTGCGTTACTTACTTGCTAAGCGTGATCAGACTTCTGTTAATGAAGTTACCGTCGAAATATATTAAACTTGCATGTGTCACAGTATTTAAATGAGAATATATTCACGAGAGGTCTGCCAAAAACAGAAGAAATATGTCTGACACTCTTTCAACGAGTAACAGTGGCATAAAATGATCACCAAAACCAGTGATTGCATGTACAAGCACCATTATCTGAAGCCACAATGACGAATTTACTATATGTAATGTCAGCAAAAGATCAACTTTGTAGGCCGTCAGTTTACGTGGTGCAATCTGCGAGTGAATACAGAAGTATTTTACGCAATAAACCCGAGTTACATTAACTGCGTAGGGTTCTTATATCAATGGGTGGCCTTCCCAAGTTGCGAATTCGTAATGTAAACAAATACACTTACACCAAGAAATTTAAAACTGTGGGAAGGAACTATTATACATCATATACTATATTGAATGCTGAATATAATCATGACTTAACGGAATGAAGGCGAGTTGTAAAAGCTACATGACGTAACGATTTGCCGAAATGTGTTATTAAGCGGGCCTATGGATCATATAAATCATACTGTGAAAGAGTGTATGACTGTTCCCCATAAACGCATCGTGTACTTCGAACATTTGCCCTAAAAACATTGTATACTGTAATATAACAGTAGATGTACTTTAAAGAAGTTGTGTAAACACTTAAAATGGAGAAGAGGTGGCCGGTGGAAGGGTTATAGAAGGACAGTGGGGGACAGTACGGAAGAGGTAATGGAAGACAGAGTATTAAGTTATAAGTGCAAATACAAGGGGGGTGGGCTCGTGGCAGAAAAAGAAGAAAAATAACGGTGGGGGCTTGTGGGGGAGAACAGAGGGTTGAAAAGTGGGGGGGGGGGGGGCGAACAGAGACGAAGTAGAACAGAGTAAATTACATGAATACGCAGATACGAGGATAGAGTTGGTATAAATGCTGTAGGAAACTGTTAGAAGTTGTTGGAAGATGGGTTGGGTGGAGGAGTGGGGGTAGCGCGAACAAGGTATGGGGAAATGAGAGGAAATACAAAAAAAGGGTAAGGAATATAGAAGATGTAACTAAGATGTGAAATGTACCGGGGGGGGGGGGGGGGGCTTGTGGTGGTGGTGGGAAGGGGGGGGGGGGTCAAGCAGTGTCGTTTTGTAACTTCACGAAGAAAGGGTAATGATTACAAAAGAATGGAACCACTTAATTGCTACTGTATTACAACAGTCAAGCAGTGTAGTTTTGTAATTTCACGAGAAAAGGGTAATGATTACAAAAGAATGGAACCACTTAATAACTACAGCAAGACAGTCATTCTACGGCTAATACTAAGTCAGGTAACAAAATAATTGAAGTCAAGTCACGATCACGGATACTGCATGGGCGTAATGTTATCTACTTTCTGTCTCACTGCATTTCTTATGTATATCTTTTTAGTGTGACACCTGACAAATGATCAAAGGCCGCAATGATTATTGTACAATACAATAAACAATTAATTCAGTCAAATGGCTGAAATTTCATTTAAACAGTATTATGTGACAGTGCTCCCAAACTATAGTCGTGAAAATTCTAGGGGGGGGGGGGGGGGAGAGAGTAAGGGATAGAGTTAGGATAAAAACTGAAGAACATGATCATGGCGGTAGGCTGGGGAAGACAATGACAGATTTCATACGAATATTCAGAACAACAGCTACAGGAGAAACATGATTATCGTTCTAATCGTCTTCCTATGCCTTTAGAAGACGTGTGACAGTGTGTGCCGCACTACGCGAAAACTTGCCTCACAAAGGCACGGAAAATGTACTATTGACAAGGTGAAAGAGCTGAACAACTTAAGTAAAAGCTACTTTAATGTATAAGATGAGGACACATATTGGATAAGCCACACAAGGGGTTTTATGAAAGGCTTTCATTACTACTTAAAAATACATATAGCAAGTGAAAATATGAACCAAATGGAATACTAGCTGGATACCTAACTGACGGATGTAAAACTAAAGGAAGTTATTTGAAAAACTATGTTTCACGTAACATGGTCCAGTATCAGTAGGAGAGAACTTTCCAGTGCTGAATGCATCCTGGGTCTCATCATTTTCCACCTGTATGGACTGACGGCAATTTCACTCTTTCATCTTCTGTTTTTCTTTTCTTCTACTCCATTCGCTTATTGTATGCCTCTCCTGGAACGATTTATCTTCCAATTTCCAACGTTGGAATCCTTCGACTATTAATAATTTTCTTCTAAAAGTTTGTGCTTCTTCCGTCATGTCCTGCTGCCTTACATTGTTTCTTCTTTAATTCTTCCTCCTGTCTTAAATCAAAGACGCTTCATGTCCGTTCTGTTCTTTGCCAGAGACATGACAATCTGTTTGGATAAGCTGTTGTCAGCCTGTCTCCTCGGTATTTATTTGTTATTCTTTCCATTTTCCAATATATTTAGACTCTAGTTCTTCGTTTCTAGACTCGTAATTTTGGTACCTGACCTGATACCTTCCTTCCAATAATCCTTTCCAGAATTTATAATTCGTGCAACATTTATGTCACTACTAAGCATTCGCCACTAATAATCTCGACTAACGACATTGCACTAGTATGTTTTACGTAATTAAAGTTCTTTAGGTGAACATCCTTTTCTGCATATATTCCATGTATGCCGGAATAGTCTTTGAATCCTCTACAGCTCAATATTCTAAGGCATCCTCATTATTTCTGCCACGAATTAGATTTCCGTTTCTGATTTCGATCCTTCCTAATTATATTATCAAAGTCTTTGTAGCTTACTACGGTCAAGCTTTAGTTTTCCCTCCACAATTTTACCCCCTATTGTCTCCTCCATGTTCTATCAAATGACAGCTTCTTTTAGTCAGAATGTCACGTAATTTATTTTTTTTCCCCAACTCTATTTAGTACTTCCTCATGAGTTATTTAATTTATTGATCTAATTTTTAGCATTCTAGTGTAGAGTCGCATTTCTATAGTTTCTCCGCTCATCTTATTTGAAAAGTTTCACTTCCCTGGTGACTACCTGTTACAAAAGATTGTATTGCTACATCTTCTAGTTATAACGAAAATTATTGAATAAGCGTCTGAAAAATTATGTATTTTATGGCAAAATCTTTCCTTTTTTTCCTAGAAGAGGTTTACATTGTTCTGTTTCTTTTCAGTTTTCGTTTTTCACGTATTTCTTACTTTCTTCGATGCATAGTTGAAAGGAAGAATAGAACATGACTGAGTCTGACACATATTAACATCCAGTGGGTAAGATATTCGACCAGGAAATTGTACTTTTAAGTAGCGTGTGACTAATTTCCATGCTTAATTTTCAAAAACGAATTATTTCGAATCATATTTTCACTGAATCCAGAATTTCTCTATTAACAGACGGAAGATTCCTTGCAATCAATAGATTTTACTAATGTCTTTGGGTTTCATATGCCCCATACTGTTTCGGTGAAGTTCAGATTTTTCTAATTTTTGACGTTGCCTCTTATTCAAGACAGTAGCCAGTGAATTGCGAGGTGCAGAGCATATAATATGGATTTTCACAACATGTGCTGCAGTTATTTTATTCATGTAATTCCCCGTTTCTCTTGATGTTTTGAGTAATTACGAGTGACAGTGTGGACCTTTAATTCATCACATGTAATACCACACTTGCGTTCATTTAAAGAATATTATGGTGCGGAGAGTGTTATTTGTTCTTTGTTGTTTGATTTTCGAACTTGGTCACTGTAGGAATTACGATTGATATACCCAGTCATCTAAATATTTAGGGCTACCAAAGGACTTTAAAAAGTTATCCATAGCGCAGTGTCGGGGATTTTGTGTGTTATGTCCTTTTTTTAACGATGTTTCACCTTAGCCAGACCTATATATGTGCGAAGCGTTCCGGAACGAGAGGGTAGCACAGTTCTTAACAAAACACATTGTTCGGTCTCCATCAAGTAAGAAAATCCTAATTGGTAGATTGTTCCTGACATTACAGCAGCGTGGCCGTCTTGTTCAGCTGACCTTGATGCCTCAGGTATCTTGCTATGGAGACTGATCTGGTAGCAAGCGGGTGGGGTGAGTGGGAAGGTGGCGGACACGTTACATCCAAAACATAATATAACACAGAACCAAACAAGGTGGAATATTTAAAACGATCTCCATAAAATCTGTATAAATATTGAAATCTTGAAAGCTATTATTATGTAGCTTGTTAGGCAGAAAATTAATTACATCGTTCTGGTGCAGATTCCAGAAACCATTTTTTCTCCAACACTCAGCTCTGTCTGTAGGTCGATTTACATTTAACAAGTTTTTGATATTGTGTTGGTCCGTAAGCTAGGAGCGTTTATTCACAATTTTAATAAACACAAATGATACACGTAATAGAGACTTTAGTCATCAATAACATAATCCCCTTCACTATTTACAACAGTCTGTCAACGCTAGGGTAACTTTTCGATTCCGCTACGATAGAAATCACGTGGTTTTAAGGCGTTCAGAGTGCATTTTCATCCAGAAAAGAAGTTCCTTGGAGGTTGATCCATACCGGCGAAGGTGCAAATCTGACAGCGCCAGATCGGGTGAAAATGATGCAGCTAAAATTAAAATCTCCTTTTCCGCCAATTGTGGGGTAGCCGTACATCTGTGCTGATGAGGGGAATACCTTGATAATATTAAGTATCGCTGAATATGATGATAACGTTAAAGAGTTTTTTGGAGATAACAGAATTTCACAACTTGAATATGGCCCCACTAAACAGTTCACTAAGCAAGTTAAAAATACTATTAGTGAGAATTCTTTCTTATTTGATGAGAAAACCTCCAGGTCCCTCGAAGTAATGAATCAACATGCCTCCTGTCTACGGGCACAACCAAAGATTCATAAAGTTAATGCCCCAATGAGGCCCATCGTTAATTATACAGGCTGTCCTGTTTATGGACTGTGTAGTAAGTTAAATGAGATTTTGGTTACTAACTATGTGTTTGAGATGGAGTTCTCAGTCAAGAGTACATTTGATCTGGTTGAGAAAGTTGAGGATGTTCAGATTCCTGATAAATACATATGGGTGTCGCTAGGCATTATAAATTTGTATACAAATGTTCCTGTAAACTGAGTCACTTCTCTTGAAAGTCTGAGTTTTATTAAGCACAGACGTATGTCCATAGGCGAAATTGATGATTTTTTAAAACTACTTGAGCTTCTTCTGTCATATAATTACTTCTCATTTAGAGGAGAATGTTTCAAGCAGCATGATGGAACAGCAAATGTATGTTGTCTGTCAGGTACACTAGCAAATATTTTTGTCAATCATTGGAAGAAAAATTTTTTATCCATCAGAAAGAAGTAAGTGGTTTAACTATGTACTATTATCGACATGTTGATGATACACTGTTATTGTTAAATGAAGAGAATGAGGGGTTAAAGATAATTTTTGAGGCGTTCAACACTCTACATCCTAGTATACAGTTTACTAATGAAAGTGAAGGAAACAAGAAAATTAATTTTCTGGATATTACGTTGATACGTTGATAAATAGTAAAGGAAGCCTCAAATTTGCAATTTATAGGAAGCCGACAGCTACAGATGCGATTATCCCATGTCGTTCTGCTCATTATGACAGGCACAAAACATCTCTTTTTTACAGTTCAGTCAGCAGACTTATAAAGAATCCGTTAGAAATTGATGAAAGAGAACGGGTGAAACATGATTTAAGGGATACAGCGGTTAGTAATGGGTTTCAGCCGCAATTAATCTGCTAAATATATTTAAAGATCGTCCAGAAGGGTTCTGATTTAATACACGAGATTTCTTTAGAGCGATATAGAAAGGGAGAAAATTTTTTTACCAGTATGAGTTACATTGGCCGTCTGTCTAATGATGTGGCACAACTTTTTCGTAAAGTTAATGTTAATGTAAGATTCAAGAATAACAATACGTTTTCGAGGTTGCTGACACATTCAGTGGAACAGTTCTGTCCGTTACAAGAATCTGGCGTGTCCAAAATAAACTTTTCTGATTGTGAATCCATATACATAGGCCAAACTGGTAGAAATTTTAGAGAAAGATTTAGGGGACATACTGCCCTGCATACTATTATACATTCAACATTCAAAGAACATTTAAAGACAACGAAACATATGGTCTTAGGTATAGACAAGAATCTAAAAGTTTTGCACTTCGTAGATAGAAGAGGTACATGGGACATAATAGAAGATCATGAAATTTATATCCATTCCCTCAGAGACCCTATTGTTTGCTGAACGAACAAACTGAGTCGAAGAACATATCATTCTTCGACTGTTTCCTAAATTTATGCATATAAATCACAGTTTGTGCCATGTATGTTAGAATTACCTTGACATAGTAAAACATCACTATTAACATTGTACAGACACTGTAATCTTCATGTATTGACCCACATGGTTTTCATGTGAACCACTACGAATTTCCACTTACTACTTTACAGTATTTGTTCCACTACGCCCCAGTTATTGGGTTTCAGCATTTACCCAAATATTTCCGTTTCGATGTCCCTTATGTATGGCTTAGGTTTCGATTGCTGTTATCGAGTGCGAGATACTCTGACAGTTTGATGTCGACCAACGTCTTTGAGTATTCGCTGACGCGTACCTTGGGATGTTTTATTTGAATGTTATTCCAGTCAGATGGCTGTTGATGGTTGGAGTGCTGACACGTAAGTTTCAGGTACTTCCAACATTCATCAACGGTGGTTATCAGATGTTTAAACCCTGAAATTCACTGTATTTATGTTGTTCTGCAAATTATCTGCGTATCCAGTTATGCTATCAACTGATGTGACATACGTAGGGGTCATATCAACCTGTACAGTGAGACTTTCAGGGTTTTCGTTATTTTTGTGTGTATTTGATGTATGAGTAAGGAAGGGCTATTCGATACTGACGCATATGTTCTTGATAAGTGGCCTAACGGTTAAGGTCTCTGCTGGTTCGCACATTAGTGGTACACGATTTGTAACTCTAGGTTATTGGTGTCTATTACAAGCTATCTTGTACCTATACAGTTACGATAACTCTTGTCTTATGCCTTCTTCACTCCACCTTCCTCCCACTATATGTTTCGTGCTATGTTCCTGTTTCTTCATAGTTGTTTAAGTATTGACTAAGGACGTGCCTCTTGCCCACTCTCACTGGTAGTTTGTTGTTCCGTCATACAATTGTTACTGGACTTGGTACGGGTTATTTGTTTACGCTTGGGTTCGTGCGTGATAAGTAGTTTGTAGCGTGGTTTAGAGGATTTTTTGAGTAGTGGTCTGTCTCTTTCGCTTGCAATTATTTTGGTCGTATGTGACACATTCAGTGGTTTATGCACCCATTTTCGAGGTTATATAGGTATGCATTTACTATAACTCAGATTCAATTGTAATAGTGGATATTGTCAACTTGTAGACTGCAGGGATATGGTCAATCTCACATCAAACATAGTATAGGATTCACTTACGATTCAATTATTGGCATGTTGTGTGGCCCCTCACTGGCCAATTGATAAATTGGTTTGTGAGACGATGTGTATGGCCAGTATGGCTCTTTTGAAACTTGATTGCATAGATATGTGGGATTGCCGCTTTCGTTAACATGCTGTTACTTTAGTCATATATGACACGTTTAGTGACTCTGTACCTGTCTTCAATTTCGCGTGGATTTGCGGTACATTACCTTAAGTTCCACTCCATACGACTAGTGGCATTCTCAGTGTTTTTGTTCTAATACCGTATGTATTGCCAACTTATTGATTGCTGTCACACGTTCACATTTTACGTCTGACAGTAAAATTACAGTTACTTACGTTTTAGTTACGGGCATAATGCGTGGCCTCCTCACTGGTAAATTAATAATGTGGCTTGACCTTGACACGATATGTATGACTGGTACTTACGTTTAAAAAAAAAATTGCGTGCATGTAATGGCTTTTGATCTCAATGTCATCGAAAGACTTAAGTGTATATTGGTTACAATGCATTTATTCATAACTATGTATTATTTTAGATGTCAATTATTTCTTCATGATCACTTATGTTTAACACACATGAGTACTTCTTGAGCGGTGTGCTACTCAGTAACCTTTTTCTGGCTTTTCATGTATATTTATTGTGAGTCATCCTTCATGGTACACTGCATCCTTGTGGGTTTCTTAGTATCCCTGTGTGTGATTGTTTCATGGCAGTACGCGGTATGTAGATGCATTCGCACATGAATGTTTTCATTATGAACAATTTCCTCGTGGGCGTCTTTCATACGTTCTACATATGATATGATCTGGTGTCTTACATTCGGTTTTATAACACGTCTTGGACATTCATTTTATAGATATGACATAATATATGCCACTCATCTGTGTACAACTAAGCATTTTATACTTCGAAACGATACAAAGGTCATGGTCCTTCTCCTTATTTGTTTGTGCAATATTGTTTCCTTCCATTTACGACCTACGGCTATTTTGTTTTACAATAGGTGATATCAGGACTGTGCAGATAATGGCCAATAAAAATCATGAGTAGTTATGTACAGAAGTATTTTAATAGATAGTGTATTTGTAGAATGTATCGAGTGGAAATTCGTTACAGCATAGTTTAGATATGTGACAATGTATGTATCTATTCGTTTTATCAAATGTTCGGTGTAATTTCACTTGTAGAGTCTTGCCATTCTTTCTCATTCTGTTTTTAATCTTTTTCTATGTAACTTGATAGATAAGTTGCTAATTCTATCGTTACTATTTTCTGCATACAGGCCTGAAGATGGCGCATTGAACCGTTGAAACTGGTTGTAACAAAATAAAATGAAATCATTAGGACTGCTATAGATGTTTTATTTTGTCACAATGGCTACATTAAAGTTAGTGGGTGATGCAAAAACGTACGTTGCGTAAGAGGAGATCATCAGTAAGGCCCAAATATTTGATGAACTGGTTAAAGGTCTAATACAGTGCTATCGGAAGCAGAAAAGAGCGATTTTCTTCAGGGAGAAACCCTATGAACTACTGCAGAACCACCAGTGGAATCCCTCTCTGAATTCCTAAGCTTGTGATCCAATACCGAATGTAGCGGCCTATAGGGTGATCTAAGTGAGGCAGAGAATAGGGCTCCAGGTGCCTTTGTAAGAGATATTCCTGCTGATATATAAAGGAGGATCAGAGTGACCTTTAGGCCACTAGCCCATTAAGCCACTAGGCATGTTGGCATTAGGCTTGCAACCAATTGGAGGGGACCAGACGTGATGTGTTTTAGATGCAGGCGACCAGGCCACAATAGGAAACAATGTCGTCAGTACAAATGTAATGAATGTGTGCCGGTGATCCGTAAGGCGTGTGACTGCCGGAAGAAAGAACGAGACAAGCATCGTTAAAAGGAAACAGTTGCGAACTATACACCGAATGGCATTCCCGACAGAACAAGAGACTACAGAGACGTACTCAGAGAGCGATTGCTGCTTCCTTGGCAGAGTAAATGGTTTCCAATGGTTTCCAATTGCTCTTATAACATGTAATACGTCCTTTGGCAGGTCAATGTCTGCGCTCATTCAGAGCAATTTCCTTACACCTTGCGGTATTGTATGGTGCGAATTGATCTTTAGTGCCCGTGTCGTTAGATTGTTTTGTACCACCCACGCGATCGGTGAACCTTGCGACAATGTAGCACTTGCAGCTGTTACCCCTAGTGAAAACAGTCACTCAATAAGTTCATTAGTATGACGGAAATGATCAATATTAACGTGATATTTAGCAATAGAGTCGAGTTCCATAATCGCACGTTACCCCTCACCAACACTAGGCAATACTTCTAGATGCTCTCAAAAATAATTATTTTCCAAGTTGATATTGAACAGCTTTGTCCACAATGTCTTCTCTTCTGTATCATCCACTCCGCATCATGTGTACTCTGGGAAACTCAATCTCTGCCTAAGAGATCCAGGTTGACTGCTGACACGTGAGCCCCTGTCTCCAACAAAAATTTATCATCGATGACACTTACTTTGCTTAGAAAGCAGCACTACATCCCTACGTGTATTGCTGGAGTTTCTTTTTTCAGCTGGGAATGCAGTCCAATGGATAGGTCTCACCTGCTCCCGTTTAACGACCGATCATTAGCAATTTACTTGTCTCTTTATTTCTTCCGACCATCACACACTTTATTGCTCACCTCCCCACAGTCATAACATTTGCACTGACGACATTGTTTCCTGATCTGGCCCATGCACCGACATCTAAACCATATCTCTCCAGAAGAGAAGACACCGTGATCACTCTGCCGTCATGTGGCGATGTCGATCCCCTCTATTTGCATAGCAGGCCCAGTGGCGGCAAGTAAGTTACTTGGATTCTCCACTCTGAGTCTGCTTTACATATCAGGAGAAATATTTCTAAGAAAGACATCCAGAGCCCCATTCTCTGCCTCACGCACAAACACTCTGTCCACCTCCGTATTTTGTGTTAGTTCATAAGTTCACGAGTATAGTTTAGTAACCCTGTCAGAGAAGAAGTCCACTGATTCGCTGTGCTTCTGCGAAAATGCATTGAGTTTCTTCCTAAAGTACCTCCCGCTGTTCTACTTCAGATACCTCTTTACTAGACCGTTAACCAATTTATCAAATGTTTGGGCCTAACTGATGGTCTGCTGATACATAACGTATGATTTTGCGTCACCCAATAAACTTATTGTAGTAGTGTTCGAAGCTGTTTCTACCAACCGTTTTCCTACTTTAGGGGCAGTCTTTATATCACTAATAACAGCAGAAAATCTTTGGTTCTTTTCCCTGAAAATGGTGTTACACGGTTACCTTCTGTGGTAGAGATGGAGTGGGTGGGAACTCTAAACATGATTTTATGTTCTCCTTAATGAAGTTCTTGCTGCCCAACGCCTTCCAATTGCTGCGTTCTTAAGTCCTTCGCCGCCCTGCGCCTGTTCGTAACAACGTCGACATCTGCCCCTACAAAACCTCCATTGTTTCATTCGCAGTCGATGCTCACGTGTCTGGCATTTCTGTAAACTCCATCTCCCGTTCTACCAGAAAACAAACTTGTAGTATCATTGTCACAGATAGTAGTCCACCGCCGCGCAACGCAATGTTGGCAGCCTGTCGTCTGCCGAGCACAGCGCACTCTAGTGGGCTGTGCAGCTCGACGGAAATGGAGTGTGCCTCGTTCACTTCTTAGCTAGATTTCAACCTAGGCAGACGCACTTTCATAATCGGCCCTCAGCCAGTTCTGTAATGTTTGCATTGATTCTCTGTTGAGGGCCCATCAGGCTCAGTCCCCGAGAATATGTTGTATTAGTTCATGGTATTCCAAGTTTCGAGATTTAGTTATAGTCGCAGCTGCAGTCCTACAAACTACTGAAGATAATTAATTTTCATTGTACTGTGTGTTTCTTGAATAGTAATCCTTCTCTCTAACAGTCTGTCGTACCGCATATTATTGTAGCCTGGACTCCTTCAGCTCCTATCAACTCGGTCTCCTACTTATTTGAATTTAGTAACAAGCTGAAAACACCCACGCACTTTGTGCCTCTAAATAGTGAGACACAATAAAACTGTACTTAATCTTTAAGCCAATTATAACCCAAAGTGATTCTGTGCACTGGTGCACTTCGTGGCCAACCCTTCCAAACGTAGTACAGGTAGCTGACACGGTTCGAACACTTGACAAGTCGAGGCCAGATAAATTATAGAGCTGACCCTTCACTGGTTGTGAGTATAGGTCTCTATAGTTCACACGAACACTTTTAACCTACCATGCAAGTCCCTATGATTTAATATGGCCATACGAAAATGCAGAACCAGAAAGCAAATTAATATTAGTCACTCACCACAATGCCATGTTATGAACTTCATTTAGTAGTTGGCGACCTCACGTCGGAGTTGCATTGACGGTCGGCTGCTATTGTCCAAGATGTACATTGTGGCACCAGGTGTAGATGTCTCTAACAGACTCCTGCAGTTATCAGAACACAGCAGGTTGGGATGTGGTAATGAGGACCTAGCTACACTCTAGAGCACCAAGATAACATCACTGACAGTAACACGTTTCTTGAACAGCAATACATGATTGTCTTATAAAGCGCCGCACCACAACCGGACAGGCGAACTCATCAGCAGAAGAGTGCTGTTATCTGCTCGATTTCCAGTTATACCAGCGCAGCAATGTGTCAGGTTACATCATGTGGACGTCGGCGACCCATAGACGCCGGGAGCCTCCAGCTCCACGTATTGTTCTCCGAAGTGCTCTGTTGATGTCAAGGATTTGCGCTCATGAGACACACCCCCATGTTCACCTGAAGCACTTATTGGATCACAGGGGTCAGCTCTCAACCCCCATTTAGGACACAGTATCCTGCAGCATTGGCGTAGGCCTTTAGAAATAGCAGCATTGGACCTCCCTCTCGAAGGCGGATTATAGGGAGCATCCAGACCAAACAGGTCAAGCCTCCAGCTGGCCTGCAGGGTAATGGGGGTCGCCACATCCCATCAGCGTCGCCTTGTAAGCCAGCAGTACAGCTGGCAACAGCAGCGTCCTTCCAGGCGATCTCATGGCTCCACAGACAATCGAAGAGAGCTAGTTGTGCCGAGGGCGAACTAACTGGATAGTTGAAACTGACACAAGGGCTAAGTCTACAAAATGGGCAGTCAGCAATCTGCATTCAGGAATCAGGCATTGTTGCCACTTTGCAAACACTCTGTAATGGTGAGGATGACAATGACGTATTGTGCCCTGCTTTTCCCTCAGTGTTCTCGTAGTGACTTCAGACTCTCTCAGCTTCACTTTTGAGAGTCTGTTTGCTGGTGGTTCGGCACTTGAATACTTTCTGTGGCGTTGTGCCTATGCCTCCCTGTGGGAAATAAATTTACCAGCCTACGTACAACGCTTTGTCGTGACGCAATGCTATGGACATAAAATACGTACGGTACCGTAACGCTAAATAATTCACATCCTCATCTTTTAGGGCCCCAAAGGAGTAATAAACATTTTGTTATGCATGTTAAATTGTAGTGGTGAATAGATCGTAGTTATAAGTTATGTGTGATATAGGTACATTGATTCAAAATCTATTCTTCTTTACTGTAAACAGCAAAATATGAAACGTGCAAACAAAGGAAAAATTAAATATTTATGGGCCAATTTGAACTAGAAACGGGGCTAAGTTAACCGTTGTGTATAACTTTCTAATTGCTACTATTGTTGTTACGTGCATTTTGTACAGCGGAATTGTTTACGACCAGCAGCCCCGACACAAATTTGGTGAAATCACCCTTTCCACTTACACACATCATCCATTCGCCTTATCTCATAGAGTCTTTTCAAGCTAAGTGCTCTTTCCATTGATAATGAAGCCCGGGAGCAGACACCCTTTAAAGCGTTGGTTTTTCATTTCCTACTTACATTTATTCATTTGGCTTTCATAAATTTCAGTAGTGAAGTTAAAAGGAATAATTCAAGGCATGATGCGTTCAATGATAAATGACATTGTTGACAATGAGTGAGGAAATCTCTACTGTGCCACATGATTTTAAGCAAATGTATACTAAAATCAGTTCTTGTCGACTCCTTGTTGGCGGTGGTGCTACGTCCCTAACATATTGTAATCTAGTAGCGTCAACTTTCGGTAAGACCGATCTCCCGCCTCGCTAACAGGAACTTGATATCTGGAGGGTTTCTGTCCTCTTGTGATCGATAGCGTCCGGTGCTCGGATGCCGCCACAAGCATGCCGCGGGAGCACGAGCGATAATTGCCAGGGGGCGGCGGAGTGAGGGGGCGGCAGCGGGGGCGGTAGCGGAGGCGGCCCCACGCGCGACTTGTTGCCGCCAGCGATCGATAAGCTGGCGCGACTTTCACCACAGCGCCCGACGCCGATCTCTGTGGCGAATCCCGCGGGTCTCTTGCCACGCCGCATACACTGAGGTGGAGGGGTCGGGGTCCAGCGATAAACACTGTTTCACGGACTCCGCTGGAACTCTGGCTGCCAACAGACAAAGACAGGAGAATTCAGAGTAATCATACAGAAAATGGTAAGTTGATGCACGTAAATGAATCACTCCAGATGTGTTAAGCACCAATTGAATACGGGGCTAGCAAAATTGAAGTTATGCCTTAGGAACATTGGAGCAGTTCTGGTAATGTTTCAAGCACTCTCAGATTTCTTCCTTACCATTAATCTGAATTGACCTCAGTTTCTGAGCTGAACTAAAGGCGCCTCTCCAAAACACCTCAGACGTTTTCTTGAATTTCTCAAAAAAGAAACTTCTAAAGCCGGAGTACACATGTACATAATATATATAGCATTATATTATGAGTCTAATTGGAGTTAGATGGAAGAGTGATGTAGAAACACGATAATAAGAAAGAAAGGCAATCTTTCCGATATTTACTGAAAATCCCACTTTGTCTACAAGTACAATATCTGCCAGAGAATAACAGTTTCAGAGCGTTATGATGTATCATGCAGCGTAACTTGCTGTGACAGTGCGAGAGAGAGAGAGAGACAAAGATATTGTTTATTACTCTGTGGCGGTCAGCGCTCACATAATTATTCTTAGGATATAGAGATTTTGTTCTTGTTAAGAGTAACTGTTACAAGAGGAGAGCCATTCTTGTGATGTAAAAAATCGACGCCATTGCGAGATTTTGATTCACATTGTAAAATATATGTCTATATGGAAGGAATCAGGTACGTGTTATTCTACAACCAGAGTATACTTCTATTGTGATTTAATAATAAATACCAGCTTGAGAACAGTTCCGACGGGAGCGTTCAGTTCTAGTGAAATAGTTCGATGCTTTCTTCCGAAAAGAAGTCACTTCATTGATCATTCAAATCCACAATTGTGCCTGGACATTTCTCAGAACTGAAAGCAATATGATTGCTATGCAACAGAGCCCTGAAGAATATTTTTCAGTACTTTGGTTACCACTTTCAGCTCAACACGGTATCTGCAGCACTGGAGCAGATTTCTACAACAGCGGAAGCGTGTAATCGCTATCAGTTCCACACATTGTCCTGTGTACGCTGTAAGCATTTACCCACAACAGTGAACATACAGTTATTCACACACATAGAAAGACAATACAAGGTGGTGTGGGAAACATTTAAGTATAAAGGTCCTGTAGAGCTAAACAGTAATTAGCCTAGTAGTAGTAGTAGTAGTAGTAGTACACAATTTTTTTTTTCAAAGGAGCCTTTATAGCGTGAAATTTGGAATTTGGAAGTCCAAGGAAAAGCGAGTTAAATAACTGGTCGTTTCGTAGATAGTGCACGTACTGTGGATACAAACTGGGGTTTTCACTAAAGGGTGAAAGATAAGGTTTTTACGTAGCGCTCCTTTAACACCGTTTCATTGAACTGAAACGGGTTAATATTGGATAAACTCAGAATTTTTTGTGGAAAACTGAAGAAAGGGCGAAAATGGCTAGTTTCCTTTAAAGATGGAGGCCTAAGCTCCAGTCATAAATTGGAGAAATCTCAGACTGAAAGTAAAGGAGGTATACTAAAGCGAAAACACATTGCCCAAACGGCTACTACTTTTTCGAAGTCTTCCAGTCTTTGAGAAATAATTTTACTGACCAACAGCTGCTAATGTGAATGAGAATTGATTCAAGGGTAACGAGAAAGGAAAGATTGAACCTTGAGAAACAAACAAACAAAAATAATCTTAAGTAAAAGCAGAACATTTATCATTATAAAGAAAATCTGTTCGAGAGTCTTTGAAATAAAGAACATTTCCTAGAAAACATAGTGTAGTATCCAACAAATGTTCTTCGTGTTAAACATAAATAGGCCGCCAGAAACAGAACTCCTTACCACCGAAAGCACTTGCTGTTATGATGTGGCTTGCTTCCACCCAGTAGCAATACTACTTCGTCAAAGGCCCAATGGGGATAAGTAACGTTACGACGCGAATTATATGGTATTTTCCAAAGATTGCGTCTCCACACCAAAGTCGGAAACGCACATCGGTACCGCAGACGTCAACGAAATCTCATTGCAATCCGCAGTGATGAATCGAAACTACCTTGCACACAGCAACTATACAGGGTCATCTCTCAGCACAGCATCACCCAGGAGTACAGTTCAATATAGAGCCGAGAATGGAAGCGCTATGTCCCACTTCGTGACCTCAGCTGAAACTGTCAACATAATGGTCTAGGACTTAAGAGTTATTCCGATCTCAGACGGAAAGGAACATTTGTAATTGTTGGACATGGTACTTCAAGCGAACGTTTTGTTAATTAGTCCGTCAAGTGATGCATTAATGGACAATGGCAGTTGTAAAAACTATCAAGTCCTACTGCGGCAAAGGATTTTATCAAGTTAAATAACTCTTTTTATCGTTCATGTAATAATGTGAACAAATACTTCGCAAGTTGCGACATGGTCGCGAATATAAGAGTGTTTCGGAAAGTTAGAATTTGTTTTTTTTCCTTTCGTCTAAGACCCGAAATGTCTTACGCCCTCACACTGTCTGCTTCGGTCAGTAATAATCCTCTTCAGATCTGTTTTAAAAACACAGCTCCATTATATTTGGATATATTTTTAAAACAGATGGCAAAATGTTCATTGCTGACCAAAGCCAGTAGTCTGAGAGCCCCACAAATTGGTGACCATAGAAGGGAAATTTAAAAAATATTCCTAACTAATGTTTCGTATGTTGTAGTTCCAATGCGACATTTTCCAGAGCATCCATTTATGACTGGGCGATTGCAGTTCCTTCGAGTCATAATTAATGATGGCAACACAAATTAACATAAAAGTATAATTGCTGCTGTGAGGTGGCTTTCTTGCATGCAGCTGCTATACAGCATCCTCACAGAGCCAAATAAGGTTATGCAACACTACAAGACGCATAATGGCAATTCATATTGGCAACGACAGAAAGTAATTACTCTTTTGAGGTGTGTTGCTTGCACACAGCAACCATTCATTCTTGCGACACGTCCAAACAGGGTTAGGTACACAACGACACGAATGATGGCTACACAGATTGGCAAGGAGCGAAAGTAACTGCTCTTGTGAGGTGGCTTGTTTGCCTGCAGTAACCATGTAGCTTCATTCCACGACGAAATAGCGTTAACCAAGACAGCGACAGGAATGACGGCTATAGAAACTGACAACGAGCGACGATAATTGCTGTTACGAGACGACTTGCTTGCAAGCAGCAACAGTACTGCTTTATCACAGGGACAAATAGGGTCTGCCAATACTATGTTACTAATGAGGACAACGCAGAGTGGCAAGGGCAAAAGGTATTTGCTGTTTCAAGGAGACTATCATACAGAGCTGTATAGGCTGATAACACGTCCAAATATAATTTTGGAACACTATGAGAATAATGATGGCAACACAGGTTGACAACGACCAAACGTAATTGCTATTATGAGGTGGCTTGGCTGCATACAGCAACCATAGGCCCTCGTGACCCGTCCAGAGACGGTTTGGTAGCGCTACAACATGAATAATGGCAACACAGATTGTTGGCATCTTAAGGTAGTTACTCTTATGAGGCGGCTTCCCGGCACGCAGCAACCATACAGCCCCATAACATGCCCACGTGTGATTAGGTAACATTAAGACAGGAATGTCTACTCAGATTGGCAACGTCCGAGAGTAATTGCTGTTATGAGGTTCCAGTAACCACGCAGCTTCACCACAGGGCCAATTAGTGTTAGGTAAAACAATGACAGGTGTCATGGGAATACAGATTGTTTATAATTTAAAATGATTTATTAATAAGTAATAACATTACTTAACTAGAGTATGACGTTAGTGGATAGCACAGCTCAAGTTTCACCTGCACTGAACTGTCTGTAGCACCGTTCTCGTTGTGAATTCAGTGAAAGATTACTACGATCACTTGTACAACGCCAAGATGGCTCTCTGTGGTGGTGACCGTCGACTCAAACGTGATGCTGTCTCTAGGTGACTTTTATACTGTGTGATGATACTGTCGCTGATACTGACTGAGAGGGGCTGTGAGATGGCTTACATCCGCGTTTGGCGAACTGATGTCCATCTGATAGTTATTTAAGTGACGCATGTGGAGCCAAGAAGTAGGTATTGGCCTGTAATGCCCTCTCTGGACGATAGCCTTAGCTCAGTGTTACCAGAATTACCAGCTTGGCAGGCTTCTATGGCCGGCCGTTGTGGCCGAGCGGTTCTAGGCACTTCAGTCAGGAATCGCACGACCGCTACGGTCGCAGGTTCGAATCCTGCCTCAAGCATGGATGTGTCTGATGTCCTTAGGTTAGTTAGGTTTAAGTAGTTCTGAGTTCTAGGGGACTGATGACCTTAGAAGTTAAGTCCCATTGTGATCAGAGCCATTTGAACCAACGCTTCTATGTATGGCTGTGCGCCGCGTCTTACGGAACACACAGCACATTCCGCCCTGTGCTTTGTAACATGTTACATGCATGGATCCTCCTTGCTTTGCTGCGGACAAAATGACTGAGATGTTGCCACCGAAGCTTGCCCCACTCTTAGGCATCTGCCTTTCTGGTGTCATCCAGCGTGTGGAGATGGTTGATGCGTCGACTGAAAACCCACTGGTCCTGGGCAAGTTCAGTAGATAACGCACCCAACTCTGTTCAGCTAACTCCTGTCTCATGGGTTAAAGGGTTCATGAGAAAGTCGAGGCGTGCTAGTGCATCTGTCGTCTTGAAAGAAGAAACAGTCGTCGAACTGTTGATGAACAATAGATTGGAGGATCCTCTCCGGATATTGCGCATCATTCAGATTACATACCTCCCGCCCTATGAACCATGGACCTTCCCGTTGGTGGGGAGGCTTGCGTGCCTCACCGATACAGAGAGCCGTACCGTAGTTGCAACCACAACGGAGGGGTATCTGTTGGGAGGCCAGACAAACGCGTGATTCCTGAAGAGGGGCAGCAGCCTAGTTGCAGGGGCAACAATCTGGATGATTGACTGATCTGGCCTTGTAACACTAACCGAAACAGCCTTGCTGTGCTGGTACTGCGAACGGTTGAAAGCAAGGGGAAACTACAGCCGAAATTTTTCCCGAGGGCATGCAGCTTTACTGTATGGTTAATGATGATGGTATCCTCTTGCGTAAAATATTTCGGAGGTAAAATAGTCCCCCATTCGGATCTCCGGGCGGCGACTATTCAAGAGGACGTCGTTATCAGGAGAAAGAAAACTGGCGTTCTACGGATAGGAGCGTGGAATGTCAGATCCCTTAATCGGGCAGGTAGGTTAGAAAATTTAAAAAGGGAAATGGATAGGTTAAAGTTAGATATAGTGGGAATTCGTGAAGTTCGGTGGCAGGAGGAACAAGGCTTTTGGTCAGGTGACTACAGGGTTATAAACACAAAATCAAATAGGGGTAATGCAGGATACGTAATAGACACGAAGCCCACGCCTACTACAGTAGTACAAGTTTGTATGCCAACTAGCTCTGCAGATGATGAGATAAATGAAATTATTCAGGTAGTGAAGGGAGTCGAAAATTTAATAGTCATGGGTGACTGGAATTCGAGAGTAGGAAAAGGGAGAGAAGGAAATATAGTAGGTGAATATGGATTGGGGCTAAGAAATGAAAGAGGAAGCCGCCTGGTAGAGTTTTGCACAGAGCATAACTTAATCATAGCTAACACTTGGTTCAAGAATCATGACAGAAGGTTGTATACATGGAAGAATCCTGGAGATGCTAGAAGGTATCAGATAGATTATATAATGGTAAGACAGAGATTTAGGAACCAGGTTTTAAATTGTAACACATTTCCAGGGGCAGATGTGGATTCTGCCCACAATCTATTGGTTATGAACTGTAGATTAAAACTAAAGAAACTGCTAAAAGGTGGGAATTTAGGTAGATGGGACCTAGATAAACTGACTAAACCAGAGGTAGTACAGAGTTTCAGGGAGAGCGTAAGGGAACAAATGGCAGGAATGGGGGAAAGAAATACAGTAGAAGAAGAATGGATAGCTTTGAGCGATGAAGTAGTGAAGGCAGCAGAGGATCAAGTAGGTAAAAAGACGAGCTCTAGTAGAAATCCTTGGGTAACAGAAGAAATATTGTATTTAATTGATGAAAGGAGAAAATATAAAAATGCAGTAAATGAAGCAGGCAAAAAGGAATACAAACGTCTCAAAAATGTGATCGACAGGCTAAGCAGGGATGACTAGAGTACAAATGTAAGGATGTAGAGGCTTATCTCACTGGGGGTAAGATAAATACTGCCTACAGAAATATTAAAGAGACCTTTGGAGAAAAGAGAACCACTTGTATGAATATTAATAGTTCAGATGGAAACCCAGTTCTAAGCAAAGAAGGGAAAGCAGAAAGGTGGAAGGAGTATATAGAGGGTCTATACAAGGGCGATGTACTTGAGGACAATATTATGGAAATGGAAGAGGATGTAGATGATGGTAATATGGGAGATATGATGCTGCGTGAAGAGTTGGACAGAGCACTGAAAGACCTGAGTCGAAACAAGGCCCCGAGAGTATACAACATTCCATTAGAACTACTGACGGCCTTGGGAGATCCAGTCCTGACAAAACTCTCCCATCTGGTGAGCAAGATGTATGAGACAGGCGAAATACCCTCAGACTTCAAGAAGAATATAGTAATTCCAATCCCAAAGAAAGCAGGTGTTGACAATGTGAAAATTACCGAACTATCAGTTTAATAAGTCACAGCTGCAAAATACTAACGCGAATTCTTTACAGACGGATGGAAAAACTAGATTAAGGAAAGGCAAACCTACGTTTCTAGCATTTGTAGACTTAGAGAAAGCTTTGACAATGTTGACTGGAAGAGTCTCTTTCAAATTCTGAAAGTGACAGGGGTAAAATATAGGGAGCGTAAGGCTATTTACAATTTGTATAGAAACTAAATGGCTGTTATAAGAGTTGAAGGGCATGAAAGGGAAGCAGTGGTTGGGAAGGGAGTGAGACAGGGTTGCAGCCTCTCCCCGATGTTATTCAATCTGTATATTGAGCCAGCAGTGAAGGAAACAAAAGAAAAATTCGGAGTAGGTATTAAAATCCATGGAGAAGAAATAAAAACTTTGAGGTTCGCCGATGACATTGTAATTCTGTCAGAGACAGCAAAGGACTTGGAAGAGCAGTTGAACGGAATGGATAGTGTCTTCAAAGGAGGATATCAGATGAACATCAACAAAAGCAAAACGAGGATAATGGAATGTAGTCGAATGAAGTCGCGTGATGCTGAGGGTATTAGATTATGAAATGAGACACTTGAAGTAGTAAAGGTGTTTTGCTATTTGGGGACCAAAATAACTGATGATGGTCGAAGTAGAGAGGATATAAAATGTAGACTGGCAATGGGAAGGAAAGCGTTTCTGAAGAAGAGGAATTTGTTAACATCGATTATAGATTTAAGTGTCAGGAAGTCGTTTCTGAAAGTATTTGTATGGAGTGTAGCCGTTATGGAAGTGAAACATGGACGATAAATAGGTTAGACAAGAAGAGAATAGAAGCTTTCGAAATGTGGTGCTACAGAAGAATCCTGAAGATTACATGGGTAGATCACATAACTAATGAGGTGTTGAATAGGATTGGGGAGAAGAGAAGTTTGTCGCACAACTTGACTAGAAGAAGGGATCAGTTGGTAGGACATGTTCTGAGGCGTCAAGGGATCACCAATTTAGTATTGGACGGCAGCGTGGAGGGTAAAAATGTTAGAGGGAGACCAAGAGATGAATACACCCAGCAGATTCAGAAGGATGTAGGTTGCAGTAGGTACTTGGAGATGAAGATGCTTGCACAGGATAGAGTAGCATGGAGAGTTGCATCAAACCAGTCTCAGGACTGAAGACCACAACAACAACAGATTACATAAGATGCGGATGAAAGTCTTCCTGTAGGATGACAGGCTCGGTTAACGGGCTTGTTTCACAGGTGGCGTAGTGCCTTGTGAGCATCCTTTATACTCACATGTCTAATTATTCACTAACATTTCTAACAGCTGACAGTGAATTTATAGAACAACTTAATCGCACTGACTATGTTGTGTCTACCTCTGGTTTCTCTAAGGTAGAATTTTAAAGTAATCGCTGCCCACTGGCAATATTTGGAATAAAGTCTGATTGTTGTTGCTGATCGCCAGTCAGTATTGGTAAATTAGCCTTTTTATAGCTAACTCTGCTTTCTTTTTAATACCATTTACCTGACAAGCCGTTGATTTAGATCGTGTCCGGAAGTATGGCTATTTTAACAGTCATTTATCTTTCTTTCTGGTTCCACGTTGCTCGAGGAAAACTATTTACATTGAACTAAGATTTCTAGACACACTTTAATATCTAATGAAAATGTATTATTAGTCTGAATTAAAAAGCAGAACAAACTAAATGTATGTTGGTGTCAGTTCCGGGCTCGTCAGCGCATATAAACAAGACCAAATCTATAACTGCGATATGTACACGGACGAGAGCTTCACCAGACGCGCTGTTGCAACAAGGTTGATATCAAAAAATTTCTGAACTTTACAATAATGAGAGAGTCTTTTCGATCCAACGCAGACTTCAATTTATGCAGGATGAATCATAAATTATACGTTCAACAGTTCCAGTAAACAAATGCCAGTGACTGAACTGAGATGATGAACGCAAAAAGTCTATTCGGTGCAATAGTTGGTATGTATAAGAAATAATGTAATATTTCATTGCGCATATTGAGAACTTTTTGTCCTGTAAGTATTCAACGTTATATTTTTACTAACCTAGCGTCAGCTGTGTAGCTCATATATGCTGTATCAAATGCAAAGATTTTTCTTTTGTTTTCATTTAATCGAATTTTTATGTGGTTCACAAATTGTTACTTCTTCTAAACTTTTGACACTAATGAAGGCCATACAAGCCGGGTCTTTTCCGACTGTACTTCTGACCAAATGCGATTCTATTAGCTGGAGTCCAATGTTTTTGCGTTCTTGTGGAGATATTTCCACAGCAACTTTCGTCCCCGAACAAATATTTCTTTATGTGTAACTAAGAAGTGACATGCGAATTTTTATAAATGTGGCTTTAAATTTTTCTTAAGGTAACGAAATGTTTTCTTGAAAATTTTCATTCACTATTGCATTCCTTTAAGATCTGGATTTCCATATACATGAAAAATGAATTTTTTGGTTTCTAACTAAGGAGTCAGATACCAAATGACAAAATATAGCCTTAAAAATCATATAGTACTTCGTTAGAAAATAATTATTTTGAAAAAAATTCAGCCATTAATTTTCCCCTTAGCGGCTGAATTTCTAAAAACGCTAAACATTTATTTTTTTTATTTTCTGACTGAGAAGCCAAAGAACAGATTTTGGAGATTTCCTCCCCTATATCACCATCTTAGGAGTGGAATTTTGGACAATAATTTCTTCAACAACGCTTACAGTATAACATCCACACCCTCTCCAGACTTCAAGTTTCTATCCTTAGCGGTTCGAGCTGGGCAATGGTGAAGCAGTGAAACAACCTGACCTTGTTTCACACCCTTATGGGTTTAATTTCCAAAACCAATTGAACACGTATTTTTTTCATCTCTACCCGACAAACCAAATAACAATTTTCAAAGATTTAGCTTCTAAAATGTTCCTGAAATGAAAGATTTTCATAGAACGTTTCACCCTCTATTTCACCTTACTTAGGCGCTGAATTTCCAATAACAGTGACATGCGTATATTTTATTCCTAATTTTCATAGACTTAGCTTCAAAAATACTTGCACAATGAAACATTTCCATAAAAATTTTCATCCCCTCTTTCACACCCACAGGGTTTGAATTTCCTAAAACACTGAAATACGTAATTTTTAATTTTTAGCTAAGAAGCCAAATTTAAATTTTGATAGGTTTATCTTTAAAAATTCTTTCATAACAAAATATATTCACAAAAAAAGTCTCATCCTCTATTTCACCTCTGAGGAGTTCAGTTTCCAAAAACAATAAAACATGGGTTTTTATTTGTAGCCGATAAGTCATATAACAATGTTCATAGATGTAGCTTTAGAATTACTTTAGTAGTTCTTCAGTTAAGACTCATTTAAAAAAAAGCTTTCAACCACCATTTCACCTAAATAGAGTAAAATTTTCAAACAAAAACTGAAACACCAGCTTCTTCTATTTTTGACAGAAAAACCAAACGTTAATTTTCGTAGTTCTAGCTTCAAAATAGCCTTTTATCCCCTATTTCACCCCATTAAGGTTGGAATTTCGAAAAAATTCCTTTTACACGACGCCTGTAGTACAAAATCCAAACCTTCTCATGATTTCAAGTTTCTGTGCTTAGCAGTTTGGGCTGGACGATAATGAGCCAGACAGTCAGGACATTGCCTTATATATACACACAGATAGGCAGAAAAAGAAACTCCTACGAAAGAAACTGACAAAAATATGTTTATTTAAATGCATTTTTACGTCACAAATATTGTGTATACATTCACAGTTCCCCTACCGCCGGAGGTTCGAGTCCTTCCTCGGGCATGGTTGTGTGTGTTGTTCTTTGTATAAGTTAGTTTAAATAGTGTGTAAGTCTAGGGACTGATGATCTCAGCAGTTTGGTCCCTTAACATTTCACACACTTTTTATTTTATTTTAAAGTACAGTAGATTCCAAATTCAGAAAATAATTATAAACACATGCAAGTTTGTTACTCAGTATGATAGTTGCGAAAAAAAAGAACTTCGCAATAATTGACCTGATCTTATGTCATATTTTTCTGATTTTCCTTTGCAGACCGATTTAGCTTACTTTGATTTGGAGAGTTGGCAACACTGCCACCATTAATTTGGGGGGGGGGCAGTTGGTAGTCTGCAGTAGGCAGGCAGAACTGTGTAGCGTGAGACGCGCAGCTGGGCTGAGGATACGTATGGGCCGGCAATGTCCTGAGTAAGCTGCTAATCTATTTGGCATGTTGCTGTTGGCGCCGCGTTATTTGATTTGACAGTTTCAATGTAGAATGATAGAACATGTACTGTGGCACGCACAGTAGTAATTAACCGTGGATATTTCAAAGTACTTAATGTGTCGTGTTTGACACCGTTCGTGACCTCATAACTGAGCCGTGGTAAAAATTGCCGTTTTGAAGAGCGCGCCGCAGCCCATAGTGTAAAGCAGTCGCCCTCCGTTTCTGGCGGTGGCGCCGCTGTGGCAATCACAACTTTGGTGTGTCCCTCTGGTGGAAAAGGGGAGAGGTTGCCTGTTCACGTGCACTTAAGGGGCGCTATGAGCTCGCCAGACGGTCGGTCTGGGTCGGTCTCTCGTCCCCAGCTTGCTAGTCTGTCTCTCGTCCACATTTGTTGGGCAGTTAGTGTCTGTCGTTCAGAGTGGTAGTATGTCTGTCGTTCGGAAGAATCTTTAAAGCCGGCAAAATGAGCCTGCCACTCCGCCAGTAAGAGAACTCAGTGACTGGTCGCCCAGTCGGGGCTTAGTTCCTGCATCTGAGTCTGCGCGTTAGGCCGCCAGTCTGCTCGAGTTTGCTCAGGCAGTGGTCATTGGCAGGTGGATCGATCGGTTGGTCGGTCGCGCACTGAGACACAAGATGACTTGTCCGTCTTGAGCGTCGGCGCATGTGAGGTCGCCACAAGAGTCCAGTGGGCCGCGGCGTATAGCGATGGGTAGTGATTTCGCTGTCGACACGAGAGCAACAGGAGTCAACCCAAGACATCAGTCTGGCCGGAGCGAGCTGCGACGCCATGAGGCGGGAGATCAACGCGCCCTCCTGCGTCCGTTGACGCGGCTGGCCGCGGGCGGTTCGGGAAAGCGATTTGGGGGTGCTGCGCCAGCTCTTCTCGAGATATCGCAGTTTATTAGAAGTTAAGTGATTGGTGATATCTTGTTTGATTTAATCTTGTTAAATTCTACTTTTTTCTTAGTGAGGACACCAGCCGTTTTGCTTTGGGGTCGTCCCACAATTCCTCTCCGTTTGCCCACCCGCGGGAAGGTGGTTGTTTGTTAATTGGGTGGTCCGTTTTTCCCTTGTGGAGTAGGGGCGGGTTAGAGCAACCTGTGGTTCGGGTTCTTCGGTAATCTCCCTATCAATCTACCGTACGTTAGTAGCTACCTCTGTCATGTTTGTCGGAATAGGTGTGTTTGCGAATTTATTGCTTGGAGTGTAACGGCCTAATACCTGAAATATGTTTTGATCTATATTGCCTGTGATGTTGAGAGACGGTACCTGTGTACTGTAGAGCATCTTAACTATTGTTTGGCCAACCTTGTAGAAATTTATATGAAATTGCATTTCATGGGCTTTTATTTAAATAATGATTTTAATATATAAAGTTGACACCTTTTCAAAAAAAATGTTCAAATGGCTCTGAGCACTATGGGACTCAACTGCTGAGGTCATTAGTCCCCTAGAACTTAGCACTAGTTAAACCTAACTAATCTAAGGACATCACAAACATCCATGCCCGAGGCAGGATTCGAACCTGCGACCATAGCGGTCTTGCGGGTCCAGACTGCAGCGCCTGTAACCGCACGGCCACTTCGGCCGGCTGACACCTTTTCACCGTAAGACTTTTCTTAGAAGTTAAAATCAAGTTGCACCTTCGGTGGCAAGGTTAATATTACACTTTTTAGTGTTTTGTACCGTTTCCATCCTTCCTACTGGGGCAACATAGTTTGTCTGTTTGTGTAAATTGTTAAAACTCTTAGTTTAAAGTTATCTGCTGTGTTGCAGATTTGCACCAGTGTAGTCTTTCAGAGGCTGTTGTGAGCGGTCGTAACTATGGCCGTGTCAAAAGGTTCTCTGCCAGAAAGCTCATGCAGTCAAAACTTGTTTCTTTCTGCCTCTGAACTAATTGTAACTTTGATATTTCATTTTTTTAAAAAAGCTTTTAGGCACTATTAAAGTGCATAAAATTCCGATTCGTTAACAGGATTTTTGGTTATGGTTTCATCAGTTACTCCCTGGCAACTACTTCCATGCTTACATAGTGTGATTAAATGTGTTAATGTTCATGATGAATCGCTAGTAAATAAAATAAATTGTTAAGAACATTCTTTGAAAATAGATCACGGTTCAATAACAATAACTGTTCTTTATAGTATCCAGCATATTCCGCTTCCTTTAAGCATCAGTTAATGGATTATACACAAACGCTAAAGAAAATGGTACAGGCATGCGTATTCAAATACAGAGATATGTAAACAGGCAAAATATGGCTCTGCAGTCGGCAGGGCCTATATAAGAAAACAAGAGTCTGGCGCAATTGTCAGATCGATTACTGCTGCTACAATGAAAGCTTATCAAGATTTAAGTTAGTTTCAGAGTGCTGTTTCACGAGTATACCGTGAATATCGGGAATCTGGTAAATCATCAAATCTGCGACATCGCTGTCGCCGGAAAAAGATCCTGCTAGAACGAGACCAACGACGACTGTAGAGGATCATTCAACGTGACAGAAGTGCAACCCTTCTGTTAATTGCTGGGCCATTAACAAGTGTCAGTGTGCGAGCCATTCAACAAAACATCATCGATATGGGCTTTCGCAACCGAAGGCCCGCTCGTGTACTGTTGATCGGGCCCGTCAAACCGACATTGGAAACATGTTGCCTGGTCGGACGAGTCTCGTTTCAAATCGTATGGAGCGGATGGACGTGTACGGATATGGACAAAACCTCATGAATCCATGGACTCTTTATATCACCATGCTGGCGGAGGCTCTGTAACATTGTGAAACATGTGCAGCTGGAGTGATATGGGACCTCTCATATGTCTAGATCTGACTCTGACAGGTGACACGAACGTAAGCATCCTGTCTGATCACCTGCATCCATTCATGTCCATTGTGCATTCAGGTGGACTTGGGTAACTCCAGCAGGACAATACAACACCCCACACGCCCAGAATAGCTACACAGTGGCTCCAGGAACACTCTTCTAATTTTTAGCTACTCCGCTGGCCGCCAGACTCCCCAGACATGAACATTATTTAGCATATCTGGGATACCTTGCAACGTGATGTTCAGAAGAAATCTCAACCCTCTCGTACTCCTACGGATTTATAGACAGCCCAGCAGGATTCATGGTGACAGTTCCGTCCAGTACTACTTCAGACATTAGTCGAGTTTATGCACGTCTTGTTGCGGCACTTCTGCGTCCTCTTATGGGCCCTACACGGTATTAGGCAGGAGTACCAGTTTCTTGGGCTCCTCAGTGTAAATGTCGTAATGAATGGCGTTGAGAGACGCAGCTGTATCGACGTAATTATAGAACCGCACCCAACGGTCGTGCTATAACCTGAGCCATCACTATTAGCCTGATGAGCCGACCGCGAACTGCGGCTCTCAGCTGGGTAGCAGGTAAACTGAAAGGTTATTACGTGTTGTTTGCCAAGGCGAATGACTGTTGCAACGGATTGTGTGGCTTGCAGAAGCCGATATTACACGTCCGCCGCACGAGTAGACCCATTACTAATAAGTTTTCATAGCAGGTATAGCGCCAAATGCAAGAGAACTATGATGCGAAATAGGGCATTTAAGAAGCCACTCTGCAGGTAAAATAGTGCACCAATGGAAGAAGACAAAAAAAAAATTATTAATGTAGAGTTCTGAAATTTCAGAAATACGTTTCTCTATGTAACATATTTAATTGTTTAACATAGCAATATCACAGGTTAATATATATCCGAGATAAGCCATTACAGATTGAAATGCTGGTACATTAATAACCGACGTAACTGTCACAATGTTGAGTGCAAGCACGCAATAGTGCATTCATTGTGTTGTACAGATCCTGGATGGCAGTTTGTGAGATGGATTTACATGCCTGTGGCACTTGGTCGGTCAATGCAGGGAAGGTTAATGCAGGTTACGATTGACGCTGGAGTTATCGCCCAATGATGCCCCATGTGTGCTCGATTGAAGACGGATCTAGTGATCGTGCAGGTCAAGTTAACATGTTAACACCCTGTTGGGTTACAACAGCGGTATGTGGTTGAGCGTTATATTGTTGAAAAATGCCCCTGGAACAGAACGCTTTTCATGAATGGCCGCACAACAGGTCGAATCACCAGACTGACGTGAAATTTGGAGTCAAGGTTCTGTCATTCGAATCTCACCCCAGACCATAACTCTAGGTGTAGGTGCAGTGTGACTAGCACGCTGACAGCTTGGTGCAATCCTTCAACAGGTCTCTTTTAAAAGAACACATGGGCGTCACTAGCACCGAGATAGAACCAGCTATTATCAGAAAACTCAACAGACCTCCAACCTGCCCTCCAATGAGATCTCACTTGACACCATATCTCATATGTCGGTGGCTTGGAGTCAGTGGAAAGCACTCTACAGGGCGTCTGCCTCGTACCTCTTCTTGAAGTATCCGATTTCTAACTGTTCATTGTGTCATGGTGGTGCCAACCGCTGCTCAAAAGGCTGCTGCAGATGCAGTACGATGAGCTGGTGCCACACGCCGAACACGATCGTCTTCCCACTTGGTAGTGCCACAAGGCCGTCTGGAATCGGTCTTCTTGCGACAGTACGTTCTCACGACCACCACTGCCAGTAGCCATGTACAGTGGCTACATCCCTACCAGGTCTTCTTGCAATATCACAGAAGTAACATCCAGTTTATCGTAGCTCTATTACACGACCTCCAGAGGTACAGTGAGATGGCGATAGTGGCGACGAAGTCTTTCTTGGCTAACATCACCTCATCACACTGTAACCTCCCTCTCACTTATCGACCTTAATGACGGTGAAAAATTAAAACGCGTGTACCTAATGGAAATTTGGGAAAAGCAATCGTCACCGAGGTCAATTTGTCGGTAAAGAGGGAGGAAAGGGTTACATCTAAATGAAAGGAAAATTCCAAATGAAACTGGTGGAAATTAATTTTGAAAAGGGGTAAAGTTAATAAAGAAAGTAAATGTGCTACCGTTACGTTAACAATTAACTAGCGGTAATTAGATATTTGAGATTTGGGGGAAATTACGGTCGCCAGTCCTAAGGACTATTACTATAGTAACTGAAAAAGGAAAGGTTATTACACAGATAATTAGCACTAGAAGCGTGGCAACTGAAGGTTGACACGTGTAGTGTGAAAACTGAAGGTTTGTCAGATGTAATAAATTTCGCTACACTCTGTCCTAATTTAGCAAAAGAATTAATAAAACCGGAAAATCGAAAGTTAATTTAGTGACTGAAGTTAATAGTAAGCTTTCTTTCTGAATACAGTTAGTCTTGGACTACCTCAAAAAACCATTTCAAAAGCTACTTGAGTCTACGCAATTTAGAAATAAGAGATTTAACTTTGAACTTGAATTAAATGATTCTGAACAATTAACAACAGTACAATTTAGTACATACCAAGCTCAGCTGCAGTCACAGGTAACTAAAATACGGTAACAAAACTCGCACTCTTAATTTGTGCTTGTGCAATCTAAATATTGTAGCCAGCTATGAATACCTTAACTGAACTTTGAAATTAAAGCAGTGAAATCGAATGATGCTGGCGTCTGAATTTCAACGACACTCGGGCTCATTTCGGAAAAGGAAGGGACCCTGTTTGGCAATGCAATTGGGACAATGAGCAACAAAGGTTCATGCTAAGTTGCTGTAATTTTGTGATGCAACAATTTTAAAAGTTTGAAAAGCTGAGGTCTGCCATTCAGTTGTAAAATTTTACGTGCTTCCAGTCTTCCTTGTTGGCTGATTGAAGGTTTGAAGCCGTCGATCGAGGAGGTGGCGACAATCACTCATTGTCGGCCGTCGTTGTTGCAGAAGCTGGATGTTGGCGCGCCTTCTTCTCGACACGGTCACCAGACGAAACGGGCTCTTGATGTGCGCCAGCTAATGCTTCCCGTCCGCGACACCATGTCAGCAACTATCATCGCAAGTCGACCGCAATTACATGCTGCCAAACCCTGAAAGCGCGGCCACTCACGGGAGCTTCACACTACACACCTGCTCCACTGCACCACCCCAGCCAGACCCCTCTGCTCTGCCCGCGCTCCACGCGGCAGAGTTAACACTACCAAAGATCCTAAACACTTTTGTTCTCCACACGACCTATCGATGTATTCGTTCGATAGCATAGTTTTCCCTAGGCCAGACCCAGCGTATAAATACAAATAATATTCACAAAATAAACCAATTATAAATCGACATAAATGTGTATATATATATATATATATACAAATAGTAAAACAATTACAATATACAAAGACATAGAAATGTTATATCTTCAGGTAACAAAATAAGGAAAAAAATATAGTACAATAGATGGAAATAGGAGGATATGCATTTCCGGCGTTACACGTGCCCCACATTGTCTGAGGATGTTCGTGTAACGTAAACAGACTCAGAAAATGTCCCAAAAAAAAAACAGTGGAAATGCATATGCTCAAAACATCAACAAAATTTAGCATTCGTCTAATTAACCATAAACCAATTCTTAGACCATAATAATTGAGTGGAGACACTCCTAATCTTATTCCACTCTATCTTACAAAAAAGAAAAACATGTGACAACATATTGAAATTCATAGAAAACATAGAAAATGGTTTAGCTATTCTAAAATCATCAAAATTCCTAACAGTTTCAAGAAATTGAATTCTGTTTACAAAATTAACCAGAGTACATGGTCATAAAAAGACAGGTATATCAAAATACGCAAATTAATAATTAATTACATAGAATACACATTTTATATAACCTTTTCATAATTAATAATCTCGTCATGAGAGTCCACTTAACGCTAAACAAGAAAATAATATACAGCAGATCGACAAAAACATAAATATTGACAGTAGAATTCTTTCACATCAGCTGTCCGGGAAGAAAAGCAACTCCGCCTTCCGTACCCGCAAGTACAATGAATGCCGACAGCGGCACAAGAGCCGACAGCGGTTCCGCCCCGCCAGTATTGTTGCGCCCGCCTGTGCGGCACGCTTGATCTCACTCGCCCTGTGTAATGGCATCTCCAGAACGTCCGTTTCACTGAATTCTTTCGGAAAAACTCACTCCCGAGTAATCTCAAGGAGTCCATTAACACTATCACAGTGGATTACTCAACACTGTCCATAATCACACGCTTGTACTAGCCGGAAACTTAAAACAGCGTCTAAGTACATCGGCAATGACTAGTAAAACACACAATTCATGAAATCTTACAGCTAGTTACAAAATCATATTTACATTGCTTAATCTACTGTGACTCAGCTGAAAACTTAAACTATCAGCTTGAATTTTTCAATTGATAAATGATCACTCTCTCTTAAATCATTTAGTAAAAATTAATTACTTATTAATTACAACTTCTTTAATGTCCTCTTGGTCAGGAAAAAGCATGGCAATCTAGCAAATCGTTTAAATCTTACACTCTATGTTTATATACTGTACAAATTACCCATTCTGTGGTATCAATCAGTCCTAGGTTGGTACAATTTCAAGTCTACAATGTTCTGTATACCTAATAGTTTTCCAGAGCTTGGATTCTCTAAGCAATAAGCATTTGTGTGAGGTATACCAATTTTTAGACCATAATAATTGAGTGGAGACACTTCTAAACTTATTCCACTCTGTCATCTTACACAAAAGGAAAACAGGTTGACAACATATTGAAATTCATAGAAAACATATGGTCCATTATAAACAAACTTCAATTTAGAGATTTCATTGTCTATCTCGCTCGATTTCTCATGAGCTTTTACAGGTACTAAGTCTCTGATTGCAAACTTAGCAAAACGTGCTTTAGCGTCATGACGACGTATTCGTGCATCGTCTCTTAGCTTCATTACTTCTCGCAAACGATCTTTTTTTCACACCAATATTAATGTCAATCTGTGGAGGGAATTTGATTATCTCTTCCACAAGTCCCGGTTTGTCTGAAAACACACTCTTATTTCTCATTATTGCATCATACAGGCCTCGTCTTTGTTCGTGTGTTACGTTTGACACACCGTCTACAATACTTTCCAATTCACTTTCTACACTATCGTCAATGCTGAGATTCCTCACGTAACAGTAGTTCAAATTGATACCTAAGTCAATGGCATTCGGCCACTTAACAATGTGTATAGGCTGGTATTGCCTATTCACACCGTCTCCTGCCTCGTCAAAACGAAGTACTATTGTTTTATCTTGTGACGCACATGTCAAAGTTTTGCTTTCGCAATTAATCACCGCACGGTACTTTAGTAGCCAATCTAGCCCGATAATTACTTCCATAGTTAAGTCTGGCACGACGACAAACTCTTGTTCAAATTGTGCCCCACATATCTCGAAGTTGACTAAAATCTGTTTTGTGACCGATTTACTGGCCTTCCCAGTAGCACCGATAATTTTCACTCCTGTTCCTGGCACAACTACGATACCAGGTCTGTCTTTCAGTAACTCAAATATTTTCCCAGATACAGCACTCAATTCTGCACCGGTGTCAATCAACACGTTTAGTTGAAGGCTGTGCATATTAACAGACACTACTATCTGTCTACACTTGTCCTCGACTGTTTCTTTATTTTCCCACACTAAATCCTCGTCTATATCCAGGTCATTCCAGAAAAAACCATCCGGCTTTGATCCTAAATCCGGCTTATCAGGCGGCTTTTTAAGCCTCTGTTCACATACAGTTTTAATTTCAACACGTTTGTCCTGAGGCTTAGTCTGTAGCTCCGCCTCCAATACCGAAACCTTTTCCTGTAACTCGTCAACTAGTGAGTGTTGCTTTGCTATCAATTCACTAATTGTCACCTTCGCTGATTCCTCTTTGGTCAGACTGATCTCATCTGCCAATCTACCTGGAGGAATGTGCCCAATAGTATCTGCAATTACTTCCTCTGGATCTGCGCAACCCACACTGCTACCGTCTGACCGTATAACGTCAGCTCTAACCTCATACACGCTGTAATCTACGTGCTTTTCTACCAATCGTGTCCGGCTATCACCAAAATTTGAGTAATCTGTTTCCTTAATACTCTCGCAATGTTTAAACTGGAGTTTTGCGTCGGATGGATCGGCCACTCCTAACACTATAACTTTCGGTAATGTCTGCCGGTCAGGGCCAGAACTTTCCGTTACTACTTGAACATCCAACTCCTGCGGGACGAAACACGACGAATCTTGCTCGTGCTCCCCATTAACATCAACTACTTCTGGTAAAGTCTGCCGGTTGGGGCCAGAACTTTCTATCCCTTCACAAACACTATCTTCCTGCGGGACGAGACGCGGCAAATCCTGCCCGCACTCCCCATAAACACTTCTCCCGTTCAGGCCCCAATAATCTCTTAGTTCGTCGCATAAGCGACCGCACTTCCTTGACCAGACCTCATCCCTCTCTGCATCCCCTCGCTCGATGACGGACGTGTTATCCGACATCTGATCTCTCAACAATTGCGAATCATTCTTAAACTCAATATCCAGTTCCGCTGTGGGTGTTACAGCTGCCATTTTATAATCGATTTCCGGAACACTACTTAAATTGTTCTCACTGACAGTGAGTGTATTTTCTACTGCCATGTCTACAGCTGATCTATTACTCGTGGGCGCACTCTTTCTCCTAACACTGGCACACTCTCCCGCCGTTGATTATTCCATACGGAATTGTCATAACGACGACACCTTGGTTTTCTCTTGTTATTGGGCCTCCAAAATTTCTCCACGCCCGGTGGGCCCCTCACTGGCGCGGCTAATGGTTTCCCTGTCTCGTCTCAGCAGATACGCTCCCAGGATGCTGCTGAGGCGGCTGATCACACCCTCTGGACGTTATTGCTATTCTGCGAAGCCCGTATCACGCTAGTATGATACTGGTTTCCGTCATTCCTGTTATTATTTGCATTGTACCGATTGTCATTACGGGCCGAAACACAATTGTTATTGCTGCCATAGTTGTGATATGCTTTATTCCCATGGTTATCGTTGATGTGGTTCCCGTAGTTGTTACCACGGCCTCTACCACTGTCGCGATTATTGCGTCAATTGTCCTCGTCCTCAACTCTTTCCAGGAAATCATTGATTGTCTTGTAATTGCTTCCTACGTAGCGTTTTGTATGATCTGGAAGCTTCTTGTAGAGTTCCCAGACTATTTCGGATTCCGTGCGGCGATCACGCCAATATTCCAACTTGCGGATCCAGCCCTCACAAAACTCCTTCATCGAGCCGCGCGAATTCGCATCGAAAGGCCTCAATACGACAAATTCGCGCCAGACATTTTGCTGTTTTTGCTCTGACCAGCATTCAGCCAGAAACAAATTCTTAAACTCGTCAAAAGTAAGGATCGTAATGTTGAGGTTTAAGCCCCAACGCTTGGCATCACCAGCCAACACATGAATAACCGCATTAATTTTTCTCTCGTTAGTCCATGATCTGGGTAAAACTTTTTCACAATTTTTAATGAAATCCGTCGCGTGTATACCGCCTTTTTTCAAGGGGTCGAACCGTTCCTCTTGCGTCAACAATTCCGAACTATGTGCATAGATTGGCACATAGCTCTGTTTTTCGTCAAGTTTCTTTTCTAATTCCGACACTCTCGTAATTACTTGGCAAGTGGTTGTCGCAAGCGTTTCTACTTCCCTTTTTTTCTCTTCGCAGGTATTAGCCTGCTTCGTCACTTTGATATCTACTTCGGATACTAAAGCCTTTAAAGTTTCCACCTTCTTTTGATCCTCTTTTTTTACTAATTGAATTTGTTCCGTCACCTTATTCTCGATGATCAGAGCAACTGCTTCTCCTACACTTTTCTCGATTCTGCTAATTTCGGAATAAAAACGAGTATTTATGATCGCAATTTCCGCCTGAACACATATCATTTCCTGTTTAAGGTTACCGATTTCGGTATTAATCACAACAATATGTTCTTTGATTTTATCAACTTTTGTGTTAACAACTCCAACATTGTTGTTAACAACATTAATAGCTTTGTTCTGATTGTCTAGCTTTCGTTCAATTTTTTCAGACTGAGCTTCTTGCTTGGCAGCCTGAGCTTCTTGCTTGGCAGCCTGATCTTGCTTGCTTGGCAGCCTGATCTTCTTGCTTGGCAGACAGAGCTTTAATTTCTGCTGATTGACTCCTGATTTCGTTAGTCAAAACATTCAATAAATCAGTTAAATTCCCGGAAACTATCGGTTTTACTTCCGTAGCGGCTTCCTCTTTAATTGTCCCCCCGTATTCGTCATCAAGGGATTCAGATTTGATTTTCACTTCCGATTCCGAAACATTTTCTTAAGTTTGGAATTCCATTTCTGCTCTTTGTTGCGTTTCGGCGGTCGCGTCTTTCATGCTAGCCGCCTGCCCCTGAACAGTGGGTACCGCGGTGCGCGTTTCCCACTGTTCGACCGATTGTTCCGTACCCAAGTCTACCAAACTTTGGCAGTTGTTGCCTTCACTCATTTTAATAATTTTCAATATAAATGCCAAATCTCAAATCTAATTAGGATTCCTCACACTAATATCCTCGCTGACATATCGACCATTTCGTAACCAGTACTTTGTACCGAGATTTGCACAATGCAAAATTCGTGTCCGAAACAAACTCAAATCTGAAGATTGTCCTGTCACCAGGTCGCCACGTGTAACCTCCCTCTCACTTATAGACCTTAATCACAGTGAAAAATTAAACCGCGTGTACCTAATGGAGATTTGCGAAAAGCAATCGTCACCGAAGTTAATTTGTCGGTAAAGAGGGAAGGAAAGGGTTACATCTAAATGAAAGGAAAAATGCAAATGAAACTGGTGGAAATTAGTTTTGAAAAGGGGTAAAGTTAATAAAGAAAGTAAATGTGCGGCCGTTACGTTAACAATTAACTAGCGGTAATTAGATATTTGAGATTTGGGGGATATTACGGTCGCCAGTCCTAAGGACAATTACTATAGTAACTGAAAAAGGAAAGGTTATTACACAAATAATTAGCACTAGAAGCGTGGCAACTGAAGGTTGACACGTGTAGTGTGAAAGCTGAAGGTTTGTCAGAAGTAATAAATTTCGCTACACTCTGACTTAATTTAGCATAAGAATTAATAAAACCGGAAAATCGAAAGTTAATTTTGTGACTGAAGTTAATAGTGAGCTTTCTTTCTGAAGCACATCGAAATTCAGTAAAATACGGTTAGTCTTGGACTACCTGAACAATCATTTGAAAAGCTACTGGAATCTACGCAATTTACGAGGTGCATTCAAGTTCTAAGGCCACCGATTTTTTTCTAATTCACTACTCACCCGAAATCGATGAAACTGGCGTTACTTCTCGACGTCATCGCCCTGCAGACGTACACATTTTTCACAACGCTGACGCCATGATTCCATGGCAGCGGCGAAGGCTTCTTCAGGAGTCTGCTTTAACCACTGGAAAATCGCTGAGGCAATAGCAGCACAGCTGGTGAATGTGCGGCCACGGAGAGTGTCTTTCATTGTTGGAAAAAGCCAAAAGTCATTAGGAGCCAGGTCAGGTGAGTAGGGAGCATGAGGAATCACTTCAAAGTTGTTATCACGAAGAAACTGTTGCGTAACGTTAGCTCGATGTGTGGGTGCGTTGTCTTGGTGAAACAGCACACGCGCAGCCCTTCCCAGAAGATTTTGTTGCAGTGCAGGAAAGAATTAGTTCTTCAAAACATTTTCGTAGGATGCACCTTTTACCGTAGTGCCCTTTAGAACGCAATGGGTAAGGATTACGCCCTCGCTGTCCCAGAACATGGACTCCATCATTTTTTCAGCACTGGCGGTTACCCGAAATTTTTTTGGTGGTGGTGAATCTGTGTGCTTCCATTGAGCTGACTGGCGCTTTGTTTCTGGATTGAAAAATGGCATCCACGTCTCATCCACTGTCACAACCGACGAAAAGAAAGTCCCATTCATGCTGTCGTTGCACGTCAACATTGCTTGGCAACATGCCTCACGGGCAGCCATATGGTCGTCCGTCAGCATTCGTGGCACCCACCTGGATGACACTTTTCGCATTTTCAGGTCTTCATGCAGGATTGTGTGCACAGAACCCACAGAAATGCCAACTCTGGAGGCGATCTGTTCAGCAGTCATTCGGCGATCCCCCAAAACAATTCTCTCCACTTTGTCCATCATGTCGTCAGACCGGCTTGTGCGAGCGTGAGGTTGATTCGGTTTGTTGTCACACGATGTTCTGCCGTCATTAAACTGTTGCACCCACGAACGCACTTTCGACACATCCATAACTCCATCACCACATGTCTCTTTCAACTGTCGATGAATTTCAATTGGTTTCACACCACGCAAATTCAGAAAACGAATGATTGCATGCTGGTCACGTAAGGAAAACGTTGCCATTATAAGTCTTTAAAACAGTTCTCATTCTCGCCGCTGGCTGTAAAATTCCATCTGCCATACGGTGCTGCCATCTCTGGGACGTATTGACAATGAACGCAGCCTCATTTTAAATGAATGCGCATGCTTCTATCTCTTTCCAGTCTGGAGAAAAAAAATTGGAGGCCTTAGAACTTGAATGCACCTCGTAGAAATAAGAGATTTAACTTTGAACTTGAATTAAATGATTCTGAACAATTAACAACAGTAAAATTTAGTACGTACCAAGCTGAGCTGCAGTCACAGGTAACTAAAATACGGTAACAAAACTCGCACTCTTAATTTGTGCTAGTGCAATCTAAATATTGTAGCCAGCTATGAATACCTTAACTGAACTTTGAAATTAAAGCAGTGAAATCGAATGATGCTGGCGTCTGAATTTCAACGACACTCGGGCTCATTTCGGAAAAGGAAGGGACCCTGCTTGGAAATGCAATTGGGACAATGAGCAACAAAGGTTTAATTTTGTGATGCAACAATTTTAAAAGTTTGAAAAGCTGAGGTCTGCCATACAGTTGTAAAACTTTACGTGCTTCCAGTCTTCCTTGTTGGCTGATTGAAGGTTTGAAGCCGTCGATCGAGGAGGTGGCGACAGTCACTCATTGTCGGCCGTCTTTGTTGCAGAAGCTGGATGTTGGCGCGCCTTCTTCTCGACACGGTCACCAGACGAAACGGGCTCTTGATGTGCGCCAGCTAATGCTTCCCGTCCGCGACACCATGTCAGCAACTATCATCGCAAGTCGACCGCAATTACATGCTGCCAAACCCCGAAAGCGCGGCCACTCGTGGGAGCTTCACCCAACACACCTGCTCCACTGCACCACCCCAGCAAGACCCCTCTGCTCTGCCCGCGCTCCACGCGGCAGAGTTAACACTACCAAAGATCCTAAACACTTTTGTTCTCCACACGACCTATCGATGTATTCGTTCGATAGCATAGTTTTCCCTAGGCCAGACCCAGCGTATAAATACAAATAATATTCACAAAGTAAACCAATTATAAATCGACATAAATATATATATATATATATATATATATATATATATATACAAATAGTAAAGCAATTACAATATACAAAGACACAGAAATGTTATATCTTCAGGTAACAAAATAAGGAAAAAAATATAGTACAATAGATGGAAATAGGAGGATATGCATTTCCGGCATTACAACACCCATTCTCAAAGGTAACTAATGCTCACGACGGTTATAGCGTGTTTTTAAAGCAAACCTGTTTTGCATCCTCATTGTGGTGCTTCTAGCACCATTCTTGTGCCAGTCGATCGAGATCTGAATATCCATGATCTTTCAGATGCAGAAACACTCCCACCAACTTTCATTTATGTCACACAGCTCCATCTCGGTGTTTTGATTTTTTTCCATCATTGTACATTAGCTGAAGACGGTGACAGATTCAGTCATCTGTTTGACCTAAAATGCCGAAATGAGGTTCGTGATCAAGTAAGTACTATGTTACACATCATTAGATAAGTTTCCTGTTTAACGTTGTTGTTGTGTCCCGTCAATCGCTGAAGGAAAGCTTGGTTAGCGATGCAGATTTGCCTTTTACATCTAAAAATTAATAATTTGAAAACATATATATCGATCGTAACAAACAAGATGTCCCTAGGCAGGTCTTGAACAGCACCATCGAAAGGCAGTAAAATATTATTTATTGAGTACTATTTGAAAAATGAGGGGAAGAATTATTAGTTTGACAAAAAACCATTTAATTGAAAGTAATATTAAAAAGAGTAAGTTTACCTGCAGTATGAGATAACTGTAGAAACGTAATTTCAGTTGGGTTTCGACAGTTAACGGAGATGACGAATCAGAAAGCAAAGAAATCACAAACTAAGAATCAAAAAAGAACTAATGTCTCTACGTAAAAGCTGATGAGATTCTAGTCCTGTGTTTTAGCAATAAGTTATACTACCAATAAGTTCAATATAGTTTTTATTCTTTGAGAAGTCCGTTCGTGAACAACGAGAGACATTATACAAGGTAAAATGGTAACTACAAAAATCAATGGTACCTGCAATGGCAGCATATCATAGCAGCGAGTTATGTGGCACTGCGTGGGTTGTTGGATATTATTAGCGCTAATACATCAAATTAATACAACCTGCCATTTTTTATCGCAGACTGATGTATATTTACGAACAGTGGCCATATTGCTCAGCGCCAGTCGATTGTGGGAGCCAGCAGAAACTAGAGCTTTGTGGATGTAAGTGACGAAGGAGTAGAAACGCAGCTGCAGTCGCTCAACAGAGGAAAGGCCAAAGGACCTAATAGGATATCAGTTCGATTCTACACAGAGGTGAACTGTCGTCTGACGATTAGTGGGCTCGTTACTTCTACGAACATACGGTGTCCAGCTGATTTTGTCCCTGTTGCACTCAGCAGCACATGCTGGCGTAACGTGCTTTATAAGCGGTACTGTTTCCATTTGAAGATTGGATTTGGTCTTTGTCAGTGTGGTTCGTCCGTTGATGGGGGATTACGCTTGGAGCCTGAAGATAACGCATTCCGGCGTCGAAACTGGTGGCATGTTTTGAATAAACGACATTGGATTATAGTACAGCTGTTGGTTTCAGTTATCACTATTAAAGGTAGCAGAAGTGGTCGTGTATAGAAAGAGCGGAGAAAACAACGGCATTGTGAGAGAAAGGGAGTGAAACAGTGGCAGTGAATCACAGTTGACAGTGAGAGAACAGTCCAAGAACAAGGTAAAGGAGACTGTGCCAGTGTGAGAAGAATAAATAGAACGAGAAAGTCGAAGTGGGCGAGGGCTGTGATAATGAGAGACGGAGTCTATGACAGTGACAACGTGGAAGAGAGAGATCGCAATAGTGAGAAGCCACAGCTGCGGTGGGAAAGAATGAATCAAGTAGCTGGAAGATAGAGGAAGAGGAAGGCAGTGACTGTAAGAGGAGAAAGTAGGAGTAGGACAGAACGAATGATGCTGTGACAGAGAGACACAAAGAGCTGATGAGAATAAGTTGAGCTGAATGAGTGGAAGAGAATGGGTATGTGCGAGTGATGGGTATGAGTGACTTGCAGCAATAGACTAGTGGGTGTGAGCGAGTTACAGTTAGGGGAGTGTATGGGAGTGAGAGATGAGTTGCATTTTAAAACGAGGGTGAGCATGTGCTCAGTGTATAGAGTAGCATACATTATGCAACGTGCAAGTTCAGAAGTGAAGCAATGCACGCAAAGTGTTTCCCTGCTGAAGTTATTGCTGTAACTTCCTATAGGTTCACTGACTGTGCCTGAGTCATGGATAATAGAGGGTATAAAAGTTTTGTTTTGGAGGAAACGTAATAACACCAAAATCTTATTTTAATGATATCGTTAAAAATCCACGAGATGAAATGAATATATTGTTTGGGCTGATTCTGTGATACGTAATGAAATCAGGGAAAACCGATCAGAAATACTGAACCTGCAATTTAATAAGTGTGTGGTGACTAATGTGCGAAACTTCTAATTGTAGGGTGCAGAACGGTAGGGGGAACCATTAATGGCAGTGAAAGTGATTTAGGCTTGTAGCCTTTCTCATAAACCAGATGGTTAAGGCGATCGTATGAGTGATTCAGTTCAGCCTATCAGTGCTACTTAAACGGTTGGTTTTGTTCCGTAGGGGAGTGTGTTGTACCGTACCTGCTTTACCTCGGAACACACGATGATTTTTGCCAGCTCTCCGGTCTAGTGACTTATTTTAGATTCACACGAATGAATGCGCGCTAGAGGTCGACGTATACAGATTTCGCCATTTTCCACCGCTTTTGTTGTTTGTTAGACATGAGGTTGGGATATTGTGCATTACTCGTACATGTTTCGCGTTCTATGAATTTAAATACTGCAAAATATATCAAAGCTTCTTGTAATACTTGGAATATTTTAAAACTATTTATGTAATTTCTGGAAAATTAAGCCATATTTCGTCATTCGTGTACCATCTTTTACCTTGACACAGAACAAGGTCTTTTAGCATGGTCGTGTGATACTTGCAAGCGAGCTGAGTATGTTTAATGTCTTCAGTTTTACCTATCTTGAAAATGGAAATTTGTGTTAGTTTCCAGTACCCTCTATTTCACAAGTATTTAACTTGTAACTGGTTTTCGATAATGATTTTGCTTAATTTGACATCCCTTATTGATTATTGGTGTTGTAAAGTAATAATATGACAGATAGTCTGCTAAATACTGTGCTGACATGATTTTTGTCTATTGCGACGCTTTTAAATATCAATCGAATATATTCCTAGGTACGTGACGATGTTGTACCCTGGAAAATGTTTTTACATTTGGTAAAAGCTTATTTTTCCGGAGTAATACACCACACTACCCTATCATTGTTGCTAACAAAACTGCACAAACTACATTAGTCCAATGTCCTCCCTAACACAAACTTCATTTCACACCCCAGTTCATTTTGATTTTCCTCTTCTTAAATCGTCAGTATTGTCGAGGTTCTCCGATATTAGAACAGCGTCCCAGCTTTGTACGTAATGAGGAAGTCGTGCCTGTGTCTCAGACGTTGGTGGTCTATTGATCTCATGTAATTACATCTTCCTGGAGACATACTGATTCTCTATTTTCGACCAGGATAAAAGCTGAAGTAATGAATTAAAATTTGTGCCAACTGTGTTAGCCGCAAAGCCCGGGTGTAGTGGATAAATCATCTGCATAGTAAGGAGCAAACCCGGGTGGAAGTCCTGGCATTGGCACAAATTTTAATTCACTACTTCAGCTTCTATCCTTACAGAACACGGATTTCTTCAGTTTGCTTTAGGTTCACAATAAGAAGCTTATGATATTTCATCACTATTATCTGGGTGTATTTCGTGCTGTTACAGTTTAAAATGTAAGACGACTCATCAGATGAACAAATATTTCTGGATGCATGAAACATATTTCAAGATTCTCGCACATGTCTGTATGTAGCGGACACCCTAATCATTTGGGCTACAAATTGCGTCTATTTGAAGCATAGTGTTGAACATTAATGTTAGTCTACGACACACCTACACAAGCGAGCTTGGCAACTGCGCGTCAAGCTTAGGGTGGGGAGACTGCGTAAATTTTCAAACTGTACTTTATATCATACGTTAGGTATCACAGACAAAATATTTTCTAAATATTTCTCAAACAATATTTTAACTTTGTTCTGTAATTTTTGTACTCGTAGCATGGTGTGATAATGGTACTTGGTACCGAATCGTGTAATCTTTAGGGCAAAATTAAAAAGCGACTGTAGACGAAGGCAAATAATTCTGTTATGATATGAGCGGTAGGGAAGGAAAAATAAGCAGTTAACGGATTTCGTTGTTACAATTATAATGGCAGATTCGTGATGGAGTGAACGATGGCATTTCACTAGTAATGTAGGCTTCTACATTGTAATACCGAAGGGACTACGTGTAGCGTTAGAACCTCTGAAAAGCATCAGTTGCTCCGGACTCGGTGGGACTTTGGAGTTCCGGCGCAGCTAACTCCCCTCACAGAGGCGGTCCACTGGCAGCCAATCAGACGCGATTGTCCCGTTACAATAGGAAGCCGTGTCCTGGGGTCAGACCGTTGCCATTCACTGGATCGGCCGCGATCCGCAGCGAGCCAAATGCTATGCGCGCCGCGCTATCACAGCAGCAATCGCAGCTGGTCTGTTCGGGCTGCACTGAAGCACAAGGCATGTACGAGCTGTAATCAGTAATTAACAGAGATACGCATCATATAAATCTATTAACACGACTCAAAATTTAAGTTCCTTATAAATCTTCTTTCAGTAAATCACAGAATGTATTTTTCATCTTTTCGACCCCACTTTGAAATTCGATAATCATGTAGCTTGGTCTGAGGGTCTACATTTCTTTCTGAACGTATATGGCATCATTTTATTCAGTCAGTCATCTTTTGGGTGTGCAACCGGGACACAAATATTTCAAGTGCCGATATTTGGCTATGAACTGTAGAGCCATCTTGAAGGCGAGTATCAAAATATGCTCACTTTTAAGCTGAAGTAGTGAAACTACTTGACGCTATGATACACTGCGTAGTGAAACGGGCATGCATCACAGAAAAAAATACTCATCCGTCGCAGATAATACCCCGGGAGGAAAAGCGACAGTCACAGATAAAAAATTTTGCTGCTAAGAATAAAATGCGGCATGTGCCGGAACAGAATGTCCACAGGTCACACCAATTACATCTTGATTATTAAAATGTTTGGCAGGTGTTGAAATGCCAGGTAGCGAAGTTTCCAAAAAATAGTGTTTGGCGGTATCGCAAACGCGAAATGAGTGGATCCCTCTAATTGTAGAGCTGAAATCTTCTTCTCTATTGAGCACTTTGTCTGCCAACTGAATTTGCGCAGCTTCCTTGACGACAGATTTTAAATAAAATGAGACCGATGGACAGTAGCTTGATTTTGTAGTAAACCATGGAATGGACACCGGAAATGCATGTTCAGTCACGGCAGATATGTTACGTTGCAGAAGGCTGGTGTTCCACTAGTGTTCGATACGCCGTTTTTGTACAGTGCGTGAAGATTACACCATGTGACTTTTACTACTGTGCCTTATAGAAGGTTACTCGTATACTTGGTAGCGTTTTCTTCATGTTGGTATTCCTGTTACTGTCGGTTTATTTATGCATTGATATTTTTTCATCTACATCTACATCTAGATTTAAATCCCACAAGCCACCCAACGGTGTGTGGCGGAGGGCACTTTACGTGCCACTGTCATTACCTCCCTTGCCCGTCCCAGTCGCGTATGTTTCGCGGGAAGAACGACTGCCGGAAAGCCTTCGTGCGCGCTCGAATATCTCTTATTTTACATTCGTGATCTCCTCGGGAGGTATAGGTAGGGGGAAGCAATATATTCGATAACTCATCCAGAAACGCACCCTCTCGAAAACTGGACAGCAAACTACACCGCGATGCAGAGCGCCTCTCTTGCAGAGTCGGCCACTTGGGTTTGCTGAACATCTCCGTAACGCTATCCCGCTTACCAAATAACCCTGTGACGAAACGCGCCGCTCTTCTTTGGATCTTCTCTATCCCCTCTGTCAACCCGATCTGGTACGGATCCCACACTGATGAGCAATACTCGAGTATAGGTCGAACGAGTGTTTTGTAAGCCACCTCCTTTGTTAATGGACTACATTTTCTATGGACTCTCCCAATGAATCTCAACCTGGCACCCGCCTTACCAACAATTAATTTTATATGATCATTCCACTTCAAATCATTCCGGACGCAAACTCCCAGATATTTTACAGAAGTAACTGCTACCAGTGTTTGTTCCGCTATCATATAATCATACAATAAAGGATCCTTCTTTCTATGTATTCGCAATACATTACATTTGTCTATGTTAAGGTTCAGTTGCCACTCCCTGCACCAAGTGCCTATCCGCTGCAGATCTTCCTGCATTTGGCTGCAATTTTCTAATGCTGCAACTTCTCTGTATACTACAGCATCATCCGCGAAATGCCGCATGGAACTTCTGATACCATCCACCAGGTCATTTATATGTATTGTGAAAAGCAATGGTCCCATAACACTCCCCTGTGGCACGCCAGAGGTTCCATTAACGTCTGTAGACGTCTCTCCATTGAAAACAACATTCTGTATTCTGTTTGCTAAAAACTCTTCAATCCAGCCACACAGCTGGTCTGATATTCCTTAGGCTCTTAGTTTGTCAGGCGACAATGGGGAAGTGTATCGAACGCCTTCCGGAAGTCAAGGAAAATGACATCTACTTGGGAGCCTGTATCTAATATTTTCTTGGTCTCACGAACAAATGAAGCGAGTTGGGTCTCATACGATCGCTGTTTCCGGAATCCATGTTGATTCCTACAGAGTAGATTCTGGATTTGCAGAAATGACATGATACGCGAGCAAAAATCATGTTCTAAAATTCTACAACAGATCGATGTCAGAGATATAGGCCTATAGTTTTGCGCATCTGCTCGACGACCCATCTTGAAAACTGAAACCGTCATTTGTAGTTCACTGTTGGTATTTGAGTTTACGTATTATTATTTTGTCATTTGGAGATAATGAGTGGGGCTGTGGACGCTAGAGCATGGAGTGCTGAGATATCGGAACGTTTTCCGCTCATCCTTCTGTTTAAATTCAATGTAGGGATGACAGCAGCGGAGACAGACAGAAATATTTGCGAAGTGTAGGAGGATAATTCCATTAGATAGGGCAATGCAAGATGATGGATTTGTCGTTGTAAGAAGGGCGTTTCGACATGAGTCGCTCTCCACATACAGGAAGATATTCTGGTTTTGATGAAATTCGATTTAACGTATTAATCCACATTGATCCACGTCAGCGTACTCGAGAAGTGGCAACAGTGATGAAGTGTGGTCATTCCACCATAATGCGACATTACCACGCAATGGGAAGATTGAAAATTCGGGTGTGTGGGCACTACATGCTCTAAGCCAAAATCACGAAGATCGGAAAGTCTGCTTGCTCGTCATCAATTGGCTCGTGAACAACACCGACCATTCCTGACCTGTATCATTACTGGTGTCCACAAATGGTATCTTTATGGTAAAATAAAAAAAAGAAAGGTATGGATGAGCCCAAACCAAGCAGCAGCTAGCTCCCTGTACAAAGTCTGGCGCACATCTACAAAAAAAAATGTTGTGCTTCTGGAGGAACAGCGACGGAGTGTTGTGCTGCGAATTTCTTACCCGATGTATAACCATCACGAGACGTGATGCAGACTCAGTCCAAGAACAACGACCACTAAGTGTGCATGAACCGATGCTCCTCAACTATAACGGCCGCTCACATTCTGCGTGTGACATAAAACGCTATACAGGAGGTGGGTTGGGAAGTCATTAAGCACCCACCTTATTCACCTGATCGTACGCCCTCAGATTTTAAGCCTCACCGCTCCTATCAACCAGCCTTTAAGGAACTTCCTTTCCGACTGAGAATGCGCTCCGAACACAGCTCGACGAGATCTTCGCCTCAAAACCAAGTGCTCTCTACAGTCAAGGAATTGGAAAGTTACTCCATCGTAGCAGACTGTTGCAAACAGTGAAGGAGAATGTATTATTGATGACTAGAGGTTCTGTTTCCAACGGCCTTGCAACTGTGGTAACACCGGCTCCCGTCGGATCACCGAAGTTAAGCGCTGTTGGGCTGCGCTAGCACTTGGATCGGTAACCATCCGGTCTGCCGAGCGCTGTTGGCATGCGGAATGCACTCAGCCCTTGGGAGGCAAACCGAGGAGCTGCTTCATTGAGAAGTAGCGGCTCCGGTCTCGTAAACTGACATACGGCCGGGAGGGCGGTGTGCTGACCGCATGCCGCTCCGTATCCGCATCCGGTGACGCCGGTGGTCTGAGGATGACACGGCGGCCGGTCGGTATCGTTTGGTCTTCATGGCCTGTTCGGGCGGAATTTAGTTTAGAGGTTCTGTTGCGTGTATATGTTGTGTTTTTTAATACTATCGAAAAACCGTACGAACGTATGCACCAATGCAATATTTAACGATTGCGCTTTTTTGTCTATGACGTATACCGACGTTACTCCGCAGTGTATGACTGTGCAGAAATTTTCTAGTTCAGCGTATAATTTCGCGTGCTTGGACACTCGACTTGAAGATGGATGTTCCATCAATAGCCGAAATTTCGGTAAATCAGATTTAGCTTTCCCGCACGTACGCGAGGGAGATGATGGAATATTCTATACGCTGTTGAAACTTATAGAATCACAATTTTATGTAGTTCCAAATAGAATTACTTCTGCACATGAACTACAGTAGTCACTCGGTAGTGTTTTTATGTCTAGAAGCCAACAAGATTAGCTAACACAGGATGACAATGAATCACTTGAAAAGGTCTATTAGCTGAAATCCTAGCAAGAACAATTAAACTGTGGAAGTGATATCATTTAAACGTCCTCATCTCAGCTTCAATATAAATACAAAGTAAAGTCAAAACAGTTGTTTTCCACAGAAAAAAATTGAGTTGAAATTTATAACACTGCAGGTAAAAGTACCGCCAGTATCTCCTTTATGATGCCTTAATATGCTGTGATGTATGCAATAACGTGGAGCAACGCTCCTTTTTACAATTTTATCCCCCTAACTGCGTTCCCTCTTTCGTTTACCGGTAGTAATATGGGACCTAATAAACGTTAGCAGCGTAAAAATGCTCCTGTCGGGGCACCAAAAAGACGGATATCTTTTCCCTTCTAAAGACTCTGCCAGGAAGATGGAGAACTGGCTGCCTAAATCCTCGTTCCGCCCGCGTCACCAACAAGTTTGGCATTTATACGTTATCGCGTTTTCTTTAACACAGAACATTCTAAATCATTTTACCTAGTCTGTAGTGAAGCCTTCACACACAGCAACTCCCTTTCACTGTCACTGTCTACATTATGTCTCTCCCCCGCTGCCTCCTTTTTTCCCGTTGATTTGTAGTATATCCCATCACTGTCTTCTCTCGCTTACTTTGACTTCTTTCGTCGTCATTCTCGCTGTCACCGGTGCACCACACCTCGGCAGCTCAAAAATTCTGGAAGGGGTCCATTTTACTTTTTCCCCTGTACTCATGAGTTCGCCATCCTGGGAGGGTCCACAACCAACAAACACGTTTATTGGTTAAGCTGTTCAGAAATTTTCCTTTACAATGTCTTGCACCTCTTTTACTCCCACTGATTCTATTTCAATTCGTCTCTCTTCCTCTTTTACTGCCACTGTTGACAGAGATATACACAGATCAGCCAGAACATTATGACCACCTACGTAATAGCCGGTATGTCCACATTTGGCGCGGATAACAGCGACGACTCTTTATGGGATTGGAGCAACGAGGTCTTGGTAGGCTACTGGGGAAAGTTGGCACCACATCTCCACACACAAGTTGCATAACTGTCCTAAGTTCCGTAGAGGGGTGCGATGAGCTCCGATGACAACCACTTTCCAGACGTGTTCGATCGGTTGCATATCTAGCGAGTTGGGGGACCGTCACATCAGCTGTAGCTCGCCACTGTGTTCCTAGAACCACTCCATTACACTTGTACCACGGCGCATCACCTTTCTGAAAATTCCACCGTAGTCGGGATATATTATCGCCATGAAAGCCGACACGGTGCCTTTGGACCTATGGATGCCCAATGAATGTTCCGCAGAGCAAAACGGAGCCGCCACCAGCTTGTCTCCATCTCACATTACAGGCATCATGGAGCTGCTTCCCTCGAAGACGACGGATTCGCGGTTTTTCATCGGTATGATGAAGTAAGTAACGGTATTTAGCAGAACATGCGACGCTCTACCACTGCGCCAACGTCCAGTGCCGATGGTCATATTCCCATTTCAGTCGTAGTTGCTGTTGTCGTGGTTTTAACATTGCCGCATCCTTGGGTTGTCGGCTGCAAAGGCACGTCGACAGACGTGTTGGGTGCACTGTGTCAGCTTTACAGTCTGATGTTATTTCCGCCTCAATTCAAATGGTTCAAATGGCTCTGAGCACTATGCGACTTAACTTCTGAGGTCATCAGTCCCCTAGAACTTAGAACTAATTAAACCTAACTAACCTAAGGACATCACACACATCCATGCCCGAAGCAGGATTCGAACCTGCGACCGTAGCTGTCGCTCGGTTCCTGACTGTAGCGCCTAGAACCGCACGGCCACTCCGGCCGGCCCCGCCACAATTCGCCGCCAGTCCTGTCTTACCAGTCTGCCCAGCCTACGACGTCCGACATCTGTAATGAGTGGCGGCCGCCTGGCCTCACGACGTCTGTACGTGAATTCATCGTGGTTTCGATACGTGTTGGGAACATTTGCCGTAGCACTTATCGGACGCCAGAAAATTTGCACAGTTTCCGAAAAGCACGTGCCGATCCTCAGATCCATCACAATGTGACTTCGGTCAAACTGAGAGAGATCGCACGCCTTCCCCATTCTACACACGGACAGCACGCTCACTGATATTGCATGCACCGTGAGTTCGCCTGACCAGCAGTCACTCCTCGCCAGGCTACGCTGCTATCACATGGACAGTTTATATCGAGAGCAGGTCAGGGTATTTTTAAGATAGATCCATCGTATCGGCTTAAAAATAATTATTTCTTCATTTCTCTACATCTAGTTCTTCATCTGAAAGTTGCAAACGATTTGATTGAAAGAATCGGGGAGCCATCGGAGCACAGAAAAAAGTTATTCAAATTTTCTTCAATGTTGTTGTGTATGGTAGCTTTATATATTGCTCTGTTAGCACTGTTTAGTGCCGACATAGCAGTAAACATAATTACGCAGAAAAGCTTAAATTTATAAGATAAACAACTGCATGTAAAAATACTTACCGACATAAAAATGTTATGTAGCGTCCTATTCCTTTTCTTCAACGTTGAGTCCTTTCTCTATCAGTATTAAGCGAAAATTTAATTAATGTTTAAATGTAACAGAACCAGATTAGCGAGGTTTGAGGTGCGGGATGGAGGGAGTAGCACCAACTTGAAATTATATTTGAAAAATAAAAGCAAACCTATAGTTCATTGATCTATATTTTCAGCTGAAACAGCGTGAAATGACCATAATGTTGATCGATTTGCTGTGATAGTAACTTTTATTCGTTTCCGAAGTACTCGGCCTTTTTCTTTAGGGAGTCGTATGAGAGGATGGTTCTAATTAACTTCATAACAGGAATCTCAAGATAATATTTTGCTAGTAATATTCTGAATATTCCTTGTAACACAAGAGAATGGAAAGGCGATCGCAAACATACCATATTTATGTCTGATTGCTATTAAAGTTACAACAAACCTAAACATTTATGAAAAGTGCAACACGAAGAAGGATACATTTGGTTGATTGTAGACATTGTCCATTACAGGGAAGAGCTGGGAAATTTGGCACGTGACTTCATCAGAACTTATTATGAATTTACTCCAAACGTCTGCCACAAAAACCATTATCATAAGATATAACGGTTGTTGAGGATTGAAATCCAAATGACTTAAAGATCATTTGTAGTGAATCCATTTTCAAAATTCATTACTGGCTATTCCTCTACTGAACATGCAAATGGAGGATACGATCTTGATAATAAAAATGGAATGAGAAGAAGGTACAGCCAAAAATAAAAAGGATATCAAAATCGTCATACAAGTAAAAACCCGTTATCACAAATACGACGAAAAATGTATATCCAATCGAGGGGAAGGCTACATGTATACATAAAGATATAAAGTACATGGATATAATTATTTACACTTGTTCATACAGCTGATGGGAATTATAGGTCTCGCAGTCATACCGAATGTTCAAACAATTTATGGACATGCAGCCGGGTGGCGTCATCGACATGGACCGATAATTAGACCTGAGGAAACCCCATCATTATCTTGACACGAATGTAATGAGGGTCTCTGTGCTAGGATATTTAACCAATTGGCCGGCGAGGCCGCGCCATCCGAGAACAATAAAATAACTTTTGCAGAAAGCCAACACACAGATCATAACCACCGCGACACAACCAGAGCTGACCAATGCCACAAGTTCTCTACAGTGAATATTAATTAAGTACAGGTGGGGAAGTAACATTAATTCTGTCCCTCTGTTATCTGACCCGGGACAGAGCATTTTACGAATTAGAATTTAATCAAAAATATGATCACTTGCTACCTTAATCTCTATTCCTTCCTTAATAGGGAGGAGGATGGAAAGGTAGGGCTAAGAGTGTTTACTGTGAATAGTTCAGTGATACGATTATTCTCATCAGAATCGACAAAAAACACCGACAACAATAGTTCAGATTTACTTGCCTTCGTCACAAGCAGACGATGAAAAAATCATGGGGCTGTTGAACTGGTAGTTACATACGTAAAGGGAGATGGAAATCTAATAAACGTCGCGGATGGGAACGCAGTTGTAGGGAAAGTATTATAAAAAGGTTTACGGGAGAATGTAGGCTTGGTACTTGGAATGAAGAAGAAGAAAAGTTAATTGTGGGCTGCAATACAATTTCACTCAGTAACAGCGAAAATACTGTCCGAGAATCACAAGAGGATTGAGTGTACGTGTAGATGGCTTGGAGTCACATAACTCCGGTTGGATTACATCATGGACATACAGAGATTCCGAAATCAGATGTTGTTGTGTAAGGCAAACTCAAGGACAAATGTAGACACATAACACAATTCAGTAATGATGTGGAGCAGACTGAGGTTTATGACAATCTTACGAAAGAATCTGTCTAGAAGGAAGTGGGCTACGGAAGTACTGACAAAGGATGACACACGTTTTAAGGTCACTAAAGTACAGTTGAAGAGGAATGGACATTCCTGAAAAGAGTGATCACGTATGTTTGAAAGGAAAAGAAAGCTACTAGCAAGGTAACTGTGAAGAAAATTTGGGTAACAGGCGAAATACTTTAACTGATCAACGAAAGAAGAAAGTAAAAAAATTTTCAGGTAATGATGGGAATACAGCAACATAAGTCCCTTAGGAATGAAATAAATGGTATATGCAATGAATCCAAGGCGAAATGGCTACATCCAAATTTTGAAGAAACTGAAGAAGAAGAAGGACTAGCCCATCATATAGAAACATCAAAACAACCGTCGGTGAAATTAATCAAGGACGGTAGCATTAAGAGTACAATGGGAATTTCACTGATATACGCACAGAAGAGACTGTATAGTTGGGAACAGTACATTTAAGTTCTCTACGTTGGGAACGTGTAATCTGATGACGTGATGGAACAATAAATTGGAGTCGTTATGGAGGACTATTCACGTTGGTGTGTAGAATATATGAGTCTGGAGATATACCATCTGACTTTCGGAAAAGCATCTCCACACAATTCCGAAGACGGCAAGAGCTGACAAGTGCGAGAATTATAGCACAATCAGCTTAACAGCTCATGCATTGAAGCTGCTTACAAGAATAATATACAGAAAAATGGAAAAGAAAATGGAGAATGTGCTAGGTGACGATCAGTTTGGCTTTAGGAAAAGTAAAGGGACGAGAGAGGCAGTTCTGACGTTACGGCTAATAATGGAAGCAAGGCTAAAGAAAAATCAAGACACTTTCATAGGATTTGTCGACCTGGAAAAAGCGTTCGACAATATAAAATGGTGCAAGCTGTTCGAGATTCTGTAAAAAGTATGGCTAAGCTATAGGGAGAGACGGGTCATATACAATATGTAGAACAACCAAGAGGGAATAATAAGAGTGGACGATCAAGAACGAAGTGCTCGTATTAAGAAGGGTGTAAGACAAGGCTGTAGCCTTTCGCCCCTACTCTTCAACCTGTACATCGAGGAAGCAATGATGGAAATAAAAGAAAGGTTCAGGAGTGGAATTAAAATACAAGGTTAAAGGATATCAATGATACGATACGCTATCCTGAGTGAAAGTGAAGAAGAATTAAACGATCTGCTGAACGGAATGAACAGTCTAATGAGTACACAGTATGGTTTGTGAGTAAATCGGAGAAAGACGAAGGTAATGAGAAATACTAGAAATGAGAACAGCGAGAAACTTAACATCAGGATTGATGGTCACGAAGTCAATTATGTTAAGGAATTCTGCTACCTAGGCAGTAAAATAACCAATGACGGACGGACGAAAGAGGGCATCAAAAGCAGACTCGCTATGGAAAAAAAGGCATTTCTGGCCAAGAGAAGTCTACTAATATCAAATACCGGCCTTAATTTGGGAAAGTAATTTCTGAGGATGTACGTCTGGAATACAGCATTGTATGGTAGGGAAACAGGGACTGAGGGAAAACCGGAACAGAAGAGAATCGAAGCATTTGAGATGTGGTGCTATAGGCGAATGTTGAAAATTAGGTGGACTGATAAGGTAAGGAATGAGGAGGTTCTACGCAGAATCGGAGAGGAAAGGAATATGTGGAAAACACTGATAAGGGGAAGGGACAGGGTGATAGGACATCTGCTAAGACATGAGGGAATGACTTACATGGTACTAGAGGGAGCTGTAGAGGTCAAAAACTGTAGAGAGAGATTGGAATATGTCAAGCCAATAATTGAGGACGTGGGTTGCAAGTGCTACTCTGAGATGAATAGGTTAGCACAGGAAAGGAATTCGTGGCGGGCCGCATCAAACCAGTCAGTAGACTGACGACCAAAAAAAAAAAAAAAAATGGAGGACATAAGGGATTCAGCATTAGAGCTAATATTTAAAAGAACTTAGAATGGCATTAAATAAGGCAAAAGGGGTAGATCACATTTCATAGGAATTTATAAAATCACTGGAGGAAGTGGCAACCAAAGGACTGTTCAGGATGGTATGTAGTATCTATGAGACTGTCCACACACCGTCAGTACATCGGAGATACTTCATCCACACAATTCTGCAGATAGCAAAAGCTGATAAGTAGGTGCACTATCGCACTATCAGCGTAACAGCTCATGCATCCATGTCGCTGAGCAGAATGAAACACGAAAAATTGGAAAAGAAAATTGTGGATCTGCTAGGTGACGATCAGTTTAGCCTTACAAAAGGTAGCGCACCAGAGAGGCCAACCTGAGTCCGCGCTTCATAATGGAAGCAAAACCGCAGAAAAATCAAGATGCTTTCACAGAATTAGTCGGCCTGGAAAATGCATTCAATGGTAGTGATGGAAACAAAAGAAAATTTCAAGGGTGAGAGGATATCAATGATAAGATTTGCTGCTGATATTGCTTTCATCAATGTAAGTGATGAAGAATTACAGGATATGTGAAATGGAATTAACAACTGAGTACAGAAAATGGATTTGGAGCAGTCTGCAGAAAGACGAAAGTAATAATTTACAGAAATAACAATAGCGATAAAACTAACACAAAATTGACCATGATGAAGTACATGAAATTTTGGTAATCTGCAACCTTAGAGCTAACTAATCCATTACGGATGAAATAAGGACATAAAAAGCGGACTAGGACAGGCACAGGGGACATTCCTGGCGAAAAGAAGTCTACTAATATCAAGCACAGGTCTGAATTTGAGGAATAAATTTTTGCGAATGTACTTTTGGAGCAGAAATTGTGTGGTAGTGAATCATAGACAGTAGTAATACCGTAACATACGGGAACTGAAGCATTTGAGATGTGGTGTTGGCGAAGATTGTTGAAAATTTGGTGGACTGACAAAGTAAGGAATCAGTACGTTCTCCACAGAATCGACGAAAATAGGAGCGTACGGAAACCACACACAAGAAGAATTGGTGGGTGGTAGGACATGTGTTAAGACATCGGGGAATAGCCTCCATAGTGATAGAGGCAACTAGAGAGTGTGAAACTGTAGAGGAAGACAGGAAGCGATATACATTCAACAAATAATTGAGGAGATTGGGTGCAAGAGCTTTTCTGGAATTAAGATTGGCACAGGCGAGGAATTCGTGGTGGACCACATCGAACCAGTCAGAAGACAGATAGCTAAAAAAAAAAAAAAAAAAATAAAAATAAAAATAAAAAAAAGTATTTACATATGGTGTGTTTATCCTGTGGAGAATGAAAGAGAAAGATAATTTAATAAGAGACGATGTCTCTTTCTGTGTTGGTCTGCTGTTCACACATAATAACTATGAATAAAACGTTCTCGGTTTTCCAACCGCGTCAATTCGAATAAAACCCTCGAGCTTTCGATGGCCATCTCCGCCATCGTCGTCAGGAGTTCGCTGACTGCCGAGGCTGTTTTTTTTTTTTTCTTCTTCTTTATTGAATTTCAATTCCCCCCGAAGGGGGCGGGCTGGCAGCATCTTAGTATGCCGCTCTTCAGCCGACAGATTTTGTGACAAAGATCAAGAGAACGGATAATAAAAAACAGGCGATAAAATCGGAGACTTAGAGAGTAACAAGGCGAAAAGAAATCGTGGAACTTAAAACAACAACACAGGGTTGATGACGCTAATAAAAATGCATACGAAGCAGACAGGGAAAACAAGAGACAATTAAAAAACACGGCGACAGTCTGGATTCTGTTCGCAAAGGACATAAAATTCACACTTAGCGACAGCATGGTTTCTGTTCGCAACGCGAGAAAGACAAACAACACTGAATAGTCACTGGGACACTGCACTAAAAAGTTGGCAAATGTTACACCACAGTCGAGAGCAGGTGGGGGGAAACTGGACAGAAGATGGGAAAACAAAAAAGGGGGGAAAGAAGAGTAACAGCGAAGGGGGGAACCGGGAAAGGAGCTGAAGGAGGATGAGGACCCATAAGAGGGGTGGGGGGCAGACGCGACAGGGAGTGGGGTAGGCAGAGGAGGGGAATGCAAAAGGACTGGGGGGAGAAGGGAGGTAGGGAGAGGTTTAGTGGGGAGAAAACAGGACGGAAGGGGGGGGGGAAGAGGGAGCCCAGGGAAAGGACAGAGGAAAGGAGGGGGATTGAGGATCAGAGTTGGTAGGAAGGATAAATGGAGGGAGCAAGGGCATCATCCGGGAGGGGGAGTTGACGGAAGCCACCTTGGGAAAGGAGATGGAGGCTGTAGAAATGGAGGGTAGGGGGGACACAACGGTGAAGGCGTGGCAGGGGGCGGGGATGGGAGAGGAGAGGAGCAACCAGGGGGTGAGGGGTTTCAAGACGGCGGGAGGTGTAGAGGATGCGGATATGTTCGAGGAATAGGAGCAGATGGGGGAAAGGAATGAGATCATAGAGGATCCGTGTGGGGGACGGGAGGCGGATATGGAAGGCGAGGCGGAGTGCATGACGCTCAATGATCTGGAGGGACTGATAGAATTTGGGGGGGGCAGATGTCCAGGCAGGACTGGCATAACAGAGGATGGGACGGATGAAGGATTTGTAGGTGTGGAGGATGGTAGAGGGGTGCAACCCCCATGTCCGGCCAGAGAGGAGTTTGAGGAGTCGGAGGCGGTTGTGGGCTTTGGATTGGATGGAGCGGAGATGAGGAACCCAGGTGAGGTGACGGTCAATGGTGAGGCCATGGTAGGTGAGGGTGGGGGTGAGGCGGACAGGACGGGCGCAGACAGTAAGGGAGAAATCCAGGAGCCGGAAGGAGCGAGTGGTACGACCTACGATGATTGCCTGGGTTTTGGAAGGATTGAGTTTCAGGAGCCATTGGTTACATCATGCAGCAAAAAGGTCAAGGTGATTCTGGAGAAGGCGTTGTGACCGCTGGAGGGTAGGAGCAAGGGCGAGGAATGCGGTGTCATCAGCATATTGCAAGAGGTGTACTGGAGGGGGGGGGGGTTGGGGCATATCTGCCGTGTACAGGAGGTAGAGGAGAGGGGAGAGAACAGAGCCCTGGGGCACACCGGCAGAGGGGTAGAAGGTGTGGGAATTGGCATGAAGGATGGTAACATAGGAGGGGCGGTGGGAGAGGAAGGAGGCCACCAGACGGATGTAGTTGATAGGAAGGGCGTAGGTTTGGAGTTTAAACAGGAGACCGGGATGCCAGACACGGTCGTAGGCCTTTTCGAGGTCAAGTGAGACAAATATGGTGGAGCGACGGGAGTTAAGTTGGAGGGAGAGGAGTGAGGCGGAGGAGTTGGTCATCAGCAGAGAAGGAAGGTCGAAAGCCACATTGGGTGTTTGGGAGGAGGTGGTTTTGGTGGAGATGGAGATGGATGCGCCGGGAAAGGATGGATTCCAAGAGCTTGCTGAACACCGATGTGAGACAGATAGGACGATAGGAAGAGGCAGCAGATGGAGGCTTATTGGGTTTGGAGAACATCAGGATACGGGAGGTTTTCCACAGGTCGGGATAGAAGCCAGTGGCAAGGATGACATTGTTGAGGGAGGCAAGGAGGGAATGGAAGGAGGGAGGGCAGTGTTTGAGGTGGCGGTACGTAACGCAGTCGTGGCCGGGAGCAGTGTTGCGTTTAGTGCGAAGTGTGAGGCTGATGTCCTGTGTAGTGATGGGAGTGTTGAGTGCAGAAGGAGGGGTGTGGCCCAAGTACTGGAAGCTAGGAGCAAGGGGAGGAACAGAGGTATTCGTACGGTCCATGACATGAGGGAAGAGGGAATAATCAAAGTGGGGATCATCTGGGATGGAAAAAACATCAGAGAGGTGGGAGGCAAAGTGGTTGGCCTTACTGAGGTTGTCAGGAAAGGGACGGTCATTAAGGAGGAGAGGGTACTGGGGGGTGGGGCGGTTCCCAGTAAGGCGGTGGAAAGCAGACCAATACTTGGAAGAGTTGATGGGGAGCGTGGTGTTGAGTTGTGTACATGTCTGGCGCCAGGCTCGGCATTTCTTCGCAACAAGCAGGTTGCGGATGTGTCGCTGTAATTGCCGGTGGCGGGTAAGAGTATCCCGGTCACGAGTGTGGAGAAAAGAGCGGTAGAGGCGGCGGGACTCTCGAAGGAGAAAGACGGCCTGTGGAGGCAGGGTGGGGCGGTGAGGGTGGATGGCTTTGGTGGGGATATGGGTGGCGACGGCGTCAGACTATGTCTGGTGCAGGAAGGCAGCAGTGCGAGCGATGTCATCAGGAGACTGGAGGGTAAGGTCGTGGCCGTCAACCTGGGTGTGAATGGAATCCCGGTAGGCATCCCAGTTGGCACGGGAGTAATCATGGACAAGTTTAGGAGGGACGTCAGGGCGAGGAGCGTGGTGGGGATGGCGACCGTTAGAGATAGTGAGGAGGACAGGAGCATGGTCACTGCCAATGAGGTCAAGGACATCCACAGTGATGCGCCCAAGGTGGTTTGGAGAGGCAAGGACCACATCAGGAGTGGTGTTGGATTCGGGCCGGGTGTGCTGAGGCAGGGGAACCAGGTCTCCCTGGAGAGTGGTGAGAAACTGATGCCACCGCCGGAGGTCGGCAGGATCACGGCTGTGGATATTGAGGTCGGCGGCAATCACGTAGGTGGAGAAGGTGCGGTCAATGTGGGCCAGGAAATCGTACGGGATGGGGGTGCAAGGGCGGACATAAATGGTGGCGCAGGTGACGGTAAGGGTGGGGAAGAAGAGGCTGAGGGTGAGATGCTCGGCAGGATTGTTAAGGAGAGGTTGGGGCTGGACAGGGAGGTGCTTGAGGCGGCCTATAGCAACTCCGCCACGCGCGAGAGGGTACAGGTTATCGGTGCGGTGTAGAGTGTAAGGAGCCGTGGAGACGGAGATACGGGGTTGAAGGAAGGTTTCATTTAGGACGAAGGCATCCACGCGGTGCTGACGTAGGGTGTGGAGGAAGAGGAGTTTGTGGGCGGGCAGGGAGCGAATGTTGTGGTACAGGATATGGTACGGTTGTTGTACCATGGGAGTGGAGAGTTAGACAAGGGTGGTGAGGGGGGTGAAGGTGAAGTGGGCCTGGTTGTGGGAGTATGTGGCATAGGTGGTAAGATGGAAGATGGAAAGGGCAGCTAGGGCGATTTGGGAAAGAGTGTGTGAGCGCTGGAAGGGGTGGATGTTTTGGAGCACAATGGTGGTGAAACGGATGATGTCCTCAGCAGTAGGGGGAGGGCGGAGCGAGTTGTTGGGGTGGATGGGGTCATCAACAGGACGGACAGGCACGGTGAGCTCAGGGGTTACTGGTGGAGGTTTCGCTTTACACTTCGAGGAATAGGTAGGATGTGGTTCGTTGCAAGTGTTGCAGGAGGGGGGAGAGGTGAGGTTGGGGCAATGCTTGAGGAAGTGGGAAGCTTTGCAGTGGGGACAGTAGGGGGGTTCCTGCAGGCAGAGGTAATGTGTTCGTTGTAGGTGAGACAGCGTTGGCAGCGGTAGGATTGGATGGGGGAACGGGAGGGGTCCACCTTATGGCGCTGATTGTAGATGAGGGCTCCCTCGGTGAGGAGGCGGTCAATGGAGGAGGAGGATTTGGTGAATATCCGCATGAGAAAAGTCGGCCCGGCATCACTGAAGATGCGACGGGCCGAGCGGATTTCAATGTCGGGCCGGGAGTTGAGTTCCGCCAACACCTCAGCCTCCGTGATCACGGGGCTAAGCTTCGTGATCACAGCGGTGAAGGTTGGCGGACGCTTGGGAGGTTGAGGCTGACGGGGAGAGGACGGGGTGTGGTAGGGGGTGAGGGTTGCACGTTGGCCAAATTGGATATGGGGGATGCGGGAGAGGAGATCGGTGTGGAGGGAAGCACTGGGGGATTTGATGAGGGCCGAGTCCTTGCGAGGAATCAGTTGGGAGATGGGAGCATTGGGGTAGTATTTCCGGATGGCGAGGGTGAGGGAGCGGGCATCAAGGAATTGAGGGTCAGGATTGGAGAGGACAAAGTGTGGGTGGCAGGCGGGGAAGGGGCAGGGTTCGGAGCCGCGTCCACGGGGGTGGGTGGGTCACGGGGGTTGGGGGTTTTTTTGGAGGAGACTGCGGGGGAAGGGTCAACATTGGGGCGCTTTGAAGGTTTCGTGGGCACGACTGGGTGGAGAGGGGGCAGGGGTACGGGTTGCAGGGGGAGATGGCGGGGGGCAGGACCACCCTGAGCAGCGGATGATGCAGACGGAGGGGGCGTGGGTGTCACTGAGACTGTGGAACGTCGAGCAGAGATCCCTGCTGGCTTGGAGCCTGTCGGAGGGGGTGCGGGGAGCGGCGGAAAGTCATTAGCTGTCGATGGGGCGACAGTGATAGGGGAGAAGGAGTTGGTGGTGGTTACAGCCGGAAGTGGTGCAGGGGTGGGGTGGACAGGGAGAGAAGGAACGACGGGAAGTGGGTTGGAGGAGGAGCTCCATGTGATGGTGGTTGGAGCAGCGGAGGGAGAGGTGAAAATGATAGTGGTGGTGGTGGTGGGTTGGGACATGGCGGCGGCGCGCGAGAAGGGCGGCGGCGGCGACCAGACGGCGACCGCGGCGACCGGCAGGCGGCGGCGGCGGCGGCGAGCACCGGCAGGTGGCAGGCGACGGCGGCGAGCACCGGCAGGCGGCGACCAGGTGGCGGCGGCGAGCCCCGGCAGGCGGCGACGGCGGCGGCGGCGGCGGCGAGGACCGGAAGGCGGTGACCAAACGGCGGCGCAGGCGGCGGCGGCGGCGGCGGCGGCGGCGAGCACCGGCAGGCGGCGACCAGGCGGCGGCGGCGAGCCCCGGCAGACGGCGACCAGGCGGCGGCGGCGGCGGCGGCGAGGACCGGAAGGCGGCGACCAAACGGCGGCGCAGGCGGCGGCGGCGGCGGCGGCGGCGGCGGCGGCGGCGAGCACCGGCAGGCGGCGACCAGGCGGCGGCGGCGAGCCCCGGCAGGCGGCGACGGCGGCGGCGGCGGCGGCGAGGACCGGAAGGCGGCGACCAAACGGCGGCGGCGGCGAGCACCAGCAGGCGGCAGCGAGGAGGAGGGCCGGACGACACGGCAAGGAAATGGCGGGAATCTTCCACGTCGAAGGTGCACCCTGAGAGTAGCCCAGGCAGTGAAACTCTTCGATGAAGAAGAGAGGGAATCCAACCCTCGAATCGGCCGAGGCTGCTACGGTATCTCGCTTATATAGGCATGATGACATCGTCAGCAGCCAATCAGATCGATCCAATGTGGGGCGCGTGCGTAAGTCGACCCGGGCAGCTAGCGCAGCACTTGCCCGTGGCAGCACCGGTGACGTCAGGTGGCGCCAGGGCAAGCGCCACGTTTGAAACTGCCGCTCCCGCGTCGCGCATCTGTATTTGCTTTCTTTCGATGTCCAAAGCCCGTTGACATGCTCTGCTGAGTGTATATCCCTGGTCTCTGTTGAAATTGTTGTTGTTTAAACGAATCTCGGTTATGTGTTCCCTTGTTGACCAATCGACATCGCAAATTACGTGATCATTGAGATTAGACAATGAATGAGTTGAAACGTGTCACCTGGCTGAATGACTCACGTTTCTTGTCACACCAGTTCGATAAATGTGTCGGGATAAGCCGTCATGCTGGCGAACTGTTGTCTAAACATGGAACGTGCCCTGGACTCAGGTCGGTAGGGACAACATTGTGCCATGAAGAACATTCATCTACGCTTCCGTGGGACTTGAGGTAGTATTATAAGGCACTATGACAGCCACAGACTGCTTAATGTTATTGTTTACCACCTGCATCCCTTCATACTTAATGTCCTCCGTGACGACAATGGCATCTTTCACCAGGATAACTGTCATTGTTACAAGGCCTTTTTGTTGTCGATTAGCGGATTCGGCAAGCATGGTTACCACTTTCACATGTCGATGAAAGTTTATTACGTGCCTCCTTGTACATCTTGTATAGGAGATATGAAGGTGGTGACCATGTTTACCAAAAACGGTAACGACAACAAAAGTTGTTTATAAACGAGCTTGGCTAAGAGGTTCACTTTTAAACTTCTTAGCGTGAGTCTACTGAAATAACTGAGTAGGTGAAACTTCTGTTTAAAAGGAGATACAACATTCTACATATTCCCAAAGAGGACTGCGCAACACCACAAACTGTAGCACATTAACAGTTATTATGAGAAATATGAATTCTACCTTAAAAGAACTATAATGTGAATTCTACGCCAGTTTCACCTAAGAATTTGCTCAACTGACAATTTCTTACAAATCTCCAAAGCGAAAACTTTGTTGTCAATGTATTAAAAAACATAACTATTAAAAAAAATAGTTTTTTCTGATACGTTTCTGATATGTGATGTGATTATGTGAAAGTGTTTAAATGTTAAATCAAGTGTTGGAAGAAAATAATTCTTTGGTATATATTGTGTGTAGGAAGAACAGGATCTTACAATGCCATGGCATATGTTCCTGAACAAACTGTTTCCAACAATTATATCTATGGAAGAATTTTTGAGAAATTAGAGAAAGCGTGTAAGTTATAAATAAATTGCTTTCATTACCTTATATTCCTATAAATTAATACTATTCCTATAAATTAATACTATGTTGTAAATAAATAGTTTTCATTGCCTTATATTCGTATAAATTAATACTATGTTTTAAAAATTACTCCTTTTCGAAGAAAAATTTACCTTTTTCCTACTTCCAGTCAAAGTAGAGCCAGTGTAAAAAAACAAATATTGATAAAAAGCAGTATTTGTAACAAAGTTGTTTCACAGAAGGTTCCAGAAAGTTCGAAGAACATTTGAAACAGTAAACTTTCATTTTTGGAAGCAATAAACGAATGGCTCGGAGTGTTTGTTGGGAGACGAGAGATATCTGCTGCTACGGAGCTCGGGTGGTGGATTCGTGGCCGACGTTCTGCCCGAGGCGCGGTGGAAAAAAAATGGAAAAAGGACAAGGGAAACACTCGCTGGAGCGCTTATCGCGCCACAGAGAAAAGTGCGGGCGACGCTTAAAATTTTGTAATTCCCTGCGAGAGCAGAGCCGTGCGTGCTCGCGCCTCGCCACAGGACGGGGCTGTTTGCAGGCAGAACAGGCAGATAGTACCGCGGGCTGGCCTATCTGCGAGGCGCAGACGATCCCGGGGCCGTCTTGTTTGAAAAGGACGGCTTCCTACGGCTGCTACCTGTGGGATATTGCAAACCAACTCTGTGCCAGTCCACTTTGCGAACGCGCTTGACGTCGCTCTCCGCATCGGAAATTGCTACGCGCCAATACGACAGATTCCCTACCACTACTGCGTCGTCCATCAACCGATTTCCATCAGAAAGGGAGTGCACGTAGCGCTTCCAAATAACACCACTTCAGCCTGCGGTCGTGCCCTTGCGAGTTTTCTTCCCCTTCGCCTCTTCGTTGAGGAATGGATGTGACGTTGGTTATACCTCACGGAAGCGTAATATGACCTCCACGTACATTTGCAGCAATAGCACGTTGATCATGTTGTTATCTACATGAAAATATTGTCGTTGGTCGAGCGACAGCAGAAAGACCTCGAGGAAATTTTCGTATAGCGCAATCAATGACGGTTCTCTTTCAGTGCAAATATACGTAACATAGTGCAGATAACAAAGGCAGAGATTCGGGAGTACTAGTCGTGACCGTCTCTACACATGACATCAAATTTGACGGCAATAATACGAAATGACCAAGTGCGAGTAGGACTCGGGCACTGAGAATTCCGTGCATATACAGGGTGGTCCATTGATAGTGACCGGGCCCAATATCTCACGAAATAAGAGTCAAACGAAAAAAACTACAAACAACGAAACTTGTCTAGCTTGAAGGGGGAAACCAGATGGCGCTATGGTTGGCCCGCTAGATAGCGCTGACATAGGTGAAACGCATATAAACTGCGTTTTCTTTTAAAAATAGGAATCCCCATTTTTTTATTACATATTCTTGTTGCACGTATAGAAATGTGATTGTATTAGTTGGACCACTTTTTCGCTTTGTGATAGATGGCACTGTAATAGTCACAAACACATGACTCATAATTTTACAGGAACAGTTGGTAACAGGTAGGTTTTTTATATTAAAATACAGAACGTAGGTAGGTTTGAACATTTTATTTCGTTTGTTCCAATGTCATACATGTACCTTTGTGAACTTATTTCCGAGAGCGCATGCTGTTACAGCGTGATTACCTGTAAATACCACATTAATGCAATAAATACTCAAAATGGTGACCGTCAACCTCAATGCATTTGGCAATACGTGTAACGACATTCCTCTCAATAGCAAGTAGTTCGCCTTCCGTAATGTTCGCACATGCATTAACAATGCAGTGACGCATGTTGTCAGGCGTTGTCGGTGGATCACGATAGCAAATATCCCTCAACTTTCCCCACAGAAAGATATCCGGGGACGTCAGATCCGGTGAACGTGTGGGCCATGGTATTGTGCTTCGACGACGAATCAACCTGTCATGAAATAAGCTATTCAATACCGCTTCAACCGAACGCGAGCTATGGGCCGGACATCCATCATGTTGGAAGTACATCGCCATTCTGTCATGCAGTGAAACAGCTTGTAGTAACATCGGTAGAACATTACGTAGGAAATCAGCATACATTGCACCATTTAGATTGCCATCGATAAAATGATGGTCAATTATCCTTCCTACCATAATGCCGCACCATACATTAACACGCCAAGGTCGCTGATGTTCCACTTGTCGCAGCCATCGCGGATTTTCCGTTGCCCAATAGTGCACATTATGCCGGTGGCAATTACAGTCCCATCTACCACAAAGCGAAAAAAGTGGTCCAAATAAGACATTCATATTTCATTACGTACTACACGAATATGCAATAAAAATGGGGGCTCCTATTTAAAAAAATAAAATAAAATAAAAATAACGCAGTTGATATCCGATTGACCTACGGCAGTGCCATCTAGCGGGCAACCATAGCGCCATCTGGTTTCCCGCTCCAAGCTAGACGAGTTTCGTTCATTGTAGCTTTTTGGTTTCATGCTTATTTCGTTAGATATGTGGCTCGGTCACTATCAATGGACCACCCTGTATATATAATGTGCCTCCAGTACAGTGTCTGAATTGAAAGTTACATGGTTATTCATTTTTTACTTGTTTGCTTCTTATTTTCCTCTTCCCAAAACTCTTCATTCTTTGGCTGCGTTCTTGCACTGCCCATACTTCTAGTTCTTCTTTTAGTTGCTGAAGGCAAATTTTTACATGGAACTCACTACCACTTTAAGAATCCTCTGTATGAGTCTGCTGTTGGTCATGCTATGTATGTGTCCATGGCATGATAGTCGACGCTTTCTGTCTTTGAGGCTGTCTGTCTGTTCACATAATTGTTTGGTTAGTGTTTCCATATATATACCGTCTCTGTATACTGCTACAAAAATGTTTCTGAGGATTCTGTTTTCATTCATTCCGTCTCTGTGATGACTGATGCTCGGAATGTTTTACTGTACAACAATGAAAGACTACAACTACAAAATAGATTCTCTCTACAATTACGCGCTAGCAATAAACAAAAGCTACACTAATTACAGAAACTACAAGAAAAAATCAGAAGATTCCAGTGAGGTATCCTCGGCAAGGGTCGACAAATGAAACCTCCCCTTTGGAAAATTAATGAATTATAGTACTAATAAACCCCTTACGTTATCTGATTTTCAAACAGCTGAGCAAAACTGAACGTACTCAGACATTTCTCTCTTTACTTATTCTGATCATCACTAATCTGACACACAGTATTTTTAGCGCAACGCAATCTGACTTTCAATAATCCCTACAAAAGAATGGACCTCACTAACAATAACCTATACCTTTCATGAATCACTGCCGGCCGTTGTGGCCGAGCGGTTCTAGGCGCTTCAGTCTGGAACCGTGCGACCCCTACGGTCGCAGGTTCGAATCCTGCCTCGGGCATAGATGTGTGTGATGTCCTTAGGTTACTTAGGTTTTAGTAGTTCTAAGTTCTAGGGGACTGATGACCTAAGAAGTTAAGTCCCATATTGCTCAGAGTCATTTGAACCATGAATCACTTACCTCGAACCTACCTCGAACTACTGCAATACAGCGAGTAACAACATTGCCAGCTAAATAAATGATTCTGACTACTGAAGACACTAACCACTAATAGGCATAGTTAGCAAATGAAGGATTTTGATAGAGAACAAACCATGTATTTACCTTAATAGTGTTGAAAAGTCATAATGTATATATCAGTTCATGACATCCAGTCTTACAAATTTACTGTCTCTGATGGTCACACGTCCAGATCATCCGCTCGCAAAACTCCGCCATCTCTCTCCCCACATCCACTACTGCTGGCTGCTCACCTCCAACTGCGCAACGCTACGCGCTGTTCACATCCAACTGCCCAACAATACAATATTACAACAATGCGAACCAGCCACAGACTGCACACAGCACAGCCAGTGATTTTCATACAGAGCGCTACGTGGCGTTACCAATACAAAAACCTAAACAGCCTACTTACATCGTTTTTCTCGCTTCCAAGCTGTTTGCATGCAGTTGAGGTCGCCTCACAGCAGTACCTAGTCGAAATGATAAACGATGTCACATAAGTCTTCCTGTAATAAGTACCTGTTTGGACTAAGGTATGTAGCAACAAACGTCACGTTTCCTAAGGCTGTGGCAATGGTGACTGCCTTAGCCTCAAGCCCGTTATCGCGGCCTTTGAAGTTGGTCCTCATGATGAATTTCTTCTTTTGGGTAGGATGGCAGTCCTGCCTCCTCTTTGAGTGACGTAGTCTGAAGGGTACACATCCAACTTACGTCTGCGGAACTGGATCAACTCCTTTAATGCGTCTCCGAAATGAGCGTAACGTCAATCCTCGACTCAGGGAGTCAGTTATTTCAGTCTTCTTCGTTTTGATACAATTCACGTTCCGTGCGCAGATCTTGAGGTGCGTTGTAGGACATGCGTGGTCCATTCTAGGGCGAAACGAAAGCTTTGATGACAGTCTCTACCAGTGGGAGAATGGTGCTCAGTTTTTGGTGGAGTGAGGTCAGTAGTGAGGCGATATCCATGAAGGCTGGTGCGATGGGGGAACGTCGCTGGTTCTCTGGAGGCTGTAGTACACGTATGGCGTTACGTTTGCGTGTTACCGTGAACATCGTTGTGGTCCTGAGTCAGGGCGGGCTGTTGTTGTCACTTGCGTAGCCAGGTGCGATGTCACCGATTCGGCCACTAGTGCGGTTTGTGGCTGAACGGAATTCATGTTGTTCTTCCCCCATGGTATTTATGATGACAGAGGACTTCTGTCATGGTGCTGTTGGGCGCGGGTTCGTCCTTTCCGCAACCGACACATGTGGGTTTTTCTTCTTTTTATATTTGGCAGTCAGCTGATTTCTAATGGCCGCCACATCGGACACATCTCAGTGGGAGGCACCAATAAGTTGCTGTGTGTTCCCATCGTTCACATAGTTTGCACTGGACTGGGCCGTCGTTGGAGTAGTCGGTTTATACATGCATTCTCTTGTAGAGGAGATGAAACATGTGTACACTACTGGCCATTAAAATTTCTACACCAAGAACAAATGCAGATGATAAACAGGAATTCGTTGGATAAATATATTATACTAGATCTGACATGTGATTACATTTTCACGCAGTTTGGGTGCAGAGATTCTGAGAAATCAGTACCCAGAACAACCACCTCTGGCCGTAATAACGACCTTGATACGCCTGGGTATTCAGTAAAACAGAGCTTGAATGGCGTGTACAGGTACAGCTGCCCATGCAGCTTCAACACGATACCACAGTTAATCAAGAGTAGTGATGGTATTGTGACGAGCCAGTTGCTTGGCCACCATTGACCAGACGTTTTCAGTTGGTGAGAGATCTGGAGAATGTGTTGGCCAGGGCAGCAATCGAACATTTTCTGTATCCAGAAAGGCCCATACAGGACCGGCAACATGCGGCCGTGCATTATCCTGCTGAAATGTAGGGTTTCGCAGGGATCGAATGAAGGGTAGTGCCACGGGTTGTAACACATCTGAAATGTAACGTCCACTGTTCAAAGTGCCGTCAATGCGAACAATAAGTGACCGAGACGTGTAACCAGTGGCACCCCATACCATCAGGCCGGGTGATAAGCCAGTATGACGATGACGAATATACGCTTACAATGTGCATTCAACGCGATGTCGCCAAACACTGATGCGTCCATCTTGATGCTGTAAATAGAACCTGGATTCATCCGAAAAAATTATGTGTTGCCATTCGTGCACCAAGGTTTGTCGTTGAGTACATTATCGCAGACGCTCCTGTCTGTGATGCAGCGTCAGCAATGTCGCGATACGATAAACCGCAATCGCGATAGGCTACAATCCGACCTTTATGAAAGTCGGAAACGTTATGGTACGCTTTTCTCCTCCTTACACGAGGCATCACAACAACGTTGCACCAGGCAACGTCGGTCAACTGCTGTTTGTGTATGAGAAATCGGTTGGAACCTTTCATCATGTCAGAACGCTGTAGGTGTCGCCACCGGCGCCAACCTTCTGTGAATGCTCTGAAAAGTTAATCATTTACATATCACAGCACCTTCTTCCTGTCGGTTAAGGTTCGCGTCTGTAGCACGTCATCCTCGTTGTGTAGCAATTTTTATGGCCAATAGTGTAGTTACCCTAAAGCAGCTTTTACGCTGCTGACCGGTAGGGCTTGGCGAGAAGAAAAGAAAGCAGCGTTTGGAATGGAAAAAAATCGTTAATCTTTTATTAAATTAAAAGTCATCAATTTTGTCATTAAAATAGCTTTCGAAAACAAGTATGAAATTAAAGAACTTGTCGAATATTAGCGAGAAAATGATATTAGCAATTGACATCGGCAAAAGGAAATTTAAACAATTAAGAAACTATGGGATTTCTCAGGCATTAAAAGGTATCTGAAGTCAGCCAATCCGCATATTTATAATCAAAACTTTAATCTTGCAAAGATTTTAAGGTGGCTTTCAGATATAACATTTCAAATGATTGCGGCATCCTTGGTAACAACAGTACCAACATAAGCAATTCGTCATGTCCGTTGGTCTCTGATTCAGGAGAAGTTATACAAATACAATTCAGCACCTTGCCAGGTGTGATAACCGAAGAGACAGACTGGACCGTGTGAAATTGCCACCTACGGGCGTCTGGTGGACGGGGCAGTTTCCGTACAATGCGAATTACAGCAGACTAAGAACTAACCGTAGAAAACTAGTACAGCGCACTGGTTTACAAGGGTGGCAAATATTTGATTGTATTACCATTTAAGAGCAAACATAAATACATAAGAAACAAACATCTACCCAATCAGTGAATATGGTGATAAGCAACAAAGCACTTGACAACTGGGTAGCACTTTGATTACAGGAACGAAAAAACCTATAAGGTATATGTGCCCCAAAATTAATTGCAAACGGTTACTTGTACTAATTATGCAGCAGGAACAGTCGTTTTGCAAATGGTAAAAAATTCGAACTTGCTGACTAAAATGTTTTGCAGTAAAATACTAGCCATAAGTAATGAATCGGGCAGCCTTTACCAACGTAAAGTCCACTATTTTAAATAGCTAATCAACCGAGTATCTGACGTCAAACTTGATTTATCACAACTGCAATGGGAAAGTACATTCATATTTCAGTAGCATTTACCATGGAAAATCTCAAGATGGGTCAACTAACAATCCCAACAAAGTTTACAGATTCTTAATAAAAATGATTACAATGAAAGGTACTCTGCTTAAATTAGACTAACCCCACTAAAATAATTTGCTGATGCTTAACTAAAATGATTACGAAGAAAAAGGGCTCTGACTATATTAGACTTCACTGTATTTAAGACGAAGAACAATACAGTTCAGCCCTCTACATGGTTCACAGTGATTCACTCGAAAAAACACCAATGTACACAGGCAGTTTTATTAGCATATTGTAACAAAGACCACGCAACTTCTACGTATTTCACAAACAGTTGCAATTAACGTCTGTAATGAAGCAATTGCTTCCATTAATGTAAACTTCAGTTGTTACATAGCGAAACCTTATAAAACAGCAAACACAGCACACGTTCCGGGAAAGAGAAACGGCTACAACTTCAACAAAACAAGGCTCAGAATCCACAGAAAGAGTCTCATCAAGTTCTCCTTCCATTTCGGCCCGCCAATTCTGTGAACCTGCGTGCCGGTAAAAGCTCCTCGTGCAGAGAGCCATGAAAGATCATGCCGCACTACCGCAATCTAGCGATCGATTGATCGATGGGAGCCGGCAGGGCTCAGGAGATACTCCAGTGTAGATCTTGTGGTTATCTTTTCCCTTTGGTAGCCGTACGCAGTACTCTGATTCCGACAAGAGTTCCTATGTTTTCTCGTCTCTCTTGTGGTAGTTATGTACATCGATGACCCCGTAGACTTTTTTTAAAAGTACATTGAGCACTTCTTTCTCAGATATCTGTTCTGGCAGGCGTCTAACGACGGCTTTGAGCTCCTTGTCCTCCAGAGATGGTGAGTAAAAAAGGAATGTGTAACCTCCCCCTCACTTATGGACCTTAATAACAGTGAAAAATTAAACCGCGTTTACCTCTTGGAAATTTGGGAAAAGCAATCGTCACCGAAGTTAATCTGTCGGTAAAGAGGGAGGAAGGGTTACATCTAAATGAAAGAAAAAATGCAAATGAAATTGGTGAAATTAATTGAGAAAAAGGGTAAAGTTAACGAAGAAAGTAAATGTGCAGTCGTTACGTTAACAATTAACTGGCGTTATTTAGATATTTGAGATTTGGGGAAAATTACGGTCGACAGTCCTGTGGACAACTACTATAATAACTGAAAAAGAAAGGTTAAGCACTAAAAGCATGGAAACTGAAGGTTGACACGTGTTGTGTGAAAACTGAATGTTTGTCAGAAGTAATAAATTTCGCTACACTCTGACTTAATTTACCAAAAGAATTAATAAAACTGGAACACTGAAAGTTAATTTAGTGACTGAAATTAATAGTGAACTTTGTTTATGAAGCACTACGAAATAAAATAAAATAAGGTTAGTATTGGGCTACCTCAACAATCATCTCAAAAGCAACTTGAATCTACGCAATTTAGAAATACAAGATTTAGCTTTGAACTTGAATTAAATGATTTTGAACAATTAACAATAGTAAAATTTAGTACATACCAAGCTGAGCTGCAGTCACAGGTAAGCTAATATATGGTAACAAAACTCGCACTCTTAATTTGTGTTTGGTTATTGTAGCTAGCTATGAATACTTTAACTGAACTTCGAAATTAACTCAGTGAAATGGAATGATTTTACTTTAATGCAGGCGTTTGAATTTCAACGACACTCGGGTTCAATGAGACAATGAGCAACAAAGTTTCATGCTAAGTAGCTGTATTTTAGTGATGCAAATGGAACAGTTTGAAATGCTGAGGTATACCAAACAGTTCTAAGACTTTACGTGCTTTCAGTCTTCCTTGTTGGTTGATTGAAGGTTTGAAGCCGTCGATCGAGGAGGTGGCGACAATCACTATTGTTGGCCGTCACTGTTGCAGAAGCCGGATGTTGGCGCTCCTTCTTCTCGACACGGTCACCAGCCGAAACCGGCTCTTGATGTGTGCGAGCTAATGTTTCCCGTCCGCGACACGGTGCCAGAAACTATCATAGTAAGTCGAGCGCAATTACATGCTGCCAAACCCCGAAAGCGCGGCAACTCGCGGGAGCGTCACTCAACACACCTGCTCCACCGCCCTATTCCAGCCAGACTCTGCTCTTCCCGCGCTCCACGAGGCAGAGTTAACACTACCCAAGATCCTAAACACTTTAGTTCTCCACACGACCTATCGATGTCATCATTCGATAGCATAATTTTCCCTGGGCAAGACCCAGCGTAAAAATACAAATAATATTTACAAAACAAACCAATTATACACTGAGACACACACACACACACACACACACACACACACACACACACACACACACACATATATATATATATATATATATATATATATATATATATATATATATCCCATGTGGGGTTGTTGGTACCCCATCGGGCGCCTGCCCGGATGGCAGACAGGGGAAAGCTTCCTAGATATAGGTGGTACTGGGGAAATGAAATACCTACGGCAGACCAAAAACCAATAAACCCAGTGGTGTCTGTTCAGTATCTGGCGGCCAGTGGCCAGCGTCTGTTCCTCTAGTTGAGGCGGCTGCACAAAATCTTCTCGAACTCAAAAATCGAGCCGTATACTTGTGGTCTCAACAGAGATCACCACAAAAACTATAATTCAACTTGAAAGCATGATGGAAAAGACGAGCACAGAATCACTACCCCAGGCACCAGTCGACAGACTGGATTCATCTGATCATCGGATTCTGGGGAATCAGGGACACCATGCGGAGAAGAATCGGAGCTTCTCAAAAACTCCTCACACTCTCAAAACGAAACGTAAAAATTTTATTGGTACAATTAATCTAAACACCCTCACTAAAACAGGCAAATTAAAGCAACTTACCAACGCAATGGGAAAATTTAACCTGATAATCACTGCACTGCAAGAGACAAGATTCACAGATGAAGGACACTTTAACACAGAGAACTTCAGGATCTACAAGGGCATACCTGCCATAAAAGTAAGAGACAAACTATCACTTTTCGGAACAGGATTCGCCCTACACACTTCCGTACTCGACTCAGTTATTGACTTCACGTCTCCCAATGAAAGAGTCTTCCTGTTATCAGTAAAATCAGCTAATAAATCATACACTCTGATCAATGTGCACGCCCCCACAAATCACCACAATAAAATCTACCCTAAAACAGTGGACAATTTCTGGGAAACACTAGAAGAAACAACAAATAAAGTACCTAGGCACCATGTGAAAATCTTAGTAGGCGATTTTAACGCACAGTTAGGGAAGGAAAAAAATTCAGAGATACCACTGGGCCCCACACCAAACACAAACATACCAACAAGAATGGTGAAAGACTAATCGACTTCTGCAGAAACTTTGGACTTAAAATAATGAGTACCCAGTTTCAAAAACCTGCAAATAAATTAACCACATGGAGATCACCCAGTCTTAGACAGAGTGAATACCAAATAGATCATGTCGCAATTTCCAAAGAAAACATAAAAGAAATTCAAAACATCAGAACCAGCAAAGGTGTCTTTGAATCAGATCATCTTCTTCTCCAAATAAAAACTAAATTCCAAGCCAACAGAATGCTAAAAAGGCCACCCAAAAGTGCCAAACCAGATCTGGAATATCTGCAACTCAACAAAGAAAAAATCATCATGCAAATTAATCAGGAAAAATTAACAGACTGGAAGAAACTAACAGAGAAAATTCAGGAAGCCCTCAAATTAGGACAACACCCTCGCAACAGGAAACATCGCTGGTTGAATGCAACCTGTGTTGAGGCAGTCGACAACCGAATAACTGCATGGAAAAAATTTAGCAGTCACAAAACTGAAGAAAACTGGGAGAACTTTCTTAAAACTCAAAAACAGACCTAAAAAATACGACAACAACATACACTCTGAAATCCAGCTGGATTTCATCAAAAATAATACAAGAAATTTTTATAAGACTTTCAGAGAAAACTTACAGGGATACCAAGCGCGTAGCTTGTGCTTCAAGAAACCCGATGGCTCTTTGGAAACCAACACGAAAAATAACTGCAAAATCTTAGCCCAATATTTCAGTTCCCTCCTCAACTGCGAACCACCCCAAGAAAAACTTGTTTTCTCTTTTCCAGTATTCACACACCCAGACTCACATGCCCCGGATCTTGAAGAAATTATGGAGATTGTCAAGCAGTTGAAAAATAAAGAAGCACCAGGAGAAGATGGGATCATTGCTGAGTTCTGGAAACTAAACGATCCTATACTTATGCAGAAATTACACCATATAATGTCAGACATATCGATAACTGAGCAGATACCAGAGGACTGGAAATGCGCTCTAATTCACCCGCTACACTAAAAGGGCGACAAGACAGACATGAACAATTACAGAGGAACTTTCCTGCTCCCAGTCGCTTACAAAATCCTTTCCAAAGCGCTTTTAAACAGGATAGAATCCCAAGCAGATACACTAATTGGTGAATACCAGGCCGGATTCAGAAAAGGACGCTCATGTGCAGAACAGATCTGGTGCTTAGAGACAATATCACAAATGAGGAAATGCGGAAACACAGTAGTTACATTCATCGACTTCAGAAAAGCACATGATTCAGTGGACCGTGGAACCCTGTTTAAAATCATGGAAGAATTTGGGATCTACCGAAAGACACGAAAAATCTCAGAACAGACACTTACAGGAACAACGGCCAAAGTGAAATTCATGGGCGAAGTATCAGAACCCTTCTAAATCAAATCTGGAGTCCGACAGGGGGGCGGAATATCCCCAATCCTTTTCAATATTGTTCCAGAAATGATAATCAGGGAATGGGAACCTCACGTAAAGGATATCCCAATTGGTATCAAGAAAGAGAACCGAATTAAAGTCAAGTGCCTTGCTTTCGCTGACGATATTGCAATTATCACCAATAACAGAACAGAAGGGATTCACGCAGTGGAAAAATTACATGAAATTTCACAAAAAACCGGACTACAGATATCTTATGAAAAAAACCAATATATGGAAAGACAGCCAAAAAATAAATCCCCTTTAATAACAAAATATGATAAAATTGCACAAGCCTGCCATTTTAAATACCTCGGTGACACTATACAGTCCTCAGGATTAAACCGAATTGCCAATGAACAAAGAATCACCAAGATCCAGAAGGCCTACAAGCTAACATGGACGCATTACAACAAGAAGTGCAATTTGACAGACGCAAAATTAAGGCACTATACAACAGTGATTCTTCCAGAACCAATCTATGCAGCTGAAACAATGGAGGTTGATGGTCATTCAAAAATTAAGGAAATAGAAAAGCAGGAAAGAAAAATTCTCAGGAAGAGTTAAGGTCCAATCAACAATAATGGCATTTGGATGAAGAGACCACAAACGAACTCTATAGAAAGATCAACATAGTAACAGACGAAATCAGAAAGCGCCGAGCCAAATTTTATACACACATCTACAGGATGGAAGACTCCAGAACAGCAAAGAAATTATTCAATATTATAACAATACAGCTCTACTGTATGATTAAATGATGATGGCGTCCTCTTGGGTAAAATATTCCGGAGGTAAAATAGCCCTCATTCGGATCTCCAGGCGGGGACTACTCAGGAGGACGTCGTTATCAGGAGAAAGAAAATTGGCGTTCTACGGATCGGAGCGTGGGATGTCAGATCCCTTAATCGGGCAGGTAGGTTAGAAAATTTAAAAAGGGTAATGGATAGGTTAAAGTTAGATATAGTGGGAATTAGTGAAGTTCGGTGGCAGGAGGAACAAGACTTTTGGCCAGGTGACTACAGGGTTATAAATACAAAATCAAATAGGGGTAATGCAGGAGTAGGTTTCATAATGAATAAAAAAATAGGGGTGCGGGTTAGCTACTACAAACAGCATAGTGAACGCATTATTGTGGCCAAGATAGACACAAAGCCCATGCCTACTACAGTAGTACAAGTTTATATGCAAACTAGCTCTGCAGATGATGAAGAACGAGATGAAATGTATGACGAGATATAAGAAATTATTCAGGTAGTGAAGGGAGACGAAAATTTAATAGTCATGGGTGACTGGAATTCGTCAGTAGGAAAAGGGAGAGAAGGAAACAAAGTGGGTGAATATGGATTGGGGAGAAGGAATGAAAGAGGAAGCCGCCTTGTAGAATTTTGCACAGAGCATAACTTAATCATAGCTAACACTTGGTTCAAGAATCATAAAAGAAGGTTGTATACCTGGAAGGATCCTGGGGATACTAAAAGGTATCAGATAGATTATATAATGGTAAGACAGAGATTTAGGAACCAGGTTTTAAATTGTAAGACATTTCCTGGGGCAGATGTGGATTCTGACCACAATCTATAGGTTATGAACTGCAGATTGAAACTGAAGAAACTGCAAAAAGGTGGGAATTTAAGGAGATGGGACCTGGATAAACTGAAAGATCCAGATGTTGTAGAGAGTTTCAGGGAGAGCATAAGGGAACAATTGACAGGAATGGGGGAAGGAAATACAGTAGAAGAGGAATGGGTAGCTCTGAGGGATGAAGTAGTGAAGGCAGCAGAGGATCAAGTAGGTAAAAAGACAAGGGCTCATAGAAATCCTTGGGTAAGAGAAGAAATATTGAATTTAATTGATGAAAGGAGAAAATATAGAAATGCAGTAAATGAAGCAGGCAAAAAGGAATACAAACGTCTCAAAAATGAGATCGACAGGAAGTGCAAGATGGCTAAGCAGGGATGGCTAGAGGACAAATGTAAGGATGTAGAGGCTTATCTCACTAGGGGTAAGATAGATACTGCCTACAGGAAAATTAATGAGACTTTTGGAGAGAAGAGCACCACTTGTATGAATATCAAGAGCTCAGATGGCAACCCAGTTCTAAGCAAAGAAGGGAAGGCAGAAAGGTGGAAGGAGTATATAGAGGGTTTATACAAGGGCGATGTACTTGAGGACAATATTATGGAAATGGAAGAGGATGTAGATGAAGACGAAATGGGAGATAAGATACTGCGTGAAGAGTTTGACAGAGCACTGAAAGACTTGAGTCGAAACAAGGCCCTGGGAGTAGACAACATTCCATTAGAACTACTGATGGCCTCGGGAGAGCCAGTCATGACAAAACTCTACCATCTGGTGGGTACGATGTATGAGACAGGCGAAATACCCTCAGACTTCAAGTAGAATATAATAATTCCAATCCCAAAGAAAGCAGGTGTTAACAGATGTGAAAATTACCGAACTATCAGTTTAATAAGTCACAGCTGCAAAATACTAACGCGAATTCTTTACAGACGAATGGAAAAACTGGTGGAAGCCTACCTTGGGGAAGATCAGTTTGGATTCCGTAGAAATGTTGGAACACGTGAGGTAATACTGACCTTACGACTTATCTTAGAAGAAAGATTAAGAAAAGTACATTTCTAGCATTTGTAGACTTAGAGAAAGCTTTTGACAATGTTAACTGGAATACTCTCTTACAAATTCTGAAGGTGGCAGGGGTAAAATACAGGGAGCGAAAGGCTATTTACAATTTGTACAGAAACCAGATGGCAGTTATAAGAGTCGAGGGAATGAAAGGGAAGCAGTGGTTGCGAAAGGAGTGAGACAGGGTTGTAGCCTCTCCCCGATGTTATTCAATCTGTATATTGAGCAAGCAGTAAAGGAAACAAAAGCAAAATTCGGAGTAAGTATTAAAATTCATGGAGAAGAAGTAAAAACTTTGAGGTTCGCCGATGACATTGTAATTCTATCAGACACAGCAAAGGACTTCGAAGAGCAGTTGAACGGAATGGACAGTGTCTTGAAAGGAGGATATAAGATGAACATCAACAAAAGCAAAACGAGGATAATGGAATGTAGTCAAACTAAGTCGGGTGATGCTGAGGGTATTAGATTAAGAAATGAGACACTTAAAGTAGTAAAGGAGTTTTGCTATTTAGGGAGTAAAATAACCAATGATGATCGAAGTAGAGAGGATATAAAATGTAGACTGGCAATGTCAAGGAAAGTGTTTCTCAAGAAGAGAAATTTGTTAACATCGAGTATAGATTTAAGTGTCAGGAAGTCGTTTCTGAAAGTATTTGTATGGAGCGTAGCCATGTATGGAAGTGAAACATGGACGATAACTAGTTTGGACAAGAAGAGAATAGAAGCTTTCGAAATGTGGTGCTACAGAAGAATGCTGAAGATAAGGTGGTTATATCACGTAACTAATGAGGAGCTATTGAATAGGATTGGGGAGAAGAGAAGTTTGTGACACAACTTGACTAGAAGAAGGGATCGGTTGGTAGGACATGTTTTGAGGCCTCAAGGGATCACAAGTTTAGCATTGGAGGGCAGCGTGGAGGGTAAAAATCGTAGAGGGAGACCAAGAGATGAATACACTAAGCAGATTCAGAAGGATGTAGGTTGCAGTAGGTACTGGGAGATGAAGAAGCTTGCACAGGATAGAGTAGCATGGAGAGCTGCATCAAACCAGTCTCAGGACTGGAAGACCACAACAACAACAACAACAATGTGGTACAGAATAGCTGAAAGAAGTCCAGAGGGATCTACAGCAGATCAACATAAAAAATCTCGAAGATCGCACCGAGTGCTGGCATAAAATCACAAGTGTGAAGTTTGGGGAAAGAACATCGCGTCAGCCTGGTAAAAAATGGACAGAGGAACGGAAGAAGGAGCAGTCTGAGAGGATGAGGAGGTTTTGGGAAGCAAAGAAGAAAAACATCCGAAGATGAAATTATGAATTCAAGTTCAATTGCTCTCCTAAAGGGGAACAATCGTTATAATAATAATTTTATATATATATATATGTCTGTGTGTAAAACAATTACAATATACAAAGAAATTTATAGTACAATAGATGGAAATATGAGGATATGCATTTCCGGCGTTACAAATGGATGTTGTGGTTGGCGAAAAAGGACATGTGCTTTTTTTTGCTGGTCTGCGAACGTGTCGAAATGGTATTTTTTCAGTCCCGCTGATAAATGACCTTCAGACCACCGTCGAGAAGCGAGCTGAGCGCCATGTTAGGATCAATGTAATCCTGTGCAATGTCACGTGGGTGGTTTGAGGTGGTTGGCTTTTTGCGTTTCAATAGCTGCTTCTCCTTCTTTTTCTTGAGACTCTCTGGGCAGTGTCTCTTGTAGCGCAATCGCTTGGTATCTGTTCGTCATGTCTACCTCGTCTACGCTTTTTTTCGTGGGTTGTTCAAATGTGTGCGAATTCCTAAGGGACCAAACTGTCCCTAGACTTACACACTACTTATATTAACTTACGCTAAGAACAACACACACACCGAGTTAGGTGGTGAAGTGGTTAGCACACTGGACTCGCATTCGGGAGGACGACGGTTAAATCCAGCGTCCGGTCATCCTGATTTAGGGTTTCCGTGATTTCCCTACATCACTCCAGGCAAATGCCGCGATGGTTCCTTTGAAAGGGCACGGCCGACTTCCTTCCCCATGCTTCCCTAATTCGATGAGACCGATGACCTCGCTGTTTGGTCTCTTCCCCTAAAGAATCCAATCCAATCCAACACACACACCTATTCCCGAGGTAGGAGTCGAACCTCCGGCGGTAGGGTCCGCGTGAGTTGTGCACGTCTGTACTCTTCCTTTGGTGCCTCTTATACTGGACTGTAGTAAAGACGTCCTCTTCTTTCTAGAAGCGCGTGACATCGCCGTCAGAGAACTGTTGGTACAGCTCAGTTTCTTCTGTCTTGCGTGATTGGCGGTGGTCGTCAAGTAGTGGTTCCTCCTGCAGCTGCTGTTATAAGGAGCTAGCGGGTGACAAAGACTATGGTTTCGGGGTCGGGCTCTGCAGTTTCCTTCCGCGGATGGCACCGTCGTCGTTTCTATCCTCTGCTGTGAAGTCCATTCTGTTGTCGTTTGCGGTTTGCGTCGTGTTTCCCTCCACCAGAAGCTTAGATAGACGAAACCGCAGTTGGCAGCTGAGTTGTCCACTCGTCCTCGTCGGTCGCAGGTTGATTAGCTGGTCTTGTCATTGTGTAGTCGATGAGACCTGGGCTGCGTCATTGGATCAAATTCGACATCGACTTTCCAGGTGTATTAAGTTTCGTTCCTGGTGGTGTAAATTATTATTTGCAATACACTGTATAACTAGTCATGTTTGCTAATTAACGGAGGTTCGAGCCCTCCCTCGGGCATGGGTGTGAGTGTTTCTCCTTAGGATAATTTAGGTTAAATAGTGTGTAAGCTTAGGGACTAATGACCTTAGCAGTTAAGTACCATAAGATTTCACACACATTTTTTTTGTTAATTAACGCTTTGGAGACCAGCCGTATTTATAGAATATTGGGCATAAGAAACTGTCCATTTATGCCATTATTAATAGCATTACTGGCACATGTAGAAGAAGTCATCTTCAAGAGCAATGTACGCTTATAAAAGACTAAGTTTGAAGATTTGTATTTCACACGTGCTTCAGTTCTTTGGTAGATTAAAAACTTTAATACAATGGTGACAGAAAGTATAAGTGCGAAGTCAGTTATAGAGCAATTTCCTTACCCTTGAGCTTCCAAAGTTTTTTGCTCACTCACCAAACATTACTCATTTTTAGCAGAGCTACAGGAAACCGCGAAACGTAACGGTTGCACACAGGAAATTATGTCAACGCGATCATATTGGCTTAGCCATTCGCGACACGTTCGCTCATGTTTCTTCCTAATAATTCCGGGACCTGTCATTATGTGGCAACATCAGTATAGAGGCAGGTAGCGAGACGTCCTTACATTTTTCTCATAGGCATTGAGTCCATGTTTCGATAAGGATGTCGGATATCGTAGAAACAACCGGTTTCCCGTTTTATCGTCTTTCTCCACACCAGTTTAACGTGGCCCTAAAAACTGCTTAAAATAACCAAATTCTGATACAACCAATTTTTGGCCTTTCATTCCTATTGTCTTTTGTAATAAAAGCGGAAATGAAAAAAAGATTGAAAAATTTGAACTCACTGAGTTTCAAAATGCATAGAATCAAAATATTAAATTATATAGATAAACACACTACTGGCATTAAAATTGCTACACCAAGAACAAATGCAGATGATTAACAGGTATTCATTGAACAAATATATTATACTTGAACTGACATGTGATTACATTTTCACGCAATTTGGGTGCACAGATCCTGAGAAATCAGTGCCCAGAACAACCACCTCTGACCGTAGTAACGGTCTTGATACGCCTGGGCATTGAGTCAAACAGAGCTTGGATGGCGTGTACAGGTACAGCTGCCCATACAGCTTCAACACGATACCACAGTGCATCAAGAGTAGTGACTGGCGTACTGTGACGAGCCAGTTGCTTGGCCACCATTGACCAGACCTGCAACATGCGGTCGTGCATTATCCTGCTGAAATTTAGGGTTCCGCAGGGATCGAATGAACGTTGAGTCACGGGTCGTAACACATCTGAAATGTAACGTCCACTGTTCAAAGTGCCGTCAATGCGAACAAGAGGTGACCGAGACGTGTAACCAATGGCACCCTATACCATCACGTCGGGTGATACGCCAGTATGGTGATGACGAATACACGCTTCCAATGTGCGTTCACCGCGATGTCGCCAAAACGGATGAAACCATCATGATGCTGTAAACAGAACCTGGATTCGTCCAAAAAAAATGACGTTTTGTCATTCGTGCACCCAGGTTCGACGTTTAGTACACCATCGCAGGCGCTCCTGCCTGTGATGCAGCGTCAAGGATAACCGCAACCATGGTCTCCGAGCTGATAGTCCATGCTGCTGCAAACGTCATCGAACTGTTCGTGCAGTTGGTTGTTGTCTTGCAAACGTCCCCATCTGTTGACTCAGGGATCGAGAGGTGGCTACACGATCCGTTACAGCCATGCGGATAAGATGCCTGTCATCTCGACTGCTAGTGATACGAGGCTGTTGGGATCCAGCACGGCGTTCCGTATCATCCTCTTGAACCCACCGATTCCATATTCTGCTACCAGTCATTGGATCTCGACCCACGCGAGCAGTAATATCGCGATACGATAAACCGCAATCGCGATATGCTACAATCCGACCTTTATCAAAGTCGGAAACGTGATGGTACGCATTTCTCCTCCTTACACGAGACATCACAACAACGTTTCAGAAGGCAACGCCAGTCAATTGCTGTTTGTGTATAAGAAATCGGTTGGAAACGTTCCGCATTTCAGCACGTTGTAAGTGTCGCCAATCTGAAAATCTAATCATTTGCATTACACAGCATCTTCTTCCTGTCGGTTAAATTTGGCGTCTGTAGCACATTTTCGTGGTGTAGCAATTTTAAAGGCCTGTAGTGTAAAAGAAAGTTAGTCTGTCAACTGGCTGTCCACAATTCGCTGCTTATCTCGAAAGTGATAAGTGCTTGAATACTAAGAAAAATTAATTCTAATTTTTGTACGTTCTGCTCAAAAATCTTGTTACAATCGCGGATCATGTCACTATTAGGGTATTACAAATGGTCATTGCCAAGCGAGGTTGAATGACTCTAATTTTTCTTTTAGTTTTTCCGTTTTCAAGGGCTACAAGCAGATAAAGTCATATTATGCAGACACAGGCAGCAAATCCGCTACTTTTTGTTTTGATTGTATACTATTAATGAATTATTGTTAAGTTCTTAATTTATTACTGTTACGATGACTTCCCTCCTCTTTTGTTGCTTTAGAGAAATGGCAGACAAGTATTTACTCCTGTAAAGGAAGTGAACGTTTGTACTACGCGATTTCTTAAAAATATTTCCGGAGTCTTTTTGGTATCATTCTGCAATGCACCGGATGCCCAGCGACGACAAATTGCGACAAGGAGGGGGCACTCTGTGCACACTCCACGCACACGCGTGCCTGAAGTCACGTTATTATTGCCTCAGCAGTGCTGTACCATTTCTGATGGCGTGTGTTTATTGCTCTTTTCTGTCAACATTGATGTTAAAATAACATTGATCGCTCTTCCTATTTTCTACAATAATACAATGTTTCAAACAAATGCAAATTTTACGAAGATTACCACTTTTGTAAAGAAGGGTCATTCAAAACCAAAAATTTTAGCACTGTTGCTATGGCAATTGATAATTCGGTGTTTTTACTCGGTTATAATTTAAGAAACACCTGTTATAACAAAAATCAAGTAGCAGAATATACCGGATGTTGAGAACTAAAGTATGGGTTTAACGAAATTGTTGGTTTGAACGGTAGTTTTTTTTTTTTTTTTTTCTCCATCCCTAGCTCCCGAGCTGTGTGATGGTTGCGTATTAAGAAAATCTGGAGCAGTCCTTTTAACACAAAGTTGTGGCCCAACCAACGCTCGGGCTTGGTCTACAGAGTGTAAAACTAAATATCTTATTGCAATTTTGTCATATGACGACATGATGGAGACCGTTGCTGTTACTTGAAGACAAATTTTGATGGTGTTGGGATACCAACCAGCCACAAATTTACTTTCAGTTCATTTATTCAAAGGGTACCGTTACCGGTTTCGAATCGTTGTGATTCATCTTCAGACGGTTTACACGTTTTCCTTATGACATGTGGTGTGTTTTTTATAGAGTAATTGTCCTAAAATATAAATAATATATAATTATAAGCACACCACACACAGATGGCTGCATTACAGAATTTCGTTGCATGTGACTTACGTGAATTGTCGGTTTGGAGTGTTTGTTTTCATAACACTCGTCCAACAGATGTGAATACACTCCCACTGCGTGCTTATTGTTACACACGTAAATTTTTCTCACTGAACACTTTAGAACTGTCACTGAGAAGATTTATATCACGGACCACATGTTTTGATACATACAAACAGTTTACAAACATTTGAATATCAAAGATGTTATGACATATCGTAACATCTGAAGATGTTCTATGTTTGGAAAGGATCACATATTCACTTACGCAAGTGAAATGCCTTTTACACTAGTACAGAGACATTGATTTTTTGAGTTGCTACTGTTACATTAATTATAAAGTTGTTTTTCTTTTAGTACTGTGTAGATAAAATAGTACATTATTTAATTATATTTCGCATCATTTGAATTATAGTAACATATAAATTTGCTACTTGATCTGCAGATAGGCGTACTAATATTATTTGCTTTGGAGTTTGGAACATAATTTTTGGAAATTTTTCAGGAAAGCGGTGTTAACTAACTCTGTTTGTTCATTAACAATATAGTCTGGGGTACCATTATTGTGTGTGTGTATCTCTATTTCTTCTAATATACTCATAGTGGCTCCTTTTTCTGCTAGAGGTAAAATTTTTAAGTTGTTCTCAATGTTTCCTACTCAATGCTTTTCTTCAACAATATGGGCTGCAAATGCAGATTTGATCAAGTTACCAATTAATCTGTAAAAAACACACCTCATGTCATGAGGAAAGCGTGTAAACCGTCTGAAGATGAATCACAACGATTCGAAACCGGTAACGGTACCCTTTGAGTAAAGAAACTGATAGTAAATTTGCGGCTGGTTGCTGTCCAAACACCACAGGAAACGTTAGCGACAGCCCGGGTATTTGCATAACCCCCCCCCCATTTACCCCCCTCCACACCTACCCCCCGCCACATCAACCAAGTTCGCATTAATATGATCTTTGGTAGTCCTCGTCGCTGTCGTGTTTTTGTTCGTCGTTTTTTGTTTTACCGCGTTGTTCATACTAGCAGTGTTGTGCTGTTAGTACTTCTTAGCAGTTTGTGTAATACTGTCAAAATGAAACATAGATATGCACTCTCAATAAAGTTATCATACACAAGATACCTAATCTTCACAGTTGTGGCCAACTGCTGTCAAAACTGATATCTAACAGACATTAAAGTACGATTAGATGTGTTGGAATGACACTGACGAAATTACGTACATATGTTTAACAATAGGCAGCTCTACAGATCTCAAACACTGAAGATGAACTCAAAGTAATCTCGTGTCTCCTATAAGCAAGCAGTCATAAGAGTTCACAAGTAAAAATTCACTCATTACACTGGCAAATATTAATGAAGAATGTCACTGTATAAATATCTGCCTGTTTGCATTACGCATTTCTACATTATCCCACTCTTATATTCTTTAGTCTTAATACAGTAATGAGAAACAAACCAAGACATCGACTTTGCCTTCTTTATGCACAGCATTGACATTAGACAATCTAGGTGTTCTCCCGTTGGAGATACAACCAATTAATATTTACCAACAGAATTTCTTACATTACGCGAGATGACGGAAATTTGCGCTCACTGCAGTTAACAAATATCAGATTTTTTGATATAGTGCAGATGAAAGCTGATGAAATAAAAAAGACAGGGTGGATAACATTTTTATTTTTCTTTCTTTTTGATGATTTTTCAACTCGCATATTTAATGAACATATCTCTAATTCTTTTCACAATGGTACCGGAAAAACTGTATTTCGTACTAACTACTGATTTTCTCCCTTGTTATGACAGGCATATCTGTGATACGAACAACTTTGATGTTGGAATATGCGGCAGACCACGGGCGGAGCTTAGGATATGGATTGTTGTGAAGGGGGGTGATTGGGCGGGACTTGTGCACCGTCCGGGGCTGTCGCTAACGTTGCGTAACAGCACGAAATATCTTATATTAGAAGCACAAGCTATTTCTTTTATAGCCTTCATTGGTAAGTCCTTGAGCTCTTTCCAATAGTGAGGTGATACAGCTGTAAACATCTAGAAAACGATATTTTCATGTGATGCTGAGAGGGTATGTAAGAAAAGAACTGGTGGGAATGTGATAGATGTTTCAGTGTGCAACATCCTCCCCATATCAGGGGCGGGTGCGGTACACTTATCGGTTAACTCCGGGAAGGCGGAGTTCAGAGAACGCGCCGCCCACGCAGGCACGAGGCTGCCTTCCGCGGCTCATCTGCCGGCAGCGGCGGCGCTGTGTTTGCCGTAACGGAAGCGCCTCCCATGCGAAATTGAATTGTGCCGGGCGCGTCCCGCCAGCAGCCGGGCCAGACGCCCACAGCTCGCCCGGGGACACCGCCCATCCACTGTACCGCAGGGTCTTCTTAGCCAGGTGTTCTCCCTACCCCACCGCCACCCCCCACCCCCCACCCCCCACTCTTTCTCCAACTGGTTTTCCCGCTATTCAGCTTCGCAGCTTTTCGAGGAGAATCCGTGAAAGTCTAAAATACGTCTCTACCCGTTCCTCTGAAAGGCCCATCCCCACCGTAACGAACCTGAGACGTATGTAAAAGACGGTAGCCGTAATCAACGTGTTATGCGAATGGTTCTATCGCAGTTCGTCTTTCCAGCAATAACGCTCTAACTCGAGTGCAGTCGAGGTCATTCAGTTTGCACATGCATCACTACTGCGATAGACATGATGCGTTTTTAACAGATTCAGTATTTGTCTTAATCTACTCCCACCTGATAATCGATATTACCCGACGCAATTTTAACATATCCCACTTTCTAAATCAAAATTATATCCCAGGCACGAGTCGCATGTGACTTTTCTCTGTTGACATATTTCATTTGACAGACGCAAACTACTTCTGATCTGTGGAGTTAAAATGTCTTACACCACCACAGACAAAATGAAATAACAGATTCAACTGGGAACGTGATAACTTACACTAAGCAACTAAGAGGTGACCAAAGACTTTGGATATCTGCTAACACCATGTCGGACCTCCTTTTGACAGGCGTAGAGCGACAACTCGATGTAGCACGGTGAACCGGGAATTTACTTTCAAAATCTTTTCTTAAAGAATTTACTTTATTTACTGGCGATTCATCAAGAACATTAACACATTGAGTCATGCTAGGTGAGCGTGGAAGTAGTTGCCAGGGACTAACTGATGAAAATGAAATTACCTTTAACAAATGGGAATTTTATTCATAAAAGCCTTTTCAAAACAGATTTAAAAATTTTTAAGCAGAAAGCCATTCTCGAAATATCAAGCTACAAATTTATTTAGAGGCAGAAAGAACAATATTGACAGTATGAGTCTTCGGGCTGAGAAGTTTGCCGCTCCCTTTCAACACAGCCGTAGTCACGACCGCTCACAACAACCTCTGAATGACTACAATGGTGCAATCTGCAACACACCAGATTACTTTAAACTAAAAATTTTAACAACTCACACCAACACGTTAACTATGCAACCCGTAGGAGGGATGGAAATGGTACAAACGCTCACACTAAGAAATTATTTGCCACCGAAAGTGCAATTTGTTTTTAAAAGGACTCCTACGGTGGAAGGGTGGCAACTTTATGAAAATGACTATTTAAATAAGACCCATGAAATTCAGACTTACATCAAATTTACAACATGCTCTACATTACACATATACCGCCTCGCAAGATGATAGGCAAGATAAAAACATATTACAGGAATTCGGCCTTTGCACCTTAATTCTATAAATTCGTTAACACCGAATCCTACAAACAAGCTATTAACGTACGGCAGATTGACAGGGGATTATTGAACAACCTGAACAGCAGGTTGCTCTAACCCTCCCCAACTCCACAAGGGAAAAACGGACCACCCAATTCAAAAATAACCGCCTTCCCGCGGATGGGCAAACGGAGAAGAATGGTGGGACGACCCCAAAACAAAGCGGCTGGTGACCTCACCACGAAAACAAGTAGAATTTAACAAGTAAATGAAACAACATATCTCCAGTCACTTAACTCCTAATAAACTGTGTGATTTCTGGCGAGGACCTGGCGCAGCTTCCCCAAAACGCTCTCCCGAACCGTCCGCTGCCAGCCGCTTCGACGGACGCAGGAAGGCGCGCCGATCTCCCGCCTAGCGACGTCGCAGCTCGCCCCGACCAGCCCGATGTCGTGGTTTCACTCCTGTTGCTCTCGTGTCAACCGCGAAGCCACTACCCCTATCCATACGGCATGGCCCACTGGACTTACGTGTAGACCTCACATGCGCCGACGCTCAAGGCGGACAAGTCATCTCGTGTCTCACAAGGGGAGGCCGCCAATTGTGAAATTCAGATTCGATTCATACTGCGCATAATAAAAGCTCATGGCCAGAGATGTAATGTGGCAAAGCACCAAGATGCACTTCTCAGCCGTTGTCGAGAAAATCGACAGTTAAAGAAACCGTTGCGGTGAAATACTCTCTACGATTAATAATTCTCTACAGCGTCGTGGCGCAGCGGTAAGCGCTCGGGTTCGTAATCCAAAGATCGCCGGATCGAATCTCGCGCTATGCAACCTTCTTTTTTTTTGTATTTGTTTTTATAATTTATACATATAATTCCCGGCAATCAGTTGCAACAATTATGTATATAATAAGTTGTTGAAAGTCATTTGTCGTGGAAAAACTGGCGACTTCCAACATCATTATGTTTTCCGCAAACAAAGTTGGATTTCACGAATGTTATTAATTGTCTTCATAATATTAACCACGTATAGTTAACGGAAGACGTAGAAACGATATTCCGAAACGAATACGTAAAGTGTAAGTCAAACGGTCGAATTAGGATAGAGACCCCACGAACACAAATTTGCTGTGGCAGGTATGAAATATAAACTCCGTTACTCGCTCGTTACACTTGAATGACAGATGTTGAATGGGCCGAAACGAGCCGCCGCATAACAGCGTAGTTGCCTGCTAACTTCGAAAGAAGGTAGATGCGCCCTAGCGCAACTTATAACAGTGTCGAAAATCAGTGCGGAGGGGAGAGCTTTGGTACACACTGTTAAAAAAAACGGAAAAATGGAGGCGGTACAATTGGAGAGCGATCCGCCTTCACCAACATGCATCAGCAATTCATTAATACTTTATATATATATATATATATATATATATATATATATATATATATATATATATATATATATATATGAATTACAAAGAACTAATAAAAAAAATGCATGGTGCGAGATTCGATCCGGCGACCTTCAGATTACGAACCCGAGCGCTTACCGCTGCGCCACTACGCTGTAGAAAATTATTAATCGTCGAGAGTATTTCACCGCAACGGTTTCGTTTAACTGTCGATTTTCTCGACAACGGCTGAGAAATGCATCTTGATGCTTTGCCACATTACACCTGTGGCCATGAGATTTTATTATGCATCTGAATTTCACAATTGGCGGCCTCCCCTTGTCAGTGCACGACCGACCAACCGACCGATTCAACCGCCAATGACCGTTGTCCGAGCAACTCGAGCAGACTGGCGGCCTAACGCGCAGACTCACATGCAGGAACTCAGCGTCGACCGGGCGACCACTAGCTGAGTTCTGTTACTGGCGGAGTGGCAAGACTCTCATTTTCTGGCTTAAAATTTGATCCAAACGACAGACATACTCGCACTCCGACGACAGGCAAACACTAACTGCCGCACAAACGCGAACGAGAGACAGACCAGCAAGTGGTGACGCGAGACTAACCTAGCGTCACTCCGACGGACCATCTGCCGAGCTGATAGCGCCCCTTAAATGCACGTGAACAGGCAACCTTTCCGCATTCCCACCTGAGGGAGACGCCAAAGCTGCGACTGCCACAGCGGCGCCACCGCCAGAAACGTAGGGCGACTGCTTCACACAACACGCTGCGACGCGCTCTTCAAACCAGCAATTTTTTACCACAGCTCACGCGGACTCAACGAGTCCTTGGAAGTCATGTGCCATGTTGCCTCTACAACAGTCCATAACTGAGAAAGTGTTTCCGGTGCAGGTTTTTGCACACGAAATGGCCTCTCGATTATGTTAAATAAATGTCCGCTCGGATTAATGTCGGGCGATCTTGGTGGCCAAATCATTCTATCGAACTGACAGAATCAAATCAATCGCGAACAATAGTGGCATGGGGACACGACGCATTATCATCCACAAAAATTCTGTCGTTGTTTGGGAACTTGAGGCCCAAGAATGGCTGCAGAATGCATCCACGTACCTGATCGTAACTATATCCAGTCAGTGATCGGTTCAGTTGGACCAGAGGACACAGTCCGTTCCGTGTGAACACGGCCCACACCAGTCTGCACAGTGCCTTGTTGACAGCTGAGTCCATGGCTTCAATGGTTCTGAGTCATACTCGAAAATGGGACTCATCTGACCAGACCACGGTTTTCCATTTTGTCTGCAGGCGATTTAGTGCTGTTAGCAAAGCCACTGACGTCGTTAGCCTGCTGCCATAGCCCATTATCGTCAAATTTCGCCACGCTGTCCTAAATTTGATACGTCAGTTGTACGCTTCACATCGGTTTATGCGGTTATTTCGCCTTTGCTAGTTTGTTACCACCGACAACAATAAGCAAACGCAGTTGCTCTTGGTCGTTAAGTGACTATTTTCGAAATGAAATGTCCCATGCGCCTAGCTTCAAGTACCATTCCGCGTTCAGAGACTGTTAACACACTTTGTGTCGCCATAATAACGTCGGAAACCTTTGGACAGCTCCACCAAATGCACTGCCATTTTACACTTTGTGTACACGATACTGCCGGCCGCGGTGGCCGTGCGGTTCTAGGCACTTCAGTCCGGAACCGCGGGACTGCTACGGTCGCAGGTTCGAATCCTGCCTCGGGCATGGATGTATGTGATGTCCTTGGGTTAGTTAGGTTTAAGTAGTTCTAAGTTCTAGGGGACTGATGACCTAAGATGTTATGTCCCATGGTGCTCAGAGCCATTTGATCCTTTTTTTTTTTTTTTTTTTTTTTTTTTGTACACGATGCTATCGCCATACGTATGTGTACATATCGTCATCCCATGATCCCGTCACCTCAGTGTATATCTACTTGTTTATTGCACCGGCATCGTAAATAAAATTTAATAAGGTGGTTATGTACCATTAACGTAAGCTTTCTGGTCAGTTATTTTTTGAGCAAGTGCTATCTGTGTGTGCTTTGGTCGAAACTACACCATTAGGAGAAGTGTAACGCAGAAAAAAGGCATTAAACTGCGACACGTATCCGCTGCTTTTCGGCATTAACAGACACAAGTCTAAAATTTGAAATTAGGTATTAAAATAAGTTTAAAAATACATAGTGGAATTACAAAATAAAATTATAAGCTTCTCTTTTATGAGCTTTTATATACATTTCATGTTGAACGTCTAATAGGCTATTAATGCTATTAAAATCAATCTGTATTGTAAATAGGCATGGATTAATCGTCAGCCATAATGAAATAACTCCTCTTAAACGTACGCTTCATTAGGGTTCAGTATTTGGAAAGGAAAGTATGTACAACGTACACATTTGAGACATATACATATTTTCACGTAGTCATGAGCGTAATTATCAAAGTGCACGAAGCTAACATATTTAAGCGAGACGCCATGTAGGACATTCGCGTTGGCAAGGGTCTAAGGGGGTATACAGACCCTGTGACGTATGTCACAGCACGTGACACTGACAGGTCTCAGGAGCTGCAGCGACCGTTTGCAGGCGTAGGCGAGTTGCTATTTCAGACGCCGTTTACACTTCGTAGCTGCGTGTTTAAATACGTTCATGCTCTCGACAATATGTGCCGACTCTATCGTGTACGTTTTCGTTGAGATACAACTTTACTGTGTACATTTTTATTGACATAAATATCTCCCACTAGGCTCCGGACGTGGCCGAGCATTCGCCTTGTGTGTTGAGCAAGGCACCTGGTATGACGTCACAAGTTCGTTGCGAAGTCTGTATTTTTTGTGGGCCCCGTCTGGGCACTGGTGGTATTTTAACTTGGTAAAACAGTTGCCGCTTTTACAAGCATGAACACACATATCTAAAACTAACTACCTTTTTAAAATGAAAGATGGCTGGTCAATTAGCTTACCTAGTAATCAGTGAAAGAAATTTAACGATCTTGACATAGAATTTTTAACCATACACTCTGACAATTAGTTTTACATACTCCTGACCTACTGTATTGGTACTTGGACACATTCTACCCTGCATTTCCGTGCTCGTTTACTCGTCCAGTGTCTCTCATACGACGGGGTGACGCAGTATCTTCAGCCATCTGGAAGAAGTGTGTTTCGAACACCAAACTGTTAAGTAATGCTTCTATGGTGTCATCTGTTTCTGTAGCTACTGTTAACAGGCTGTGTGGTCGAGCGGTTCTAGGCGCTTCAGTCTAGAACCGCGCGACCGCTACGGTCGCAGGTTCAAATCCTGCCTCGGGCATGGATGTGTATTATATCCTTAGGCTAGCTAGGTTCAAGTAGTTCTAAGTTCTAGTGGACTGATGACCTCAAATGTTAAGTCCCAAAGTGGTCAGATCCTTTTGAACCATTTTTGTTAAAAGAATGTGATTACATGTGTGCACTACCGTAACCGTAACTTTTCTGTGGCTAATTTACTCGTACTTGAGCCAAACTGGCTGCGTGTACAGGGAAGCTCGGTAGGGGGAAGCTCGGTATCAGTCATTGTACTTTTTCGTTTTCAAATTTGATACTAACGAGGGAGACACAAAAGCAGAACAATCTATATAGAAGGTTTAAACAAATGTGTTGTTGTTGTGGTCTTCAGTCCTGAGACTGGTTTGATGCAGCTCTCCATGCTACTCTATCCTGTGCAAGTTTCTTCATCTCCCAGTACCTACTGCAGCCTACATCCTTCTGAATCTGCTTAGTGTATACATCTCTTGGTCTCCCTCTACGATTTTTGCTCTCCACGCTGCCCTCCAGCACCAAAGTGGTGATCCCTTGATGCCTCAGAACTTGTCCTACCAGCCGATCCCTTCTTCTAGTCAAGTTGTGCCACAAACTCCTCTTCTCCCCAATTCTGTTCAGTACCTCCTCATTAGTTATGTGATCTACCCATCTAATCTTCAGCATTCTTCTGTAGCACCACATTTCGAAAGCTTCTATTCTCTTCTTGTCCAAACTATTTATCGTCCATGCTTCACTTCCATACATGGCTACACTCCATACAAATACTTTCAGAAACGACTTCCTGACACTTAAATCAATACTCGATGTTAACAAATTTCTATTCTTCAGAAACACTTTCCTTGCCATTGCCAGTCTACATTTTGTATCCTCTCTACTTCGACCATCATCAGTTATTTTGCTCCCCAAATAGCAAAACTCCATTACTACATTGCCTCATTTCCTAATCTAATTCCCTCAGCATCACCCGACTTAGTTCGACTACATTTCTGTATCCTCGTTTTGCTTTTGTTGATGTTCATCTTATAACCTCCTTTCAAGATATTGTCCATTCCGTTCAACTGCTCCTCCAAGACCTTTGCTGTCTCTGACAGAATTACAATGTCATCGGCAAACCTCAAAGTTTTTATTTCTTCTCCATGGATTTTAATACCTACTCCGAACTTTTCGTTTCCTTTACTGCTTGCTCAATATATAGATTGAATAGCATCGGGGAGAGGCTACAACCCTGTCTCACTCCCTTCCCAACCACTGCTTCCCTTTCATGCCCCTCGACTCTTATAACTGCCATCTGGTTTCTGTAAAAATTGTAAATAGCCTTTCGCTCCTTTATTTTACCCCTACCACCTTCAGAATTTAAAAGAGAATATTCCAGTCAACATTATCAAACGCTTTCTCTAAGTCTACAAATGCTAGGAACGTAGGTTTGCCTTTAAACAGCTGCGTGGATAAGATTTACGGGAAAAGTGGTCCATTCGAAGATGTACAATGTCTGTCACCCGAATAGTGCAGCCATACGAGACGTAGGGCGCGAGTACAGGCATGATGTATGAGCAATTTTCTCTAGACAGATGTGAAGGTAACTTGGCATAAACTCGAGTGTTAATCGACTCCTAATGTCAGATGGTAGTCCGTAAAAGACATAATGGTGTACTAAAAGACCCTCGGAAAATACATAATGGTGTACTCAGATACCACACAAGAGGGGTTTGCGACACTTCGTAGTACCAGAAATACCGCGGTCCGCAACAGGATAGACGCGAGAATTTGTGTATGCATACATTCAATGTAATATTCGTATCGTTGTTGTGACGAGATACGTGGTTATTGATTACACGTATTGTGGAATAATTAAAGTTTTTGCTATTCAAACTGTCAAAGAAAAAGAAAGGTCTGAGCAAAATTTGTCTGTGTTTGAATTATCAGTTTTCAGAAAATATGAAATCAATTTTTTATTGGTTCTATTGATTTTTCCACACCCCTTGAGGCTTTTTGACGAAACCCTTCTTGATCATTCAGTTCCTATACAAAGGGCATTAGTCGCATCAGTAGTTGTGACAAAGCACTGCACTCTGCATGGATCGCACAATTTCTGTTGAATTATTTTAGCGTGTTCCTGGATGCAGAATATTCCTGTAGTTGAAGCGGCAAGACGAGGTAAGTTGTCTGTTGCGTGCCTAGTACGGTTGATCAAGCGTTAGCGCCAGATTCAAGTCGCAGACGTATGTTGCAGCGTTTCGCCTCATGTATGTGCTTGTTTGGCAATACCGTTTATGTCTAGTGAGAGATCTTATTTATATTTATATATTTTCAATTTAAAAAAAATTGGAAAATAAACCGACAAATCATGTCTCACCAAAGAGCAATTCAGTGAAGCGAGAAAACTTATTAATAAGACATAAGGAAGTTTGTTCCAGTGGACCAACAGAAGGAGATTCCAAATGGAGAGCATTAATCCAGTTCGTCGGGTTAGGTAAATTTGTATAAAATTACATTTAATAGTCAATATAATTGTTTTATTTTTAGTTGGTATTAATTATTCTTTTATCTAGGGTACCGTTGCTAATTCCATGGGAACGCACATTTTAGTGTTCAAGGAGGAAATGGAAGCACAGCTACCCAAAAATATTAAAGCTCTCCAATGTAGATTTTACGGAATGACCCGTCAGACACTCATGAAAGTGGCGTATGAAATTGTTGGGCAGAATGGGCTACAGCATCACTTTAACAATGAAATGAAGGTTGCAGGAAAAGACTGGATGTTCCGTTTCCTTCATGATTCTGGTTTCTCTTTACGTAAGCCAGAGCAGTTCAGCTTAGGATGAGCTACAGCGTTAAGAAAAGTAGAAAGGCTCTGGCAGAATTTGAAAGAAAATCTAGAAAAGTACAACTTCCATCCTCGTAGGGTTTGCAACATGGACGAAACTGGAGTGTCTACCGTTCGTGGTAAGACTCCCAAAGTTCTGGCAACAAACTGTAACAAATTTATAAAGAAAATTACACTCCTGGAAATTGAAATAAGAACACCGTGAATTCATTGTCCCAGGAAGGGGAAACTTTATTGACACATTCCTGGGGTCAGATACATCACATGATCACACTGACAGACCCACGGCACATAGACACAGGCAACAGAGCATGCACAATGTCGGCACTAGTACAGTGTATATCCACTTTTCGCAGCAATGCAGGCTGCTATTCTCCCATGGAGACGATCGTAGAGATGCTGGATGTAGTCCTGTGAAACGGCTTGCCATGCCATTTCCACCTGGTGCCTCAGTTGGACCAGCGTTCGTGCTGGACGCGCAGACCGCGTGAGACGACGCTTTATCCAGTCCCAAACATGCTCAATGGGGGACAGATCCGGAGATCTTGCTGGCCAGGGTAGTTGACTTACACCTTCTAGAGCACGTTGGGTGGCACGGGATACATGCGGACGTGCATTGTCCTGTTGGAACAGCAAGTTCCCTTGCCGGTCTAGGAATGGTAGAACGATGGGTTCGATGACGGTTTGGATGTACCGTGCACTATTCAGTGTCCCCTCGACGATCACCAGTGGTGTACGGCCAGTGTAGGAGATCGCTCCCCACACCATGATGCCGGGTGTTGGCCCTGTGTGCCTCGGTCGTATGCAGTCCTGATTGTGGCGCTCACCTGCACGGCGCCAAACACGCATACGACCATCATTGGCACCAAGGCAGAAGCGACTCTCATCGCTGAAGACGACACGTCTCCATTCGTCCCTCCATTCACGCCTGTCGCGACACCACTGGAGGCGGGCTGCACGATGTTGGGGCGTGAGCGGAAGACGGCCTAACGGTGTGCGGGACCGTAGCCCAGCTTCATGGAGACGGTTGCGAATGGTCCTCGCCGATACCCCAGGAGCAACAGTGTCCCTAATTTGCTGGGAAGTGGCGGTGCGGTCCCCTACGGCACTGCGTAGGATCCTACGGTCTTGGCGTGCATCCGTGCGTCGCTGCGGTCCGGTCCCAGGTCGACGGGCACGTGCACCTTCCGCCGACCACTGGCGACAACATCGATGTACTGTGGAGACCTCACGCCCCACGTGTTGAGCAATTCGGCGGTACGTCCACCCGGCCTCCCGCATGCCCACTATACGCCCTCGCTCAAAGTCCGTCAACTGCACATACGGTTCACGTCCACGCTGTCGCGGCATGCTACCAGTGTTAAAGACTGCGATGGAGCTCCGTATGCCACGGCAAACTGGCTGACACTGACGGCGGCGGTGCACAAATGCTGCGCAGCTAGCGCCATTCGACGGCCAACACCGCGGTTCCTGGTGTGTCCGCTGTGCCGTGCGTGTGGTCACTGCTTGTACAGCCCTCTCGCAATGTCCGGAGCAAGTATGGTGGGTCTGACACAGCGGTGTCAATGTGTTCTTTTTTCCATTTCCAGGAGTGTAAATGAGCATACCGAGGTCAGTTAGTAACAACCACATCCCGTCTTAATCTCACTGGGCATTGCGAATCACATGCATTGCTATCTTCCTCATAAAGGGAAAAACTAGAGCTACTGATCAATGCTCCAGTTGGAGCTGTTGACCTATTGAACGAAGTAGGTTCATGTACTCTAAACCTATCCTAATTTTGAAGCAGCAGTTCGAAACTGATGTTCAGCCTTTTGTGGACGATACTGTCGTAGTGGTTCTTGATAACCGTGTCTCTCGTCTGGACCTCTCGGTTGTAGATACTTGCAGACAACATCATATTGAATTTCTACGTGTACTACCTTACGCAATGCATATGTCACATCCGTTAGTTAAGTCATATTTGGCCCAGTCAAGAAACTTTATGCAGAAGAAAGTGAGAAGTAGCATTGCAGCAATCCAGAGAGAGCTGTTATTCAGATATAAGTCTCCGTTCTATTTCGCGAAACGTTTGAAGGAGTGGCAACTACTGTAAAAGCTGTAGCTTCTTGCAATGACATATGATTTTTAACGTTATAATCAGGATGTGTTTACGAAAGAAGATTTCTTCTCAGCCGAAACAACAATGTTCGACTTCCCAGCTGTGAAGGACATTGATAAATCAGTAACCAGAGCCCGTCCGAAGGATTATTGTGTACATAAAGATAACAAACAGGAGAAAGAAGTAGGAGAAATTACCTTGAAAGACGAAAAGGGCCAATGATCAAAGAAATCAGCACGCTAGTCTCCCCACTTCATCTCGAATATCTGTAATCAACATTCAACCCCCCCATAAATGTCAAGCTTGATGTGGTCAACCTACTCCCTTACACATCCTCCATACAGTCCAGGCCTCTCACAATGCAGTTTCCGTATTTTTGGGGCGCAGAAGAAAGACAATCATTGCTGTCGATTTGCTTCGGACGAAGAGGTGCACGCCCAGGTACAATCATGTTTCCGTAGGCAACCGCAAAAAATTTTCCGTGAAGACACAGACCATCTTATTTCATATTGGAATAAATGCTTTCAACAGTAATGGAGATTTTCGTCTGAAATAATAAACAGTTTACTTACGTTCTTTCCCATGTCTCACGTTTTCATTTCATTGCCCCATACAAAACTTTTACCCGTTTAAGCCATATTGGGAATAATCGCCTTGAATGAGTCTGCGATCATTTTTTTAAAATAATGCCGTCTACATCGCTTCATATTTTCTTGATTTGTTACTGCGTTCGTGTACTGTCATCATTTGGGCTAAAGAATTTGGAAATTAGTAGTTTTGTATACACCTCACATGGCGCTGAAAGTATAGATTGATCCAGCAAAACTTCGAACTGGTACAATAAAATTCATTGTTAGAATGAAACCTACGCCGAAGCGGGACGTCAATTGCCTTCTCGGTTCAATGTTGTACAGCAATTCACGTGATATCCCAGACTCTACCACTGACCTCTGCAATTTATCTTCAGTTACCACGTCATAGTGGCTGAATATCTAACTAACCGATAGCCAGAAAAGCAAAGTCAACTAGCTGGGAAAAAAAAAACCTTTCTCGCTTCAAATCTGCAGGTGGGAAAATGGCAATTTCAACTTCTTTCGGAGTTTCTTTCTCGTCGAAAATACGACCGAAACTCGGAGAAAGCAATCGAAACTGCTCTCTCCGACGTGTACTCCAATGTAACTGAGCAAGGAACTTTCTGCGGTGTGTACATATGCTGTTTCTTTATCTTCGCTTAAGTTTCATATTCCTTTTTACTTGTGGAAGGGAGGAGAATGAGAACTTGAGAGTATTGTCGCCGTCGATACTGTACTGGCGCGTTTGGGAAAGGACGGAACTGTATTCGGCACTGCTAAATGTAACTTTCTCGCGAATTGGCTTTAGAGGTTTTTAAAAAGTCCAGCCCTTCCGAATACTATACGCATTTGTTGAAGAATGAACATTACATATACATCATCACTGGAGATTTCAGTCTTAGACAATATCTTTTTATTGATAACGAGAAGGAACCACATACGTCGGCTGAAACAATTCTGGGCGACTGGAAAGATGACTGCCACAACCGACTGTGACAACTGACTGCCGCAGCAGATTGTCACGACTGATTGCTTTGCGGTATCACTTGACAATGACTTCTAAGTCCGAAACACGTCTGCAACGACGTCCAAGTAAGTTTAAGTTCCCCATAAAATCTTGTAGGCTTTAACCTCTAATTCACACATGGGAGCTGTAGAAACAAAAGTAGTGAGGAGCATGCTAAACATGCTTATCATCAGGTTTCCATCTACAGGGCGAGGAGTTAATCAGGCTTCCAATGAAGCCAACCACGTTCTGCTTTGAGCACATTGTTTTTACCTTTCACGATAAGCGCAGTTGCTCTCGAGAGACTTGCATGTATTAGCACGACGAAGTACGTGTAGATATCAACAACACAAATTTAATTTCGAACGAATCGACGTAGCGATGAGAGACTAACGCGTGACTGTAATTAAAGTGCTTAAAAATTGTATTTTATTGTTATATAAGAAGACCATGGTATTTACATTCAACAGCAATAACAAAATCCTTACCCTGTTCTTCCATAGGAAAACTCTACCTTTACAGTTCCGTCAACAACTCAAAGACAATGGTAGTGAACAAGTGGCGTACAACTCATCTGATGCTAATCCACGTACTTGATGGATACATTAAACTTAGTGCTCCTCTCGCTGTATTTCTTATTTTATTCATCAGTGGTGGATTATAGGTCGACGTCATGTCCTATTCCTCAATGCGAGTTCTTCCAAAACAATGCAAACGCAATGCACTTCGTAGCCATTATACCTTGATTTAGTTCAACATGTCCAGCCAATGTAGTGTAGCCCTATCATGTAATCATAACGCATTCAAGAACACCAACACAAATACAGTACAAGAATGCACAATAGTGTGTCCCAGCAATCCTCAAGATGGAGAGCTATTCTTGTTCTCAGAATCTTCCCTTCACTGTCAACACACTGCCTGCATATGTACGGGCATAGACTCTGCTTCCAGTATGAAGTAAGATGAAGTGGACCAGTCTGGTGGGGGTACAGTGGTTGGATTTTAACTAATAGCGGAAGAGGTAAAGGAGTGAAAGTATGCGATATTAAAAGTAGAAACAAGAAGATATAAGTTGCATTTGCGATGTAAAATCGCGAACGAGGTGTGCGCCCATCATAGATAGAAGTATGGGAATAGCTATTATGGACGCTATGGTAATAGTAAAATAGCTATAGATATTTTTGAGATCACACTTTTTAACAATGCGTTTCGAAAATGTCATCATCAGATTCTGAAAAGAGGTTTTTACAAAACCAATTACTAGTTGCGCACACATTGTACTAATATGCTATATCCAGATATTATACGTAGCATTCAAGGGAAGAGACACAGTACAATGCACGGAGTCAAGTGTGGATTATTGAATAGGAACTGATCATCTGCGGCTGGAGAGCTTATGATATCATGTTGTTGTAGACTATAAGCATGGCTATATAAATTTTGTACGCCATTACTTTCACATTCGTGGTGTAATAGACAAAACACCTGTTAGATAATAGAATGAAGCTGTTGATATATTTTAATCAAATCTGTAATTGTTGGAGTCCATACTGTTCGTAGCCTCACTCTAATCTCTAATTATCCCATTTTGCGTAGACAACGTCCTGTAAGGCCTGTAAATGACTTCAATTTTTCGTAATCATTACTGGTTCGTTCCACTGTAAACATCTGGCTAGTTCTATAACTTGGTACTTGATGCACTTTTACGGGTCGTAGCTACAGTTTATTATAGTATATTTTATCATTTGTATACTTGTGTACAAGAACAGGGGTTTGTTCTTGAAGCTTTCCTATTTTACTACATACTGTATCCCTTTAGTTGGGGTAATGTCATTTTCAGTTATACAAAATTATAAAATAAATGCTGTATAGATTTTTGTACAAACTGTACTTCATAACCAGCATGTATAGCGCAAGGTCTCGCTTTGCACACTGCATTTCATTTGAGTAACACAGCAAAAGGCCACTAACAACAGGCCAGTACAAAAATTTATTTAATTTACATATCTATCAGTTGTACTCTTTGTTTCTTATGTTTTATATTCCTATGGTCTGCATGCGATTGTATAATCATAGAAATATGAAGCCCAGAAGTTTATTTTATCTTTTTATATACATTATGATATTTCCGTGTGCATGCATTATTGTTTGCCTATATTTTACTGTTGTATAGTAATAAGAACATGCAAATATTCCTGTCATTATGATTCGTGTCTTCCCAAGAATAGTCTGCGAGTGTAAATAAACGCTTCTGATTGGCCCTACCCATGCCCAGGCACTACATGACTTTTTTTTTACTTTAATTGTAATTTTCACTACAATATATGAAACTATATGTACATGACCCTTGTTACCGTTATACTTATGATTATTACCTATCTATATGCGTTTGTTGACGTTCGTTGACTTCTGTTGTGTCTGACATGCTCCCATCTTGCGGCCGCTTTGTTTCCTTGCGTGGCTCTCCAGCCACGGTGTTGAGTTCCTATTCAATATGACACAGCTAATTTCACACGGTATATTTTAGTGTGTGTGTTCCCCTAGCTTGTATGTATAATATCTGGCTATACCACATTTGTACAATGTATTCGCAACTTGCAACAGGTTTTGTAAAACCTCTGTTCAGAATCTCACGGTGATATTTTCGAAACGCGTCATTAAAAAGAGTGTCACTGAAATATCTGTGTCTATTTTACTATTAAAATAATAGCAATTCCCATACTCCTGTCTAGTAAGAAGAGACAGTTGTGAAAATGTAGTACGAGCCACCACTGACATAGTATAAAAAATTGTCCTATTTTATTATGTTACTTAAAATCCGTCTTGATTGCAAATTTTTTATTCATAAGACCGGTTTCGTTTCATTCAGAACCATCTTCAGATCTGATATTTCAGTTACAAGAGTAACCTGTCCAAATCCAGCAACTTTCACATGCTACGTCACATTTTAGACCAAAGCAACTTCAGATTGTCAATTGTAAACAGCACCCACAATCAAGTTACGTAATGTCTATGTTTTTTATTATTTTAATAAATGTGTGTGAAAATTAATCAAGTTCTGTTTAAAGTTGGTCACCGTCAATCTGCTAGCAGAAGATAAACATGCCACGATAAGACCTCGAGACATATTGCTCACACTCGCCTACTTCGTTAGAGCGACAAGTCAAATAATGTGATGGTGTGTGTACCGAAGGTCTTACAGTACGCACACCACAGAAAGGTTCAAGAATGGGGCTAACATTTAGGACGAAAGGAAGGGAATGTTCATATTCGCTGATGACATTATAGTCTCAGTGAAAGTGAAGTACTATTACACTTTCTTTTGAATTGGATGAACAGTGTAATGAGTACAGACTAAATCGAAGAAAGATGAAAGTAGTGTGAAGTAGCAGAAATAAGGACGGTGAGAAACGTAACATCATAATTGTTGATCACCAAGTAGTAAAAATAAGGGTATTTTGTCACGTAGGCAGTAAATTACTGATGATGGATGGAGCAAGGAGGCCACAAAAAGCAAACTAGCACTGATAAAAGGTCTACTAGTATCAAACAGATATTAATTAGTGAAAGATATTACTGATAATGTACCTTTGGAAAGCAGCATTGTATGCATGTGAGACATGAACTGTGGGAAAACGAGAACTGAAGAGAATATAAGCATTTGAGATAGGGTGCTCCAGAAGGAACCTGAAAAGTGGTTGGGCGGATAAGGTAAGGAATGAGGAGGTTCTCCACAGAATCGGCCACAAAAGGAATATGTGGTTAAACAATGACACGAAGAAGCGGAGGATGATGGGACATCTGTTGACACATCAGGGAATAACTTCCATGGTACCAGGGGAAGCTGCAGAAGGTAAAAACTGTAGAGGAAGCAGAGATTAGAGTATACCCAGAAAATTATTAAGGACGTAGGTTGCAATAGTTAGATGAAAAGGTTGGCACGCAGAAGAGGAACTCCTGGTGGGCCACATCAAAGGAGTCATAATACTGATGACTCAAGAGGAAAAGAGAAAAAGTAACAACAGAATTATGCTAGGAACGATACTCTTTGTCTGTGATTTTTAGTTTCGTATATTGTCCTTGATTCCTCCTTGCTGCAATAGTCGTATAACATGTGAATGAAATAATTTACAAGTGAGATTTGTATGTATAAAATTTTAATCACCGAGTGCGTTGAAAATTAATGATAGGGACCAGAAATTGTAGTTATTCAAGGAGCGTTTGGTATCACATTTTGTAGAAAATTGCTGCATTCCTGATATTAAACGTACGAGGAGTGGGATTGTACCTCACATGTAACGACCATGAAATGAAAACAATCAAGCAGATGGCGCTCTTGGCTCTTCGATGTCTGGGGCCTGGTCGCATTCGGCACTGTCAATTCAATTACTGTATTAAACAATTGTTACAAATTCCCTGTAAGGGCGCAATAGCTAAACGCTGTGAGGAGAGGGAGACTAGGTACTGTAATTCTCTGTAGCCAAGATATAAACTTTGTGACTGAACTGGAAATGTACTGATGTAAACATCACAGGAAACAGTGAATGGTGCATGACTATACTAGATGCTACTTCTTAAAAGGTTACTATTTACCTTGATGATCCATTCGAGGGTTGGATTCCCTCACTTCTTCATCGAAGCCGGCAGCGGTGGTCTCGCGGTTCTAGGCGCTCAGTGTGGAACTGTCTGACTGCTACGGTCGCAGGTTCGAATCCTGCCTCGGGCATGAATCTGTGTGATGTCCTTAGGTTAGTTAGGTTTAAGTAGTTCTAAGTTCTAGGGGACTGATGACCACATATGTTAAGTCCCATAGTGCTCAGCACCATCTTCATCAAAGACTCTCACTGCCTGGGCTACTCCCAGGGTGTATCTTCGACGTGGAAGACCCCCTCCATTTCCTTGCCGTGTAGTCTGCTCGCCGTCACTACTGCTCGCCGTACAGTCCTCCTTGCCGCCGCCGCCGCCGCCGCCGCCTGCCGGTGCTCGCCGCCGCCTGGTCGCCGCCTGCCGGGGCTCGCCGCCGCCGCCGCCGCCGCCGTTCGGTCGCTGCCTGCTGCCGCCGCCTGGTCGCCGCCTACCTTCGCGCCGCCTGGTCGCCGCCTGCCGGTGCTCGCCGCCGCCGCCTCCGCCGCCGCGGTTCGGTCGCCGCCGTCGTCACCGCCTACCGCCACGCTGCCGCCGCCGCCCTTCTCGCGCGCCGCCACCATGTCCCAACCCACCACCATTATCATTTTCACCTCTCCCTCCGCTGCTCCAACCACCATCACATGGAGCTCATCCCCCACCCCCCTTCCTGTCCTTCCTTCTATCCCTGTCCACCCCACCCCTGCGCCACTTTTGGCTGTTACCACCCCCAACTCCCCCTCCCCTATCACGGTCGTCCCATCAACAGCTACTGAGTTTCCACTACTCCCTGCCCCGTCCGACGGGCTCCAAGCCAGCACGGATTTCGGCTCGACGTTCCACAGTTTCTGTGACACCCATGCCCTCTCCCTCTGTGTCATCCTCTGCTCAGGGTGGTCCTGCCCCCCGCCATCTCCCCCTGCAAAACGTCCCCCACCCTCCTCGCCACCTGGTCGTGACCACAAAACCTTCAAAGCACCCGAATGTTGACCCTTCCCCCGGAATCTCCTCCAAACAAGTCCCTAATCCCTGTGACCCACCCACCCCCCTGGACGCGACCCCGAACCCCACCCCCACAATGCCTGCCACCCACTCCTTTGTCCTCTCCAATCCTGACCCTCAATTCCTTGATGCCCACTCCCTCACCCTCGCCATCTGGAAATACTACCCCAATACCACCATCTCCCTTCTGATTCCTCACAAGGACTCGGTCCGCATTAAATCCCCCAATGCTTCATTCCACACAGTTCTCCTCTCCCGCATCCCCAGTATCCAATTTGGCCAAAGTGCAACCCTCACCCCCTACCACACCCCGTCCTCTCCCCATCAGCCTCTACCTCCCCGCCGTCCGCTGACCTTCACCGCTGTGATAACGAAGCTTAGCCCCCTGATCACAGAGGCTGAGGTGTTGGCGGAACTCAACTCCCGGCACACCATTGAAATCCGCTCGGCCCGTCGCATCTTCAATGATGCCGGGCCGACTTTTCTCATGCGGATATTCACCAAATCCTCCTCCTCCATTGACCGCCTCCTCACCGAGGGAGCCCTCATCTACAATCGCCGCCATAAGGTGGATCCCTCCCGTTCCCCAGTCCAATCCTACCGCTGCCAACGCTGTCTCACATTCAACGACCACGTTACCTCTGCCTGCAAGAACCCCCCTACTTGTCCCCACTGCAAAGCTTCACACTTCCTGAAGAATTGCTCCAACCACACCTCTCCCCCCTCCTGCAACACTTGCAACAAACCACTTCTGACCTATGCCTCAAAGTGGAAAGCGAAACCTCCTCCAGTCAACCCTGAGCTCACTATCCCTGTCCGTCCTATTGATGACCCCATCCACCCCAACAACTAGCTCCGCCCTCCACCTACTGCCGAGGACATCATCCGTTTCATCACCATTGTGCTCCAAAACATCCACCCCTTCCAGCGCTCCCACACCCTTTCTCAAATCGCCCTCGCTGCCCGTTCCATCTTACATCTTACCACCTATGCCACATACTCCCACAACCAGGCCCACTTAACCTTCACCCCCCTCACCACCCTCGTCTAACTCTCCCCTCTCATGGTACAACAACCCTACCGTATTCTGTACCACAACATTCGCTCCCTGCCCACCCACAAACTCCTCTTCCTCCACACCCTCCGTCAGCACAACGTGGACGCCTTTGTCCTAAATGAAACCTTCCTTCAACCCCATCTCTCAATCTCCACAGCTCCTTACACTCTTCACCGCACCAATAACCCGTACCCTTTGGCGTGTGGCGGAGTTGCTATAGGCCACCTCAAGCACCTCCCTGTCCGGCCCCAACCTCTCCTTAACAATCCTGCCGAACATCTCACCCTCAGCCTCTTCTTCCCCACCCTTACCATCAACTGTGCCACCATTTATGTCCGCCCTCGCACTCCCATCACATACGATTTCCTGGCCCACATTGACTGCACCTTCTCCACCTACGTGATTGCTGCCGACCTCAATATCCACAGCCGTGATCCTGCCGACATCCAGCGGTGGCATCAGTTTCTCACCACCCTCCAGGCAGACCTGGTTCCCCTGCCTCAGCACACCTGACCGGAATGTAACACCACTCCTGATGTGGTCCTTGCCTCTCCCAACCTCCTTGGGTGCATCACTGCAGATGTCCTTGACCTCATTGCCAGTTACCATGCTCCTGTTCTCACTCTCTCTACTGGTCGCCATCCCCACAATGCTCCTCGCCCCAAAATCCCTCCTAAAGTTGTCCATGATTACTCTTGTGCCAACTGGGATGCCTACCAGGACTCCATTCACACCCAGGTTGACGGCCATGACCTCAGCCTCCAATCTCCTGATGACATATCTCGCACTGCTGCCTTCCTGCACCAGACCATGTCTGACGCCGTCGCCACCCATATCCCCACCAAAGCCATCCACCCTCACCGCCCCGCCCTGCCTCCACAGGCCGTCCTTCTCCTTCGAGAGTCCCGCCGCCTCTACCGCTCTTTTCTCAGCACTCGTGACCGGGATACACTTACCCACCATTGGCAATTACTACGACACATCCGCAACCTGCTTACTGCGAAGAAACGCCGTGCCTGGCGCCAGACATGTACACAACTCAACACCACGCTCCCCATCAACTCTTCCAAGTATTGGTCTGCTTTCCACCGCCTTACTGGGAACCGCCCCACCCGCCAGTACCCTCTCCTCCTTAATGACCGTCACTTTCCTGACAACCTCAGTAAGGCCAACCACTTTGCCTCTCACCTCTCCAATGTTTTTTCCATCCCAGATGATCCTCACTTTGATTATTCCCTCTGCCCTGACATCATGGACCATACAAATGCCTCTGTTCCTCCCCTTGCTCCTAGCTTCCAGTACTTGGGCCACACACCACCATCTGAACTTCACACCTACACAGGACATCAGCCTCACACTCCGCACTGCTCCCGGCCACGACTGCATTACCTACCACCACCTCAAACACTGCCCTCCCTCCTTCCTTTCAATCCTAGCCACCCTCTTCAATGTCATCCTTGCCACTGGCTTCTATCCTGACCTGTGGAAAACCTCCCCTATCCTGATGTTCTCCAAACCCAACAAGCCTCCATCTGATGCCTCTTCCTATTGTCCTATCTGTCTCACATCGGTGTTCAGCAAGCTCTTGGAATCCATCCTTTCCCGGCGCATCCACCACCACCTCCGCCAAAAACCACCTCCTCCCCAACACCCAATGTGGCTTTCGACCTTCCTTCACTGCTGATGACCAACTCCTCTGCCTCACTTATCTCCTATCCCTCCAGCTCTGCCATTTTTGTCTCCCTTGACCTCGAAAAGGCCTACGAGCGTGTCTGGCATCCTGGTCTCCTGTTTAAACTCCAAACCTACGCCCTTCCTATCAACTACATCCATCTGATGGCCTCACTCATCTCCCGCCGCCCCTCCTTTTTTACCATCCATAATGCCAATTCCCACACCTTCTACCCCTCTGCAGGTGTGCCCCAGGGCTCTGTCCTCTCCTCTCTCCTCTACCTCCTGTACACGGCAGATGTGCCCCAACCCCCCCCCCCCCTTCCAGTACACCTCTTGCAATTTGCTGATGACACCGCATTCGCCGGCCGAAGTGGCCGTGCGGTTAAAGGCGCTGCAGTCTGGAACCGCAAGACCGCTACGGTCGCAGTTTCGAATCCTGCCTCGGGCATGGATGTTTGTGATGTCCGTATGTTAGTTAGGTTTAACTAGTTCTAAGTTCTAGGGGACTAATGACCTCAGCAGTTGAGTCCCATAGTGCTCAGAGCCATTTGAACCATTTGAACACCGCATTCCTCGCCCTCGCTCCTACCCAACGCCTTCTCCAGAATCACGTTGACCTTCTTGCTGCATGGTGCAACCAGTGGCTCCTGAAAATCAATCCTTCCAAGACCCAGGCAATCATCGTAGGTCGTACCACTCGCTCCTTCTGGCTCCTGGATTTCTCCCTTACTGTCTGCGCCCGTCCTGTCCGCCTCACCCCCACCCTCACCTACCTTGGCCTCAGCATTGACCGTCACTTCACCTGGATCCCTCATCTCCGCTCCATCCAATCCAAAGCCCACAACTGCCTCCGACTCCTCAAACTCCTCTCTGGCTGGACGTGGGTGTTGCACCCTTCTACCATCCTCCACACCTACAAATCCTTAATCCGTACCATCCTCTGTTATGCCAATCCTGCCTGGATATCTGCCCCCCCCCCCCAAAGTCTATATGTCTCTCCAGATCCTTGAGCATCATGCACTTCGCCTCGCCTTCCGTATATGCCTCCCATCCCCCACGCGGATCCTCTATGATCTCATTCCTTTCCCCCATCTGCTCCAATTCCTCGAACATATCCACATCCTCTACACCTCCCGCTGCCTTAAACCCCCTCACCCCCTGGTTGCCCCTCCCCTCTCCCCTCTCTGCCCCCTGCCACGACTTGACTGTTGTATCCCCCCTACCCTCCATCTCTACACCCTACTTCTCCTTTCCCAAGGTGGCTTCCATCAACTCCCTTTCCCGGATGATGCCCTCTCTCCCTCCATTTATCCCTCCTATCAACTCTGATCCTCACCCCCCTCCTTTCCTCCATCCTTTCCCTGGGCTCCGTCTTCCTCCCCCCCTTCCATCCTGTGTTTTCTCCCCACATAGCCTCTCCCTATCTCCTTTCTCCCCCCCACAAGTCCTTTTGTATTCCCCTCCTCTGCCTTCCCCACTCCCTGGCACGTCTGCTCAGCACCCCCCACCCCTCTTATGGATCCTCATCTTCCGTTGGCTCCTTTCCCCCTTCCCCCCTTCACTTTTCCTCTCCTTCCCACCTTTTTTTCCCGTCATCTGTCCAGTTTCCCCCCACCCGCTCTCGGCTGTGGTATGTCATATTGGTGCCAACTTCTTAGTGCAGTGTTTAAGTGAGTGTTCAGTGTTGTGCGTCTTTCTACAGTGTTGCGAACAGAAATCATGCTGTCGCTGGGTGTGCATTTTATATCTCTTGCGAACAGAAACCAGACTGTCGCCGTTTTTTTTTAACTGTCTGTCTATTATTTTTCTGCTTCCTGTGTATTTTATTAGCATCATCAACCTTGTGTTTTATGTTTTAAGTTCCAGAATTTTCTGCCAATTTACCTTTAAGTCACCGATTTTATCGCCAACTGTTATTTTTTCATTATCTTCATCTTTTTAAAACAAATTCTGTAGGATGAAGAGCGGTGTAATAAGCTGCTGCCAGCCCGCCCCCTTCAGGGGGAATCGAAACTCAATAAAGGAAGAAAAAAAACTTGATGATCTGTACCGTCTACTTGAAATGCAGTTAAAGTCCTTAGGATGACTCGTTAGTTACTACATGCTGTACGCTACAAAGTAAAAATTTAAGCGCTGATGCTGAAATTAAATAACCACCAGCGGGAATGCACCCCTGTCGTAACACAGAAAAGATGAATACGTTCCTCTTATAAAGACTGACAGAAAAAAAGGGAACCATCTGTCTCAATCGTCATTTTGTCTTATTTACGAAAAATTTTCCATGCAACCATATTCACAGTCTTTCAACACAGAACATTCTAAATCTCTTTACCTAATTCCTGTTTGTGTTTAGATCTCATACTCAGCATCTCCCTCTCACTTACAAAGTCTATGTGTCTATCTCCCACTCTCTCCTTTCCATTGCGTCCTCTCTCACTTACACAGTCTCCTTTTGTCTTCCTTTCTCACTACCACTACCTCCACCATACCTCGATAGGTCAAAAATTCTGCGAGGTCGACTTACTTTTTCCCATACACCGCCGTATTTAAAATTTCGGTCCAAAATGCACTTCCCCTTTACCTACGAGTTAAAGATTTCCGGTCTCTACTTATTTGTATTTTTCATTTGGACTGTCTCCTCCCACTTTCGCTCCCACGTGTCCTATCTTCATCTCTCTTTCACTGTTACTGCCACTGTCTCTCACTAACCGTCAATATCCCATCTCTGTGTGGCTCCCACTGCTTTATCTTCGTCCATCTGTCCTCTACTTTCACTGTCACTCTTCCTCTCTCCCATAATCACTTCTCCCTTTCCCTCCAACTGGCACTGCCTCATCACTCTTCCATTGTCAGTGTATTCTTGCTGTTCTCTTTCAGCCCAAAACAGTGCAAATATTGTCCTATGCCAAAATTTTTTGTGAGGAAGGCGAAATGAGGATTGAAGTGGTTTGTTCTCCACTTTTCAGCATGAGTCTTTTAAAGACGAATATATTTGCCTTTTTTGTGCTCCGACAGGAGCTTTCTTTTGTCTAGTTGCCTTATTTTGCCTGCTATAGCGGAGTGTGCTGCTTACAGCGAGTGTTTCCGTAAGAAAGTCCAAAAATGTAACAGGACATAGGGAATGCTTCACTGAACAATTTGAGGAAAGGAACCAGGGGTTGGAGAAGCCAACTTAAGGAGATATGGAAGTGAACTGATCTACCGCTTCGTTACCATTACTGTTGTCAGCTTGATTACAACTAACATGCGAAAAAGTTTACATGCACTGTTTATTCACATGTACGTTCTTTATTTCCTGCAAGGAAACAAGGGTGACGAGCCCGATTATTAGGAAGCCATGACGCAGGTATTGTTGACTTTACTTGTCCACAAGGTGGCTCTCTGGTATCTTATTTCCATTTTCCCATGACATAAAGTGCTATGAATCAACGACAGACTATACAGAGACGTACAGTACAATACGACGGAACTGTTCCCATACAGTATCCCCTGGTCGCTGGATTGAAAGGGGAGGTCCTATCCCACGGCCTGCAAGATCACCAGATCAAAATCCCCTTGATTATATCTAATCTCACTTGTGTGTGAGATCCGAGTGGATACTGAGATGATTTTCATTTTATTCCTATTATCTGCTAAGAGATTTAGGAATCTGGTTTTAAATTGTGAGACATTTCCAGGGGCAGACGTGGACTCTGACCACAATATATTGGTTATGAATTGTAGATTAAAACTGAAGAAAGTGCAAAAAGGTGGGAATTTACGGAGCTGGGAGCTGGATAAACTGACTAAACACGAGGATGTACGGAGTTTCAGGGAGAGCATTAGGGAACAATTGACAGGAATGGGGGAAAGAAATACAGCAGGAGAAGAATGGGTAGCTTTGAGGGATGAAATAATGAAGGCAGCAAAGGATCAAGTAGGTAAAAAGACGAGGGCTAGTAGAAATCCTTGGGTAACAGGAGAAATATTGAATTTAATTTATGAAAAGAGAAAATATAAAAATGCAATAAATGAAGCAGGCAAAAAGGAATACAAACGTCTCAAAAATGAGATCGACAGGAAGTGCAAAATGGCTAAGCAGGTATGGCTAGAGGACAAATTTAAAGATGTAGAGACTTATCTCACTAGGCGTAAGATACACTCCTGGAAATGGAAAAAAGAACACATTGACACCGGTGTGTCAGACCCACCATACTTGCTCCGGACACTGCGAGAGGGCTGTACAAGCAATGATCACACGCACGGCACAGCGGACACACCAGGAACCGCGGTGTTGGCCGTCGAATGGCGCTAGCTGCGCAGCATTTGTGCACCGCCGCCGTCAGTGTCAGCCAGTTTGCCGTGGCATACGGAGCTCCATCGCAGTCTTTAACACTGGTAGCATGCCGCGACAGCGTGGACGTGAACCGTATGTCCAGTTGACGGACTTTGAGCGAGGGCATATAGTGGGCTTGCGGGAGGCCGGGTGGACGTACCGCGAATTGCTCAACACGTGGGGCGTGAGGTCTCCACAGTACATCGATGTTGTCGCCAGTGGTCGGCGGAAGGTGCACGTGCCCGTCGACCTGGGACCGGACCGCAGCGACGCACGGATGCACGCCAAGACCGTTGGATCCTACGCAGTGCCGTAGGGGACCGCACCGCCACTTCCCAGCAAATTAGGGACACTGTTGCTCCTGGGGTATCGGCGAGGACCATTCGCAACCGTCTCCATGAAGCTGGGCTACGGTCCCGCTCACCGTTAGGCCGTCTTCCGCTCACGCCCCGACATCGTGCAGCCCGCCTCCAGTGGTGTAGCGACAGGCGTGAATGGAGGGACGAATGGAGACGTGTCGTCTTCAGCGATGAGAGTCGCTTCTGCCTTGGTGCCAATGATGGTCGTATGCGTGTTTGGCGCCGTGCAGGTGAGCGCCACAATCAGGACTGCATACGACCGAGGCACACAGGGCCAACACCCGGCATCATGGTGTGGGGAGCGATCTCCTACACTGGCCGTACACCACTGGTGATCGTCGAGGGGACACTGAATAGTGCACGGTACGTCCAAACCGTTCTACCATTCCTAGACCGGCAAGGGAACTTGCTGTTCCAACAGGACAATGCACGTCTGCATGTATCCCGTGCCACCCAACGTGCTCTAGAAGGTGTACGTCAACTACCCTGGCCAGCAAGATCTCCGGATCTGTCCCCCATTGAGCATGTTTGGGACTGGATGAAGCGTCGTCTCACGCGGTCTGCACGTCCAGCACGAACGCTGGTCCAACTGAGGCGCCAGGTGGAAATGGCATGGCAAGCCGTTCCACAGGACTACATCCAGCATCTCTACGATCGTCTCCATGGGAGAATAGCAGCCTGCATTGCTGCGAAAGGTGGATATACACTGTACTAGTGCCGACATTGTGCATGCTCTGTTGCCTGTGTCTATGTGCCTGTGGTTCTGTCAGTGTGATCATGTGATGTATCTGACCCCAGGAATGTGTCAATAAAGTTTCCCCTTCCTGGGACAATGAATTCACGGTGTTCTTATTTCACTTTCCAGGAGTGTAGATACTGCTTACAGGAAAATTAAAGAGACCTTTAGAGAAAAGAGAACCGCTTGTATGAATATCAAGCGCTCAGATGGAAACCCAGTTCTAAGCAAAGAAGGGAAAGCAGAAAGGTGGAAGGACTATTCAAAGTGGTTATACAGGGGCGATGTTCTTGAGGACAATATTATGGAAATGGAAGAGGATGTAGACGAAGATAAAAATGGGAGATACCATACTGCGATACTGCGTGCAGAGTTCGACAGAGCACTAAAAGACCTAAGTCGAAACAAGGCCCCAGGAGTAGACAAAACTCCATTAGAACTACTGACAGCCTTGGCAGAGCCAGTCCTGACAAAACTCTAACATCTGGAGAGCAAAACGTATGAGACAGGCGAAATACCCTCAGACATCAAAAAGAATATAATAATTCCAATCCCAAAGAAAGCAGGTGCTGACAGATGTGAAAATTACCGAACTATCAGTTTAATAAGTCACGGCTTCAAAACGCGATTTCTTTAAAGACAAATGGAAAAACTGGTAGAAGCCGATCTCGGGGAAGATCAGTTTGGATTCCGTAGAAATTCCGTGTAATACTGAGGGAATTAGGTCAGGGAATGAGACACTTAAAGTAGTAAAGGAGTTTCGCTATTTGGTGTTCAAAATAACTGATAATGGTCGAAGTAGAGAGTATATAAAATGAAGACTGGCAATGGCAAAGAAAGCGTTTCTGAAGAAGAGCAATTTGTTAACATCGAGTATAGATTTAAGTGTCAGGAAGTTGTTTCTGAGAGTATTTGTATGGAGTGTAGCCATGTATGGAAGTGAAACATGGACGATAAATGGTTCGGACAAGAAGAGAATAGAAGCTTTCGCAATGTGGTGCTACAGAATAACGCTGAAGATTAGATGAGTAGATCACATAAATAATGAGGAGGTATTGAATAGAATTGAGAAGAAGAGGAGTTGATGGCATAACTTGAATAGAAGAAGGGACCGGTTGGTAGGACATGTTCTGAGGCATCAAGGGATGACCAGTTTAGTGTTGGAGGCCGCATGGAGGGTAAAAATCGTAGAGGGATGCCAAGAGATGACTACGCTACACAGATTCAGAAGTGTGTAGGCTACAGTACGTACTGGGAGATGAAGCAGCTTGCACAGGATAGAGTAGCATGGAGAGCTGCATCAAACCAGTCTCAGCACTGAAGACCACAACAACAAAAAGATCTGCTTAGGCTGGCTTCTCCGATTCCAGATTCCCTACCTCAAATTGTTCAGTGGAGCTTCCTCTTTGTCCTGTTAAATTTTAGCACGCTTTTACGGAAACACCCTGTATGAAACGAATTCTACAGTTGAGTAAGGTTATGTCATTTTGTTTATATACTTCCAAGCACGTATATTCTTCGACATGTATACGCAAGAAATAAGTACGCGTTATAGAAGTTGAACGCAAAATAGTTTGCTTTTTATTTTTTCTGGATACTTTGCTCATCGATCACATTACATCGATAACACATCGCTTTTTATTTGTATCTTAAAAGAATGAAATAGTTATTAGAAATATTTTACTGAATTTACACTCTTTCTAGTTTTACACAATGTTTGCATAATTTAAACATGACTGCTCTTCAGCAATGGTCACAGGTCAGCAGGTGAATAAGAGAGCCAACCAGTTGCAATAAGTGGTGGTAGTCAATTAATCTTAACCATGGTTTCAGCCGATTTAAACCCGTCTTTTTCAGAAGACAAGAAACACATTACTGACTGACTGTTCGTTATTGTGAAGTTAGTTTCTTGTCCTGAAGAAGACGGGTTTAAATCCGTGGAACCCATGTGTATGGTTAATTGAATACCACCACTGCATTGCCACGTGGCGTATTTACGCAGGCTTCGTGCTAGCCAAAATCATAGCTTGGTGACCTCAGAACCTTTAAGAATACCCTCGATCCCTTGACATATAATCACTTTTTTTTGAGTCAGCAGTCTTCTGAAACAATTACTGTGATAATTCGTCACATTTCAAACTTCATGCTACTATATCTCGCTGAGATGTATTTTTGGCCAGTTGGTGAACATTATTATCTTCTGTGAAGATGGCAGCAAGTAGTGAAACAGTAGATAGTAAACAAAATAGTACAACGATTGATACGACAAATGTTAAAAGGTCTTCTGATTAGTTTGCTGCAGCCCACCACGAATTCTTCACCAATGACAACCATTTCATCTCACAGTAGCACCTACAACCTCCGTCCTCAATTATTTGCTGGATGTAATCAAGTCGCTACCGTCACCTACTGTTTCTTACCCTCTACAACTCCCTCCACTTCCATGAAAGTTTTCCGTGAGGTCTTAGCAGATGTGTAATCATCTTGTCCTTCGTTCTTGTCAGTGTTCACAATAAATTCCTTTCTTTTTCGATTCTAAGGAAAACCAGCTCATTTCTTACCTGATCAGTACACCTAATTTTCAACATTTGTCTGCAGCATCAAATCTCAAATGCTTAGATTTTTTTCTGTTCTGGATTTCCCATAGTCGTCCCAGAAGTCTTTCTCAGAAACATCTTCCTCAAATTTAGACGTACGTTTGATACTAGTATTTGTTAGTCAGTATTAGTATTCTCAGTCAATTTGATGCTAGTATTCTAAGTCACATAAAACAACATCTACACCTCAGACCGCACACTACATGCAGAAGTACGGTAACTTTGAACCTCTGGATCACGGTAACGGACAATGATTACGAAATTAGTATCTGGTTACCTGAGAACATGGTATTAACAAAATATGGTAAGATTTTCGACGATTTGTCATGAATACAGGTTATAGAAATGTTCATTCCCTGAATTGATAAGTTTGGTACCAAAAAATCACGGCTCCTCTTGTTTATCTTGATAAAGGAAATAGATTTTCGAAAACGGGATAATTTTTCTAGAAGTATACGTACAATGACTTCTATTTGCTCTGGTTGGTTATTTAAATGACTGCGGCCAACGGTGCAAAAATGGCTAAGAACCGGTTTTTGCGGTTTTCTGCCTAAATATGGCAACTTTCAACCTCTCGATAATGATATTTAATAAACTGACGTTCACCGTGAATAGCATCTTAAGAACATAAGGTAAAAATTTCGATGATCTAGCATAGAACTATAGAAGCAATTGGTACATGTCCTTCTCAAAAGTCTTGGTTTTTCAGGGGTTTTCGCAACAACCGCCCATGATAAATGGTGCTTTTATAAGCCGCCAAAGGTCCATCCTCCAACGGCATCTAATGCAAAAGGAGCAACCGAATTACTTAATTCCTCTGGGCTGAAGGAACTGTGAAATTCTTCAATTTGTTCACTGTACTCTGAGATGGCTACAGTACGCCCGTTCATCCAACAGGTGTACAAATGGTCAGTAGACAAGTGGTTATTTAAAACGCTTGGTGTCTTATCTCTGTGATCACTAGAATCGGATATATATCCCCTCCCCTCCCCCTCCCCCCCCCCCCCGGAAAATCGCATTTTTGCGTATAGCTCTTTCGAACATGGGGCGATCCAAGAAGAGTGTAGCTTATCAGTCACATGAAATATAAATTGTGATTATATTAATGAATTAATTATTTGTGTCTTGAATCGAGTCCAGCCTTTTTATGGGCCAACCTACACGCAACAAGTTAGGTCCGTCGACTTACAACTGAAGGTCTGCAGATTAGTGACAGGCTCTCAACAAAGTCAGCAGCTAAGGGATTGTATATTGGTGTTGCGTAGTCACCCGGGAAGAGTCTTATTCAAAACATGCCATTAAAGTGCGGTGAAGGATGAGTGAAGCAACCCCAATTAAAACTGAGACACGACTGTTGGCTGGTACGGGTGCCTTGGCTGGCATTTTGTTTAGCATAAGCGTCACACCGCCTGCGTAACATAGGCTATTACTACTATCGTTTGAGGTTAGACCTTCTTATAGCGGAAAATAACACGCTACACTAATACACGTATCTTTCAGAAAGGTCGGCCCAGTATTGCAGCTGTCACACTGCAGAAACTGTAATAAATGCGATGCACACCACTCAAAAATCTTCCTTACAGACTGACCTGCCACCCACAAATATTTATTTCTTGTTTACTAGTCATGGATGAAAATTATTTGAGAATGGCACAGGCGTCCATGACATCATGTGCACCGTCTGCATGCGTTGGTGCCATCAGGACGCCACCAATAGACTGAGAAACAGCATATCTGTAGAAAACAAAGTCTCTTTTATATCTGATCAACCACTTAAGATGCGAACAAACCTGGGAATTCTACACTTGAAAATCAACACAGGCTTCATACTACCCACCTAATAATACAGCGTATTAAGCACTCCTGGATATACTCTTAAGATACTATTATCAACATTTTTTAAAGTAAGCATCACAACAAATGCAAGTCTACAAAAACGTATCGAAGCAGAGGCACAGATTGTCTTTGTTACTCACCAAGATCAATTTAATTACTGAATGAGTTCATGTCCGTTGTCGCAAGGACACATGCTCTGAAATCGGACGAGACGCATACAAAATACCAGATTCTTGATCTGCCCCGACTCCCCTGTTTGCACTGAAAGCTAGCTAGGACACCTCGCATATCAGCCCTCATATGACCTTTGACTCCATAAGCAGAATGGATATGTATAATTATCTTGTTTTCAGAACTATTGTTTTCAAAATATACGACTTTTATTCTCTCAGTTAATTGTGTCCTATGACGTTTTATTCATTTTCATGTTTACAGGACTTTAAAATTTATTCAGTGTTTTTGAACTGTGTATGCTTCTGTCAGTATGACCACAATTTAAATTGCCGGCCGATGTGGCCGAGCGGTTCTAGGCGCTACAGTCTGGAACCGCACGACCGCTACGGTCGCAGGTTCGAATCCTGCCTCGGGCATGGATGTGTGTGATGTCCTTAGGTTAGTTAGGTTTAAGTAGTTGTAAGTTCTAGGGGACTGATGACCTCAGCACTTAAGTCCCATAGTGCTCAGAGCTATTTGAACCATTTGAACAATTTAAATTCTTTGTTTGTTTCTTCAGTGTATATTTATGAAAATAGAATGATGACCGTTACGTTGCGTAGTTATTATATGGAATACCTGCAACAATGAAAATATTATTTTCCCCTTATTTTTGTAACCATTATTTGGGATTTTGGCTCAGCTATTGTCGTAGTCTTCCCTGTACCGCTGAAGTCAACATGACTTTAGAAGAACTTTTGAAATAATCATTTTCCTTGTTTCAGAACTATTGTTCTCGAAATATATGACTTTCTCCTTCTGGGTCAATAGTATCCAACGATATTTTGTTCAGTTTTAAATCTATAACACATTACAATTTATCCATGGCATTTTGAAGTTAATACCACTGGGAGTCAATATAACGCCAGTCTAAACGTTATAGTTGTAAAAGCAATGTTGACTCTTATTTTGAACAGCTGTAATGCATATTTTTAGCCTGGTTCTTTGAACTACCACAAGTATATCTAATGTAAATTAGTTGAGGAATTATGACATCAGTAGTACTCAGTGAAACACAAGGAGACTGGTGGTAGGAGGGTTATTGTATTTGTATTGTTACCATACCATCTTAAGGGCATAATATTTTAGGAGTTTTAGGTACTGAATGTAAATATGCCAAATATTTGTTTTTGGAGAGTGCCAGCCATGAGGAAAACACAACTTTTATTTTTATTTAGCAGACATGTATCGCTGAAGTTTTAGCATCTTCAGTGACTTTGTTATTATCTACCTGCGTAAGAGGAAAAAAGCTTCTTACTACTTTCACATATATAAATCAGACAACAACAAATCCTGTTAAGAAAGCTCAATTTCAGATACCTATTGATGTCTTTTACACCTGTTTTGTTGATCTATAACAGCTGAGGTATCCAAGAAGGTCTCTTAGATCGACTTCATGTTTCAGCAGATGGCACAGTGCTGATGTACAGCTGGTGACCGGTTTGAGTTCTCTAGTTTTCTGTCAGATTTCAGCCACTAGTACTCCCAGCGTATTCACAGGCGAGCAGGAAAATGAAATTATGTCAAATAACCAGCTGTAAAACTTCCAACTTGACACAATGTTGACTATTTTCTGGTCACTGTCATTGTTAATTTATTCAAGAAATCTTCAGTCGTCTTGTGGCCTGGGTATAAACCTTCCTTGAAATGGGGCAAAAGTACGGACAGTCACTACAATCAGTGCCATCTGGGAAATACGTCCGTGGCTTCTCCTTCCGAACGGGGGTCCGATGTTTCCTCGTCCTCTGAGGCGGCAGAGGTGATTTACTGGCGTTGCTCCGTAGGCGGCCAGAAGCCTCCAAAATAAAGCAATTAGTGCGGCCCCGCCTTTCTCTGGCCCCGGGGATAAATCTCACTTTCACGGCGCCAGGCCGGCACACTCCGGGCAAAGCTGGCGCAAATCTAATCCCACCTTCGGTCGGTCACAGTTAATTTCCGTTCGGAGGAGTGGGCGGAAAGCGAAGTGAGTCCCCGGTCGGAGCTTCCTAGTTGTGACCACTGCTGGCACAGCTGTCCTCCTTTGCCCGGGCTCACGTGGCCATGACATTGACACACCTTGCATCTGTCATTGTTTATAGCGACATGAAATCTGAAGCAGATATACAGTGCGTCAGTTGTGACTAGGCTGATCATTAATCAAGAACAAATATATTCATATGCATGTCTTTTTCTCTTTATAACTGTTCTATTTTGTTATTTTGTTTGGCAGAACATCAACAATGAGATTATGAGGTTGGAATCTTGGATCAGTTGGAAAAGAACAAGCAATGTTGAGTTACCGAAACATTTCTGTTTCTGAACAGATGCATCGGAACTAAACACAACGCACTAGAAATCAAATCTAATCCCAGTAGCTGGTTAACCAACTGTACCATCTAACTAGATGAGCACAAAGAACTGTAATGAACTCAGAAGACGTATTTACATTTGTATCCTTGAACTCTCTTAGACCTTATAACGCCTCCGAATAGACTTAGAAGTTTCTCTATAGAATCATCGACAATGAATACTCGACTGGAAAGTGATAATCATTACTTTGTTCATTGTTCCAAAACTTGAATTGTTATTCTATGAAAATCAAGCGAAGGACCATAATATGATTGCATAGCATTTCGAATATATATATATATATATATATATATATATATATATATATATATATATATATATATATATATATATTCTGTTGCCAACGTAGCACGACATAAACGCTATTACGGGTATAAAATGGCGATGTACAACGCGCACTCCGAGTTAACCAGCGGTTAGCCTATTCTTCGGTTAGCTAGGCCTGGATTTATCACGAGATTGTAGATCTGGCCCTATGCGCTATATATTCATTTCACATTATTATTTACGTAATCGTCGTCTAAAAGAATAGCGTGACAAACATGAGCGATAAACGTTCCACATTCCAAACTTGTCGCTTGAGGTTTTCTTGAGGCTTGTGGATACTGTGAATGAGTTCAACTGTATGGTAGAAAACACGAAAACTGATGTAGTCTCATTCAGTGAAAATATTAGTGCAAAACATTTAACTAAGTTTGTAGGGTACGTATATGTGTTACTTTCTATCTTGAATTTAGTTAAATGATCAGGTATTTGTTATTTGACCAGTAAGAAGATCTTTCCAGATTTGTGAACAAAGTGTACGAAAAACTGTGCAACAGTTACTATTCACAAACGACTTCACATGGATCGACAGAGCAGTTACAACAGACATACGATTATTATTACTCTTATTATTAATATTTAAGTAATGAAACACCTAAATATTAAACACAGAAAAGGAAACAGGGGCTGTAGGTTGGTGGCACCTCATATGTGGAATGTAAGTTTCAAATTGTGTACAATGAAATACACGATTTGATAAAGTTGACGCCAGAAAGAAGGCAAAGTCAGTTCGATTCAGACGCAACATTTCTGCAAGATAGTATTCTATCGACTGTGGCTGTAGGGTAGATGGTGAACTGAACTGTAAGTAGGCACATAAACAGAAACAACTGTGAAATGCGGTCTGCTTTGTGAAATAGTTGGTTTTTACAGTCTATCCACCAAACTGTAACAACATAGAAATCTTGGGAATCGATTTGACTGAAAATTTGGAAAGGTGTTACTGGCTAGCTTGCTGTTGTACTTGCGTCTTAGAATGTTTCATTCATTACGGCAGCAGTAGGTGTTATACAGAAAATGCCCTTCTATATTATTGTACGCTAGAATGAGATTTTCACTCTGCAGCGGAGTGTGCCCTGATATGAAACATCCTGGCAGATTTAAACTGTGTGGTGGACCGAGACTCGAACTCGGGACCACTTGCCTTCGAAAGGCAAAGCCCCCGAGTTCGAGTCTCGGTCCGGCACAGTGTTTTAATCTGCCAGGAAGTTTCATATCAGGGCACACTCCGCTGCAGACTGAAAATCTTATTCTGGAAATATCCCCCAGGCTGTGGCTAAGCCATGTCTCCGCAATATCCTTTCTTTCAGGAGTCCTAGTTCTGCAAGGTTCACAGGAGAGCTTCTGTAAAGTTTGGAAGGTAGGAGACGAGGTACTGGCAGATGTAAAGCTGTAAGGACGGGGCGTGAGTATTGTACACTATTTGTGCATCCAGTTTTGCAGTTCTTGGGCATATATAAATCGTGTTTCTGTGATGTGATGATTATTAATTATATTGTTGCTATATATGAAGAATAACGTGCCAACATAAACAATAAGCACCCATTATCATTTTTATAATCTTGATGTGGAAATGTACCTACGGCACATACCAAACTGGGGTGTTTATGTTATTGTATCTACCATAAATGGTTGATAAACTATTTCATAGATAATTTTGGGTTGTGAATCTCCTCTGGCACCCGTATGTAAAGTCAAAGGAGAAGTAACCAGAGGCCTGGCACCTTTGTTCTTCCTACTTTTCCTGTCATCTCATCATAGAACTGTCAGTTTTGTTTTCAGAATAAAAATACCTGTTCTCAAATGTAGAAGAATTAGCAGAGCTGCAGATGGTGCTGCTTCAAAAGTAGTTTGACAAGACACAGGAAGGGAGAAAGAACTGTACTGTTTAAAAAAGCATCATAAAGCTCAAAATTAGGATCAGATAACAAAAATTAATACGAATAATTTCAGAATAAAAATATATTAATCCATTTACATGTCTTTATTTTATTTTCTTCACTTTTAATTACATCAGAGAACTGAAATAATTAAAAAACTGTCTCTTGTCCATATTGTCCAGTGTCATGTACAGCACTTTAATAATCACGCTGGCTGTCCCCCTGCCAGTACCAATAAAGTCTCAAATGTGCAGAAAGAAATCACCACAGGCAACGTACTAGAGTATCTGTAGTAGCTGGTTCATTGGTGGAACAGTCATTTCTTGGTTCAAATGGCTCTGAGCACTATGGGACTTAACATCTGTGGTCATCAGTCCCCTAGAACTTAGAACTACTTAAACCTAACAAACATAAGAACATCACACACTTCCATGCCCGAGGCAGGATTCGAACCTGCGACCGTAGCGGTCACGCGGTTCCAGACTGCAGCGCCTAGAGCCGCACGGCCACATCGGCCGGCTATGTTCTTGTAACACAGAGATAATTGCTTTATGATAAATATGTATTTGGTTATGTGGGTAATACTAATAACTGAGAAATACAACAGCTATCTCCTATAGCTTTCTTTTTTCTTTTTTTTAAAAAAACTACCTTCCTATTAATGTTACTGTGTTAAACTTAGCCGGAGTAAGAACAAATAGTACACAGGCTTCAATGAATACTGGTAGGTGGGAGACAATCTTCTTGCCCTGAAGCATTAATGGGCCTGTAATCTTAATATTTTCAATAAAAGGTGGAAAGTTGTTTTGACACAGCTGTGGTGTTTGCAAAAAGGGGCACTCCCAATAGAAAACAGAGTGGATCAATATTTTCTGCTATTGATGGGAATGGAACACTATTGTTTTGTCAAAACATTTTGCAACACGAAGCATCGATGTTTCGTGAAATACAGAAAAAGCTGTTAATGAAAATTGTGCACTTATTTTTGGTGGTTTTTTGATTTGATGAAGTCTATTGTGGAACTGTCAGCTAAATAAAATAAATATATCTCTTGGCTACTACAGCAGTTGTAACACACACCAGAAAAACAAGACTATTTTTGTAATAATCGTCATTTTAATGTGCTTGATTTATATAAATAACACGACGGAATTCACAAGGTACTAAAATCGAATGCATATTACTACAAATAAGCAATATTATTTAAGAAAATAGAGAAATGGCTTCACCTGTCTGTCGTATGCTCCGATCTCTCACGTACAAGACTGACAAGATGAAGTACGGCTTTCTTTGATAAGCAAAATACGGATATAAATTCGAAATCAGCGTCGTCATTCTTTCTTTTCCTTCCTCATTCTCATGAGCAAAATTTCGTCATTGGTGACTGTGTCTGCCACTATCCCAGCCATGTTATTCCCCGGTTAAGCTCACTAACCTTCCAGAAACTGGCGGTTAAGTTATCTCGAGATCATTCCCTGGTTAGGCGTTATTCCGGGTTTGTACAACGTGTTCTTCGTGCTATTCTGAGAATAGAGCTTACCCGGCTGCGAAACAGAGATTGTGCAACTGGCCCATGATGTGACTGACCTGGTATTAGTGAACTCGGACGATGAAAATTTACTACCGACTAGCGTTATTCCGGGTTTGTACAACGTGTTCTTCGTGCTATTCTGAGAATAGAGCTTACCCGGCTGCGAAACGGAGATTGTGCAACTTACCCATGATGTGACTGATCTGGTATTAGTGAACTCGGACGATGAATTTTTACTACCGACTATTGTTCTCTTCTCTTCGGTATCTTGAGCCAAGCATGCAAGCACCTGCTTTCGTCGAGTAGTGCAGTTTCGTTAGGTGAGCAATAATTAATTAAGGTAATAACCCATTTTATATCAAGGAGTTTGACACTGTTGATAAATGTTAACAAGAATCTCTTTGTAGCTCATCAGAATTTCGTAGCATTACATTGACTAGAATATTAGATCAGACGCCAACAAGATCGAATCTTGTTAAAGTATAAAACTTGTTCTAAGAGTAAATTTACTTTCTATGTAGTAGATAATAATCAGATCTTTTCTTAGCCAATATTCATGTAGCACAGAAGTGAAAGTTTCCTGTGCGTAGTCAATTACTGACGTAGTCTTAACAATATATGTTATGCCTGAGCAGGAATAGCTGGATAAAAATTGTACAGAGTCCTCATTATAACTTTCAATGAAAATAATAGGTTAAGGAATCTTTTCAAATTTTAGCAGTTCTGTGTCTAACTGAACCTAAATTAGGTACTCTGAACTGCTAATTAGAAAGAGCATACATAACGCAACATAATGGGACTGCTAATCATAACGTTTCTGCCCTGCGGTATCTTCAGTACAAATTTAAACTTTAATCAAGGAAAATTTTGTCTTGCCGTTCTCCTATTTACGGAAACGTCATAAGTGGCGCCCGAACCGTGGCTCGACTGACATAGATAATTTTATGTAATTACGTAAGTATAAAATTTTATCTTGTGTATGTACTAGAACTTGGTCTAATTTTTCATGCTCTGTGACTGCATCCGCTGCCGGAGAAATTATTTGCAGTAATGTTGCAAGAATTTAGAAACAATAAAAAGCGGAGCAAGTGAACAAATGTTAACAATTTCGACAGTCTGTCTCAAACAGAATATTTTCTCGAAATACAACATCCTGGCACAGCGGGTACGTAACAATAATTTCTAGTCTAGCTTTTCTTTGCCATTCGCGCCTTGTGCTATTATCGTTAGGAAAATCTATTAGGAAAATAATTTGTCAGTGCTCATAATGATCGTATGCAAGATCGCAATATTTAAAAATTTAATTGTTTGCTTGCTACAACATGGTGGAAACAGTAAAGTTTGGAAAGTGATCAGAGATATTCTTGCTGTGTCCGCCAAGAGGGTTGTTGTTTTCATGTTAATTATGCATGTTAATTGTTGACACACCAAACACTTAACCTTAAGTGATAAATGTTTTTGTACTGGTGCTGTGTTAATGAATATGGGGAGAACGAGTTGGCAGTTAGTAACCATGGTGTCTCAAGTGTCGAATGCTGATAATCTTGAAGCAACAGATGGCAAATTCGCTGAATATAGAAACGAAAACGTGAGCACTAAGGTAGATCAATGTGAATTCTCGCGGACAGCAATCAGGTTGCAATAGTAATCAGAGATCTTGTTTCTGGTTTACTTGAGGAAACTACAAAGGCCGAATAGGCTTCTTCTTTGATGATTCTTATGGGAATGATGAGACAACAGTCGGATAAGATAGCTCGTGGATCAGTTCAGGAATGAAAATAAACAGCAGTATTATCAATTGAAAACCGAATTGGCTACATGTTTGTATTCTCAACTGAAAGAAAAAGATGAGCTAACCGAAAATGTAACTAACCAGATTGCTGAACATATACGTTCTGACTTGTTCCGTTAACAGCCCCACAGAAAGGCGTGGCATCTCAGTTGGCGGAAATTAACACGGTACAAAAGACGGTGTCAGCACAAATGATGACAATAGCGAGACATTTTGTCAGGCATACGAAAAGGCAAAGAGGCAGTAGAAAGTGATATATCTAATTCCGAAGTTGCTTACCGTGAAGTTCTGGTAGCTGTCAGAAAACTTTCCAAAGAGGTGACTGCTATACAGATCGATCAACAGTCGATGAAAACTAATATTCAGGAATTTAGCGATGCTTTAGAACGGCTTTCTGCTAATCAAGAACAAAAATTTATTGAATTCTGGAAGTAGAAAGGAACACAACGAGGCAGTAGCTTCAGATTTAAAGCAACCTATCCGCTCTTCTATTGATGACATACCCATAGAACAGGCAGATGCACAGAATTCACTTAAGAAGAATATCAGTCACATTAAGGAACCGCTAAATAAAGAGATGCCAGAGTGGAGAGATACAGTTAATACCCAACTCGGTAATTTTCAAAAGGGATTGTACGGAGGTTAGGGAAATAGGTAATGATAATCCCAGTTTAGCAAACAGAACTTAGGATTTCAATGATCATGTGATACCAAGTGAGTGAAGTGAGTGTTTCCCTTGGGGAACAGCAGACGATTACAATTTGTCTCCTGCTTTTCCTGCATACAATATGGCGGCAAAGCCAACACTGTCTTCTGGGCTACGGGACGAAACCCTTTACAGAAGTTTCACTCACAAATCTTCATTCCTGAAACACGTAGTATGCAGCCTGCAGTGTTAATAGGATAATTTAGGGGTAGTTTAGTAAATCTGTGGTCAGAGCGACAGAAAATACAATACGTGGCAGGCCTTACTCAATGGAGGTTGAGCAACTGAAAATATTGAATACTGTCAATCATTTGAACGGTTTGATCAAGATCTTCTTGCTAAGTACTTGTCGCAAGTTATTAACCACTGATTGTGACAACATGTTTTCAAGCCTGAGAGATGCAATATCAAGAACGGTGATTTATGGAAAGATTTTAAGGGGTATCTAAATAAGATAAAATATTGGAGTGAACCAATTTCGCAACGAGATGATTGACGATACTAAGAACTAATTTATATTTGATACTATGAAAGAGCTCATCAATGAAATCATAACCGATGTGCCACACTTTTTTTCTGTTCTTGACTGCCTTGATGTGTATTATGACGATATGAAACATGTACGAAATGGTGATTGTACTAATGGTAATGGTTCAGGTTATCAAAATGTTGCATGTTCACCACGTTACTATTAGTATAGGACACCTGTTCCCATTGTGAACGGTGGTGGGCAGGTTTTTCAATCCTGTGTGGCAGAATTCAGACCCCCTCAATTGAGTGCGGGAAATTCTTATAAAGAACGTATATCTGACGGTAGATTTCATTCGGGATATCTCAAACTTGGTAGTGGTAAGATCCTACGTGACCAAACGGCTGAGGTCATCGGTCCCTAGGCTTACAAACTACTTAATCTAACTTAAATCATCTTACACCAAGAACAACACACACACCCATGAATGAGGGAGGACTGAAACCGCCGACGGGGCCAGCCGCGCGAACCGAGGCAAGAGGCCTCAGACTGCCCGTCTACACCGCGCGGCTACCGCGGTTGGCATCTCAACCTTGCGGCGTTGTTGCTGTTGTGGTCTTCAGTCCTGAGACTGGTTTGATGCAGCTCTCCATGCTACTCTATCCTGTGCAAGCTTATTCATCACCCAGTACCTACTGCATGCTACATCCTTCTGAATCTGCTTTGTGTATTTATCTCTTAGTCTCCCTCTACGATTTTTACCCTCGACGCTACCCTCCAGTATTAAATTGGTGATCCCTTGATGCCTCAGAACATTTCCTACGAACCGATCCTTTCTTCTTGGAAAGTTGTGCCACAAACTCCTCTTCTCCCTAATTCTATTCAATACCTCCTCATTAATTATGTGATCTACCCATCTAATCTTCAGCAATCTTCTGTAGCACCACATCTCAAAACATTCTATTCTATTCTTGTCCAAACTATTTATCGCCCATGTTTCACTTCCATACATGGCTACATTCCATACAAATACTTTCAGAAACGACTTCCTGACACGTAAATCTATACTCGATGTTAACAAATTTTTCTCTTCTGAAACGCTTTCCTTCCCATAGCCAGTCTACATTTTATATTGTCTCCACTTCGACCATCATCAGTTATTATGCTCCCAAAATAGCAAAACTCCTTTACTACTTTAAGTGTCTCATTTCTAATCTAATTCCCTCAGCATCACCCGACTTAATTCGACTACACTCCATTATCCTTATTTCGCTTTTGTTGATGTCCATCTTATACCCTCCTTTCATGACACTGTCCATCCGTTCAAGTGCTTTTCCAAGTCCTTCGCTGTCTCTGACAGAATTACAATGGCATCGGCGAACCTCAAAGTTTTTATTTCTTGTCCATGGATTTTATTACCTACTCCGAAGTTTTCTTTTGTTTCCTTTACTGTTTGCTCAATATACAGATAGAATAGCATCGGGGAGAGGCTACAAGCCAGTCTCACTCCCTTCCCAAAAACTGCTTTCCTTTCGTGTCCCTTGACTCTTATAACTGCCATCTGCTTTCTGTACAAATTGTAAACAGCTTTTCGCTCCTTGTATTTTACCCCTTCCACCTTCAGAATTTGAAAGAGAGTGTTCCAGTCAACATTGTCAAATGCTTTCTCTAAGTCTACAAAAGCTAGAATCGTAGCTTTGCCTTTCCTTAATCTTTCTTGTAAGATAAGTCTTAGGGTCAGTATTGCCTCACGTGTTCCAACATTTCTACCGAATCCAAACTGATCTTCCCCGAGGTCGGCTTCTACCAGTTTTTCCATTAGCCTGTAAGGAATTCGCGTTAGTATTTTGCAGCTGTGACTTAATAAACTGATAGTTCGGTAATTTTCACATCTGTCAACACCTGCTTTCTTTGGAATTGGAATTATTATATTATTCTTGATGTCTGAGGGTATTTCGCCTGTCTCATACATGTTGCTCACCAGACGGTAGAGTTTTGTCAGGACTGGCTCTCCCAAGGCTGTCAGTAGTTCTAATGGAATGTTGTCTACTCCAGGGACCTTGTTTCGAGTTACGTCTTTCAGTGTTCTGTCCAACACTTCACGCAGTATCATATCTCCCATTTCATCTTCATCTACATGGTCTTCCATTTCCACAAAAGTGTCCTCAAGAACATCGCCCCTGTATAGACCCTCTATATACTCTTCCCACCTTTCTACTTTCCCTTATTTGCTTAGAACTGGGTTTCCATTGAGCTCTACATATTCATGCAAGTGGTTCTCTTTTCTCCAAAGGTCTCTTTTTCTGTAGGCAGTCAGTCTTACCCCTCGTGAGATAAGCCTCTACATCCCTACATCTGTCCTCTAGCCATCCCTGCTTAGCCATTTTGCACTTCCTTCCTCATTTTTGAGACGGTTGTATTCCTTTTTGCCTGATTCACCGACTGCATTTTTGTATTACGTCGTTTCATCAATTAAATTCAGTATCTCTTCTGTTACCCAAGGATTTCTACAATCCCTCGTCTTTTTACCTACTTGATGCTCTGCTGCCTTCACTATTTCATTCCTCAAAGTTACCCATTCTATTTCTACTGTATTTCTTTCCCCTATTCCTGTTAATTGTCCCTTATGCTCTCCTTGAAGCTCTGTACAACCTCTTTTTCTTTCAGTTTATCCAGGTCCCATCTCCTTACATTCCCAACTTTTTGCAGTTTCTTCATTTTTAATCTACAGTTCATAACTTTGCGACGTTTCCTAGCATAGTAGTAGTAACAATGGTAATTATGGTCAATATTGGTGTCCTCCTGAAGGAAATATACCAGAGAAAACCAATAATAATAGTAATGTCCACATGGTGCATAACCCAGCGATGAGCAACAATTACAGTCCACACTGGCAATCTCTAAGTGAACTGGCAAACATACTACAAACTGCTGAGGAGTCATGTCGTCAGGTGAATAATTCGATGGACTAAAATAGCCTAGATGTTACGCTCACATGTTGACTGAGGAATGGAGTGAGGGTCAAATGCTTAAAGATGTTAATCTTTTGTGATACAGTGATGATTCCGATATGAGACAGGAATTTCTGGAAGGATGTAATAACAGTGTAGAGAAAGCCAAAAGCGTTGTGCGAGCAAGTAACTAAGCTGTGGTAGGCAATACCCCTAGAGTTGTCATTCTTGATAGAGGTGGACTTATCGGTGTGGCTTCCCAGGACTTACTTGACAAGATAAATAATAGTAATGAAGCCCCTAAGTATCCAGTACAGAACTGTCGAGTTGTTGGTACTTTTGGCAGCAGGTCACAATCTTTAAGGTCGCAAGTCTGGATAAAAGTAGAATTTGGAAAAAGAGTAATTGAATGCTCGTTTCTTGCAGAAGATAAATAGATTACAGGGTGCATTTTCAGGCCTTATTTTCTTAGAGAAAGCTACGCAGAGATTGACCTTTCTTCAACTAAATGCTGTTGGCTAAGGGCCAAGAATTTATAGTACATCTTTTGTGTACTGAGGCTTTACATGGGAAATATTGTGGAAAATTTTTCACAAACAAGAGTGATGTCGAACTTAAAGAAATCAAGTTTAGCAAAGATAAAATCAAATTTCTGGGTCATACCATTCCCCTTGAGAGCATCACATCTCACCCCAACAAAATCAAAGGTATCGAAACTTATTCTTACAACTAAAATAAATATTAATGCTCTGCTGAACCTGTTAAAGAAAAATTCTTGTTGGGTTTGGAGTAAGCACTATCAGGAGGAATATAACAACTTGAAGCAAGCATTGGCAAGTTCTCCCATACTACATCACCCTGATAGTGTCCAAGGAATTTTGAATTGCCTTTGACTCTTCCTCCATGGGGCTGGTGGCTTGTTTGTTCCAATGGCAACAAATTTACAAGGACACTCAGGAAATTCATGTCATAAGTTTTGCGAGTACAAAACTGTCAGAATGTGTAAGCGTTTACTCAGCCACAGAATTATAAATGTTAGCTACGGGTTGGGCAGTTAAGTAATTAAATATTCTGCATAAGGAAAACATGTTAAAGTGAATTGTGACCATCAGACCCTTAGTTTCCTGGCATCTTGGTAGTTCATACACCATTGACTTGCTCGATGGGCCTTACTGCCTCAAGAGTATGATTATGAAATCATATATATCAGTTGGAAACACAACACAGGCGCATATTCCCTATCCCATCAACCTCAAGGCATTCCGGAATTTTCTGATTTTTACAGCATGTTTCAGAACTTCTTGTATTCTTAATTGCAGATACTAAGAATCGACTATGTTTTCTTGCAATGTGTCATAATACTCAAGAACGAAAAAAAAATGGTAAAATGGCTCTGAGCACTATGGGACTTAGCTTCTGAGGTCATCAGTCCCCTAGAACTCACAACTACTCAAACCTAACTAACCTAAGAACACCACATACATCCATACCCGAGGCAAGATTCGAACCTGCGACCGTAGCTGTCGTGCGGTTCCAGACTGAAGCGCCTAGAACCGCTCGGCCACTATGGCCGGCCACTCAAGAACCAGATGGCATAATTAGAAAACATTTTTCAATACAGCACGGGTTTTTTATTTGTGTAACATTCTGTCTTTCAATTGTTGTGTATGTATACAAGAGGCATATAAACATAAGCTGATTCGGCATGCTCATTTTGAGTTTATGGGGTGAACAAGTGTACAAAGAAAATAAGCTTGTATTGTTATTTCCCAAACATCAGTAGGTACTATTGAACTATTGAAAACCTGTCCGTTGTGTCAAAGGACTACATCCACCAATACTAGCAGGCAAACTGAACTCCAGCCTAGTCCTACAAAACCATTCAATATAGAACCTGTCTATCTTGCAGGATCCCTCTCCATAAGTAGACTTGTATCAAATATACCTTAGCCATTTATGATATTTTCTCCAAATATGTTAAGCTTCATTCCCGCAATTCCTCAGCTGCAGCTCTCATTATTAGGCACCAGATGAATAACAACTTTGGATCTGTTGGGAAACCTAACATCCTACTGCCAGACAATGCGGCCAGTTTAACTATTCGTAAATGGAGAGAATGTTTGAAAGAACTTTGGATTAAGCATGTGCTTATCTCCCTTCAGTGAACCTAGCTGGAAGAGTACTTAAGGAATTTAATCGTGTTATTAGAACTTCAGTGGCCATTCAACAGACAGAATGTAACTTTCTTGGCCTTTTTTGAAGAAACAGTAAATCAACTAACAATTAGCTCAACTACATACACTCTAACCGAAATCAGAGAAAAGGTGAAAGAGAGCAATGCGTGGGTAGACCCACTGCCGAAGCTTCCTATGGTTGACATACCTTGGGAAGACAAGTTAAGGCTAACTGTGGTTGCACTTATGGATGCCGCAACGTTGCACAACAAATATCATGATAGGCATCTTGGTCAGACTCACAAATATATCATAGGTGACCTCGTACTCTTAAAGACACATTTTAAGTGTTCTGTATGGCATCAGAAATATAATAACTGGCAATTGTGACACTCTTGTCTGTATAAAATAATATGAATACCACATTGTAACAGCTTTACAAGAAACCAAGAAAGTAAAAGGACTACATCCCTTTTCAAATCTTAAAAGATATTAATAGTAATGTAGTGCTAAGCAATCAATGCCATTTAATTTTATGTATTACATATGTATTTTTCAGAGATTATCGTTATTCCTTGTGCATTATTTACCTAATCTAGTAAGGAATGGTGCAGCACAAATAAACCTTAATATGTAGGTATTCCTTGTATAATAGATATTTTATTACGCATACTGTAGCAGTCTCTTTAAATTTAAGGTTTTTCATAATAGTAGAGAAAGAATCAGGGAAATCAAGGCCCTCACTGGACACTATAAATAGTAATTTTAAGAGGACGTTATACATCCGACCTTAACTTAAAACTACGTTGAGGAAACAATATTCCACGGAAATAAGGAATTAATAACTTATTGCATACGCTTGGACTTGACTCTTAGTTTTTAGTCAGAGATACCTACTAGAGAGACTTGGAGAAAGAGTACTATAAAATTACAGAGATGCATCTGTAAATATCTTGTAAATATAAATATGACCGAGTGATTATTCTTTAGCTCTTAAGCGAATGTGGGGTAAATGAAGAGATGTGTCTTGTTCCAACAAGCGCCGGACGGAGTGGCCGAGCGGTTCTAGGTGTTACAGTCTGGAACCGCGCGACCGCTACGGTCGGAGGTTCGAATCCTGCTCAGGCATGGATGTGTGTGATGTCCTTAGGTTAGTTAGGTTTAAGTAGTTCTAAGTAAGTTCTAGGGGACTGATAAGCTCCAATGCTAAGTCCCATAGTGCTCAGAACCATTTGAACCATTTTTTTCTTGTTCCAACAAGCTTCAAAGTATTGCTATTTCCCATAACTGAAACTGACGGAGGATAACGCGTTATGAGCACTGATGAGTTTAGCCATCTGTGGTCCATGCTTAGCTCAACTGCGATAAGAGGAATTACTTTATGTCACAGTGCCATTGCTCGTGTTAGCCACTTTATGTTTGTAAGTATTTATCTGAGGGGAAAAGTGTCACAGACGAATGGGTGTTACTCTTGGGGGTTTCAAGACAAAGTTATTCTGGCCATCCGCCAGGACATCCCATGCTTAACAGTGCGTAAATCATTTGTCAACCTGACGTACAATATACCAGTTAAACGGATGAGTTTGATGACCATTAATGTCCACTGTGAAGCAGATGTAATAGAGAAATGTGAATTAGCACAGATCGCTATGTATAGATCGTAAGACAGGAACTCAGGTGTTTTTCCTACATGTAAATTTAGAAATTCCAGGATTCAAAGAAATATGGGTTTTATTTCCCAGAACTATCACTACGAGGTACAATATTCACGAAAAATGGCTACGGCCGCAGAGTGAACCGCACAGGGTACGGAAAGAGCGTTTCGCCCTCAATAGGAAGGAGCTGACAAGTGCGAGAATTATCGCACAATCAGCTTAACAGCTCATGCATCGAAGCTGCTTTCAAGAATAATATACAGAAGAATGGAAAAGAAAATTGAGAATGCGTTAGGTGACGATCAGTTTGGCTTTAGGAAAAGTAAAGGGACGACAGAGGCAATTCTGACGTTACCGCTAGTAATGGAAGCAAGGCTAAAGATAAATCAAGACACTTTCGTAGGATTTGTCGACCTGCAAAAAGCGTTCGACAATATAAAATGGTGCAAGCTGTTCGAGATTCGGAAAAAAAGTAGGGGTAAGCTATAGGGAGAGACGGGTCATATACAATATGTACAACAACCAAGAGGGAATAATAAGAGTCGACGATCAAGAACGAAGTGTTCGTATTAAGAAGGGTGTAAGACATGGCTGTATCCTTTCGCCCCTACTCTTCAATCTGTACATCAAGGAAGCAATGATGGAAATAAAAGAAAGGTTCAGGAGTGGAATGAAAATACAAGGTGAAAGGATATCAATGATACGATTCACTGATGACATTGCTACCCTGAGTGAAAGTGAAGAAGAGTTAAGTGATCTGCTGAACGGAATGAACAGTCTAATGAGTACACAGTATGGTTTGAGAGTAAATCGGAGAAAGACGAAGGTAATGAGAAGTAGTAGAAATGAGAAGAGCGCGAAACTTAACATCAGGATTGATGGTCACGAAGTCAATGAAGTTAAGGAATTCTGCTACCTAGGCAGTAAAATAACCAATGACGGACGGAGCAAGGAGGACATCAAAAGCAGACTCGCTATGGCAAAAAAGGCATTTCTGGCCAAGAGAAATTTACTAATATCAAATACCGGCCTTAATTTGAGGAAGAAATTTCTGAGGAAGTACGTCTGGAGTACAGCATTGTATGGTAGTGAAACATGGACTGTGGGAAAACCGGAACAGAGGAGAATCGAAGCATTTGAGATGTGGTGCTATAGACGAATGTTAAAAATTAGGTGGACTGATAAGGTAAGGAATGAGGAGGTTCTACGCAGAATCGGAGAAGAAAGGAATATGTGGAAAACACTGATAAGGAGAAGGGACAGGATGATAGGACATCTGCTAAAACATGAGGGAATGACTTCCATGGTACTAGAGCGAGCTGTAGAGGGCAAAAACTGTAGAGGAAGACAGAGATTGGAATACGTCAAGCAAATAATTGAGGACGTAGGCTGCAAGTGCTACGTGCTACTCTGAGATGAAGAGGTTAGCACAGGAAAGGAATTCGTGGCGGGCCGCATCAAACCAGTCAGTAGACTGATGACCAAAAAAAAAGGAAGGAATGGTGGATATGTCCAGAGGTTGAGGAAGCTGGCAGGCAAGAGAGTGACCCGCTGTTGTGGCCACTGCCTCGACGACCCTCATGCGTACCTCAGGTGAGGGCAACCAGTGCCCCCAACTGCGGGTTGGTGGCAGAAAGCTGGCGTCTCTCGCTCAGCAATACAGTGGTGGCGTCCGTATCTCCGCGAAATAGCGTCAGAGCCGACCGCAAATACCGCACAGTAGCTAACGTAGTTGTTCACTCCACTGCCTGAGGCTTTGACGAAAGATCAAGACAATAGAAAAATTTAGCAATATTACCCGTCACCGTGTACAATTCCCTCCGCATTTCATGAGAGATGGTTACGGGACTGTGATTTTATTTCGGAGGCCCGACGCACGCTATTGGCTGCAACCGATGGTGTGAACTCGCTAGCAGTTTCAGAAGAGGATCAAACCGTCTCTTGCCAGCAGCTTTAACTGGACAGAACTGCTTCGGTTCTGAAAGACAGGCAACTTGTATCACGTAGGCATAGCGGAAGTTTCTCAGTGTCAGTTAGACCGTCAGCGGGAGCGCATCGCTAGTTCCTGCTACTACTAAGGCAAGTACACCTTTCGCTTTTTACATATTTTTACGAGATTAAAACAGGAGCGACTTATTTTCAGTTATCTGTGTAGTTACTAATTTATTTCTTTAATTTCATGCGTGTTTGAGTGCTTACTAGGCACAAACCTTTATTTTAATAACAGTGCAGTGTACAATACCGCCGTTGCTATCGACCGTTGTATCGACTCTCGTATCGTGCAGGCTTTTGTTTGTTTGGTTAGAACAGATCAGTGTCAGTTAGACCGTCAGAGAGAGCGCATCGCTAGTTCCTGCTACTACTTTTTACATATTTTTACGAGCTTCAAACAGGAGGAGTGCACTAATGGACAGGAACTGTGATTGTTGTGTACAGATGCGAGCTGAGCTGGCAACAATTCGCTCACAGCCTCAGGCTGCGTTGGCTTCCATCACACAGCTTGAGGTTGCTGCCAAGGGAAGTCACTGTGGGAGATCGGACGCGGGGATGCGAGGGACGTCGAGCACGTCCCACGTGTCCTCCGATCTGTCCACTGCTGTGACCCCCCCCCCCCCCCCGGGTACTGCCTGCACTGAGGTTGACCCCTCACCCGTGGTCGAGTGGGAGATCATTTCAAAGTCTGGCAAGCAGAGAAAAACTTTCCGTGGGGCCGAACGTAGGGCCTCCCCGGTTCGTTTGACGAACTGGTTTCGAGCGTTATCTGTGGCTAACGATGTCTCTGGGCCGGATGCAGTCGTCCACCCTGTTCCAGAGGAAGCTTCTCGGCCCGCGAGGTCTGGGCATTCACAGAGGGTGGGTTTGCTGGTAGTTGGGAGCTCCAACGTTAGGCGAATAATGGGGGCCCCTTAGGAAAATGGCTGCCAAGGAAGGGAAGGAATCTAGTTTGCACTCCGTGTGCATTCCGGGGGGAGTCATTCCGGATGTGGAAACGGTGCTTCCGGAAGCCATGAAGAGTACAGGGTGCATCCAACTGTAGGTGGTGGCTCATGTCAGTACCAATGACGTGTGCCGCTTTGGGTCGAAGCAGATTCTGTCTGGTTACGGGTGGCTAGCGGAAATGGTAAGGACTGCCAGTCTTGCTTCCGAGATTAAGGCGGAGCTCACCATCTGCAGCATCGTCGATAGAGCCAACTGTGCTCCTTTGGTGCAGAGCCGAGTGGAGGGTCTGAATCAGAGGCTCAGGCGGCTCCGTGACAGTGTAAGCTGCAGATTCCTTGACTTGCGCCATCGGATGGCTGGTTTCCGGGTTCCGATTAACAGGTCAGGAATCCACTACACACAGCAGGCGGCTACACGGGTAGCGGGGGCTGTGTGGAAGGGACCGGGCAGTTTTTTTAGATTAGAGGATGTCAGATAATCACAGAAGGGGCTTCCGTCAGAAAGTGGGCAGGTAAAACACAGTAAGGTAGTTGTAGAAACGATTGGTATTGTAGTTGTAAATTGTCGTAGCTGTGTTGCGAAAGACCTAGAGCTCCAAGCCCTAATAGAAAGCACTGAAGCTCAAATAGTTGTAGGTACAGAGAGCTGGCTAAAGCTGGAAATAAGTTCAGTCGAAATTTTTTCGAACGATCTAACAGTGTTCAGAAAGGTTACATTAAATACAGTAGGTGGTGGAGTATTTATTGCTGTCAGTAATGGTCTGCCTTGTAGCGAAATTTGAAGTAGATAGTTCATGTGAAATAGTATGGGTAGAGGTTATACCTGGCAATCGGACTAAGCTAATAACTGGGTCGTTTTACCGACCCCCCGACTCAGAAGACATAGTTGCTGAACAGTTCAAAGAAAACGTGAATCATTTCAAATAAGTACCCCGCTCACACAATTATAGTCGGTGATGACTTCAATCTACCCTCGTTATGCTGGAAAAATTATACGTTTAAAGCCGGCGATAGGCATAAAACATCATCCGAAATTGTACTGAATGCTTTCTCAGAAAGTTATTTTGAACAATTAATTCATGAGCCGTCTCGAAGCGTAAATGGTTGCGAAAGCATACTTGACCTTTTAGCAACAAATAATCCTGGACAAATAGTGAGTGTTGTGACGAATACAGGGATTGGCGACCACAAGGCAGTTGCTGCTAGGCTAAATACCGGAACACCTACAACCATCAAAAGAAACGCAAAGTATATCTATTTGAAAAAAGCTGATAAAAGTGCTCTTAACGCCTTTTTAAGAGACAGTCTTCACTCCTTCCGATCTGATCATGTAAGTGTAGAAAAGTTGTGGAATGTTTTCAAAGAGATAGTATCAACAGCAATTGAGATATATTTACCACATAAATTAATAAGTGATGGTACTGATCCCCCATTGTACGCAAAACTGGTGAGATCGTTGTTGCAGAAGCAACGAAAAAAGCATGCCAAATTTAAAAGAAGGCAAAATCCCCAAGATTGACAAAGTTTTACAGAAGTTCGAAATATGGCGCGTACTTCAATGCGAGATAGTTTTCATAATTTCCACAACGAAATTCTGTCTCTAAATCTGGCAGAAAACCCAAAGAGATTCTGGTCATACATAAAGCACACCAGTGGCAAGACACAATCAATACCTTCACTGCGCGATAACAACGGTGAAGTCACTTATGACAGTGCCACTAAAGCAGAGTTATTAAACACGGTTTTCTGAAACTCCTTCACCAAAGAAGACAAAGTAAATATTCCTGAATTCCAAAAGTGCCAACTGCCAAGATGAGATACATAGAAGTAGATATCCTCGGTGTAACAAAGCAGCTTAAATCACTTAATAAAGCCAAGGCCTCCGGTCCAGACTGTATACCAGTCAGGTTCCTCTGAGAGTATGCTGATAAAATAGCTCCATATTTAGCAATTAGATACAATCACTCGCTCACAGAAAGATCGGTACCTAAAGACTGGAAAATTGCTCAATTCACACCAACACCCAAAAAGGGAAGTAGGAGTAATCCGCTGAATTATTGGTACAGGCCTATATCACTAACGTCGATGTGCAGTAGGGTTTTAGAACATATACTGTATTCGAACAGTATGAAGTACCTCGAAGAAAACAGTTTATTGTCTCATAGTCATCAAGGATTCAGAAAATATCGTTCCTGTGAAACACAACTAGCGCTTTATACTCATGAAGTTAGAAGTGCTATCGACAGGGGATGTCAAATTGATTCCATATTTTTAGATTTCCAGACACAGCTCCTCACAAGCGTCTTCTAATCAAACTGCGTGCCTACGGAGTATCGCCTCAGTTGTGTGACTGGATTCGTGATTTCCTATCAGAAAGGTCACAGTTCGTAGTAATAGACGGAAAGTCATCGAGTAAAACAGAAGTAATATCCGGCGTTCCCCAAGGAAGTGTTATAGGCCCTCTATTGTCCCTGATCTATATTAACGACTTACGAGACAATCTGAGTAGCCGTCTTAGACTGCATGCAGATGATGCAGTCATTTACAATCTGAGTAGCCGTCTTAGACTGCATGCAGATGATGCAGTCATTTACCGTCTTGTAAAGTCATCAGATGGTCAAAACGACTTGCAAAATTATTTTGATAAGATATCTGTATGGCGTGAAACGTGGCAATTAACACTGAATAAAGAAAAGTGCAAACTTATTCATATGAGTACTAAAAGAAATCGGCTAAATTTCGATTACACGATAAGCCAGACAATTCTGACGGCTGTAAATTCTACATCTACATACATACTCCGCAATCCACCATACGGTGCGTGGCGGAGGGTACCTCGTACCACAACTAGCATCTTCTCTCCCTGTTCCACTCCCAAACAGAACGAGGTAAAAAAGACTGCATATATGCCTCTGTACGAGCCCTAACCTCTCTTATCTTATCTTTGTGGTCTTTCCGCGAAATATAAATTGGCGGCAGTAAAATTGTATGAAAAGAACGCCTCCTTTCCTCTAGAGACTCCCACCCGAGTTTCTGAAGCATTTCCGTAACACTCACGTGATGATCAAACCTACCAGTAAAAGATCTAGCAGCCCGCCTCTGAATTGCTTCTGTCCTCCCTCAATCCGACCTGATAGGGATCCCAAACGCTCGAGCTGTACTCAAGAATAGGTCGTATTAGTGTTTTATAAGCGGTCTCCTTTACAGATGAACCACATCTTCCCTAAATTCTACCAATGAACCGAAGACGACTATCCGCCTTCCCCACAACTGCCATTACATGCTTGCCCCACTTCATATCGCTCTGCAGTGTTACGCCCAAATATTTAATCGACGTGACTGTGTCAAGCGCTACACTACAAATGGAGTATTCAAACATTACGGGATTCTTTTTCCTATTCATCTGCATTAATTTACATTTATCTATATTTAGAGTTAGCTGTCATTCTTTAAACCAACCACGAATCCTGTCCAAGTTATTTTGAATCCTCCTACAGTCACTCAACCACGGCAACGTCCTGTATACCACAGCATCATCAGCAAACAGCCGCACATTGCTGTCCACCATATCCAAAAGATCATTTAGCACACTTTCCTGGGGCACTCCAGATGATACCATCACCTCCGATGAACACTCACACTCACTCGAGGACAACGTACTGTGTTCTATTACTTAAGAAGTCTTCGAGCTACTCACATATTTGGGAACCAATCCCATAAGCTCGTACCTTAGTTAGGAGTCTGCAGTGGGGCACCGAGTCAAACGCTTTTCGGAAGTCAAGGAATATGGCATCCGTCTGATACGCTTCATCCATGGTTCACAAGATGTCATATGAAAAAAGGGCGAGTTGCGTTTTGCACGAGCGATGCTTTCTAAAGCCCTGCTGATGCATGGACAGCAACTTCTCTTTCTCAAGAAAATTCATTATATTCGAACTGAGAATATGTTTTAGAATCCTGCAACAAACCGATGTTTAGGATATTGGTATGTAATTTTGAGGATCCGTCCTTCTACCCCTCTTATATACAGGCGTCACCTGCACTTTTTTCCAGTCGCTCGGGACTTTACGTTGGGCAAGAGATTCGCGATAAATGCAAGCTAACTGAGGAGCCATTGCAGTAGAGTACTCTCTGTAAAACCGGATCGGAATCCCATCAGGACCTGGCGATTCATTTATTTTCAACCCATTCGGCTGGTTCTCAACCCCAGGGATGTCCATCACTATGTCCCCCATACGGGAGTCTGTACGAGACACAAACGGCGGTATGTTTGTACGATCCTCCTGCGTGAAAGATTTTTCAAATGCTAAATTTAAAATTTCAGCTTTCGTTTTGCTGTCTTCCGTTGCCAGGCCAGACTGATCAGTGATCAACTAAATACTTAGGGATTCCAATAACAAATAACCTATATTGGAAAGATCACATAGATGATATTGTGGGTAGAGCAAACCAAAGACTGCGATTCATTGGCAGAATACTTAGAAGGTGCTACAAGTCTACCAAAGAGAATGCTTACACTACGCTTTTCCGCCCTATTCTGGAGTACTGCAGTGCGGTGTGGGGTCCGCAACACGTGGGACTGATGGATGTCATCGGAAAAGTACAAAGAAGGGCAGCTCGTTTTGTATTATCGCGAAATAGGGGAGATAGTGTCACAGACATGATACGTGAAACTGAGTGGCAATCATTAAAACAAAGGCATTTTTCGTTGCGACGGGATCTTCTCATGAAATTTCAATCACCAGTTTTCTCCTCCGATTGCGAAAACGTTCTGTTGGCACCCAGCTACATAGGGAGAAATGATCATCACGATAAAATAAGAGAAATTAGGGCTCCCACGGAAAAATTTAAGTGCTCGTTTTCCCGCGTGCCGTTCGAGGGTGGAACGGTAGAGAGACAGCATGAAGGTGGTTCATTGAACCCTCTGCCAGGCACTTTACTGTGAATATCAGAGTAATCATGTAGATGTTCTCTGGGAGAAAACTTGTAAACAATTGACTTGGGCCTTTGAGATAAAATTTTTTAAACCAATTCCCTAAAATATTCCTTACTGTGTGTACACGAATCGGTAGAAACAGGACATCGACAGCGATAATTCATCTGCTGAATTTCGTTGTTTAAATTAATTAGCTGTAGGGCTAATATGGCTCCAACTGATAAAAGCAGCTGAAAATAAATGACGAAAGCCAATTTTCTGAAATCCGTCATCACTCTTAGATATGATGCAAAATTCAAGGATTGTAACTTTATTTTAATACTTCACCTTCCATGATTACAACTTTGAGAAATCGGTAATGAAGAAATTCTGATTTTGTTCTAAGAATTAACGACAAGGATCAGAGTTCACCATGATAAAGTATAACCTAATTACTATTGGTGCACTAGTGAAAGTGCTGTCATATTAAGAAACAACTATGCCTGTATTTTTATTAGCGAATTACGTAATGATCTATGTAAGGTCGTAAATAAACGGTATTTCCTTTTAATGTATTTCCTCAGAAAAATACTATGCTTTCGAAGAAACGCTACATTATAGTTGCTAGTCGTTGACAAATTAAGCCAGAGTTTCTATTGGAGGCACCTTCCTTCTGCAGTCTTTTCCTGTACTCCACACTAAAAAGACCACATAGTGACACAAAATAGTTTCCACTGTTTTAAGGCCGACAACACATAATATCATCTAAAATATGTTCGGTATTTGATACACTCAATATCAAACTCTAGGAAGAAACAGAAGAACTCGTCCACAACGAGTAGTATCTTAAAAGTTTGAAGATCTGACGACTTATGCCATATCCATTAGCCGATGTTGATAATGTGAGCCTATATGGCGGTGCTGGAGTCGAAAATACCACGTTCGAATCTTAGTGGTAGAAGAAATTGTCATCGCCAGAACTTTCGGTAACGAGAGCCGATGTGGCGTGAAATTCCTGATCATTTTCAATCAAATTTTTCTGTGTTTGTGACTACGTTGTCAATATAAATAAAACTACCGACGTTTCGGTCCCTATTGCAAGCGACCTTCTTCAATGTGTTTTTTACTTACAACACAAAAGAAAAAACACTCAAAGCGGTCACAAACCTAGAAAAATTTTATTGAGTGTGAAATGGCCGGGGAAGCCTACGTTTATTTCCTGATCATTTGTCTTTGCGTCAGTATCCTGAATTAAATTTCGAACCTCTGTGCAGTGTCTTATGGAATGTAGTCATGTGTCACTGTTGATGACGATTCATCTCTCGGATGGGGACTTTAAGCTGAGAGCTATTTGATAGGAGCCGGTACCAGAATTCTTCCTGTCAAAATCATATAACACAAACATGACCCGAAATCTTACACATGTTCATTACGGTCACTTGTCAATAGCAACGTGTAAGACTAAATTCTCACACTACTTGATTAAAATGGGCCATTGTGTGAGAACGAAGAGCACCCTCTACCACACAGCGTCTCCCAGCCAACTATTCCATATGACTCTTTCATTTTCTTTTCCTCACAATTGAGGCTTTCTCAATCACGTGGAAGCAAATGTAGGTAAAGACTCATACACTTAACCAGGATGGATGTCTAGGGATATCTAAAAGAGAACAAAATTTATTTGGCGTATACTAACATATAGCATCTTAGTTGGGTACTATTTATTCAGAGGTCATTTAACACTAATTATAGACATGACTCTCTAATACAATAATAAGACATACAAATGAAAAGAATAAAACACAGTTAAAAAATAAATCTTTCTTACGTGCAAGAGTATATTTACTGATAGGTTGAGTTTCACATGGACGTACGGTACATGAATGTATGTGAACGGTACTGGACGAAAGTCCTTCAAAGTTACGTGCGACAGCAAAATTCTGTTGAAAATGGGCATTCGCTCCAGTATGGAGATTCCGTAGAAGATGTTCATGTGGTTACCACCAATTTTTATTTATCCTTAAGGTATGGTGCTCGAAGAGCAAAGATACTTCTACAAAAGCATATGGCTGCCTTCAGATTTCACTTCACGTGTGACAATGAGTATCTAACGAAAGGCATAAGCCAACGATTTTTAATATCAACGAAGACACGCATTCAAAGGAGTAAATGGGTATTTAGCATTCTCAACATAAGTACAGATTCACATGTCTCAAATGGTATTGTTTCCTGTAATAGCATTATGAGGTCTTTTACCAGTTTTTTTCCTTCCCATCACCTGTAACAATATGGGACAGTTTTAAACAGCCTGTACGTATCCTAAAACACTGTATATGTCAAAATTAACGTTTCATTTATCAGTCTCGTATTGCCATTACCCACGGCAGACACTACACACGTGCGCGCGCATGCACACAAACACACACGCACACACACACACACACACACACACACACACACACACACACACACTCATACAGATGGTAGCTCTATGTCTTTACCGCAACTTTAAAATTGCTTCCGGTAAAAATTATACAAATGCAGCCCCGTACTCTTCGCACAGCTCGATGCCCTGCTTTTGACACTAACTTCAAGCACTTCTTTCTGTCATCCTCATGGCGTTTCCCGAAAAATTAACGTATGTAGCCAGACTTACCCTGTCAAATAGTAAAGTCAAGTCTCCACTCTTCTCCCAGTTTTAATACTTTCTCCTTTCGTTTCTCTGTAAGTTAAGTCATCTTCTCTTCCCTTAAATTCATCAATTATATATTATCACATTCCTCTTTCCCTCCCTTCTCACTCCCGCCCTCCATCCCCATTGCTGAAATCTCAAATTATTGTTGCATTTATTCTCTACGAATGTAAACAGTCTGTATGTGCATTTTTATTGCACCATTGTAATTTTTGTTTTATAAATTTAGTATACGATCCTTACCCCCCCCCCCCCCCCCCCCATGAACCATGGACCTTGCCGTTGGTGGGGAGGCTTGCGTGCCTCAGCGATACAGATAGCCGTACCGTAGGTGCAACCACAACGGAGGGGTATCTGTTGAGAGGCCAGACAAACGTGTGGTTCCTGAAGAGGGGCAGCAGGCTTTTCAGTAGTTGCAAGGGCAACAGTCTGGATGATTGACTGATCTGGCCTTGTAACAATAACCAAAACGGCCTTGCTGTGCTGGTACTGCGAACGGCTGAAAGCAAGGGGAAACTACAGCCGTAATTTTTCCCGAGGGCATGCAGCTTTACTGTATGATTACATGATGATGGCGTCCTCTTGGGTAAAATATTCCGGAGGTAAAATAGTCCCCCATTCGGATCTCCGGGCGGGGACTACTCAAGAGGACGTCGTTATCAGGAGAAAGAAAACTGGCGTTCTACGGATCGGAGCGTGGAATGTCAGATCCCTTAATCGGGCAGGTAGGTTAGAAAATTTAAAAAGGGAAATGGATAGGTTGAAGTTAGATATAGTGGGAATTAGTGAAGTTCGGTGGCAGGAGGAACAAGACTTCTGGTCAGGTGACTACAGGGTTATAAACACAAAATCAAATAGGGGTAATGCAGGAGTAGGTTTAATAATGAATAGGAAAATAGGAATGCGGGTAAGCTACTACGAACAGCATAGTGAACGCATTATTGTGGCCAAGATAGATACGAAGCCCACACCTACTACAGTAGTACAAGTTTATATGCCAACTAGCTCTGCAGATGACGAAGAAATTGAAGAAATGTATGATGAAATAAAAGAAATTATTCAGATTGTGAAGGGAGACGAAAATTTAATAGTCATGGGTGACTGGAATTCGAGTGTAGGAAAAGGGAGAGAAGGAAACATAGTAGGTGAATATGGATTGGGGGACAGAAATGAAAGAGGAAGCCGCCTGGTAGAATTTTGCACAGAGCACAACATAATCATAACTAACACTTGGTTTAAGAATCATGAAAGAAGGTTGTATACATGGAAGAACCCTGGAGATACTAAAAGGTATCAGATAGATTATATAATGGTAAGACAGAGATTTAGGAACCAGGTTTTAAATTGTAAGACATTTCCAGGGGCAGATGTGGACTCTGACCACAATCTATTGGTTATGACCTGTAGATTAAAACTGAAGAAACTGCAAAAAGGTGGGAATTTAAGGAGATGGGACCTGGATAAACTAAAAGAACCAGAGGTTGTACAGAGATTCAGGGAGAGCATAAGGGAGCAATTGACAGGAATGGGGGAAATAAATACAGTAGAAGAAGAATGGGTAGCTTTGAGGGATGAAGTAGTGAAGGCAGCAGAGGATTAAGTAGGTAAAAAGACGAGGGCTAGTAGAAATCCTTGGGTAACAGAAGAAATATTGAATTTAATTGATAAAAGGAGAAAATATAAAAATGCAGTAAGTGAAACAGGCAAAAAGGAATACAAACGTCTCAAAAATGATATCGACAGGAAGTGCAAAATGGCTAATCAGGGATGGCTAGAGGACAAATGTAAGGATGTAGAGGCTTATCTCACTAGGGGTAACATAGATAGAGCCTACAGGAAAATTAAAGAGACCTTTGGAGAAAAGAGAACCACTTGTATGAACATCAAGAGCTCAGATGGAAACCCAGTTCTAAGCAAAGAAGGGAAAGCAGAAAGGTGGAAGGAGTATATTGAGGGTCTATACAAGGGCGATGTACTTGAGGACAATGTTATGGAAATGGAAGAGGATGTAGATGAAGATGAAATGGGAGATACGATACTGCGTGAAGAGTTTGGCAGAGCACTGAAAGACCTGAGTCGAAACAAGGCCCCCGGAGTAGACAATATTCCATTGGAACTACTGACGGCCGTGGGAGAGCCAGTCCTGACAAAACTCTACCATCTGGTGAGCAAGATGTATGAAACAGGCGAAATACCCTCAGACTTCAAGAAGAATATAATAATTCCAATCCCAAAGAAAGCAGGTGTTGACAGATGTGAAAATTACCGAACTATCAGCTTAATAAGTCACAGCTGCAAAATACTAACACGAATTCTTTACAGACGAATGGAAAAACTAGTAGAAGCCAACCTCGGGGAAGATCAGTTTGGATTCCGTAGAAACACTGGAACACGTGAGGCAATACTGACCTTACGACTTATCTTGGAAGAAAGATTAAGGAAAGGCAAACCTACGTTTCTAGCATTTGTAGACTTAGAGAAAGCTTTTGACAATGTTGACTGGAATACTCTCTTTCAAATTCTAAAGGTGGCAGGGGTAAAATACAGGGAGCGAAAGGCTATTTACAATTTGTACAGAAACCAGATGGCAGTTATAAGAGTCGAGGGACATGAAAGGGAAGCAGTGGTTGGGAAGGGAGTAAGACAGGGTTGTAGCCTGTCCCCGATGTTGTTCAATCTGTATATTGAGCAAGCAGTAAAGGAAACAAAAGAAAAATTCGGAGTAGGTATTAAAATTCATGGAGAAGAAATAAAAACTTTGAGGTTCGCCGATGACATTGTAATTCTGTCAGAGACAGCAAAGGACTTGGAAGAGCAGTTGAATGGAATGGACAGTGTCTTGAAAGGAGGATATAAGATGAACATCAACAAAAGCAAAACAAGGATAATGGAATGTAGTCTAATTAAGTCGGGTGATGCTGAGGGAATTAGATTAGGAAATGAGGCACTTAAAGTAGTAAAGGAGTTTTGCTATTTGGGGAGCAAAATAACTGATGATGGTCGAAGTAGAGAGGATATAAAATGTAGGCTGGCAATGGCGAGGAAAGTGTTTCTGAAGAAGAGAAATTTGTTAACATCCAGTATTGATTTAAGTGTCAGGAAGTCATTTCTGAAAGTATTCGTATGGAGTGTAGCCATGTATGGAAGTGAAACATGGACGATAAATAGTTTGGACAAGAAGAGAATAGAAGCTTTCGAAATGTGGTGCTACAGAAGAATGCTGAAGATTAGATGGGTAGATCACATAACTAATGAGGAAGTATTGAATAGGATTGGGGAGAAGAGAAGTTTGTGGCACAACTTGACCAGAAGAAGGGATCGGTTGGTAGGACATGTTCTGAGGCATCAAGGGATCACCAATTTAGTATTGGAGGGCAGCGTGGAGGGTAAAAATCGTAGGGGGAGACCAAGAGATGAATACACTAAGCAGATTCAGAAGGATGTAGGTTGCAGTAGGTACTGGGAGATGAAAAAGCTTGCACAGGATAGAGTAGCATGGAGAGCTGCATCAAACCAGTCTCAGGACTGAAGACCACAACAACAACAACGATCCTTACTGTAATATATGCAATGTAAAATATATAAGAAGCCTGGTTAGATGTAAGGGAGTTCCTGATGGCCTAGAGTCTGGACACAAGATGGCCGCCGAGTAAGTGACGCCAGAAACCATTTCCAGAAAGTTAAGTGATTTAGACAGGAATATAATTTAGTTTAACGCTGACAACAAATTAAATACGTGCATTAGTGTATCGTTTAGTCTTGCCGTTAAAGGTTTGACTTTTCTTTGCGTATTTTTTCAGAAAACACGAAAAGATCGTAACTTCGCGAATTCGCGCTTAGGCTTAAATTTTGTAAACGTGTTTGTTTCTGGTTTCAAGGCAATTTAACTAATTTCTCGGTAACAAATAAGTAAACTACCGTAAATAGCGTATAACTTCATTGTTTTAATACAGATTTCAGAAAAACAGCGTAACTTTATATCAGAAACTTGCCTATATACATTTGTTTATAGGCCTAATTCTCGTAACGTTTTTGGAGAATCAAAGTTAAAGTATCTCGTTTAATTGTCCTTTTTTCATTCCATCGAGTAAAATATATAATAAATAGCGTATATCTTCGTTGTTTTAATACAGATCTCAGAATAACAGCGGAATTTTTAATCAGAAACTTGCTTATATACATTTGTGAATAGGCTTAATTCTTGTAACGTCTTTTTTGATTTTCGGTAATTTAATTGATTTATTCTAACTTAAGTATTATTTTTGCCATGAGTGAGAAGTGCCTGGCTTGCCGTAGAATTGTTAGTTCTGGGGTTTGGTGTGATGGATGCAGTAGTTTTTTTCACTGGGGGGACTGCAGTGGCGTGGGTGTTGGGAAAGTGGATCAGGCTCATCAGTGGTTATGTAGGATTTGCAGCAGAGATGGGAAGATAGTGGAACAGGAGGGGAAAATTGCTGCCCTTCAGGCTGAGCTAGATCAGGCTAGGGAAGATCTGGACAGGTTAAGAAGGGAGAAGGGCAAAGAGAGGTGGGAAGTGTCAACAGGTAGCAGAAGGAACAGGCCTAGAACTAAGTCTGACAGTTTTGTGGTGAATGTCAAAAATAAGTTTGACCTGTTGCTTCAGTTAGAAACCGATGAGCCTCAAGCAGACGTAGGTGTAGACAGGACACAACAAACTTTCAATAGGAATTTGAAAAAGAATGTAGGAAAGTCATCGAAAAGGAAGAACGTTTTGTTGTTAGGCAGTTCTCTTGCCAGAGGTGCAGGCCAACTTCTGCAGGAGGAATTAGGACCAGAATACCAGGTCACAAATTTTTTCAAACCAAGTGCTAGTCTGGATCAGGTGACAGAGGATTTAGGTTCACTCTGTAAAGGATTTACCAGGGAAGACACCGTGGTTATTGCGGGAGGGCCAGGGAACAGCATCGACAGAGATCTTGGGTACAGTATAGAGTGTGACCTGGTAAAGATTGCGTCGGCATCGAGACACACCAATGTTGAATTTGTATCTGTCCTGAGACGCCATGACCGGCCTCATTTGAACTCTTCTGTTGGGAGAGTTAATTTTGAGTTGGAACGGCTGCTTGGGTCGGGTGCGGGGGCTCATATTGGTGTGGTTCCTGTTGATTATCTCAGTAGGTGGGACTATACAAGGCACGGCCTACATCTCAACAGGAAAGGGAAGGGGAAACTGGCTGGGGTAATAGCAGGAAATTTAAGGGGGGGAGGCACTGCCATGAATGGTAAAATACCAGTGGTTACAGGTGTTGGAGCAGCACCTTTTTTAGGATAGGTAAGACAGAAAGATGTCAAGTTCTACGAGAGGTCAGGATTGAAACAAATCTTCAGTTTAGGAAAGAAATTAAACAGCACAATTCTGGCACATTGGATCACCAATCGCAGCTATCAATTATAAATTTTCACCAATCACCAGAAATTTTATCTCCACCAAGTTGTATCTCAGTCCTAGGTAATTGCATTGATGAATTAGTCACCCAACCCAATTGACATAATCTGCCTCTCTGAACACCATGTGACCACTGGTATAGGAACTAGGCCTAAGCACAATGAGAAACTCAGACGGGAAAGTACTGCAAATGTTAGAATAAGGAAAGGTTCTCATAAAAGTATAATTAAAAATAATGTAAGTATATTTCATCAAAATATTGGGAGTTTAAAGAATAAAGTAGATGAGCTTCTGGTTTGTTTAGAAGATTTAGAAGCTGAGAATGAAATAGATATACTATGCCCGTCTGAGCATCACATTGTTACTGATATGGATAAGGTAAATGTAAGTGGTTATAAGCTCTCTGCACATGTAATGAGAGAAAATATGGAGAAAGGAGGAGTTGCCATATATGTCAAAAGTTATCATTGTGCAAAAAGTATAGAAACAAAAAAGTTTTGTGTAGAGAAACATATAGAAGCATGTGCCTGTGAGCTTAAATTAAATAAACGCACATTTATAATTGTAACTGTATATAGGTCCCCATCAGGAAATTTTCATCTATTTCTGAAAAATTTTGACTCCTTGTTGTGCTATCTGTCAGACAGGGAGAAGCAAATTATTATTTGTGGGGACTTCAATGTAGATTCTCTGAAAGAGGGTAATAGGAAAAATTACCTTGAAGTATTACTCAATTCTTTCAATTTGACACCCGTTATTGATTTTCCTACTCGGGTGGTAAAGGATAGCAGCTCACTCATAGATAACTTCTTTATAGACCAAGATAAGTTTAACCAGATAAATGCTCAGCCTGTTGTGAAGAGTCTTTCTGATCATGGTGCACAGCTAGTTACAATACATGACATAGCTGTATTCAGCAATACTAAACAGTCCTCCAAAGTAGTACGTTCAGTCAACGATTTAACAATTGCAAATTTCAGGGAAAGCCTACAGCAGTTAGACTGGGATGAGGTGTACCGTGAAGCTGATGCCAATTCAAAATATAATTTATTTCATGACATTCTTGTAAATGCATTTGAAAACTGCTTCCCCAAGAAAATAGTTAAATATACTCGTAAGAAACCTTGTAACAAACCATGGCTTACTAAGGGTATAAAAATATCTTGTAACCGGAAAAGGGAAATGTATCTGACATCAAGAAAGAGTAGTGACCCAGAAACTATCAAAAATTATAAAAACTACTGTGTTATATTAAGAAAAGTATTTAAAAAATCCAGGAGTATGTGTATCATGTCTGAAATCAGCAACTCTGATAATAAAATTAAAACAATTTGGAATATTATTAAAAGAGAAACAGGTCAACCAAGAGCAGAGGAAGACAGTATTACCATCAAATTGAATGAAAACTTTATGAACAAAAAGTCAGAAGTTGAAAATGTTTTTAATAATCATTTTCTAAATGTTGTGGATATAGTAGGATCCAGGTGTTCATTAGAAGATGCTAGGCTGTTAATGGAAGAGGCCATACCTATGCAATTTGATACAATTGAAATCTCACCCACTTCTCCCTCTGAAATTAGGAAAATAATAAACTTGCTTAAAAGCAAAAACTCACATGGAATTGATGGCATTTCCAGCAAAATACTAAAAGCTTGTTCTCAACAGATACGTAAGATTCTCAGCCACCTGTGTAATAGCTCTCTGGAACAGGGCATTTTCCCTGATAGACTGAAATATGCTATTGTTATACCTTTGCATAAAAAGGGGGATAGATCTGATGTCAACAATTACCATCCAATCTCCCTTCTAATTGCTTTATCCAAAATTTTTGAGAAAGTAATGTATTCAAGAGTAGCTTCACATATCTGTAAAAATGAAGTACTAACAAAATGTCTGTTTGGTTTCCAGAAAGGTTTTTCAACAGAAAATGCCATATCTGCTTTCACCAGTCAAATTTTGAATGATCTGAATAACCAAACACCACCCATTGGGATTTTTTGTGATCTCTCAAAGGCTTTTGATTGTGTAAATCATGAAATTCTGCTAGACAAGCTCAAGTATTGTGGCATGAGTGGGACAGTGCACAAATGGTTTAATTCGTACCTAACTGGAAGAGTGCAGAAAGTTGAAAGAAGTAGTTCTCGTAACATGCAAAGATCAGCACATTCCTCAAACTGGGGAACTATCAAGTATGGGGTCCCACAAGGGTCAGTCTTGGGTCCTTTGTTGTTCTTATTATATATTAATGACTTGCCATTCTATATTCATGAAGAGGCAAAGTTAGTTCTCTTCGCTGATGATACAAGTATAGTAATCACACCTGAGAAACAAGAATTAACTGATGAAATTGTCAATCTGTCTTTCAGAAAATTACTAAGTGGTTCCTTGTAAACGGACTCTCACTGAATTTTGATAAGACACAGTACATACAGTTCCATACAGTGAATGGTATGACGCCATTAATAAATATAGACCTTAATCAGAAGCATATAGCTAAGGTAGAATATTCCAAATTTTTAGGTATGTCCTTTGATGAGAGATTAAATTGGAAGAAACACATTGATGATCTGCTGCAACGTTTGAGTTCAGCTAGTTATGCAATAAGGGTCATTGCAAATTTTGGTGATAAACATCTTAGTAAATTAGCTTACTACGCCTATTTTCACTCATTGCTTTCATATGGCATCATATTTTGGGGTAATTCATCACTGAGGAATAAAGTATTTATTGCACAAAAGCGTGTAATCAGAATAATAGCTGGAGTCCACCCAAGATCATCCTGCCGACATTTATTTAAGGAACTAGGGATATTCACAGTAGCTTCTCAGTATATATACTCTCTTATGAAATTTGTTATTAACAACCAAACCCAATTCAAAAGTAATAGCAGTGTGCATAACTATAATACTAGGAGAAAGGACGATCTTCACTATTCAAGATTAAATCTAACTTTGGCACAGAAAGGGGTGAATTATACTGGCACTAAAGTCTTTGTTCACTTACCAAATAGTATCAAAAGTCTGACAGATAACCAACAAGTATTTAAGAAGAAATTAAAAGAATTTCTGAATGACAACTCCTTCTACTCCATAGAGGAATTTTTAGATACAAATTAAGAAAAAAAATAAAAAAAAAACAAAAAAAATAAAATAAAAAATAAAGAAAAACAAAAAAACACAAAAAAGTTGTTATATTAACTTAAGTATGTTGTTAAATTAACCTAATTATGTCATGTATTGGCAAATTCGACTCGTTCCACATCATTACGAAATATCGTATTCATGATCCATGGAACTAGTATTAATCTAATCTAATCTAATCTAAACCTAACTGGCGTAAACTGCTAGAAGCGTCGTACTGCACAGAGGGCCAGCATGTGTCCTATCACCAATCGCTTGCGATATCTCGACAACAGGATTCGTATCTGTCAAAGGGATCAAAAATTTACTCGCAGCTGTAGCGAACAATTTTCAATCACGCTACAAAGGAGCTTTACTACGAGAACAGTTTTGGACTTAGTGATAACGTTGCTTTAATGAAAGATATTGGCATAATAACTTCGTCTGTTCTCTGTTTTATATTGACATTACGTTTGATACAAAGTAAGAGCATATGGACTATCAGACCAATTGTGTGATTGGACTGACGACTTCCCAGATAACACAACGCAGCATGTCATTCTGAATGGAGAGAAGTCTTCCGAAGTAAGAGTGATATCAGGTGTGCCGCAGGAGAGTGTTATAGGACCGTTGCTATTCACAATATATAAAAATGACCTTGTGGATAATATCGGAACTTCATTGAGGCTCTTTGCGGATGATGCTGTGGTATATCGAGAGGTTGTAACGATGGAAAATTGTACTGAAATGCAGGAGGATCTGCAACGAATTGACGCATGGTGCAGGGAATGGCAATTGAACCTAAATGTAGACAAGTGTTATGTGCTGCGAATACATAGAAAGGAATATCCTGTATCATTTAGCTACAATATAGCAGGTCACAACTGGTGGCAGTTAATTCCACAAATTATGTGGGAGTAGGCATTAGGAGTGACTTAAAATGGAATGACCATATAAAATTAATCGTCGGTAAAGCAGATGCCAGACAGATTCATTGTAAGAATCCTAAGGAAATGCAGTCCGAAAACAAAGGAAGTAGGTTACAGTACACTTGATCACCCACTGCTTGTATACCGCTCACCGGTGTGGGATCCTTACCATAAAGGGTTTATAGAAGAGATAGAGAAGATCCAACGGAGAGCAGCGCGCTTCGTTACAGGATCATTTAGCAATCGCGAAAGCGTTACGGAGATGATAGATAAACTCCAGTGGAAGACTGCAAGAGAGACGCTTAGTAGCTTGGTACGGGCTTTTGTTGAAGTTTCGAGAACATACCTTCACCGAGGAGTCAAGCAGTATATTGTTCCCTCCTACGTATATCTCGCGAAGAGGCCATAAGGATAAAATCAGAGATATTAGAGCCCACACACATTCATACCGACAATCTTTCTTTCAACGAACAATACGAGACTGGAACAGAAGGGAGAACCGATAGTGGTACTCAAGATACCTTCCGCCACACATAGTCATGTTGCTTGCGGAGTATGGATACAGATGTAGATGTAGACGTAAACGAGATATTATTTACAGTGTCGTACAGACACTTTGGTAAAGAGAGAGGCAGTCCATGAGACCGTTGGAGGACAAATATTGTTTAATCACAGTGTCAGGTTCAGTTACAGTTGTCATATTTATTCTAGAACCCTGGGGTAGCCATACAGCTGTAATTAGAAAACACATCCAGGAAATCGGTAGTATCAGCTAATATATATCTGGCCCGATCAAGAATTAGTTAAGAAAATTTTATAGACAAAGGATTAAAAACATACTAACGAATGGTTTCAAGTGGAATACAGAAAATATAAAAAGCCATCAATAATGTGAAAGTTGCTGACTGAAACTGCCTTATCCAGAAGTGGAATAAGAAACAAAGGAAATCAGATTTCAGTACATAACATAAGGCTTTAGCAATGGGAATTGTTTACGGTTGATAAAGGAAGCAACAGTGAAGAAAAATCAAGACACGTTCGTTGGATTTTTTGGTCTTTTAGCTACAGGGAAAGACAGGTTAATAAGCAATATTTACAAGATCGAAGAAGGAACCATAAGTAAGGAAGACGAAGAACGAAATGCACGGAATACAAAGGGTGTAAGGCAAGGTTGTAGTCTCTCGCCCCTGCTGTTCAATATACGTCAAAGAGACAATGATGGAAACAAAAAAAGGTTCAAAAGAGGGATTACGATTCAGGGAGACAGGATATCAATGTTAGGATTCGCTGATGATACTTCTATTCCCAGTGAAAGTGAAGACGAATTACAGGGCATGTTGAATTTGAAAAAAAAATTTAAAGTGAGTACAGAATATGAATTAAGAGTAAATTGAATAAAGACGAAAGTAATGAGAAGTTGTAGAAATTAGAACAGGGCGATATCTGACACCATAATTGATTACCACGAAGTAGTTGAAGTTGAGGAGTTCTGCTACCTAGGCTACAACATAACCAATGGTAGACGGAGCAAGGAGGGCATCAAAAGCAGACTAGCACTGACAAAAAGGGCGTTACTGGCAAAGATAAGTCTACTAGTATCAAATATAGGTCTCAATTTGGGAAAGAAATATCTGAGAACTTACGTTTGTAGTACAGCATTGTGCGGCAGTGAGACAAGAGCTTCATGAAAACTGGAACAGAAGACAGTGGAAGCATCTCAGATACAGAAGAACGTTGAAAATTACGTGGACTGATAAGGTAAGGAATGGGGAGGTTCTGCGCAGTATCGGTGAGGAAAGGTATATATGGAAAACACTGACAAGAAGAAGTGACAGGATGATAGGATACCTGTTAAAACAGGATATAACTACCATTGAGCTACTGGGGATGAAAACTGTAGAAGCAGACAGAAATAAGGATACATCAAGCAAATAATTGAGGAAATATGTAGCTAATGTTACTTTGAGATGAAAATGTTGACATAGAAGAGGAATTTGTGGCTGTCTAAATCAAACCCGTCATAAGAATGATGACAGAAAATAAATAAATAAATAAAGTACAGAAGACTCGTGTACGCTTGTTACGGAACAATCCTGTGTAACTATTGAATGTATAAAGCTGTTGATGGCAGTGTGATTGCGATAGGATAGTCCTCTAATCGTCTGTTACACGTAATTCGTCTTTTAATTGTACTACTCTCACATAATGGTGAACGTTTTGTGGGAAACCAATGTCGGTAAGACATAACACACCGACTTAAATAATTCTTCAGGACGGTGGTTGGTAATTGTTTCACTGCCGGTCTAATAGACAGTTATAAGAAATATGTCAGTGTAATTCCTTGATAGTAGCTACTGGATTTGGTATTGTTAAGATCTGTCGTAAAAATTTAGATTCACAATCTTAGATATATCAACAAAGTGTTCTCTAGTTTAAGTTACGAAACAAAATCTGCTACCATCACAAAAATAGAAAATTTACAACGCACTGACAAAAACAAATGGAGGTGAACTTCCAATTTAAACACAATTTTTAGAATGTTTTGAATAAAAACGCAATTAAATATGTCAAACAGCAATTACGACTGAAGGTCTAAGATACTTCAGACTGAGACTACATTACGTGGAGTATGAATTTTTTTCACAATCCTCTACACACGTAGTCAGCGAAGTGTACTTACTGGTACACAAAGAGAGGAGGCTGAGTACTGTTGTATAATTACTCAGTAATCATATGGCCCTGTCATTAACAATGCAGCGTCTCCGATATCGACCATTTTATTAGATCGTAACGTGGTTTCGTTCTGTCTAGAGCAGTACGCGTCATGTGTGATTGATACGTCAAAACCACAAGAATTGGAAAAGGTAAATAGGCAGTTACTGTCAATAACTGTTACTTATCTACGTAGTATCTCGATGGTGGTTTCACGGAGTCTGACCACGAACTACATTTTCACATACACTAGGCGTCCATTTCTTCTCTGGATAATGTTGAATTTCATTAAAAATAGTTGTCATCCTCCGGTTCTGCCCAAAGTTTTCGAGAGGTTTCCCTGGAATTTAAAGCAGTTCTTGGAACTGCAAATCCCTCCCACGTATTCCGAATTTGGACTTCCTCTGACCCCTTACCAACTAGCTTGGCATTTGGTTGTAAACTCCAGGACATCATCTTGTTCATTACTTGAAAAATATGTGGCAGTACATTGAAATTTACAAGCAGCTGACGGAATAATATACACGGTATCTATAAGGACACCAAACCGCTTCTTAAAATTTCAGCTACTTAGTTGCGTCCGCAGCTCGTGGTCGTGCGGTAGCGTTCTCGCTTTCCACGCCCGGGTTCCCGGGTTCGATTCCCGGCGGGGTCAGGGATTTTCTCTGCCTCGTGATGACTGGGTGTTGTGTGATGCCCTTAGGTTAGTTAGGTTTAAGTAGTTGTAAGTTCTAGGGGACTGATGACCATAGCTGTTAACTCCCATAGTGCTCAGAACCATTTGAACCATTTTGAACTTAGTAGCGTAACTGTGTACGTACGTGGCCGATGCCCGCACGGCACCTCTATCTTGACTAGGCGCCGCGGGCACACTGCGGTGCCGGAAGTTAGCTGGTCATGACAATAATGCCGAGCGATTTTTACACACACCAAAAAAGTTTTGCATCACCCCGGTTCCCAGAACTCCTGAAGACAGACGTTGACTGTGGATATTGCATCGCAGACACAATCTCTTTGACTGTTCAGAGAAGTCACTAAACCCGCCCAAAGATATATACAATCATGCGTGGGCAACGCCTATTAGACGAAGGGGCTATGACAGCCGATTAGTTCCAGTTGTTCCACCAGGAAGGAGGTACACGGCTCGTGTTGCCTGTAGTTCAACCATGCCTAGAAGGTCAACACCGCGGTTCGATTGCGGCCGCATTGTTACTTTGTGCCAGGAAGGGCTTTCAACGAGGGAAGTGTCTGGGCGTCTCGGAGTGAACCAAAGCGATGTTGTTCGGACATGGAGGAGATACAGAGAGACAGGAACTGTCCAAGGGCTACTACCGCAGTGTATGACCGCTACCTACGGATTATGGCTTGGACGAGCACTGACAGCAACGCCACCATGTTGAATAATCCCTTTGGTGCAGCGAAAGGGCGTCGAGTTACGACTCAAACTGTGCGCAATAGGTTGCATGACGCACAACGTCACTCCCGACGTCCATGGCGAGGTCCATCTTTGCAACCACGACACCATGCTGCGCGGTGCAGGTGGGCCCAACAACATGACGAATGGAGCGCTCAGGATTGGTATCACATTCTCTTCACCGTTAAGTGTCGCATATTCCTTCAACCAGACAATCGTCGGAGACGTGTTTGGAGGCAACTCGGTAGGGCTGAACGCCATAGACACACTGTCCAGCGAGTGCAGCAACGTAGATGTTTCCTGCTTTTTTGGGTTGGCATTATGCTGGGCCGACGTACGCCGCTGGTCATGGAAGGCGCCGAAATGGCTGTACGATACGTGAATGCCATCCTCCGACCGATAGTGCAACCATATCGGCAGCATATTGGGGAGGCATTCATCTTCATGGACGACAATTCTCGCCCCCATCGTGCATATCTTGGGAATCACTTCCTTCAGGATAACGACATCGCTTGACTAGAGTGGCCACCATATTGTCCAGACATGAGCCCTGTCGAACATGCCTGGGATAGATTGAAAAGGGCTGATTAAGGGCGGCGTCATCCACCAACCACTCTGGGGGATCTAAGCCGAATCGCCGTTGAGAAGTGGGACAGTCTGGACCAACAATGCCTTAATCAACTTGTGGATAGTATGCCACGACGATTACAGGCATGCATTAATGCAAGAGGACATGCTACTGAGTATTAGAGGTTCCAGTGTGTACAGCAGTCTGGAACACAACTTTTGAAGGTCTCACTGTATGATGGTACGACATGCAATGTTTGGTTTTCATGAGCATGGGCGAAAATGATGTTTATGTTGATCTCAGGATTTTATTTCAGTACAGGTCCGGAGCTCTCGGAACCGAGGTGATGCAGAAGTTTATTTACTGTGTGTATAAGCGCGCCACATCCTGTGGCGCTGCCTGTCTGGCTCGGGCTGCTTCACAGGGAAGTGCTTCGAATGACTCACAGAGACGCTTCGTTTTAGGAGGGGCCGGCGCTCCTGCGCTACTGTGTACAAAGAGATTAACAATGCTACTTTCAGTACTGGAGCAGCTAGTACTTCGAAGAATAAAGTGAAGCTTGAAGGCATAGGTTCACATCCGGTTGTTGGGGGTCTCCGTGTATTTGTTGGTATTTTAATTTTACCATCGCAAAGGATGGTGATTTCAGTCAAGGTAATCGCGACATCATTAATTAATGAACTTCTGATTTTGTAGAATATTACAACAGGGATATTGGTGGGTCTTACTTTTAATCCACGATGCCTTTTGTAGCAAGGATCTGTGTTCGTCGTAAGGTGGACAAAGGTGAAGCTGTTTATGTGTAGCGTAAAGTTCGTGGTGTGTATGACAGAATGAATATTGTTGCTGATTTGATATTGTATTATCATATGTCATTAGGTGTGCAGAATCCTAATATCTGTCACACACAGCAGAATTATCGACGCTAGTATTGAAGATATATACCGTCAAAGACAAGCACGACGAGGTGGATTAAAAACATTAAGAGATAGGCAATATCAGCGACCGTCCTCGAAGTGACTTTGTCTCTGCGTCTCAAGTGCGCATTAACGAAATGCGAACTGAATTTCAACACAACCCGCAGAAGTCAATTCGTCGCGCATCGTGTGAACTGTAGAAAGCAAGATCAATTATCCACCAAGTTTTACGTAAATATTTTGGCCTTTCTGTATGCAAACTGCTAAAACGTCCAAGCATAGCACAATGACAAAGACTGAATGAGGAAGTGCCTGTTTTCAAATGAAGCAACGCTCCACATTTCTCAACATCTGGATCACCACAACATTAGGATTTTGGGCTCCGAAAACACATCCACAGTAGGCTGGAACTGAATTTTTTTGCAGCTCAATGAACGATGGGGTGACAGCCCCACTTTTCTTCGCAGAGAAAATCACAACAGGTAACCTTTTCATGGACATGCTTGGAAAGTTCCTGCTTCCAGCACAATGGAGCACACTCAAACTGGTGCTTGAACCTGCTGGATGTCTGACTAACACATTTCCTGAGAAGTTGGTGGGTCTTGGTCGTCGTATTGCATGACCTCCCGATGTCATGCCATGATAAGTATTGTTGTGGGATTACGTCAAGGACCACTTTTACACTAGACCCGTCAATTACATTACCACCCTTCGTGCACGAATCAGTGCAGCAATCAGAACGGTTTGTCCTGGTAGGCTGATACCTACACGAACAGAACTTGAATACCGACTTGTTGTTCTACAAGCGACGAATGGGACACACACTGAAATACTTAGGTCACAACGGAAAACGCTGAGCTAGCTGTCAAGAGTGTGACAAAAAATCATGACACTTTTATCACCAATAGCTTTTTACTTACGATTTTTCCTTTTCTTTTGGATGATTGGGGTACTTACGGGTACGCTGTACCTTTAATGGTGTAGGAAGTGTACAAGGTGATACTAGGTTATGGCTAAAAGGAAGCTTGACTTTGATCTGAAGCGAGTGAACCCAATACATGCGCAGATCACCTCCCTCCGATTCAGATGTGATACGATAAACTGTGCGCCGAGGAAACGATTGGGAAAATCAGATAAATAAGCCGTGTGTGTGTGTGGGGGGGGGGGGGTGCTTGTCAAAATTTGTAACAGTCCGAGGAACCACTTTGACCAGTATTTACTCACATTAGATTCGGTGGGAAAACCAAAACAAATACACATGATATGTCTACTTCTCCAAACTATAAAATAAGCGGCATGTTGGATCACAAAATCCGTACAATTTTCAGTAAAAATAAACCAATACGGCATGCCGATGTCCGCGGGAAATATAAGGGAACATCTAGTACTAACTTGTGTTCCTCTTAAAAGATTTAAACACTCGATTCCGACCTGGAGATGAGAATTAAATCGATCATATTGGGGAAAAGGAAAACGCATGTGGGAACCCGAGATACGTAAGTTCGAACGGAACAGCAAGCAAACCGTAATTAATGACCAGATCCCCTCAAATTTAGGACAAACACAAATAACATGACTCATCATTATCCACTTGCGATTTCATTTGCAGCGTGTGCTTACATTCATGCTGCTCCATGAGAAGATGAACTGCACTCCACATAGCTGCATTGAATGAAGATGAGGACAGGGCAGTAGTGAAAGAGTTGTACTGTGGAGAAAAATACTCGAAGCAGAATGACGACGAGTGACGCTCAGCAGTGATCGCTTTGGGAACCAAGAATATCCCGAGCAGAATCCAGAGAAGAATAACCAGCTATACGTGGATGACCCACCAAAATCATCATCTAATGCAGGTTCGAATCCTGCCTCGGGCATGGATGTGTGTGATGTCCTTAGGTTAGTTAGGTTTAAGTAGTTCTACGTTCTAGTGGACTGATGACCTCAGATATTAAGTCTCATAGTGCTCAGAGCCATTTGAACCATTTTTAACCATCAGCCAATGCGCAAGATTTCTATACAAGCTCGCAGTGGGATGCTATGCAACAATTGTGTCCTCGCTCTTCCGAAAAATAAGTTAATCCGCCAGCCAACCTTTGAATTTGACAAGTTCACACAAAACGTCAACAATCTTGTATAGACTCCCATTCTGCCTGTTATTCCAGTCGACGGCCAGATCATGCTTCGATTTCTTGGAAAAATGGAGCTCTGACTTCCAGTCTGTCTGTTATTCTGGGCTCCAGGAAGTTACAGTATCTTGCGCTCTGGATGATAGGAGATAATCTGACATCCTCTGAGTCCTAGCAAGAGAAAGACGCGGTGGAACTTCCTCAAAAAGTAGTTAAACATTCCACAACTTTCAAGTTCCCATAAACTTGACGATGCTGTCTCTTGACTCGGTCCTCCACAGTCTGCACTTATATTGTTAGCGTCTAGCATATGGAAATCAAGCGCTACAGGAGACAGTTTGGAAGCATAGGACAAACTGCCAAAAATCCTCGCGTCCCCTGGCTTACGAATTCTTCTATTGTACACTGCCATAGCAATTTGTGGCGATTGTCCATCAGACCCAAGTTTCGATTTCCAGAAAAGCATCTCCTTGCCTCATCACACAGGCGCCCTGTTCACAAAGCGTGTAAAACGACCTGTCTGATTACTGCCCTTGCCAGTAAAGGGGGAGCTACCCTCCACACCGAGAAGAAGGCATGATGGACTGCTTCCAGGGTAAGTACCACATTGGTGTACAGGACACCTTAAAGGCACCAATTCACAGGCAGATCTGTCCGTCAATCCCCCCTGCCAAGCAGGTCTGCCATGGCATATTCACCTTTGTGTGGACTATTTTATGGGTGCCGAGGCCAAAGTCTGGGTGCATTGGCCGGTGCCACACTACCTATTGGCGTGATCTCTACCTGCCACCACACAGTCTGTTCTTTTCCCTTCCTTTTTTGGCAAGGAGGAGAAAGGTGTTAAGTGACTGGGCGTAGGCAGGGTCCACCATGCAGCCTCTGTGTGTCCACACACAGAGGCAGTCAGATGGGTCCGCAACCCTCTCATTGTGGGGGGCGGGGGGAAGGGGGGGGGGGGGAGAGAGTGTTGGTCGACACTTCAACCTGCGGATGGGCGAATTGACACTCTGAAAGCTCGCTGAAACCCAGCCAGATTTTCAGCCTGAAACTGCCCATTCACAGGCCGATCGGTGGATCAAGCCTGCTCCTGAACAGGCATTCCACTGATACGTTTGCCTTTGTGTGGGTGATTTTATAGCGGTTGGATCCATCAGCTGCAACAGCACACTGCTACCTGCTAGCCCCAACTGCTACCTGCCAACTTTTCGATTTTGTCTTGGTGTGATGAAAGCTGCTATGCAACTGGGCGAAGGTAGGTCTGCAAACAGTCACAGTGTGCCCACAGATAACCAGATTGGTCAGTGACCTTCTCAGCAGGGGTGGATGTGGGGTTCATGGGGGTGATTGGCTATTTGGTGAGCCTATGAATGGGTGCCTTATTATAACATGCAAACTCAGTCGCAAACTAATCAGAAAGACATTATGGAAGGTATGTCAGTGGTAAGATACGGGACTCATACGCAGGAGGACAGATGTTCAACTTGCGAGCTAACATCCCAAAGATGTTTGGGCTCACATGCGGTTCCTCTTCGTTGAAATGTCTTGGCTTAAACTCCTCTTCTATTGTACACTGCCATAGCAATTTGTGGCGATTGTCCATCAGACCCAAGTTTCGATTTCACGAAAAGCATCTCCTTGCCTCATCACACAGGCGCCCTGTTCACAAAGCGTGTAAAACGACCTGTCTGATTACTGCCCTGCCTGAAAAGGGGGGAGCTACCCTCCACACCGAGAACAAGGCATGATGGACTGCTTCCAGGGTAAGTACCACATTGGTCTACAGGACACCCTAAAGGCACCAATTCACAGGCAGATCTGTCCATCAATCCCCCCTGCCAAGCAGGTCTGCCATGGCATATTCACCTTTGTGTGGACTATTTTATGAGTGCCGAGTCCAAAGTCTGGGTGCATTGGCCCGTGCCACACTACCTATTGGCGTGATCTCTACCTGCCACCACACGTTCTGTTCTTTTCCCTTCTTTTTTTGGCAAGGCGGTGAAAGGTGTTAGGCGACTGGGCGTAGGCAGGGTCCACCATGCAGCCTCTGTGTGTCCACACACAGAGGCAGTCAGATGGGGCCGCAACCCTCACATTGTGGGGGGAGGGGGGGAGGGGGGAGAGAGTGCTGGTCGACACTTCAACCTGCGGATGGGCGAATTGACACTCTGAAAGCTCGCTGAAACCCAGCCAAATTTTCAGCCTGAAACTGCCTATTCGCAGGCCGATCGGTGGGCCAAGCCTGCTGCTGAACAGGCATGTCACTGATACGTTTGCCTTTGTGTGGGTGATTTTATAGCGGTTGGATCCATCAGCTGCAACAGCACACTGCTACCTGCTAGCCCCAACTGCTACCTGCCAACTTTTCGGTTTCGTCTTGGTGTGATGAAAGCTGCTATGCAACTGGGCGAAGGTAGGTCTGCAAACAGTCACAGTGTGCCCACAGATAACCAGATTGGTCAGTGACCTTCTCAGCAGGGGGTGGATGTGGGGTTCATGGGGGTGATTGGCTAATTGGTGAGCCTATGAATGGGTGCCTTATTATAACATGCAAACTCAATAGCAAACTAATCAGAAAGACATTATCGAAGGTATGTCAGTGGTAAGATACGGGACTCATACGCAGGAGGACAGATGTTCAACTTGCGAGCTAACATCCCAAAGATGTTTGGACTCACATGCGGTTCCTCGTCGTTGAAATGTCTTGGCTTAAACTCGTCTAGGGGTAGAACCGCACGTGTCGCATTACACGCCCTAAATTAGACACATGTGTCCCTTTGGTTAAATGGTCTGGTTGGTGGCAAGTTTGCGAAATACAAAGTTAACATACCATATGATGACAGTAATAATAATATCGGGGACTAGATTAACGACCCATAAATGATGTAGGTCACACAGTTGCGATTTGATTAGAATAATGTTTATTCAGAAAGCACACTAATAGCGAAAGTGTTCGTATTTAGAATTAGTGTTACACTCAAGCACATATCGATTGGACACAGTTCGATTATTCACAATCTCATCTCGAAATTCAACTTATCTATGCGAAAAGTTGAATTTCAAGCCAGGACCACGGCTGCTCACCGCTGAGATACTTAGTCCCGCGATATCACACAGCTCGAAATTTACTAAGTCGTTTCACTACCTAGGTGCCTAAAGACCGACTATCCGCAATCGCGTCTCAATCCGAACTGAACTGATTGGTGTCTCCATCAGAACTGTCCCCTTTGGCCTATGCACCAGCACTGTCTACTAGTCCCCGGCCGCGTTTCCTGCGCGCCGAATATCCTCGCTCAACTAACTAGGGCAGTTCCCTTTCCTGAAGTGGTATATCTGATTGGCTACAGCTTATTCTAAATTATTTTACGTTTTAACATATTTAAATAATCAAAGCTTGGCCACTTTCACGTTCTAAATAAAGTAACAATAATATCCATTACATAATAAACGTTTAATTCTTTTACATAAAACCAATACCATTTTCTTCGTAGCTTCGAATGCCACGGCCAGTAGCCTTGCACCATTGTGCATTCTGATAAATAAATAAAGAAAAAACTAAAAATTATGCACTATATTTTACAACAAATATTCTGTTACCTAATGATTCAATACGGTGTCATGCTGTCGTCATTCAATGCGTTTTGTGTGGAGGAAATGATGATCTGATGCTTCACTGAAAATAGTGATAATTGTTTTTTACTATATGTTATAAATAAAGTTGCAGAGTTGATATTTACGAAGTTTTCAATTTAATGATGCGCTTCTATATGAAATGTCGATCGTAACGATCAACTCAAGCGTTCAGATTTTAGCATTCAGGTCTTTGTTACAAAACTTGTTAATTTCACTTTAAAAGTAAATACTAAACTATTATAGATATGATCAATATTCAAGTGTTATTGGGATGACTGTGAAAATTTGTGAAGAATGTTAGATTAAAATTACTGGTGCTTCATTCCCTGCGTTGCTAAAGAATTAAAAAGCTACCATAAATGTTTCCCTTTATGGCCAATTTATGGTCCGCCATATTTAACACTGCTACATCTCCTTGGCCACAAAATGCTCCCACAGGTTTCCCTATGACGTAGGTTCTCGTCTGTCTCACTCGTACAATACAGCGCTTAGACCTCAATAGACAATTGACGCCTGTGAGTTTCCCCATCTCGTGGTGAATCTCCGCCCTTTGTAACACCCGATCCTGGAAGAAGGCTGACTCTTTCGGCCATATATTTAAATGAGAGCGCAATGCTCGTTAACTCACACACCTCCACTTCATAACATGTTGGCGTGCCATGTATGTTATGAAGTATCACCCAAATTTACGAGATACAAATTCATAATGCAATAACACAAATATCCCAACGCTAGATCAATAGTGTAATTATTTGTAGTGGTGTTGATGCAGCATGCTTAAAATTTAAAGAAACTATGAATTGCGGCACATTAATTAAATACCAAATAAGACTATATAGTTATCAAAACCGACTGTCTATTGAAATGCCGCAGAAATATCAGAGCCACTGCACTCACTTTCACAGAAAATTTTTGTCACAACGAAGTCTCCAGCGGCTCTCCACAGATTCGGAGCTGAGTACCGCTCAGAAATTCTGTATGGTTCTGCATTCCATCGCCATCGTTTTGCGGGAACAAATGTGCTTCCTCCAGTGGAATCGATACGAACAGACCTAAACTACACACTAAACAATTGATTTACAGCGTTTGCAAGATCCTCGTCAATACTTAAAAGACACTGACACGTTATTGAAGTTCCACTAGAGACATGCATATCGTGACAGATTCCCAGTCGACTTCATTGGCAAATTAATATTTTCTTTTACTTTAAATAACTCCCTTAGACTCCAAACTAACAAAAAATATGAACAAATCTCCCCTTCGTTTAGTTCCGTGCAGTGAAGCTGCGTACACAAATCGTTACTCCTTACAAGAATTAGTTGTTCCCCCAAAGTATTCTCAAATAACTAGATAAACATTCATGTGTCTTCCTAGGTAAGCATTATTAATTTTCGTTTTCCAAATATCTCCGACCTCCAAGCACACAAACTGGCGCGACCATAACTTGTAAGTAGGAAATTACAACGAAAAAGAACAATCCAAAACTTAAGCCTTACACAAACATACACATAAATAAATCCCTTATACACCCCCAAAAACCTAATTTAAATGGCATACAGTTCGTTGAACTGATTTTCGACTTGGTACCGTTCACCAAATAATTGAGTTGTACTACCTCCTCGCACTCAAATGTGCATCTAAACTATCTCTTTATAATTGCACAGACCTTCTGCCGAAGAAAATCTTTATGTGACAAAACAAGTTACAATAAATCCTGAAATAAAACATTGTAAATTACCCCTTCAAACTTGTCACACATATAGTTCTTTTCATCCCAACGATGTGTAAATATGGAGTGCGAAATCTCGTTAACCCCCATCAAAATGTTCTTAAATTTTACTTTCCTCTTTTCACCTTCAGTTTCAAAATCCAAACACCTACGTAAGAAGTTGAAGCGAAGTTTTATATTTACATAAGAAATCTGTTCCCAGCACCACATCTTTTACAAGTCCATTCACCACAAAGCATCCTTTACCAGAATTATTCTCCTCGCACTTGAATTCCGAGAGCACTTCTTGCTTCATTCTCTTACTTGAACCGCCAACTGCTGTTTTTAACTTTTACACTGTTTATAGGTAGTAATACAAATTTCTTATTCTCTATCCTATGTACAAAACCTTCCGAAACTGCCGACACTTTACTTCCAGAATCGAGAAGTGCGTCTACTTTCTCATCATTTACTTTAGTTTCAATAATAGGCTGACCATTAATGATATCTTTTCGCTCTAAACACTGTTCCCTCAATAAATCATTCCTATGTCTCGTCCCTTCTCTTCCATCTCTAGACTACACACCCCTCAATTTCGTACTCTTCCCAAAATAATTCATTAAATGCTTCTTTTACCAAAATTTAATTTTCTTTCCTCTAGACCTCTCGCTATCTTAAACTTATCTCGAGTCCACAAATGAGGCAATAACGATTGTAATACTTTGCTGTACCACTGTCAATGAGTTGCAGTAAAATCACATTCCTCCCTAGGATAACATTATGTCCAAATATCACTTACTATATTAGAATCACATTCACTACTTTCTCCCTTAAAGTTATCGGCATTTGTAGCTACAACATCATTATCATGAAACAACAGCCGCTGATACATCATACAACTCGCTACACAAAACCTCATTTACCCCCGTCGACAAATCACCAATATAAGAACCGTTTATAGTTTCACTATCCTCTGCCGTTACATCACATAAATTATAGCAACAGTGTCATGCAACTTTGTAATCAACGGTACCATTAAATTTCTCAGCGTTTTGATTTAAACCTAAGCTTAATAACTTTTCCTCTCTTACACGTTCCTGGGCCACATTAATTTCAGATTGCACATCAAATTCAGATCCATATTCATTCTCAAACAAATATTCAATACCTACAGATCCATCCAGACTTTCGGGTTCACCTGCATTAACAGAAAGATACACACAGATTCCTTTCTCTGAAGTGTCAATACCAGCTGCTTCAACTTTCGTAACCTCTGCACATAGATCACTATTGCTACAATCCTTCAAAAATAATTAACCAGTATCCGACGATACACACACAAATTCATCAACGGCTGGCGAGACTAATGCTACGCCTCGATTATTAACCTCCTTAACGACTTTTGCCGTCTCAATATCACCCGAAACACCATCACCTTCATCACTATAATCATCACTGCAGGTTAGTACCTCTTTAGAATTTTCCGTACCATCTAACTCCACAAAATTCAGCTCCACCTCAGCCTCCTTTTGGCACATACTATCTTTCATTGTACTAACATTCACACACTCTTTCGTCTCACATTCATAAAACAAATCATTTACCCCTACATCGTCGTTTTAAACAAATAAAGTTTAAACAAATAAAGTTACAGTCGATATTTACGAAGTTTTTCATTTTAAGATGCGCTTCTATATGAAATGTTGATCGCTAAGATCTACCAAAGCGTTCAAATTTTAGCATTCAGGTCTTTGTTACAGAACTTGTTAATTTCACTTTAAAAGTACATACTGAAGTATTATAGATATGATCAAAATTCAAGTGTAATTTGGATCACCACCAAAATTTATAAAGGATGGTTGATTAAAATTACTGTGGCTTCATTCCCTGCATTACTACAGAATTAAATAGTTTTCATAAGTGTTTCCCTTTATGACCAGTTTATGGTCCGCCATATTTAACACTGCTACGTCTCCTTGGCCACAAAAGGCTCCTACTGGTATTCCCTATGACGTAGGTTCTCGAGGTCATCAGTCATCTGAGGTCATCAGTCCCCTAGAACTTAGAACTACTTAAACCTAACTAATCTAGGACATCACACACATCCATGCCCGAGGCAGGATTCGAACCTGCGACCGTAGCGGTCGCGCGGTTCCAGACTGAAGTGCCTAGAACCGCTCGGCCACACTTGCCGGCATCTCGTAGTGAATCAGCGCCCTTTGTGGCACCTTGCCCTGGACGACAGGGTTCGTTTCACAGTTCCTGTAGGTTGACTCTTTCGGACATGTATTTAAATGAGAGCGCAATGCTCGTTAACTCACAAACCCCTCACACAAATGTCAAGTTTTATATTTCTGTTGTTTATCCAAATCGTTTAATAAAGATTCAGCGATACTTCCTTTGAAAAGGACAGAGTTCGTCCTTCCTCTATTCCCACTTGTGCTGCATTTCTAATAATTTCGACAGGACGGCAAAACCAAATCTTCCCTATTTCTCCCTATTTCAAAGCGAGAGATGTTGCTACCTTTACAACCTCCGTGAAGAAAATAATTTTTATAATGCAGGGAATAACGTGTGTGGTATAGCGACCAGTAAACCATGCTCTAAGGTATGTTTCTTAGAATAACTTCTCGTCTCCTACTCAGTGGAGCCTGTAAGGACGTATTTAACAGTCACGCTAGCAGATCTAGCACTGCAATCTAGGTATCACTAGATCACCTTCTCTGAAGCTGTAGTTATATCAAGATCTAATGATAACTATCCTAGGATGAAGACACAGGTCACAGAAACTGAAAAACGCTTTATAAGAAAAGATACTGAGTGAATTAGATAAATTGTGAGTCGCCGCGGAAAAGAAAGATAACTGCGTCAACTTCCTTTCAACCAGACTCCAAAATATAAGTAGGCGTGTCTCTGCGAAGTTGGACAGCGCTTGTATTGTGGGGAAACAAGGGCTGTATCATTTGAGAGATAAAGAGGCGAGCGAGTGTGCCGGGACTTTCCCCAGTTCACTGCCACCTGCGCCACGTCGTCATAACGCGCTTGTGCGTGGCATACAAGTATTGCACAATAATCTAGGGATGAAATTAAAAATTAAAGTATCTGTTCCAAACTTTGTCAACATACGCTTAAGTATGTTTCAATTGTCAGCTCTCAGTGTGATCAGGTGAATATCTTCCCCAAAATACTTCATTTTAAGAAAAAAAGAAGTGGCTCAAATAAGAAATCTAGAAAACCAAAAATTGTTTAGAAGATGCAGATGCATGTGAGGCTAAATTGTTATTAGTTACAACGTCATCAGAACAATATTTTGATGAAAATTGGAGTTTTTAAGAAAAATTAAAGGTACTAAGCATTAGACTTAGAGATATGAAAATTTGTATGAAGCTTCAGTTCTATATAAAAATAATAACGATGTGACCCCATTAATCAACCTCTAGTAGTTTTCAAGTAATTTACTGACAACTAGATTCGGAACAAAAAGGTTCTTATTTAAAATAGATCAAGTATCATTTATATTAATGATAGAGAGTTTGGATTACAGCATCTGATAAAACATTAAATAAAAGAGCTATAACAGGTTTTAAGATCTTAATGCAAATACCAAACAATACAAGGTCTCTTGTAGATGTAGTTCAGACGTCATGTTCTACTGTCAGTTCCGTTCAAAAAATTTGTAGACAGCAAAGTTTAAATGCAGGCGAGGTAAAACTTTCTCTATGGTTAAAGCCAGCTTAGCTCCATTCGTACAAAAATTCTGATTTGATTCACGACAGTGTTATAAAATAATATGTGTTCGAGAAGGCGTCCATTTAGAGGCTGCTCCCGGGGCATAGAGCGGATGACAGCAGGTGTTCCCTTCGGCCGTCACCTGCGCCCATATATAAATGCGTCCTGAGGGACAGTGACTTGACTTTACTTCGCACTCAGCTACCATTCGGTCCGCGTCAGTCAAACGCCGGAGTACGAGCTGCCTCGGATGACGTCATAGCTATGCTGTTGCTAAATACCTGTTTTTGGTACAAATAGGGAGTGAACTCGTGAGGACTCTTCACCGTCCTGGATCTCTTAGATTTCGCGAAAGTAACTGTTTGCGTGCCGCCAGTAATGTTAACAATACAGGGTGATTCAAAAAGAATACCACAACTTTAAAAATGTGTATTTAATGAAAGAAACATAATATAACCTTCTGTTATACATCATTACAAAGTAAGTTCAGAGATGTTCAATATGGCCCCCTTCAGACACACGAGCAATATCAACCCGATACTCCAACCCGTTCCACACTCTCTGTAGCATATCAGGCGTAACAGTTTGGATAGCTGCTGTTATTTCTCGTTTCAAATCATCAATGGTGGCTAGGAGAGGTGGCCGAAACACCATATCCTTAACATACCTCCATAAGAAAAAATCGCAGGGGGTAAGATCAGGGCTTCTTGGAGGCCAGTGATGAAGTGCTCTGTCACGGGCTGCCTGGCGGCCGATCCATCGCCTCGGGCAGTTGACGTTCAGGTAATTACGGACAGATAAGTGCCAATGTGGTGGCGCTCCATCCTGCTGAAATATGAATTGTTGTGCTTTTTGTTCGAACTGAGGGAACAGCCAATTCTCTAACATCTCCAGATACTGTTGTCCAGTTACAGTAGCACCTTCGAAGAAAAAGGGACCAAAAACTTTATTGACTGAAATGGCGAACAAACGTACAACTAAATGAAACTTTATAGCTCCCTTAATTCGCCGACAGATAGTGCTTAGCTCTGCCTTTTGTCGTTGCAGAGTTTTAAATTCCTAAAGTTGTGGTATTCTTTTTGAATCACCCTGTACATCGTGACAAGTGGTAAGATTATTTTCCACATTTGTGGCGAGCAGTTAACTGTGATTACCGGAAGTCAAGGCGAAAGACCATTTAAAGGGTGCTTACCGTAGAAGTCGCCTCTGAATTGCTCATAGTGTGGTTTATGATAGAAATATCATTATTATTATTATTATCAGGAGTATTACTATGTTGTGCGTGTGAATGTTCATCAAATATATCGATCGATTACAATTCAAAACTATTATTTATAATCGTTGTTCCAGGTCCTGTTCAGTAAATAGAGAGTAGAAACATTTCTTCAGCGAACAAAACGAGAATGTGGACTTTCAGACTGGAAACTGTGGTCAGTATGTTCTCCATCGTTTTCTCACAGACCAAAACAATAGTTTTCAGGCTCTCGTGAAACAACGACGCCGCTGTCCCACAGTATGATGTCATTGTTTGGCGGTTACTCATAAGGTGTTCGGCGGTTTCAGTTAACTAAGCATATTTTTTGCGTTTGAAGATTAAACATCTATATAAATATCGCCTCTGTCGATGTCTCCCTCAGTAGGAGGTGAAACATTAGGCAAAAACTGTCGCAAAGATACGAATAGTGGCTGTCAAAACCTGCATTGATTGACGATTGTGCTTTCACTCACACTTCATTTTTGGTTGCGAGAGGCGTGATCGCAACACAGGCCAAATAAATAAATTTTCCCTTGTATTTCCTTCAAAAGTTTTGACAGTGAGCTTTTCATAAGGCTGCTGACATGTTCTTTTTTATTGGAGACCACACGCTGGGACATATACGACCATATATATCACGTTTCAGGTAAGTACATGGATGATGATGGATCTAAATTTTGGTGACATGGTTCTGGATAAAAAACACTAAAAGTGGAGATGCTATGTGTGGGACACGTGTGTGTTATCACAGATGGATCAACGTGACTTAATTTTCCACTGGTTTCCTGAAATCACTAACGGGACTCCTGAAATAATTTCTTCAACTATTTGATAGTGAATATATGGCTCCATTTTTATCCGACTAACAAATGTTGGGCCTTTCTAAAGACTAGTATGTTTACGAGGAATCAGATTACATTCTTAGCGTCTTACAGGCGACAAGCTCCAGTGGTTCATGTTAGTGTTGCACGAAATTTCCTGTTGACATTAGCCGTTCATAGAGCTGTATTGGAAAGAGGTTCTCTAATTTCTCTGTAATACAGGGTGTCCACATGGAACTTCCATGATTTCCAGTAGCAATTTAAAAAGCATACGACATAGATATTCGTGGTTTGCGGTATCTTGTGATGTAACTCACAAAATTTTCTACAAAGTATTAACAATGCTCAAACATGGGCTTCTTTCACAAACCACACAAGTGGTTGTATCAGTCCATTATACAAAAACTTTACATGATGCTGCAAACCGCAAGTATCTGTAAGGTCGCTCTTAGGTACTGAGAGTATCATTTTGTTTTGAGTTGTCCAGACGGTACATTGTTCGTGTTCGAATTGATTTGTGGTTGTCATGTGGAAAATGTGGCTGCAGGTTAGAGCTAGATACTTTCTTTTGCAGCAATTTTGGAAATATCTTTATGGCACTGAACTTAGTATGTGGTAGCCAGATGCAACTTTAGCTTTTGAGAATGTTAGAGTAAGAGTGTGGCGGGATTTACAATTATTTCCGCTGCTTTTGATAATTATTGTGACTGGTTAGCATGAAGCACTTTATTATCGCTGAAAGACGTATATAGTCAGTGTAACGTAATATTTAAGTTTCACTGTGTGGGCTACCTGTTGGCTTTTGAATATTTAATGCGCTGTGGGGCCTTATATTAGACGCATTTGCAACGAACAGTTGACGGAGGGAATCTGCTTGCACATAAATCACGTACATGCAAACTCTACTGCACGCATGCTGTTATCATCAGTTTATTTGACGCCTTATACCATGACTTTATGTATAGCAAACATTCATTCGTTGTTTTGTTAACGGGTGAATAAATAGCCAGTTCATCAGAACTTTAATTGTTGATCTAGCTTACCAGATTTATTCCCAGAAGATTTATCACAATAATCTGAAAGCTGTAAATTAAACTAAATGCTCAAGGATTACAGCTAAACGTAAATTGTAGCAGTTACATAGATTATGTTGTGGTTAAAGCAAATAATTGACTGCGATTTATTGGCAAAACATAATGTATCATGTGTATTTTTCCTCAATGTTTGCTCTTTAACTCTGTGACAGTTCCTTTACTGAATGTTGAATGAGATTCACTATCAGTCACAACTCAAGGCGATTTATTTTAATCACTACGAGTTTCAGGCTTAGGCCCATCTTCCGGTAATTACACATTTTGTTCCATGTTTCCAAAGTTACTGTTGGACTTCCCTGGTTAACCTACAAATGGAGTTCGATGCCTGTGAAGACGTAATACGTCTACATCTACATCTATATGGTTACTCTGCAATTCACACTTAAGTGCCTGGCAGAGGGTTCATCGAACCTCATACTACTTCTCTACCATTCCACTCTCAAATGGCGCGTGGGAAAAAGGAACATCCAAATCGTTCCGTTCGAGCTCTGATTTATTTCATTATGATGATCATTTCTCCCTACGTAGGTGGGTGTCAACAAAATATTTTCGCATTCGGAAGAGAGGGTTGGTGATTAAAATTTCGCAAATAGATCTCGCAGCAAAGAAAACCGCCTTAATTTCAGTGACCGCTACCCCAACTCGTGTTTCATATCAGTGAGACTCTCACCCCTATTGCGAAATAACACGAAATGAGCTGCCCTTCTTCGCACTTTTTCGATGTCCTCCGTCAATGCTACCTGGTAAGGATCCCACGCTGCGCAGCAATATTCCAGCAGAGGACGGACAAGAGTAATGTAAGCTGTCTCTTTAGTGGGTTTGTTGCATCTTCTAAGTGTTCTGTCAACAAAGCGCAGTCTTTGTTTCGCCTTCCCCACAATATTATCTATGCGGTCTTCCCAATTTAAGTTGCTCGTAATTGTAATTCCTAGGTATTTAGTCGAATTGACAGCCCTTATTTTGTGCGAGTGTTCGTATACCCTAAATTTTTCGGATTTCTTTAGCGCCCATGTGGATGACCTCGTACTTATCTTTATTTAGTGCCAACTGCCACTTTTCGCACCATACAGAAATCCTCTCTAGATAAATTTGTAATTGGAATTGATCGTCTGATAATTTTACTAGACGGTAAATTACAGCGTCATCTGCAAACAATCTAAGGGGGCTGCTCAGATTATCACCTACATCTTTTATGAAAATCAGGAACAGCAGAGGGCCTATGACGCTGCCTTGCGGAACGCCAAATATCACTTTTGTTCTACTCGACGATTTACCGTCTATCACTACGTACTGTGGCCTCTCTGCGAGGAAATCACGAATCCAGTCACAGTAATGAGACGATACTCCATATGCACGCAATTTGATTAATAGTCGCTTGTGAGGAACGGTATCAAAAGTCATCTGGAAATCTAGGAATATGGAATCGATCTGAGATCCCTTGTCGACAGCACTCATTACGTCATGGAATAAAGAGCTAGCTGCGTTGCACGAAAACGATATTTTCTGAACCCGTGTTGGTTATGTATCAATAAGTCATTTTCTTGAAGGTGATTCATAATGTTCGAGTACAGTATATGCTCGAAAATCCTATTGCAAATTGAGGTCAGTGATATGGGTCTGTAATTCTGTGGGTTACTTCTATTTCCTTCCTTGAATAATGGTGTAACCTGTACTACCTTCCAGTCTTTAGGAACAGGCCTTTCGTCAAGTGAACGGTTGTATATTGAGACGGGGCGGTAAAATAATGAAGAAGTGTGGTTGCAGCTGAGTTCACACGAATGTGCATATAAAAATGATGGTTAAAATCGTTATTGCAAATTTTGGCTCTCACTTAAGCCTCAAGGGATAATTTCCACACTTGGTGCATTAGTACACTTCCACACCCGCGCATTTGTTATAGTTTTTGAATTAATTATTCACTCAGGCATAAGTACAGTTTATGCTATGTAACAAAAATTATTATTGCAAAATCGGTTTTTCACGACACAGTTCAATCACTATGTACTGGCGTTGTCCTTTTCATTCACACAGTAAAATTAGCACCGGTGAGACGGTTTACAGTTTTACTTTAATAATAATTTGACTCCGAGCCCCCAATAGCAGTAATGTAGGCTGCTACAAACGAAAATTATTCAAACAATTCGAACAGAACCACAAGTCCCATTATCTTCTTTGTTCTAGCAGTTTTGGCGCGAAATCGCAGTTCACCACATGTTCACTTACGCAGCTGTATACCTCGTAAATCGTACTCACAAAAATAATCGTAGCACTTCCAGTTCACCAAATATATTGGTGGCACACTTGCCGAATACACAATACTCTTTGTCGAAATAAATCGGCACGGGAAAATATTCTCAAACGATCACATGGGCCACCCTCAAGTGGGGCTCGCTCGCCACCCACCCTCCAAAACGACTGACCAACGACTGGCCCCTGGCCAAGATGGACGCTCGCTTACACAGGGTGTTACAAATATGTACGGCCAAACATTCAGGAAACATTCCTCACACACAAAGAAAGGAAATATGTTATGTGGATATGTGTCTGGAAACGCTTACTTTCCATGTTAGAGCTCATTTTATTACTTCTCTTCAAATCACATTAATCATGGAATGGAAACAAACAGCAACAGAACGTACTAGCGTGACTTCAAACACTTTGTTACAGGAAATATTCTAAATGTCCTCCGTTAGCGAGGATACATGCATCCTCCCTCCGTCGCATGGAATCCCTGATGCGCTGATGCAACCCTGGAGAATGGCGTATTGTATCACAGCCGTCCACAATACGAGCACGAAGAGTCTCTACATTTGGTACCGGGGTTACGTAGACAAGAGCTTTCAAATGCCCCCATAAATGAAAGTCGAGAGGGTTGAGATCAGGAGAGCGTGGAAGCCATGGAATTGGTCTGCCTCTACCAATCCATTGGTCACCGAATCTGTTGTTGAGAAGCGTACGAACACTTCGACTGAAATGTGCAGGAGCTCCATCGTGCATGAACCACATGTTGTGTCGTACTTGTAAAGGCACATGTTCTAGCAGCACAGGTAGAGTATCCCGTATGAAATTATGATAAAGTGCTCCATTGAGCGTAGGTGGAAGAACACGGGGCTCAATCAAGACATCACCCACAATGCCTGCCCAAACGTTCACAAAAAATCTGTGTTGATGACGTGATTGCACAATTGCGTCCTTCAATTGGGTCAACTGGCGGTGAACCAAGGAAGTACAGTACATACTGACGAAACTAAAATGAGCTCCAATATGGAAATTAAGCGTTTCCGGACACATGTCCACATAACATCTTTTCTTCATTTGTGTGTGAGGAATGTTTCCTGAAAGTTGGGCCTTACCTTTTTGTAACACCCTGTATAGGCTCGGACGTCAACCCCCTCGTTATGCAAGTACCAATCTCACCAGTTACGGTTACAAATTTTGATACATACATCCCTCGACAGAAATAAGTACACCATCGGGACCGCGCTAAAAAGTACATCCTATCAATTTCTAGGAATATTCTATAGCCTGTAAATCAAGTTTTAATTGTTGCAAAATTTCCTCACTTAGTGTAAATTTGTTTGTTTACATCTGTGCTGCAAATTTTTAACATAGAACTGCATATAGCACCGTTTTTAGATGTAACCTATAGCGATCTACACATTGCGCTGCTCAAATTCTTCATAGCTATAATAATTAATTAATTATGGGCGATAAATGTTAATAATAATTTTCAAACAATGAAAACTATTGCAAGTTAAGTGTATAGTATAACTTAACTAGTTTAAAATACGTGTGATGCCACAAAAAATATTGTATAGTGCCGTTCCTTTATGTCATGAATTTTCTATTGAATTTTATAAATAATTTATCTCAAACTTTGTTTATTGCTCTTTACGGGCTTAATTATTTGTGAATCTTAACAGATGGCTACGGCACTCGACCCACTATGACGAAACGTTTTTAATGAATGCTCACTCATCCCTGTAAGTTGTTGTTTACTATTTTTTATTAATCTTTCAGTATTCGTGGTATTAACTAATTTTGAGGTTACTATAACTTTTGCGTCTTGTGACCTGAAATAAAGATTGATCTTTTAGAAGGTGCATATTGCTGACCGCAATACACTGACGCAACGCACTTCACCGTAAGTTACACAGTTTTCGCGTAACTCGCGAAAAACCAAACAATGCCCCAAGCTGCAGGCCACGTGGCCGCCCGGCGGTGGAGACTGTTGCAATTCTCGCGCGGGCGCGCCACGCGATTCCGCGAATCGCGCACTATGCCACGCTCGCTCTCCACAAAGCAATTCTTGCATACCAGAAACATTCATTTGGTAACGGGGGTTTGTACCGTCTCAATACCCTCACTTGCTAGCGCATGCACACAGTAAATGCGGTAGCAAGTAGCACCAACAAAAAAATACAAAAGGAGTGACCGACCAGTCATGTTAAATTAGTCCTAGAATGTTAACAGTTTACTTGGCAATCTAGTCGGCGGTGGCATCACCCTAAACTAACTAAAATTCCCTATGTATTTTGTGCCTAACAAAAAGATGTTTGTAACATATCTGTAAATAACTCCAATCCAAAAAACATAATTTTTCTTAACCATGATTCTAAATTCGTGTCTTCTATGTGGCTGTGTATAGTGCAACACGCCTGGCAAAGCAAATCAAAGACAAAAAAATGTAACAAAATCACAATAACTTTTATCAATGTTTTTTAAATGTCCTTGTTTTGGGCAGCATATTGTGCACACCACATTGTTTCCAATCAATCTATTCACTTTGGAACACGTATCATTTAAATTTGTTTCACAAGCGCTATCACTTCTAACTGCCTAAAATGTGTTCTAGGGATGCCCCCAGACTAGATGTAGTGTCACAGCTGCCTACTCTGACGCTATTTCCTGTCCTCCCACTAGCCAGTTTATGGAGCACTACCCGGGAATACCCAATATCCCCAATGAAAATCTCATATACACGGTAGTTTTCCCATTTACCATTGAGTGGTCCAGCCTCGACCCATTCTCATGCAATCCAGAATTGACACAGCTAAGACAGAATTTCAGGGCATTGATCTCATTGCACTATATATAACTGGCTTGTACCGCTGTGAAGAGTCCACTTGTACGTAGAGTGTGATTTTGTAATATAATTAATGAAAAGTGGCCTGAAACGGTAGTTATATATAGAAGAGATTATATCTTTGATACCACTGAACGAAGATTTTGCCTGAGTGGCAGAATCGTTTGTAAATCGGAGTGCGCATAGCACCGTGGCCGTAGGTGTTGCACTCTGTTACAGGTAGGATGCAAAACTTAAGGCTGGTGGCTAGCTGTGAGAATTTAGTTGCTGGTCTATGGACGCAGCATAATGCAGTTTTTATAAAGTGAAGTGATAAATGATATTGTTTGTGCTCACACAGAGCCAATAGATGTTAGGTCATAGTAATTTCTATAAAAGTGTAATGTATGTATTATTAGTTTGTGAGGTTACAAAATTATCAGGAATTGATGTGATATTGATAGTTAAAAAATATTGTCCACTGTCCACAAGAATTATAGAAGAGTAACGAATTTATACTGTAACTCAAAGGGAAAGCAAGCGGAAAAAATTTGTAAAGTAATGAAATTTTTTATATTTAGTTTTAAGCATGCAACAATGCGACATGTGAAAGTGACTGAACTTCGCAGTACTGACCCTTGAAAGTCGGAACCAAGTAACCGCCATCAGATATAAAGTATAGGTTGTTTAGGTAGGTCCGATTCGTAATATTTTGTGTGTTTTGTAATCCTGATGCAGAGAAGTTAAATTTTGGAATATATTTTATCAAGTGATGTCAGACTTTCTCTCATGAATCAATCAATGTGTTTTTAATTACGACAGTAAGTGAGAACTGTAGATCAGTTGAGAAGTTCACTGATTTTGAAGTTAATGTAAAATGTTTCATATCAGATTTTGTGAGGGTGAAGTTTGATTTTGAAAACAATTTTCAAACTGGAGTATTCGGTCTCAGCATATACCGTTATCCGTACCTCATCCGCTTCCATGTCGTGTTTATTTAAATCCAACAAAAATATTTTTCTAAAAGAAATCATTCTTCAGTGATATTAAGAAAAATAGGAATGTGCCAGAATCAGAAAAGTTTTGATGTTTGAAATAGTTTCCATGATGTCAGCATTGCACGGCACTGAACCAGTATCCAGTATTTTCACTGAACATTTGCGATGTTATTCATTTATCAGCCAGTCTACAGAAATTATTTGTGTGAAGGTATTTTGTGGCCAAAATCGCACTTCGCTGTGCCAAGATTCAATATTTTCTATGCCTACTATGGAGAGAACAGAATACCAAGGTTACATCCGTTGCGACTCTAGAGTTACGGAAACTTTATTTCGTTGTTTATTTGAACACGGAATTTTGTCAGTTTATTGTACAGGGCTACAGAATTCGGTGCTCACGAGACTGGGTAAATATCAGTGGGATTGATTTTATTATTGACACTGAGTATTGGTTTTCCAGATTAAGATGTTTAATTTTTTTCGATTACAGAAAAACTGATTAAGCGAACCACTTGTTCAACAACACATCACACAGTAAATTTTCGTAACACTAACATAACGCATTTCGTATTCATTGGCAAACAAACACGTTAATTATATCCAGAACGTTACACATGTGCTGTACAGCTACTTATTATCCATTGCAATCGTATTTCACTGAAAAACCCATGACTTATCATTATGACAAATTATCTTGAAACGCTTATCACTTAATTTCTTATTTTTAAATATTTCATCACCCCTATCTCTATCTAGGAAGGTAGAATAATAACAAAAAGTTAGTTAATTAATAGTAGGAAATGCAGCTTTGGTTCTGTGAATATACATACAGTTCATAATATTTTCCCATTGACTACAGATGTACACCTTATTAATGTCACCACAAAAATAAATCTTTTCTCAGTGGCCTATTAATCGTTCTAATTCTGAACACTTAAGTCAAAAGGCTTTCTTTGTTGCGCTCTTCTGCTCTACATCATGATTCTCATTTATCTTTCAGTAACAATTCTACTGATTAAATAATAATATTTCCCCTAAATCTTTCGGAATTTATTAGTTTGGTTAATTTTGAAATATCGCTGTTCATTCATCACTCAGTAAGTAAAATATTCTTTTCAGACAGATATCTAAAATTTATAACACAAGTACACAAGTTTTTTGTGGGCTGACACGCATTATTTTTCCTGCTGGTAATTTGGCGTGTTTCTCGTGAACACGTAACATGCATAGACACCAACAGAATGAACCAGATATGGATGTGTGTCTGCGAAAGGCAGTACACTGTAAAATGATAAGGAACATTCACATGCATGCCTTATATTTTAAGATATTTACATCGTCGACTGTCTCATATATCTTCTCCCAAATGTTAGGTAAAATCACAGAGGTCCTTAGAAATATGTGACTACAGTCACTGTGAAGCTTTCAATATGTCGCTGTTACGCACGCAAAAGAAAGAGAGAATTGTCACTATAATACACACAGTAGCAGGTGCATTTATAGATTTCGTTTTAGAATTCAGTTTTTTCCTCCCATGATTGATTTTTCGGTGTGGATTACTGAGGTTCCTTGTGAACTGTTTTACAGTATTCCGCAAAAACGTTTGCCACCTAATGCACTCTGAACTAACGATAACCGTCGCAACCCGAAATTAATTCCTCCGTTCATTCGTTTTATTTGTCTCGCTAAAGTATGTCATGCATAAGTGAGATCTGCACCCGGTATATAAAACCCTGTAAAATCGCTAAATGCTGTGGAACACACTCGTATTAGCTTCGTCTGATGAGATGAGCAAACTAATCATTTGCAGGTACAATTAACTGAGTAAAGTCATTAGCTTTGAAAAACGTGATAATTAAAGCAGTATTAGTTCGAAGTAATGTGTATACATTACGGACAGCAAACTAATTGGAAAAGTATACATGAACCCGATGAGCTCATGCAGAATACGTCCTGCAGTCAAACTGTAATCTCCGCACGTATTGTAGTAAGAAGTGTTCGTCACAACGGGGTCTCAGACATATTCGTAAACGATACCATTCTAGGTTGTTAACTAATATTTCGCTCATGTTTTTCATATTTCTTCTATAAGGTCAATTTTGTATCTAAATGTATTACCGCATATCAAAACAAATCCCGTTCTCACTGCAAAACTTGAAATGTCCTCGATAATGTAGCACAGCTCTAACCAACAGTACTTTTGCTTCACGGCAAACATTTGTTTCGCAAATATATTCATGAAATTCCGGAAGATCCCCCAAAGCGGTCGTATTAAGTCTATTACGTTCTCAAACTATAGCGTTGGAACGCGATTTTCGGTAGGATATTTCTGCACATATCTGAAAGTTGGTATCATCTAATGCTGTAGGAAGAATATTTCTTTAAAGTGTTACCATGGAGGTGTGATCTGACAGGGATGTGTGTCTTTTCCCACCTCAATAACAAACTTTTGTAGTGGAAACCCCAAACATATTCTTTGTAAAGGTATGCCCAATTGCTTTTTAGGCAAAGCGTATTATCTCCTAATAGAACCACCGAATCCAAAACCACGATCCCTGTCTAGCAGCTACAGTCTGTTCCAACTAATCATCTATACCCATAGATGGAAAGCTAATTGCCCTTCAATGGAGTTTCCATTTGCTCTAACGGCGCATCCGATCGTGGGGTGCAAGCAGGTTTCACAGTTTGCACTATTGCTTCCAGAAATTAATTTTCGCAATAAATGCCTGTGAATGTGTTGTTGGAGCACAGAAATGTGTGGTTGTGAATCATGGACAGTAGGAAAACCACAAGAGAACAGGGTCGTAGCGTTTGAGATATGATGCTACAGAAGAATGTTCAAAATTGGATGGAATGTTAATATAGAGTATGAGGAGGGTCCCCGTACAATCGTCGAAGAAAGGAACATACAGAAAACACAGACAAGAGGAACTGACAGGATGACACATGTGTTACGGGATCAAAGAGTAATGGTGCCAGAGGGTAAAAATCGTTGGGGAAGAAAGAAATTTAATGCATCCAGCAAATGATTGAGGACGTAAGGTGCAAGTGCTACTCCGAAAAGAAGTTGAAGCAGGATAGGAGTTCGTGGCGGGCTGCATCAAACCAGTCAGAAGACAGATGATTAATGAGAAAAGAAAGAAAAATAATGCAGTACTGATTGGAGTCCTCTGGTTTGGAGCCAAGTGGGGAGTCACAACCAAAGCTTCTCATCTAGTGCTTTCGCTGCAGATTTCCCCGTGATCTCTCAGAGGTGCATTACATGTAAGAAACCGCTACTCGGGTAGCACAGTACGTATTGAATTAGAATGCACACACTTTTCTTTATTCTTTTTTTACGGTAGGTGATAGTTTGAGGTCTCTGACGAACCCTCGCCAGTCAATACGCAAAAAGCGAAATCTCATCACGTACAAGTTAAAGGCAGCTCAGCTATCAAGATTTCTAGCAGTAAAATGCCAAAGTATCCTAGTAAAGTCACTTAATTTACAGTTTCTCTCATGGTTCAAAAAAAAAAAAATACACAAATATCGACATGCAAAAATTAGAAGAAATTAGTCCACGTATGAGAAGATCGATGGGCTAAACATACAATTCCTACTGCGATACATTCGCTGTGAGTCTTGCTCAGAATTCTAGGAAATTCTCTTCCTACGTAAAATTGCTAAGTGGATTTAAGGACTTCACGCAGTCATTTGTCGACCATTCTGCTGTGATAATGTGTACAGTAAAAGGAAAGCTGAAATTTCAATATTCAAGTTTAAAAAATTATTAACGCTGGAGCATCGTACCGAACTACCATCGTCTGACGGTCTATCTAACAACTGTATGCAAAGCAATCGAAATAATTGAAACAACCGTCACCAGGTCTAAATGAAATTGCAAATTAATGTTACTGAGATTATTCTTCTGCATTTGCCTCTGGCTTACTAGGCATTCATAGTGTATCTCTCTCTGAGCTGAAGTCATAAGCGACTGGAAGAAAGTGCAAGTGACTCCTGAATATATCCTAAGTTAACAAATAATACATTTTGTTGAGGGAAAAGAGTTATTGACAAATGAGCAGGGATTTAACAAGCTCCGCTTGTGCGAACCTCAGTAAATTCTTTCTTATTAGATATACTGTGAACCATGCATTATGGGAAGTGTTTGAAACAGTGGAATTCTGTAGACTGTTATCGAAGGTCCAAGAGTTTAAAATATGAGAATTTCTCGATGTAATAGAAGTCTCTGGACAGGCGAGTGTGTTCCAGAGACAAAGGTATAGCGAAGAGTGCCGTGAGGCAGCGTGATAGGAGCGCTCTTGTTCTCTTCATCCAGTCAATGTTACCACCTGTTAAAAGCATAAATAACCACCTTTTGCAGCGTGAGATGTGCAAGAAGAGACTCAATGATATCCTGGAATGTACGAATGGAAAGCCATGCCAACTACAGTGCCATGGTCAGAGCGCTAGATATTACGGTTGAAGATTCATGGCTTGAACAGCCTGAAGGAGGAGGTCCCATAGATTCTCGACTGGGTTTAAATCGTGTCGCTCTTGGAACCATGCATGCACACTGTGACCTGTGTCAGACGTTCCGTTGTCTTGGTTTTGAACGTCAGGTAAATCACATTTCAGCATTACGATAACCACTGCACTATTTTACGTGTCCCCCAGATACGCTTTATATACCCACGACTGCTGGTGTTACCACCTGCCATACATGAGTGGTTATTGCACGTCACATTCATGTGATTAGACCGTGTACAAATGAAGCTAGCTATCGTTCCATTATTTGGTTTATTTCTCCGTAGGTCTCGATAGCCTTGAGATTGATCGTTTATATCGTGAAATTAAGAAATACCATATTTGATTACTGGTTTCTGTCAGACTACGTGATCGTTCAAGTTACGTGCTGTTCAGGGGCTTGAATAGATTTATCTTGTACATAATGCCTCGATTTCTGGGACACATCCTGTAGATTCCAACCACCTACTCCTCCCCCCCCCCCCCCCCCAACCTCTTTCGCTGCATCTCTAGCTCATCAGATTGTTTTCTTTTGTGTGTATGTGTGTGTGAGTGTGTGTGTGTCAAATGAGCCAACGGCCTTCCCGCAGTGGCACATCTACATCTACATTTATACTCCGCAAGCCACCCAACGGTGTGTGGCGGAGGGCACTTTACGTGCAACTGTCATTACCTCCCTTTCCTGTTTCCCTGTTTCAGTCGCGTATTGTTCGCGGGAAGAACGACTGCCGGAAAGCCTCCGTGCGCGCTCGAATCTCTCTAATTTTACATTCGTGAACTCCTCTGGACGTATAAGTAGGGGGGAACAATATATTCGATACCTCATCCTGAAACGCACCCTCTCGAAACCTGGACAGCAAGCCGCACCGCGATGCGGAGCGCCTCTCTTGCAGAGTCTGCCATTTGAGTTTGCTAAACATCTCCGTAACTCTATCACGCTTACCATATAAACCTAGGACGAAACGCGCCGCTCTTCATTGCATCTTCTCTATCTCCTCTGTCAACCCGACCTGGTACGGATCCCACACTGATGAGCAACACTCAAGTATAGGTCGAATGAGTGTTTTGTAAGCTACCTCCTTCGTTGATGGACTACATTTTCTAAGGACTGTCCCAATGAATCTCAACCTGGCACCCGCCTTGCCAACAATTGATTTTATATGATCATTCCACTTCAAATCGTACCGTAAGCATACTCACAGATATTTTACAGAAGTAACTGCTACCAGTGGTTGTTCCACTATCATATAATCATACAAAAGAGGCTCCTTCTTTTTATGTAATTTCAATACATTACATTTGTCTATGTTAAGGGTCAGTTGCCACTCCCTGCACCAAGTGCCTATCCGCCGCAGATCTTCCTACATTTCGCTGCAATTTTCTAATGCTGCAACTTCTCTGTATACTACAGCATCATCCGCTAAAAGCCGCATGGAACTTCCGACACTATGTGCTAGGTTATTTATAGACATTGTGAAAAGCAATGGTCCCATAACACTCAACTGTGGCACGCCAAAGGTTAGTTTAACGTCTGTAGACGTCTCTCCATGGAGAACCACATGCTGTGTTCTGTTTGCTAAAAACTCTTCAATCCAGCCACACAGCTGGTCTGATATTCCGTAGGCTCTTACTTTGTTTATCAGGTGACAGTGCGGAACTGTATCGAACGCCTTCCGGAAGTCAAAGTAAATGGCATCTATCTGGGAGCCTGTATTTAATATTTTCTGGGTCTCATGAATAAATAAAGCGAGTTGGGTCTCACACGATCGCCGTTTCCGGAATCCATGTTGATTCCTACAGAGTAGATTCTGGGTTTCCAGAAATGTCATGATACGCGAGCAAAAAACATGTTCTAAAATTCTACAACAGATCGATGTCAGAGATATAGGCCTGTAGTTTTGCGCATCTGCTCTACGACCCTTATTGAAAAGTGGAACTACCTGTGCTCTCTGCCAATTATTTGGAACCTTCCGTTCCTCTAGACTTGCGGTACACGACTGTTGAAAGGGGGCAAGTTCTTTGGCGTACTCTGTGTAGAAGCGAATTGGTATCCCGTCAAGTCCAGTGGACTTTCCTCTGTTGGGTGATTTCAGTTGGTTTTCTATTCCTCGCGCACTTATTTCGATGTCAGCCATTTTTTCGTTCGTGCGAGGATTTAGAGAAGGAACTGCATTGCGGACTTCCTCTGTGAAACAGCTTTCGAAAAAGGTGTTAAGTATTTCAGCTTTACGCGTGTCATCCTCTGTTTCAATGCCATTATCATCCCAGAGTGTCTGGATATGCTGTTTCGATCCACTTACTGAATTAACGTAAGACCATTACTTCCTACGATTATCTGTCAAGTCGGTACTTTCGAATTCACTGAACGCTTCACGTATAGCTCTGCTGGTGAACATCGGTTGACCTCAGCTAACCGAAGTTAAGCGCTGATGGGCTTGGCGAGCTCTGGGATGGGTCACCGTCCGGGTCCGTCAAGAGCTATTGGCAAGAGGGGTGCCTTCAGCTCATGTCAGGACAGCTGAACAGCTACCTGATTGAGAAGTAGCGCCACCGGTCACCAAAGCTGACAATGGCCGAGGGAGCTGACCATGTGCCACTTCGTACCCGCCTCCGGTGACGTCTTAGGGTGAGGATAACAAGGCGGCCGGTCCGTACGGTTGGCTTTCAAGGCCTGTTCGGACAGCAATTGTCTCTTTGTTTTGCGTGCGAAATCGCAAATCTTCTCGCTATCGTCAGTTATGGGTGGCGCTGCAGCACTCAAGATGCAAGATCGGTATACAGGGTTATCAAAAAGTCAGTTACATTTTAAAACTTAATAAACCACGGAATAATGTAGATAGGTAAAAATGGACACAAATGCTTGGAATGACGTGGGGTATTATTAGGACAAAAAAAAAAAAAACACAGTTCACAAAAAGTCCGGCAGATGGCGCTGGACAGCAAAACGTGTGACTGCGCATGACAATCGTGTATAAAAGGTGCTGTAATGAGAGAATCAGATGCGCCAGCAGTCGCCGCATGTCGACGTTACCTGAAAAGGCGCTTTTAGTGAAGCTGTATTATCAGAATGGGGAATGTGCTAGTTCAGCGTTACGATCCTATCGCCATAGGAAGGTGATTCGAACGGGTAAAGGTTCTTTGACAAATGTAGCTGTGGCGAGAATGATTTCGAAGTTCGAAGCCACGGGTTGTTTGGACGATAGACCCCGTAGTGGCCGACCGAGCACAAGGCGTAATGCTGCTGAGATAGTTCAGGAAGAAATGGAGACCGTAGCGGGTTCGTCTATGCACTGGGAAGTCAGCGCTCGTGCAGTCGCACGTCGCACCGGCATTCCATACACTATTGTTTGGTTGACACTTAGGAGTACCCTCCGATGCCACCCGTACAAAATGCATCGGCATCATGAACTCTTACTTGGCGATTTAGTGAAGCGGAGGGCATTTGCGGTGTGGGCGTTTCAAAAAATGGCGGAAGATGATTGGTTGAGTAAAGTGTTGTGGACCGACGAAGCTCATTCCATGCTCCGAGCGTCTGTCAACACCCACAACTGCAGGATTTGGGCTACCGAAAATCCTAGAACTGTCGTGGAAACTCCATTGCAAGACGAGAAAGTCACGGTATGGGTTGGATTCACCACATCTACCGTTATCGGGCGTTTTTTTCTTCGAGTAAATGCGTGATTCTGGTTTTGTAACTGCTACCGTGACGGGTGAGCGGTACGCCGATATGTTACAGAATCGCATCATCCCCAGCCTGGCTGATAAACACATGCTGCAACGTACGATGTTTATGCAGGATGGCCCTCCACCCCATATTGCTATACGCGTGAAAGATCTCTCGCGCGAGTCGTTTGGTGACGATCGTGTGCTCAGCCGCCACTTTCGTCATGCTTGGGCTCCCAGGTCTCCAGACCTCAGTCCGTGCGATTATTGGCTTTGGGGTTACCTGAAGTCGCAAGTGTATCGTGATCGACCTACATCTCTAGGGATGCTGAAAGACAACATCCGACGCCAATGCCTCACCATAACTCCGGACATACTTTACAGTGCTGTTCGCAACGTTATTCCTCGACTACAGCTATTGTTGAGGAATGATGGTGGACATATTGAGCATTTCCTGTAAAGAACATCATCTTTGCTTTGTCTTACTTTGTTATGCTAATTATTGCTATTCTGGTCAGATGAAGCGGCATCTGTCGGACATTTTATGAACTTTTGTATTTTTATGGTTCTAATAAAACCCCATGTCATTCCAAACATGTGTGTCAAATTGTACCTCTCTATCTACATTATTCCGTGATTTATTCAATTTTCAAATTTATACTGACTTTTTGATCACTCGGTATTTCAAAAATTTTCATTGTCTTACTATGGTTGCACACACGAAAAGAGCAGCTAGCTACTAGTGCAGTCGTTTTCAAAACATATTCCATGGGGTAGCCGTCTCTGCACTCTAAAAGATCAGATTGATTCAGCCGTCAGTTCCAGAGTTACAAATATTACAAAATATAGCGAGCTTCCAGCCTTGTGGAAGCTATCATCCGAGGTGCAGTACCAGGAACCACGCTAAATCTCCATGAAGGCGGGCGTGGAACGGAACGGCCGCAGCGTGTGCGAAACCATTGTGTGGAAGTGTTGACACCGGCGCGCGCCCAGGACATGAATTTCAATACGGGCCGCCGTGGCGCGGCTTTCAGCGGCTGTCCCCACACCTAGGCCTGCAATGGAGACAAAGGAGGAGCGAGCCGGGAGACAGTATGCGCCGGCTTTTGTTGTCGCGAACGGGGCGAGAAAGATCGCCCCACGGTCTCGGCCAGTACATCTGCTACCCTATATATCGAGCAGTCACAGCGCTTCTAAGATAAAGACTTCCGAGGCTGTCGGACTGTTTTTTTCTCGAAGATACAAAGTCTTCTCACGAGAACACAGATCAGTGCATTCGATGTCTCTGGTATTCGATCGCTAACGAGGCTTTCTGAGCACCAATTCGATCCATAGGTAAATAGCATGCTCAACTTTCCTTGTTACAGAGCGAAAATTGTACATCATTCTCAAAGTTCGGGATCAATGACGACGGTATGCGTGAATAGTTCGATTCAGAATAGTTTATATATGCTTTTTGTTTCATACATACATAGGAAATCCTAAGGGAATCGTATAAGATAGTTTTGTACGTGGAAGAGGTCTGGGGACACCGGAAGGTTTCAGACAGATTATACAACGGTTAGTGATATGTTTTGAGATAAGATTTTAAAGTGTAAAACACTTTCAGTGGCATCGGATAACTCTGAGCGTAATTTATTGTGAGACAGTGCCCTTGTAGACTGTAATAGCGTTCAGTTGTGAAGAGTTTCAAAGGGGAAAGGGGAAAGGCATACTACAGAAGACGAATTGGTGCCTCTGAGAGATGAAATAATGAAGGTAGAAGAGAATCAAACGGGCAAAAGACAATGCGCAAGGATGACAAGCAAAAGCGTGAAGCGTCCCACATTAAAAAAAAAAATAAAAATAAAAAAAATAAAAAAAACTGTACATAGCATGTCATTTTCAATGGAGAGAATTCTTCCGAAGTAAGAGTTATTTCAGGTGTGCCGCAGGGGAGTGTCGTAGGACCGTTGCTATTCACAGTATACATTAATGACCTTATGGATAACATCGGAAGTTCACTGAGGCTTTTAGCGGATGATGCTGTAGTATATCGAGAGGTTGTAACTATCGAAAATTGAACTGAAATGCAGAGGATCTGCAACGAATTGACGCATGGTGCAGGGAATGGCAATTGAATGTAAATGTAGACAAGTGTAATGTGCTGAGAATACATAGAAAGAAAGGTCCTGTATCATTTAGCTACAGTGTAGCAGGTCAGCAACTGGAAGCAGTTAATTCCATAAATTATCTGGCAGTAGGCATTAGTAGTGATTTAAAATGGAATGATCATATAAAATTAATCGTCGGTAAAGCAGATGCCAGACAGAGATTCATTGGAAGAATCCTAAGGAAATGAAGTCCAAAAACAAAGGAAGTAGGTTACAGTTCACTTGTTCGCCCACTGCTTGAATACTGCTCACCGGTGTGGGATCCGTACCAGATGGGATTGATAGAAGAGATAGAGAAGATCCAACGGAGAGCAGCGCGTTTCGTTACAGGATCATTTAGTAATCGCGAAAGCATTACGGAGATGACAGATAAAATTCAGTTGAAGACTCTGATAGACGCTCAGTGCCTCGGTACTGGCTTTTGTTGAAGTTTTGAGAACATACCTTCACCGAGGAGTCAAGCAGTATATTGCTTCCTCCTGCGTATATCGCGCGAAGAGACCATGAGGATAAAATCAGAGAGATAAGAGCCCACACAGAGGCATACCGACAATCTTTCTTCCCACGAACAATACGAGACTGGAGTAGAAGGGAGAACCGATAGAGGTACTCAAAGTACCCTCCGCCACACACCATGATGTGGCTTGCGGAGTATGGATGTAGATGTAGATGAAGATAATACAAAAGATATTGGATTTAATTGATGAAGGAGAAAGTATAAAAATGAAGCATATATAACAGAATATAAACTTCAAAAGATGATGTTCACAGAAAGTGCAGCATGGCACGCTAGTGTGGCTGCAGAATAAATGCAAGACTGCAGAAACATGCAAGGATAGGAGGAAAATATATACAGTACATAGGTACATTGCAGAGATCTCTGGGGAAAAGAGTATTAGCTGATTGAATATCAAGCTCTGTCATGCTAGCCAGTAATAAGCAAAGAATGAAGAGCTCAAAGGTGGAAGGAATTAACAAATGTACTGAACAAGGAAAATGAATTCAGTATTATAGAATTGAAGGCCGTAGTAAATGAAAATGAGATGGAAAACATGAAACAGAGAGGAATTTGACAGAGCACTGGAAGTCTTCTATGCTGAACCTAGGCCTCTGCAGTAGGCGACATGTAGGCGAGCCCATATCTAGGCAAAGTTGTAGAGGTTTCGCTGGGAAGCCCGCCCTGCACAACCTTGACACAGTCCCGATCTCTACACAAGTGCTTTCCATAATTTTGGGAGCCCGCATCTCGTGGTCGTGCGGTAGCGTTCTCGCTTCCCACGCCCGGGTTCCCGGGTTCGATTCCCCGCGGGGTCAGGGATTTTCTCTGCCTCGTGATGGCTGGGTGTTGTGTGATGTTCTTAGGTTATTTAGGTTTAAGTAGTTCTAAGTTCTAGGGGACTGATGACCGTAGATGTTAAGTCCCATAGTGCTCAGAGCCATTTGAGCCAGCCATAATTTTGGATCCCTGAAGAAAGACGTCGTGGCCGTCGATTTTCTTCAGACGAAGATGTGAAGCCGGCCTGAGTGGCAGAGCGACTCTAGGCGCTACAGTCTGGAACCGCGCGACCGATACGGTCGCAGGTTCGAATCCTGCCTTGGGCATGGATGTGTGCGTATGTCCTTAGGTTAGTTAGGTTTAAGTAGTTCTAAGTTCTAGGGGACTGATGACCGTAGCAGTTAAGTCCCATAGTGCTCAGAGCCATTTGAATCTTTTTTTTTTAAGATGTGCACGCCTGGTTACAGCCATGGTTCCGTAGCCAAGTGCAAAACTTTTTCCATGAAGGCATTGACGGTCTTGTCTCATGTGGGATAGATGTCTTAACATTCATGGTGATCACTTTTGAACTAATAATGAGTTTACTTAGTTTTTTCCATCTGTGTCGTTTTTGTTGTGACTTGGCAAGACAACCAAGCCACTAGAAGGTAGCCGAATTGTTGTTGTTGTGGTCTTCAGTCCTGAGACTGGTTTGATGCAGCTCTCCATGCCACTCTATCCTGTGCAAGCTTTTTCATCTCCCAGTACCTACTGCAACCTACATCCTTCTGAATCTGCTTAGTGTATTCATCTCTTGGTCTTCCTCTACGATTTTTACCCTCCACGCTGCCCTCCAATACTAAATTGGTGATCCCTCGATGCCTCAGAACATGTCCTACCAACCGGTCCCTTCTTCTGGTCAAGTTGTGCCACAAACTTCTCTTCTCCCCAATCCTATTCAATACTTCCTCATTAGTTATGTGATCTACCCATCTAATCTTCAGCATTCTTCTGTAGCACCACATTTCGAAAGCTTCTATTCTCTTCTTGTCCAAACTATTTATCGTCCATGTTTCACTTCCATACATGGCTACACTCCATACGAATACTTTCAGAAATGACTTCCTGACACTTAAATCAATACTGGATGTTAACAAATTTCTCTTCTTCAGAAACGCTTTCCTTGCCATTGCCAGCCTACATTTTATATCCTCTCTACTTCGACCATCATCAGTTATTTTGCTCCCCAAATAGCAAAACTCCTTTACTACTTTAAGTGCCTCATTTCCTAATCTAATTCCCTCAGCATCACCCGACTTAATTAGACTACATTCCATTATCCTTGTTTTGCTTTTGTTGATGTTCATCTTATATCCTCCTTTCAAGACACTGTCCATTCCATTTAACTGCTCTTCCAAGTCCTTTGCTGTCTCTGACAGAATTACAATGTCATCGGCGAACCTCAAAGTTTTTATTTCTTCTCCATGAATTTTAATACCTACCCCGTATTTTTCTTTTGTTTCCTTTACTGCTTGCTCAATATACAGATTGAACAACATCGGGGAGAGGCTACAACCCTGTCTTACTCCCTTCCCAACCACTGCTTCCCTTTCATGTCCCTCGACTCTTATAACTGCCATCTGGTTTCTGTACAAATTGTATATAGCCTTTCGCTCCCTGTATTTTACCCCTGCCACCTTCAGAATTTGAAAGAGAGTATTCCAGTCAACATTGTCAAAAGCTTTCTCTAAGTCTACAAATGCTAGAAACGTAGGTTTGCCTTTCCTTAATCTTTCTTCTAAGATAAGTCGTAAGGTCAGTATTGCCTCACGTGTTCCAGTGTTTCTACGGAATCCAAACTGATCTTCGCCGAGGTTGGCTTCTACTAGTTTTTCCATTCGTCTGTAAAGAATTCGTGTCAGTATTTTGCAGCTGTGACTTATTAAGCTGATAGTTCGGTAATATTCACATCTGTCAACACCTGCTTTCTTTGGGATTGGAATTATTATATTCTTCTTGAAGTCTGAGAGTATTTCGCCTGTTTCAAACATCTTGCTCACCAGATGGTAGAGTTTTGTCAGGACTGGCTCTCCCACTGCCGTCAGTAGTTCCAATGGAATATTGTCTACTCCGGGGGCCTTGTTTCGACTCAGGTCTTTCAGTGCTCTGTCAAACTCTTCACGCAGTATCGTATCTCCCATTTCATCTTCATCTACATCCTCTTCCATTTCCATAATATTGTCCTCAAGTACATCGCTCTTGTATAGACCCTCTATATACTTCTTCCACCTTTCTGCTTTCCCTTCTTTGCTTAGAACTGGGTTTCCATCTGAGCTCTTGATATTCATATATATCAGTCGTTCTCTTATCTCCAAAGGTCTCTTTAATTTTCCTGTAGGCGGTATCTATCTTACCCCTAGTGAGATAGGCCTCTACATCCTTACATTTGTCCTCTAGCCATCCCTGCTTAGCCATTTTGCACTTCCTGTCGATCTCATTTTTGAGACGTTTGTATTCCTTTTTGCCTGTTTCACTTACTGCATTTTTATATTTTCTCCTTTCATCAATTAAATTCAATATTTCTTCTGTTACCCAAGGATTTCTATTAGCCCTCGTCTTTTTACCTACTTGATCCTCTGCTGCCTTCACTACTTCATCCCTCAAAGCTACCCATTCTTCTTCTACTGTATTTATTTCCCCCATTCCTGTCAATTGCTCCCTTATGCTCTCCCTGAATCTCTGTACAACCTCTGGTTCTTTCAGTTTATCCAGGTCCCATCTCCTAAAATTCCCACCTTTTTGCAGTTTCTTCAGTTTTAATCTACAGGTCATAACCAATAGATTGTGGTCAGAGTCCACATCTGCCCCTGGAAATGTCTTCCAATTTAAAACCTGGTTCCTAAATCTCTGTCTTACCATTATATAATCTATCTGATACCTTTTAGTATCTCCAGGGTTCTTCCATGTATACAACCTTCTTTCATGATTCTTAAACCAAGTGTTAGTTATGATTATGTTGTGCTCTGTGCAAAATTCTACCAGGCGGCTTCCTCTTTCATTTCTGTCCCCCAATCCATATTCACCTACTATGTTTCCTTCTCTCCCTTTTCCTACACTCGAATTCCAGTCACCCATGACTATTAAATTTTCGTCTCCCTTCACAATCTGAATAATTTCTTTTATTTCATCATACATTTCTTCAATTTCTTCGTCATCTGCAGAGCTAGTTGGCATATAAACTTGTACTACTGTAGTAGGTGTGGGCTTCGTATCTATCTTGGCCACAATAATGCGTTCAGTATGCTGTTTGTAGTAGCTTACCCGCATTCCTATTTTCCTATTCATTATTAAACCTACTCCAGCATTCCCCCTATTTGATTTTGTGTTTATAACCCTGTAGTCCCCTGACCAGAAGTCTTGTTCCTCCTGCCACCGAACTTCACTAATTCCCACTATATCTAACTTCAACCTATCCATTTCCCTTTTTAAATTTTCTAACCTACCTGCCCGATTAAGGGATCTGACATTCCACGCTCCGATCCGTAGAACGCCAGTTTTCTTTCTCCTGATAACGACATCCTCTTGAGTAGTCCCCGCCCGGAGATCCGAATGGGGGACTATTTTACCTCCGGAATATTTTACCCAAGAGGACGCCATCATCATGTAATCATACAGTAAAGCTGCATGCCCTCGGGAAAAATTACGGCTGTAGTTTCCCCTTGTTTTCAGCCGTGAGGTAGCCGAAAGGCACGCGTTTAAGCTCACGCAGGCTGGCGTGAGGTCTGGAACAGGTAAAGTAATTATACTAGCAAAAAAAAAAAGGTACGTAGCTTCTGGAATACTTAACTTTAATCCATAATTGGTGAACATCGGTCTGACGGTACATGCATCACAAGATAAATAGCAATTGATAATGGCGCCTTGCTAGGTCGTAGCAAATGACGTAGCTGAAGGCTATGCTAACTATCGTCTCGGCAAATGAGAGCGTAATTTGTCAGTGAACCATCGCTAGCAAAGTCGACTGTACAACTGGGACGAGTGCTAGGAAGTCCCTCTAGACCTGCCGTGTGGCGGCGCTCGGTCTGCGATCACTGATAGTGGCGACACGCGGGTCCGACGTATACTAACGGACCGCGGCCGATTTAAAGGCTACCACCTAGCAAGTGTGGTGTCTGGCGGTGACAACACAGTTCTCGTTTGACTTCTCCTTATATTTAGAAATATCGGAAATATTTACTCTCACACTTCGTTCCCTTTTAAGACTTAAATGTCTTGAAATACAAACTTCACTAAAGTTAGCTGTATAATAAGCCTGAAAAGTAAGTTTGTTCAAAAAGTTGCAAGATTCTGTCTTAAATAATTTTGAATATTATAAACCGCCACGTGAAATAGAATTTTTCTGCCTAGGGGACTACCCATTTATTGTTAAGACATTAGAAGAGAGGCGATAAAATCACATATAACTTAACTGTTGAAATTCCTAGAACATACAATCCAACAAGTGTCGGGTTATATATTACGTCCTCTCTCATTTGTATCGCGAAATTGTCATTACGAGAAAACGAAAGAAAATACTCATACAGATTTTAACCGGCACTTATTCTTCCGACGCATCATTAGCGAATAGAGGAGATGGGAGATTGGACAAGGGGCGGAGGTAGTGATTCCAGAAATATCCTCTGGGAGTGTACAGCGTCTTGGGGAGTGTAGACGAAGATGGAGAAATTTGATTCACAATTTCATACCTCAGTTCAACAATGCAACTGTGCCCAGGTTTAACAAATGTCTCGTCACGTGTTCTGTTTGCGAATCACACTATATATCGAGCGCTGAGAACATTTTCTAGACGCCCTTCACTGTGTACCACACCCACGTTAGAGCAGATATTAACCTGGTTATCATGGAGTCCATTGAACGATGAGTGAATGGAGAATCTGAGAAGTTTTATGCTTTTGTATGCAGAATGGTTATTGTTACCAGATTTTACCGACTTGAACTTGTTGGTCTTATGAAGTTTCACATTTTTTTTGCAGGCAGAGCAATACTTGTAAGTCACGCTGTGTATACATAATGCCAGTACACATGCAACTATTCAGAGGAAGCCTACAGATAATTCCAGTACACATGCCAATATTCAGATGTCCAATTAGTCTGGAACAACTTTTTATCGACGATAACGCGTCAGTGGATAAATTTATTACGGGATACATCTCACACGTATGACCTCATTACATTGTGGCTGTGAACGCTATTGCACAATAATGTTTAGAATGCACAATAATATTTAGAACCCCTTTTGTTGGTATTCATGCTAACATCTATTCTGCTACAACTATATTTCCAAGATGGAGGAAACAAATGGAATAGTCAGTAGCCGCAGTTTTTCCGGCATTTCCTCACATAATTTTTCTTCTATGAGCAAGCAAAGAGGGCAGTCACAAGATTGTCCTCCCAGTATCACTCTTGATACAGCCTACACACGTCTTTGTACATCTGCTGGCCATTAATAATAATTGGCGTCTAAGTAATGGCTCGCAATAATCGTGTAGTTAACAAAAAGTGGGCACCGTCAACATATTTCTCATCGCAGTTCAAATGGTTCATATGGCTCTGAGCACTATGGGACTTAACATCTGAGGTCATCAGTCCCCCAGAACTTAGAACTACTTAAACCTAACTAACATAAGGACATCACACACATCCATGCCCGAGGGAGGATTCTAACCTGCGACCGTAGCAGTCAAGCGGTTCCGGACTGTAGCGCCTAGAACTACTCGGCCACTGCGGCGGGCTCACCGTAATACATTACTGGAATACAATCGTCTGACACATACACATGTACGGTGATATCCCGTTAGAATAAATAAATAAAACACATTGGTAGCTAAATGGAGGACGCCAACCTACTTAAGCATTTTGCATCATCCAGGTATATAAACTTGTCTACTGGTAGCAATGACTTTGTTGTTAGACAGAGCTTGAGTACTTGAGAGAAAAATGTCCTAACACTACAGAGTTTTAATTCTGTGCCCATTATTAGTATAAAACAATGATTAACAGTATTCGCTTTCCAGAAAGCGCAATTACATTTTAGTCTTTACTCAAACGCGTTTCTCCACATTTCACCACATTTCGGTGTCATTATGGGTTTTTTTGGATCTCCTATGAAAACCTAATAAAAATGATGGAAATTTTTAATACGTCAACTGTAGGTTATCTCTAATACCTGCTTTATGTTTATATATGTATCGATGAGAGTAAATTGGTCTAAATACGTTTCTGTTTATTGCTACTCTTCGTCTACCATGAGATCAAAGCTTAGCGTGCATCAAACAGAATTCAATCTACGTTGTAATACAAGCTATGTCTATGCTCCCTGCAGACTTACTTGCACGATTTATCTCATTTATTAGTATGTCTTACATTTAAATTACATTTTGTTTCCTGTGACTATCTATGTTGGGTCGGCAGAAGAGCCAACACCGTGTTACTAGAGGAGGCCGAAATGCACGGGTTTTAGCTCACGCCGGTTGGCCTGAGGAGGGAAGAACTATAGTGACGTGAGGTCTGGAACAGGACAAGGAATTAGATTTCAGAAAGCGGACGAAATTAGTTTGATACTTAACTTTCATCCATTAATGATGAACGTCACTCATGACGGTATATGATTCATAACATTATCTGTTCAGAATACTTTCTGGAAGTAACTGAATATGGCGCCTTGTTAGGTCGTAGCAAATGACGTAGCTGAAGGCTATCCTAAACTGTCGACTCGGCAAATGAGAGCGTATGTAGACAGTGAACCATCGCTAGCAAAGTCGGCTGTATAACTGGGGCGAGTGCTAGGGAGTCTCTCTAGACTAGACCTGCCGTGTGGCGGCGCTCGGTCTGCAATCACTGATAGTGGCGACACGCGGGTCCGACGTATACACTCCTGGAAATTGAAATAAGAACACCGTGAATTCATTGTTCCAGGAAGGGGAAACTATATTGACACATTCCTGGGGTCAGATACATCACATGATCACACTGACAGAACCACAGGCACATAGACACAGGCAACAGAGCAAGCACAATGTCAGCACTAGTACAGTGTATATCCACCTTTCGCAGCAATGCAGGCTGCTATTCTCCCATGGAGGCGATCGTAGAGATGCTGGATGTAGTCCTGTGGAACGGCTTGCCATGACATTTCCACCTGGCGCCACAGTTGGACCAGCGTTCGTGCTGGACGTGCAGACCGCGTGAGACGACGCTTCATCCAGTCCCAAACATGCTCAATGGGGGACAGATCCGGAGATCTTGCTGGCCAGGGTAGTGGACTTACACCTTCTAGAGCACGTTGGGTGGCACGGGATACATGCGGACGTGCATTGTCCTGTTGGAACAGCAAGTTCCCTTGCCGGTCTAGGAATGGTAGAACGATGGGTTCGATGACGGTTTGGATGTACCGTGCGCTATTCAGTGTCCCCTCGACGATCACCAGTGGTGTACGGCCAGTGTAGGAGATCGCTCCCACACCATGATGCCGGGTGTTGGCCCTGTGTGCCTCGGTCGTATGCAGTCCTGATTGTGGCGCTCACCTGCACGGCGCCAAACACGCATACGACCATCATTGGCACCAAGGCAGAAGCGACTCTCATCGCTGAAGACGACACGTCTCCATTCGTCCCTCCATTCACGCCTGTCGCGACACCACTGGAGGCGGGCTGCACGATGTTGGGGCGTGAGCGGAAGACGGCCTAACGGTGTGCGGGACCGTAGCCCAGCTTCATGGAGACGGTTGCGAATGGTCCTCGCCGATACCCCAGGAGCAACAGTGTCCCTAATTTGCTGGGAAGTGGCGGTGCGGTCCCCTACGGCACTGCGTAGGATGCTACGGTCTTGCGTGCATCCATGCGTCGCTGCGGTCCGGTCCCAGGTCGACGGGCACGTGCACCTTCCGCCGACCACTGGCGACAACATCGATGTACTGTGGAGACCTCACGCCCCATGTGTTGAGCAATTCGGCGGTACGTTCACCCGGCCTCCCGCATGCCCACTATACGCCCTCGCTCAAAGTCCGTCAACTGCACATACGGTTCACGTCCACGCTGTCGCGGCATGCTACCAGTGTTAAAGACTGCGATGGAGCTCCGTATGCCACGGCAAACTGGCTGACACTGACGGCGGCGGTGCACAAATGCTGCGCAGCTAGCGCCATTCGACGGCCAACACCGCGGTTCCTGGTGTGTCCGCTGTGCCGTGCGTGTGATCATTGATTGTACAGCCCTCTCGCAGTGTCCGGAGCAAGTATGGTGGGTCTGACACACCGGTGTCAATGTGTTCTTTTTTCCATTTCCAGGAGTGTACTAACGGATCTCGGCCGATTTAAAGGCTACCACCTAGCAAGTGTGGTGTCTGACGGTGACACCCCAATCTATTCATTTCAGACACAGGTGTACAATAAATTCAGCGATCATCTCCACATCTACATCTACACACATACTCCGCAATCCACCATATGGTGCATGGCAGAGGGTACCCCATACCACAACTAGCATCTTCTCTCCCTGTTCCACTCCCAAACAGAACGAGGTAAATATGACTGCATATATGCCTCTGTACGAGCCCTAACCTCTCTTATCTTATCTCTGTGGTCTTTCCGCGAAATATAAATTGGCGGCAGTAAAATTGTACGAAAAGAACGCCTCCTTTCCTCTAGAGACTCCCACCCGAGTTCCTGAAGCATTTCCGTAACACTCGCGTGATGATCAAACCTACCAGTAACAAATCTAGCAGCCCGCCTCTGAATTGCTTCTATGTCCTCCCCCATGAGACTTGATAGGGATCCCAAACGATCGAGCACTACTCAAGAATAGATCGTATTAGTGTTTTATAAGCGGTCTCCTTTGCAGATGAACCACATCTTCCCAAAATTCTACCAATGAACCGAAGAAGACTATCCACCTTCCCCACAATTGCCATTACATGCTTGTCCCACTTCATATCGCTCTGCAATGTTACGCCCCAATATTTAATCGACGTGACTGTGTCAGGCGCTACACAACTAATGGAGTATTCAAACACTACGGGATTCTTTTACCTATTCATCGGCATTAATTTACATTTATCTATATTTAGAGATTTCCTGTAGACAATACTTGCACCCTAGAATTAGCTCTAATTTGTAAAGACTGAAATTTATGCACTGAAACCAGAAAAGTTAGCCTACGTCAACACTGACAAATCCTGTTTCTGTAGTGGACCGGCTCAGAGCCTTCTGAAATCTATTGTTAGACATTTGGAGCCTTTCGCTAAATGTTGCGACATGTGGAAGTCAATACAGTTATCACAGCTCATTTCTGGAAACAGTTAAATGTAGTTCTAAAGTGTAACTATAATGGAGTTTGTGTGTTTTCGTCTTGCACGGTTTTAGTTGTTACTCGTTTGACGGCGTGATTCGATGGCTGCCTCAGTGTATTTTTTGTTGCTATTGTGTGGGTGTGTTGTTTAGTATTCTAATTACAAAACGTTGTTTGTGCGTTGATGAGAGTTTTATTTGCATAAGTGATCGCTGAATGTTGTTGTTTTCTTCATTCGCGTCTTCTGGCACTGGCGATGAACGTGTTTCAATATACCGAGGTCTGTTATTGTGCCGGCATGCTTGTAATTGTGTACTGTGAAGTGGTCTCTAAGTGTGGATTGTGCGCTTTCTTTTTGTCCGGAAGCAATTCTTCAGTTGCTCTGCGCTCTCCTCTCTCCAGAGCTCCAGAGGCGTGAGGCAGCCTTGTAACAGGATGCTGCGGTATCTGTGCTGCGCCTGGAGACTATGTCTGGAGACTGTGTCTGGAGATGGCAGTCCGGAGGATGGAGGCGCTATCGCGCCTTCCTCACTTCCTGCAAGTTCAGTGGCTCGAACACAACGGCTGGCGTGGATGCTGCAGCAGGCTGCCTGAAATGAAACGCAGCCGCAGCGAATGGCCTTGGTCCGCAGCAATGGCGGCCTTGTGAGACTAAGCGGTTCCGGAACAAGAAGTCAAAATTTTGCTTTCCGTAATCAAACAAATCGTTGAAGATTTCGTGTTTTATATTAAGCGACAGTCATGGTTTCCAGTCATATATTTCCCTTTTCTGTTATTGTGCCTTATTTTCTATCTGTTATCGGAGCTGTATCCCGGAAAATAATACTCATACATAACGAATGTGTGTATTACTACTTATATGCGGCTTTGAGTAACGAGAGGTTACTGTCTTCTTTACAGAAAACCAAATGAGGGGTTCCAGAATGAATTCTGGAATTGCAGGGCGAGAGTTCTCTTCTACCTTTATTCTACAGTAACTATGAGAAGGGCAGTTCCCTCAAGGGATTCAAAGTTGCACGGAAGGGCAGGTCTATACACGGAGGCTACAAAAGTCATGGGATACCTCCCAATATCATGTCCTGAATCGATAAAAAACCACTTTTGTCCAGGCGTAATGCAGCGACTCGACATGTGAACCCAACAAGTCGTTAGAAGTCTCCTCCAGAAATGTTGAACTATGCTGCATCTACAGACGTCCGTAATTGCGAAAGATTTGCCTGTACAGGATTTTGTGCACTATCTGACCTCTTGATTATGTGCCATAAATGTTGAGTGGGTTTCATTTTGGGCTTTATAAGTGGCCAGATCATTCAACCGAATTGTCCATAATGTTCTTCAGAGCAATCGGGGACAACTGTGGCCAGGTGACATGGCAGATTGTCATCCACAAAGATTCCATCGTTGTTTGGGACATAAAGTACATGAATGATTGCAAATGATCTCCCAGAAACCGACCATAATTGTTTCCAGTCAAAGATCGTCTCAGCTGGACCAGAGGACCAAGTCCATTCCATGTAAATACAGCCCACATGACAGATAATTTTAAAACAGTGCCAACCACAGCTAAAAATAATTATGCGGGGTATTCAAAAAGTCACTCCGCAGTGCCGTATGATTGTTATCCGTGCGTGCCGTATGATTTTTCGCCTGCCTGGGTTACTTACCTTCACGTGGACTCTCCCAACATTCCTTCCACTGTTTCGTTTATCTCAGCCAGCGTCAGTAGTATAGTTGCTGTTTGTCGTTATGTGCTGATGTGAACGTTTAAGCTTAGTTCCTTTGTTCGTTTGTTTCGTTTTTGTCACTGTTAAGACGCTAACCATTGAAGAACGCGTGTTTTTAGTCGAACAAGTGTTCAGAGCTGGCGGTAAGTACACAGTTTCAGTTCGTCAAACATTTAATTCAGTTTTCCCAGAGACAACACTCCCACATAGCGATACTGTGCGAGATTTGATTAATAAATTTCGAAGTGTGGTTCAGTAACAGATGCACCGAGAAGTGGTCGTCGTAGCGTTTTGTCTAAAGATTGAAAGGTGGCTACACTGAGCCACAGCGCCAGAGATTGCGCCAAAGAGTTTTATTCCGCCGCCTCCACTGGCAGTTCTTGTCGAGAAGTCGTGGTGGAGAGTGCTTGTCGAGATGTGGCAGTAGTCAGTGCTTGTTGAGAGGTAGTAGTGAGTCGGTGTTGAGATGTTGTAGTAGGGAGTGCTTGTTCCATGTTTTATGGAGTTGTTTGATGGGCTAGACAGCAGATGTTGTTCGAATGGAGATATTGTAATGGTCAGAGTGCTTTTCGTCAATATATATGAAGGTAAAAAAATTCCCTTTTTTTATTATTTCAATGTCTTAAATAATGCGTCATTACAGGTTCAGTCAACAAAGCATCTGGCTTGTGCTCTTGTATTAGAGTGTAATTCTGGTTTCCTTACTCAATTATAGTATTTTCATTTTTTTTAATTACTTCAGTATAAATGGTATTTAAAATTTCTTGTCTTATTGAAGAAGAACCGTGCCAGATGTGTACGTTGAATCACACTTCCACACACAGAACAGTTACACTTGTGGTTTAGTTTCGTACGTTTTATAGTTTCTGGGGACTTAATTAATTAATTGTGTTAACGGAAATTTTCATTTCATTCTTTGTTGTTGTTCTATGCAGTCAGATTGCATACAAATACTAGTCAGGGCCAACCGTTTACGAGACTGCGTAACCGGACAGACAGCGACAAAAAAATTAAAAATATTTCCATTAAAAATATAATTAAGCCCCCATGCAAGATAAACTACTAGATATTTCCGATAAAATGCCCATTAGTCCGAACTAGTCATTAAGAAAACTCGACCAGGAAATCGATGTTAGTGTCGGAACGGCCCACACAGCTGTAATAAAAAAATTAGAACTTTTCCCATACAAAGTGACGGTCGTGCAAGAACTGAAAAATACTTATCATGCCAAGAGGCTGCATTATTGTCAATGGTTAAAAAATTTCGTTCAAAAAAATGGAAGGGATATTTATATGAGGCGTGGTTTCATTTATCCGGGTACATGTACTCGCAAATTCTCGTATGTGGAGTATTGAAAATCCATTGTATATTCATGAGGAACCACTTCATTCTGTGAAAATAGGAGTTCGGATTGCAGTTTCTAGACGTCGGATTGAGGGTCCCATATTTTTTAAAGAAACAATATACGCACAACGAAACTGCAGTAATATTCTGTACCCATTCATAGGAGACCTTGTGTTAAGTGAAATACTGAACGGTTATTTTCAACAAGATGGTGCAACCGCGCATACAGCTCGCGCTTCAGTGTCGCTGCTTGCTGATGTTTTTACTGATCGCATAGTTTCACAGGGACTTTGGCCTCCACGATCGCCTGACCGCCGGCCGGAATGGCCAAGCGGTTCTAGGCGCTACAGTCTGGAACCGCGCGACCGCTACAGTCGCAGGTTCGAAACCTGTCTCTGGCATGGATGTGTGTGGTGTCCTTATGTTGGTTTAGTTCAAGTAGTTCTAAGTTCTAGGGGACTGACGACCTCAGCAGTTAAGTCCCATAGTGCTCAGAGTCATTTGAACAATTTTGAACAATCATCTACTTAACACAACCCGACTTTTTCTTCTGGGGTGCAGCGAAAGCAACTATCTATAAAAACCGACCAAAATCAATCGATGAATTGAAAACTGCAATATCCACTTTCACTGCTGTTACAAAATAAATGTTGTCCGCAGCTCGTGGTCGTGCGGTAGCGTTCTCGCTTCCCACGCCCGGGTTCCCGGGTTCGATTCCCGACGGGGTCAGGGATTTTCTCTGCCTCGTGATGACTGGGTGTTGTGTGCTGTCCTTAGGTTAGTTAGGTTTAAGTAGTTCTAAGTTCTAGGGGACTGATAACCATAGATGTCCCATAGTGCTCAGAGCCATTTAAAAATAAATGTTACAGCTCGTGCTTAGAAACATGATTAGACGAATTGAAGTGTGTATTCAACAACAGGGGGGACACATTAAACATTTAACGCGAAAATTTGTAAGTAAAAATGAATATTCAATAAATTAATAACTTCTATTTCACTGAGTTTTATTTCGATATATTCACTGCGGCATACGGCACGCGTCGCTAACAATCATACGGCACTGCGGAGAGACTTTTGAACACCCCGTACATGACTGATTGACGAATCACCCAGTAAACAGTTTTTTAATAACCGTGTTAAAATTATTAAACATAAAACTGAATTAAAGGTCCAATAACGCGCTGTAGCTGTATTTATTCAAGTCGATTGCAGATGCACGCAACCTGTTTCGCAACTCTTAAGATGCATCTTCTGTTGCGTACAAATGCTGTCATGGGCTCTGGGGAGTAGCTACATGATGCCTCAGTGTTAATGTGGGCGTGGCTGGGCAGAGTTCTCAACCCTCCTGAATCGATAAAAAACCATTATCAATTGCTAAACAAAACATCATCTATGATAAACGTCATGTCTGTGTTAAAATCACGAACTTCCAAATCTTTACTGAGTAAAATATATTCCGCTGCTAGACATTTATATACACTAGAAGATGCTGTTTTAAAGTTGCGAAAATGGTTGTATGGGTCTATAATTGACTTGAATATATACAGCTATTGCCGACTATTGAACATTTCATTCAGTTTTATATTTAATAATTTTAGTACCTGTGTGAAAGTTGTTTACTGTATGAATTGTCAATCAATCATGTACAGCCACCAGCTAGTACAGTGCCTTAACAACTTAGGTCCATGGCTCCTTGGGGTTGGCGTCGCACTCGAACCGTACCATCAGCTCGTGCATACCGAAATCAGGGCTCATCCGACGATGCTACGGTTTTCCAGTCATCTGGGACACAATAGAGGGAGTCACGAACCCAGAACAGGTGCTGCAGGTGATATTATGCTGTTAGTTAGCGAAGGCACTCGTGTCAGTCAAATTCAAATGGTTCCAAGCACTATGGGTCTTAACATCTGAGGTCATTAGTCCCCTAGAGTCAGAAACTACTTAAACCTAACTAACCTAAGGACATCACACACATCCATGCCCGACGCAGGATTTCAACCTGCGACCGTAGTAGCGGCACGGTTCCGGACTGAAGCGCCTAGAACCGCTCGGCCACAACGGCCGGCTCGTTTCAATCCTCTGCTTCCATAGCCCATTAACGCTGAATTCCTTCCGCTGCTCTGTGACAGCGGTTACGTTCGTCGTACGACCCACATTGATTTCAGGGGTTATTTTACGCCGTGTAGCTTGTCCGCTAGCACAGACCACATTACGCAAGCATTGGTCAAGTGGAGACAGTCAGCCAACCCGTAACCACGTCGAAAACTTTCGCATATTAATCACATGAAGGAAAGTGGTAGTTCCGTCAATGCACACCTACGCTATACTACCGCGATCTGTACACATGCATATCTTTATCCCATGACTGTTTTCACCTCGGTGCCTATGGACACATATGGCAGACAGTAGGTAGTATGGAGGCATCACTTATGGTGAACTGGATACCGACTGAAATGTAGATATGTACCAAATCACACGCAACAGTTCAGATAAATATGGATTTATAAATCGTAGCCAGTGGTTTGGAGCTATTTGTAAAATAGAGACAAATGAAATTGACTGAAAAGATAGTAGGTTTACCCATTATAGAGAACAATAAAAGTGAAATATCAAGTCAGTATGTCTTGAGAAGTAATGAGGTAACTGCGTCGAAATGTTGAAACTAGACCAGAACGAAAACATCGTAATATGGAGGACTGTCGCATTTGTCTGAGGAAATCTCAGGCAAACCCAGAGTAGTGATTATCATAACGAGTGAAGTCAGAGCAGCTGGCAGATTACAACAAATGCAAGCCTAAACGACTTAGGGCGCTGCATCGTTGAATACAGGACACGGAGGGTTTGTCGTGGCATAACCACTAGGTGCCACGGAGCAGCAGCTATAGTCCGCACCATGCAGCTGCAACCCAAGCCAGCGGTAGTGTCCACTATGCGGCAGCAGCAACGGTAGCGGCAGGGTAGCGTGCCGGTTCTACACCTATACTATACTTGAGTATTGCTCATTAGTGTGGGATCCGTACCAGGTCGGGTTGACGGAGGAGATAGAAAAGATCCAAAGAAGAGCGGCGCGTTTCGTCACCGGGTTATTTGGTAACCGTGATAGCGTTACGGAGATGTTTAATAAACTCAAGTGGCAGACTCTGCAAGAGAGGCGCTCTGCATCGCGGTGTAGCTTGCTGTCCAGGTTTCGAGAGGGTGCGTTTCTGGATGAGGTATCGAATATATTGCTTCCCCCTACTTATACCTCCCGAGGAGATCACGAATGTAAAATTAGAGAGATTAGAGCGCGCACGGAGGCTTTCAGACAGTCGTTCTTCCCGCGAACCATACGCGACTGGAACAGGAAAGGGAGGTAATGACAGTGGCACATAAAGTGCCCTCCGCCACACACCGTTGGGTGGCTTGCGGAGTATCAATGTAGATGTAGATGTAGATGTAGAATTAGTTGGACCTCTAAATATGTGTAGTAACGGTAAAACGGTAACTGTCCTGAGCAGCGTTGTGACTGGCGATTTGGTTGCTTTCATCAAAATTTAAAAAGTCAGTATTTCGGATGGTATTTGTGGTAATAAAACAACCAGAGAAATTTAATATTTCATCAGCTGGCTATAAGGAACGATAAATTAGTCGAAATTAACGAAAGATTAAAGAAGTGGCTCATATTACTACACCAAAGAGCCAAAGAAACTGGTACACCTGCCTAATGTCGTGTAGGGCCCCCGCGAGAACGCAGTAGTGCCGCAGCACTACGTCGCAAGGACTCGACTAACACCTGAAGTAGTGATGGAGGGAATCGACACCATGAACCTGCAGGACTGTCCATAAATCCCAAAGAGTACAAGGGAGTGGAGGTCTCTTCTGAACAGCACGTTGCAAGGCATCCCAAATATGCTCAACAATGTTCATCTCTCGGGAGTTTGGTGGCCAGCGGAAGTGTTTAAACTAAGAAGAGTGTTACTGGAGCTACTCTGTTGCAATTTTGGACGTGTGGGGAGTCGCATTGTCCTGCTGGAATTGGGTAAGTCCGTCGGAATGCACTGCGGACAGGATGCTTACCCACGTGTCCCCTATGAGAGCCTTATCTAGCTGTATCATTGGTCCCATATCGCTCCAACTGCACACACCCCACACCATTACAGAGCCTCCACCAGCTTGAACAGGCTACTGCTGACCAGCAGGCTCCGTGGATTCATGAGATTGTCTCCATATCCCTGCATTAGGGTGTCCCAAGATATAATAGGGACTTTTTTTTCGTGAAATCGAAAACGCATACCCTCTATATTTTTCTATTTGACCTTAATAACTCACATACTAAATATTATTACAATTAAATTATTATAACACGTGCCGACTTGACGCTAAACATGAGACTTGAAAACTTTTACAATGTGGAAATGGAGGGATTCTGGAACTTAATGATTGTTTGGTAGATAAAATACCGAATTGCCCAAATCGTGTTTATTCACTATTTAACATGTAAAAACACTAGTCTCTAAATTTTCGTTTCAAAGTTTGTTTTCTGCAGTTAGGATAAATCTTTCAGTGTTCTTGTACGCAACATAACAAAAATTGTTTCTGTTCCTCCTCAACCGAGATTAAACCATTAAAGTCTTGCATCAACTTGACAGCTCTTTTAGAGGAATCATTCACTGCTCTCAGTGTTGAAACCTTCTTTCTGTTTTGTTGAAAGGAAGCATTGTTTGACCACATGGAAGGACATTCGTGGAGAAAACTGTTATAAATTTTAAGACGATGGAACAATGACTTGCTTCTGACCGAAATGAAGTCGTAGATCTTTTCCTCTGTAATTAAGAGAGAGCAAACCATTTAACAAAATTGTTATGCAAACAGAAAATTAAAGAAACAACCACTCTATTCATTTATTTAACTCACCATACAATGACCACTTAGTTGTTCCTTCGAAGGGATGTAACGGTTAGCAAGGGCTGATAAATTATCTACGGTTAAATTTTCAACCATTTTTACTTTTGTTTCTAGATCCACATCTTCGTCAAACAGTGAGAAGACAGAAACTTCATCAGTCAAATACCATAAATGCTGCCTTATCTTCTGTAGAGGTCCTTTTCAGATGTCTTTACCAATTTTTTGGTATGCCTTCATTGACTTCAAAAAGCACAAATCTTGGTAGGGTGCCTTTACTGCCAAAATACACTGGAGCCATGGCTTGACGTAGGATGTCATGATGAACAGGCAAACGTCAAACAGCGCTACCTTCTCCCTTCTCGAAATTTTTAACTGAGCACAAAGTAATGATATTTTTAGGTAGTATATAGCTCTCGCAATCCATCGAGCTTGGTGTATGGCACCTGGAGGCCGTATCTTGAATTTTCTGTCTGTATTTCCACCTAAAAGTATAGCAGAAGGCTCTATCAACTCTCGGTAATCATCTCTGATTATTTCTTTAGTCAGTTCAGTGCGGTAAAACTCAAGCAAAATGGCTCTGAGCACTATGGGACTTAACTTCTGAGGTCATCAGTCCCCTAGAACTTAGAACTACTTAAATCTAACTAACCTAAGACGTCACACTCACCCATGCCCGAGGCAGGATTCGAACCTGCGACCGTAGTGGTCGCGGGTTCCAGACTGTAGCGCCTAGAACCGCTCGGCCACCGCGTCGGCAAAACTCAAGCAGTTTGTCAATTTCTGGAACAGTCAGCTGCATTGCGACCTTTTCTTTGTAGCACTGTATGTTATCTGAATCTACACTTTTCCAGTTATCTCGTAACGTTTTGAAGAGTGGAATTTCAGGACTTGTTGTCACTGAACTGATTTTTACCTGGAACACAATTTTTTATCACTAGTTCATACACGTGGTGGCCGCAAGGAGAAAGAATGACACTTCTGTTAAGTTCTTGCTCAAGTAGCACACAGGCACCATTGATGTGATCTGTATTTAAAGCCGTAAAATCACAACAAAGAAACTGCAATTTATCTTCGAGATTCCAGTCCACAATTGCGTTCCAAACAGCTTTTGCCTGTTCACATCCTAAAGAGTTTTCCAACCTTGGCACAGCAATAAGTTGCTCTTTATTTCTATACGAAATAACTAAGGGAAGATATTCCTCTCTTGATTACCGATCATGTGTAGCAGGCAACAGTTTGCCATCCCAATGGACAGTCACAACATCTGGAACCTCGTTCTGAAAATTAACTTTTATAGCTTCCGCACACTCTTTCCGTTTCTCTGTACAAATTCTTTGAATCGAGGACTTATTTATAGGAAATTCATCAGTATTATATCCAAGTGCCTCAATAGTAGCTTCAAGAATATACACTGAATCTCTCACTTAACTGACACCTATCCAGCGCTGCTACTAATTTTGGAGTAATCAAATTTTTCCGCATAATTGTTTTACTGGTTCCACATTTTATGTTCTCAATCACAGTTGGGAAATTTTCTTACAAACACATCTAGTTTTCATTACAATCTGAAGATGAGTCATTTTGTAGTGCTTCATAAGATGCTGTCGAAGGATCTGACGTGGAAAAGTATCTAGCACTGCGGTTTTCTTCCTCTACAGTTCTGTATTAGCCAGTTTCTTGTCCACTCCAGCTAAGTGACCCGGCCGACCTGGCTCTCTCTGTCACTGTAAATAGATTTTATCTTCATTTATTTTCGTTAACTGAAGTACATCGGCGTGTGCAATATCGAACAAATCATTCAACATGACAAACTCTTGTCGGCGCTGCTCAAATACCTTTTGGGTTTTTTGTGCATTTTTTTGCAACTCCCTACAAACTTAAGATAGGTCCACTAATTTCTTCACACCATTCGGTACAGATTTGGTAGGTATACGCGCCTTTTCCCAAAAGATAATACATTCCTGAATAGTGAGATCTGCACTTTCACTGACAGTTAAGTTCACTTCTCGGAAATTATAAAATAAAACTGCCATAACTTGCCCACTAGATGGCAGTTTTGAACATTTTATCTGATGTTTTTCAGCACCTATTATCTCTTTTAGAACTAGTGCGTAATTCCGCTGACATTTTCACTTGCTGACAACAATTATGACTAACAATGTCAGAGACACACCGACACGAGGACGCGCGCCTTCGTCTTTCTTACCAAGTACAGCCAACCTGACATGTTTCAATGCAAGTCAGCACGGGTTGCCAACATCCTAAGGTTCTGAAATTTTACTTATTGTTGTTTTGGCATCGTACAAATAAATTAAGAGGGCATGCGTTCAAATGGAAAATACTTAGAATTTTTGGGACACTCTGCCTTAATGTCCATCTGCTCGATATAATTCTAAAGGAGATTCGTCTGACCAGGCAACATGTTTCCCTTTCATCAACAGTCCTACGCCGGTGTTGCCGGGCCCTGGCGAGCCTCAAGTCTTTGTGAAATGCAGTAATGAAGGGTACACGAGTGGGCCCTTAGCTCCGAAAGCCCATATCGTTGACGTTTCGTTGAATGGTTCGCACGCTAACACATGTTGATGTCCCAGCTTTGAAATCTACAGCAATTTGCGGAAGGATTGTACTTCTGTTACGTTGAACGATCTCTTCAGTAGTCATCGGTCCCGTTCTTGCAGGATCTTTTTCTGGCCGCAGCGATGTCGGAGATTTCATGTTTTACCGGATTCCTGACATTCACAGTACACTCGTGAAATGGTGTCACAAGAAAATGCCCACTTCATCGCTACGTCAGAGATGCTGTGTCCCATCGCTCGTACGCCGACTACACCACCACGTCCAGTCTCACTTAAATCTTGATAACCTGGCATTGTAGCAGCAGTAACCAATCTAACCACTGTGCCAGACACTTGTTGTCTTATGTAAGCGTTGCCAACAGGAACGTCGTATTCTGCCTGTTTACATGTCTCTGTATTTGAATACGCATGCCTATAAAAGTCTTTTGCCGCTTCAATGTAACTGTATTCGGTCAATACAAATTAAATTGAGTAAGGGAGACCCTGATGTTGAAAAAAAGTCGAAGATGGAAAAATACTGTAACTCAAGCGAATGAAGTTCAATGTTGAGGTTAGGAATGAAATTTACAGAATAGATCGCAAATTAGAAACTGAGTGTTCTACATTGTATGTAAGTAAACTGCGTGTACATCTGCAGCAGCCAGATACTATGAATGAATGGGATACAGTAAAGGCAGTTGAGGCCTGATTCCGTGCAGCATACGGTGGCCACGGGCAGTGACCAGTTTTCAAACAAAGCGGTGGGCGAGTTGACCCGTTTGTTCGGATGGGGAACCCATCACTTGCTTTCGGCGCACGACCTGTAATCTTTTTCAGTTTACAGAAACAATTCGGAATAAAAAGGATAAGCGTTACTTATAGCTATATATGTCAGCTTCATGATGGAGTGCCCATCATGCCATTAATGGTTGTAGTTTGTGATGCACTGACGTGAGGCGTTACACGAAATTCGAAAAGGTCTGGAATCAAAAATAGGAGTCGCTACGATTTTGCGTTTGGTGCATTTTATGGCAATATGTTGCTGTGTATGAAACTTAACTAATGTAATGAACTTTTTTAGACTTGGGTGGACGTCTCTATCTCCCTCAAGTCTCGGGAAAATTTATCTCATGTAGCACACTCATTTGCGATCACGCCCAGCCAGCAGTTAAGCCAGAATGAAATTTCCACAACATTCACCATATTTCATAAACGGTATGAGGTATCGAAATGAGATTTTGGCAAATAACAGCCCCAGGAAGGAGAGTATTTGGCATATGGTCACTTTGCGAAACCCCGTTATTCCATAAAATAGAGGGTTTGTAGATGAAAGAATGCAATTTTTAAGGGCCAGCAATACATGGTGAAACAAGAAATCCTGTGGATTTTGGAGCAACATAACTGAAATCATTACATGTCAATTTCATAACGTATTGAACCTACTTTTCCTTAGCTCCCCACTTAATAAAATTGACGAACCGCTGTTTCAGAATTCTCTCGCAACTGCGTCTGCACAGCATGTTAGTGAGGTGACGTTGTGTAAACTCCGCTTTCGGCAGAAGAAGCAAGTTTTAACATGGCTACAAAAGAAATGTCGGGTTTACTCAAAATTCAACACTATGATGTTTGTCGTAAGTTACAAATGATTAACAAGACAGGCGATAGTAAACTGATATTTTTTTCCATGTTCATCAGAATTATTTTGAGATGCTAACCAAAATTTTGGAATGGTGACAGTGCAAGTGTGGACAAGCAGGTGCTCCACCACACATTAAAAAAAAAAGTGAGCATAGGCTTTAGTTTAGAACGGTACTTCCCCTCCAGTGCACGCTATTTCTTCTACAGCGCCTGCCCACAACCACCACTGTTCTTCCCAGGCGAGCTTGACGATTGCGCATCTACCATCCACATTATTCTGCTTCCACTCTAATATTCATCACAATGTACATCAAAATTACATTGATTTTCAGGTACAAGGTATCCCTCATAATTTTGCTGATGTTTGTGTTGATGTGGTTGATAGTTTTATTTCTGTTAATATTGAAATCAGTGCTAATGGAGCTCTGAGTACTGTAGTTGGTATTGATGAAAACAGTCATGTACCTATTGACAGCATTGTTGATTTTCCTGACAATGTATGGAATATTGGTAAGACAGAGATCATTATTGTGGAAAAATCTGATGCAAGGGATGGGTAAATAATGTATGGTTCTGTGAAACCAAGAGGGATTATTTGAAACATTGGAACACCTTTGGAAATTATTACACAGTGTTAAGTAGCTAACATTGTACGTGCTGCCGAACTAATAGACATGGATTTTTTTTATGAAATGATTATGACGTTGCGGAAAGCAGGTGACAACGAAAAGGAGGGTGATCAGATTTACGATGATTACTATAAGAGAGACCGGAAAAAATTTACCCGTCTGTGACAGCAAACAACACCGAATTATTGGAGTGCCAATTGATTCACCTTTCCGAGAGAGTTGTTATGTAAAGTAAATGGAAATAGGTAATTCAAGGAGACATAAGATATTATAAGAAAGTGAACTGGAAACAGAGCTATTTCAAGAGGAATGTATGTGAAAGAGGAAAGAGACAGTCAGTTGCTTATAAACACATGTTATTTTAAGAAATTCGCTATGATTTTTAACTGAAAGAGAAAGTCTTTTGGAACGAACGAGAAGCTAAGTTTTAGCCAGAGTTAAAGTGAGTCATATACGTCATAGGGCTTACAGAAGTCAGGCAATTTGCTGAATTTGAATGTGTGATGAAGTGCTCAGGTGTGGATGGAGTGTTTACGAATTTTGATTGACGTGTTATATTTTTTACTTGTGACTTTGCCTGACTTTAAGTTTTATTAATTGATATTGTTTCACCATATCTGGGTATGTTTACTGAAGAATTTTGGAGGATATCATTTATTGTTTCCATAATTTTAAAGTTAATAATTATTTGTTCGTTCTGTAGTAATCTAAAACATGCTGATGAATGGAAAATGAGCATAAAATGTAAGGTTTCTGTGTTCTGATTGAGGAGATATGTGTGTATTATTTCGGTAGGTCATGTACATGTAATATATTTTGCTGCCGTGTGGAACAAGTAATGTTAATTTACGTGGGAGGTAGCATTTTGTCACCTGAGTAAGTCTTGGTGTAGTAATGACCATATGTTTTTTGGTGTAGTAATGACCATATGTGTTTATTTCTAATTACTTGTTTGAATTTCTTATATTGGCTAAGATATAAACTTGATACATTGAATATATTTCCATCAACTTAAATCTGCAGATCAAATCATGAGCTAAGTCTTTCAAATGATCATTCAGTTTTACGAATTTAGTTCTTGTAGTAATGTCTGTATAGTTTTCAGTACGTTTTTTTGCCACTGTTCACTTCAATTTGGCAGCTTGTTATCAGTTTCATATTAGAGAGAATGATGAATGTGATGAGTCAGTGAATAATAGACTGGAAGCAAATGTAGGTTCATTTTTATGTTCACAAATCGGAAGCTTTCCTGAGCCTGAGCGCTGGATGTATCACAGGAGGATCAGCTATGGTACTGTGTACCAATGCGATAAACAATTATGAGAATACTCCAAATAAATGAAGAACAAGTAATTGAATGTGTTGAAAGCGCTTTTATGAAAATTTAAAGAGGAAATGTTCTGTAGTTATCTCTGTTTTTCTTATGAGTATTCTGTGATGAGAATCTGTGTTACTCTGAAGAAACCTTTTTATCAAAGATTCAAACGGAACTTTTCTTGTAAATTTTGTTTCTTCGGATGGAATATTTATTCCCAGTATAACTGTTTTGAAGACTAAATAGTAAATTACAGATACAAAAACCCAGTTGAAGAGGAAATTTTGGTTTGTTTGATATTCTACAGAATTTGTAGAACATTTTATTTAAAATTGATTTTTGGTATCATTTTCGTAGACAAGAGCCTTCTTATGCTGGCTTCTTACCATATTTGAATGAAACCATGAATTAAAACTACTGGTATTAATCTAAGGCTTTGATGCTCAGAGTTTCGTACTTAAGTAGCTTCAGCATATTACACTCCTGGAAATGGAAAAAAGAACACATTGACACCGGTGTGTCAGACCCACCATACTTGCTCCGGACACTGCGAGAGGGCTGTACAAGCAATGATCACACGCACGGCACAGCGGACACACCAGGAACAGCGGTGTTGGCCGTCGAATGGCGCTAGCTGCGCAGCATTTGTGCACCGGCGCCGTCAGTGTCAGCCAGTTTGCCGTGCCATACGGAGCTCCATCGCAGTCTTTAACACTGGTAGCATGCCGTGACAGCGTGGACGTGAACCATATGTGCAGGTGACGGACTTTGACTAGGGCGTATAGTGGGCATGCGGGAGGCCAGGTGGACGTACCGCCGAATTGCTCAACACGTGAGGCGTGATGTCTCCACAGAACACCGATGTTGTCGCCAGTGGTCGGCGGAAGGTGCACGTGCCCGTCGACCTGGGACCGGACTGCAGCGACGCACGGATGCACGCCAAGACCGTAGGATCCTACGCAGTGCCGTAGGGGACCGCACCGCCACTTCCCAGCAAATTAGGGACACTGTTGCTCCTGGGGTATCGGCGAGGACCATTCGCAACCGTCTCCATGAAGCTGGGCTACGGTCCCGCACACCATTAGGCCGTCTTCCGCTCATGCCCCAACATCGTGCAGCCCGCCTCCAGTGGTGCCACGACAGGCGTGAATGGAGGGACGAATGGAGACGTGTCGTCTTCAGCGATGAGAGTCGCTTCTGCCTTGGTGCCAATGATGGTCGTATGCGTGTTTGGCGCCGTGCAGGTGAGCGCCACAATCAGGACTGCATACGACCGAGGCACACAGGGCCAACACCCGGCATCATGGTGTGGGGAGCGATCTCCTACACTGGCCGTACACCACTGGTGATCGTCGAGGGGACACTGAATAGTGCACGGTACATCCAAACCGTCATCGAACCCATCGTTCCACCATTCCTAGACCGGCAAGGGAACTTGCTGTTACAACAGGACAATGCACATCCGCATGTATCCCGTGCCACCCAACGTGCTCTAGAAGGTGTAAGTCAACTACCCTGGCCAGCAAGATCTCCGGATCTGTCCCCCATTGAGCATGTTAGGGACTGGATGAAGCGTCGTCTCACGCGGTCTGCACGTCCAGCACGAACGCTGGTCCAACTGAGGCGCCAGGTAGAAATGGCATGGCAAGCCGTTCCACAGGACTACATCCAGCATCTCTACGATCGTCTCCATGGGAGAATAGCAGCCTGCATTGCTGCGAAAGGTGGATATACACTGTACTAGTGCCGACATTGTGCATGCTCTGTTGCCTGTGTCTATGTGCCTGTGGTTCTGTCAGTGTGATCATGTGATGTATCTGACCCCAGGAATGTGTCAATAAAGTTTCCCCTTCCTGGGACAATGAATTCACGTTCTTATTTCAGTTTCCAGGAGTGTATTATTCTTATCGTTCTTATATCTGTTTTTATCACTATAAATGACAATTTATTCTCTCTGAACGCCTGTTTTTGTTTCATTACGGTGTTAGACTAGTGTGCAAAACTTGCAGACGATAGTAACATCGATAAAATTTATTTATTTATTTATTTATTTATTGTTCCATGGGACCACATTTAGGAGAAGTCTCCATGGTCATGGAACGAGTCAATACATGAAATTATAACACGATTGTAGAAACAGATAAAATGAAGTATAAGAAACATATTCAGGCGACAAGTCGTTAGTTTAAATAAAGAAAATCAAGAATGTAACACTGGAATTTGCTTAATTTTTTAGCTCTTCCAGGAGCTCCTCGACAGAATAGAAGGAGTGAGCCATGAGGAAACTCTTCAGTTTAGACTTAAAAGTGTTTGGGTTACTGCTAAAATTTTTGAGTTCTTGTGGTAGCTTATTGAAAATTGATGCAGCAGAATACTGCACTCCTTTCTGCACAAGTGTCAAGGAAGTGCATTCAACATGCAGATTTGATTTCTGCCTAGTATTAACTGAGTGAAAGCTGCTAACTCTTGGGAATAAGCTAATATTGCTAACAACAAACGACATTAAAGAAAATACATACTGTGAGAGCAATGTCAAAATTCCCAGACTATTGAATAGGGGTCGACAAGAGGTTTTCGAACTTACACCATACATAGCTCGAACAGCCCGTTTTTGAGCCAAAAATACCCTTTTTGGATCAGAAGAATTACCCACAAAAAATAATACCATATGACATAAGCGTATGAAAATACGCGAAGTATACTATTTTTCGTGTTGAAATGTCACTTATTTCAGATACTGTTCTAATGGTAAATAAAGTGGTATTTAGTTTCTGAACAAGATCCTGAACATGGGCTTTCCACAACAGCTTACTATCTATGCGTACGCCTAGGAACTTGAACTGTTCCGTCTCGCTTATAACATGCCCATTCTGTCTGATTAAAATGTCAGTTCTTGTTGAATTGTGGGTTATAAACTGTAAAAACTGAGTCTTACTTTGATTTAGCATCAAATTATTTTCCACAAGCCACGAACTTATATCATGAACTACATTATTTGATAATGTTTCAATATTACACACAAGATCCTTCACTACCAAGGTGGTGTCATCAGCAAACAGAAATATTTTTGAATCACCTGTAATACTAGAAGGCATATCATTTACATAAATAAGAAACAGCAGTGGCCCCAGCACCGACCCTTGGGGAACGCCCCATTTAACAGTGCCCCATTGGGACTGAACATCATTACCACTCTCAATATTGCGGAGGATTACCTTCTGCTTTCTGTTCTTAAAGTAGGAGGGGAACCAATTGTAAGCTACTCCCCTTACTCCAGAATGTTCCAACTTCTGCAGTAATATTTTGTGGTCATCACAGTCAAAAGCCTTCGTTAAATCAAAGAAAACACCTAACGTTCGCAACCTTTTATTTAATCCGTCCAAAACCTCACAGAGAAAAGAGACTATAGCATTTTCAGTTGTTAAGCCATTTCTAAAACCAAACTGTACATTTGACAGCAAATTATATGAATTTAAATGCTGCAGTAACCTTGTATATACAACCCTCTCGATAACTTTAGCAAACACCGATGGCATAGAAATAGGTCTATAATTGTCAACATTATCCCTGTCTCCCTTTTTATAAAGTGGCTTCACTACCGAGTACTTTAATCGGTCAGGAAACCGACCACTCCTAAAGGAAAAGTTACAGATATGGCTAAGTACTGAGCTAACATACGTGGAACAATACTTCTGTATTCTGCTAGATACCCCGTGATATCCATGAGAGTTCTTGGTCTTTAGTGATTTAATTATTAACTCAATCTCCCTCTTGTCAGTATCATGGAGGAGCATTTCAGGTAACAGTCTCGGAACACTTTTTTCTAAGAGCGCTATATGATTCCCTGTTGGGACTAGGTTTCTATTTAGTTCACCTGCTATATTCAGAAAGTGATTTTTAAGTACTGTACATACACTCCTGGAAATGGAAAAAAGAACACATTGACACCAGTGTGTCAGACCCACCATACTTGCTCCAGACACTGCGAGAGGGCTGTACAAGCAATGATCACACGCACGGCACAGCGGACACACCAGGAACCGCGGTGTTGGTCGTCGAATGGCGCTAGCTGCGCAGCATTTGTGCGCCGCCGCCGTCAGTGTCAGCCAGTTTGCCGTGGCATACGGAGCTCCATCGCAGTCTTTAACACTGGTAGCATGCCGCGACAGCGTGGACGTGAACCGTATGTGCAGTTGACGGACTTTGAGCGAGGGCGTATAGTGGGCATGTGGGAGGCCGGGTGGACGTACCGCCGAATTGCTCAACACGTGGGGCGTGAGGTCTCCACAGTACATCGATGTTGTCGCCAGTGGTCGGCGGAAGGTGCACGTGCCCGTCGACCTGGGACCGGACCGCAGCGACGCACGGATGCACGCCAGGAACGTAGGATCCTACGCAGTGCCGTAGAGGACCGCACCGCCACTTCCCAGCAAATTAGGGACACTGTTGCTCCTGGGGTATCGGCGAGGACCATTCGCAACCGTCTCCATGAAGCTGGGCTACGGTCCCGTACACCGTTAGGCCGTCTTCCGCTCACGCCCCAACATCGTGCAGCCCGCCTCCAGTGGTGTCGCGACAGGCGTGAATGGAGGGACGAATGGAGACGTGTCGTCTTCAGCGATGAGAGTCGCTTCTGCCTTGGTGCCAATGATGGTCGTATGCGTGTTTGGCGCCGTGCAGGTGAGCGCCACAATCAGGACTGCATACGACCGAGGCACACAGGGCCAACACCCGGCATCATGGTGTGGGGAGCGATCTCCTACACTGGCCGTACACCACTGGTGATCGTCGAGGGGACACTGAATAGTGCACGGTACATCCAAACCGTCATCGAACCCATCGTTCTACCATTCCTAGACCGGCAAGGGAACTTGCTGTTCCAACAGGACAATGCACGTCCGCATGTATCCCGTGCCACCCAACGTGCTCTAGAAGGTGTAAGTCAACTACCCTGGCCAGCAAGATCTCCGGATCTGCCCCCCATTGAGCATGTTTGGGACTGGATGAAGCGTCGTCTCACGCGGTCTGCACGTCCAGCACGAACACTGGTCCAACTGAGGCGCCAGGTGGAAATGGCATGGTAAGCCGTTCCACAGGACCACATCCAGCATCTCTACGATCATCTCCGTGGGAGAATAGCAGCCTGCATTGCTGCGAAAGGTGGAGATACACTGTACTAGTGCCGACATTGTGCATGCTCTGTTGCCTGTGTCTATGTGCCTGTGGTTCTGTCAGTGTGATCATGTGATGTATCTGACCCCAGGAATGTGTCAATAAAGTTTCCCCTTCCTGGGACAATGAATTCATGGTGTCCTTATTTCAATTTCCAGGAGTGTATATGCGACTTATCAGTAACACGGACATCCCCATTACTCACTGATTCTATATTCTCGACCTGTCTCTACAGACCAGCCACTTCCTTTACGACTGACCATATGGTTTTAATTTTATCCTGAGACTTAGCTATTCTATCTGCATACTACATACTTTTTGCCTTCCTAATAACTTTTTTAAGCACCTTACAATACTGTTTGTAATGGGCTGCTGCATTTAGATTTTGACTGTTTCTAACGTTTTGATATAATTGCCACTTTGTTCTACAAGATATTCTTATCCCTTTAGTCAGCCACCCAGGCTGCCTGTTTGTGCTAGTACCCTGTTTTGAACGTTCTAACGGAAAGCAACTTTCAAAGAGCACGAGAAAAGTCTTGAGGAAAGCATTATATTTATCGTCTACTGTATCAGCACTATAAACATCTTGCCACTCTTGTTCCTTGAGAAGGTTTACAAAAGTCTGTACAGCTACTGGATCAGCTTTCCTTAAAAGTTGGTAACTATATTTAACATGTGTTGCAGCACAAAAATCTTTTAGACTTAAAATTTGTGCATCATGATCTGAAAGGCCATTCACCTTTTTGCTAACAGAATGCCCTTCTAATAATGACGAATGAACAAAAATATTGTCTATGGTTGTTCTACTGTTCCCTTGCACTCTCGTTGGAAAGAATACGGTTTGCATAAGATTATATGAATTAAGGAGATCTACCAGCATCATTTTCCTAGCACAATCACTTATACAATTAATATTGAAGTCACCACATATAACTTACTTTTTGTATTTCCTATAAAGTGAACCAAGAACCTCCTCTAGCTTTAGCAAAAATGTTGTGAAATCGGAGTCTGGGGATCTATAAATAACAACAGTAAGACGTTTAGCTCCACTAAATTTAACCACACCTGCACAACATTCATACACCTTTTCAGTGCAGTACTTTGAAACATCAATTGACTCAAATGGGATACCGTTTTTCACATACATGGCTACTCCCCCACACCGCAAAGAGCTCCTTGAAAAGCTGCCAGCCAATATGTATCCTGGTAAAGGAAGCCTCTGAATTATCTCCTTATTTAAGAAGTGTTCAGATATACCAATAATTTCAGAGTCAACATCTATAAGCAGTTCACTAACTTTATCTCTAATACCTCGTATATTTTGATGAAATATACTAATTCCCTCATTAATCGGATACCCAAGCTTTGTAGAAAGTGGTTTCTTTGTTAGAGAGACTTCCCTTAAGCAGGAATACCTATCAGCTGACTTCAATCTAAAAAAGGTACAGCTCTAACACCCACAACTTCCGGAATTTTCCCATGAGTGATCCCACCACCCCCACCTATGCTGTCACCTATAAGTTTTGCCAACCTCCCCTTCCCATACCTGTTGAGGTGCAGGCCATGTCTAGTGAAACCCGTCCTACTGATAGACTCCACCAACACCACTGAAATGTGACTCATGCCTTCTGTCATCAGCGCACCCCAAGTCTCATGTTATTACGCCTGACGGCTGTATTAAGATGAGGCCGATCGTGACGCTGAAACATTTCCACGAAATGCACATTCGTGTTGCCAGTCTGAGTGGCTATCTTTTCCAGGTCACCATCTATGTCATACTCCCCATCCCTATATACTATTACCAGCCCCATCCACAATCACTACCTGATCCTCTTTAGTAAAATCCGTACATAACCCCCCTATGTTAAAAGTCACCTGAGCCAATCCTGCATTAGGCTTCACAATGCTGGTGACCTGGTACTCACTCCACAAAACTTCCTGCAACTGCTGGCCTACACCTCTACCATGAGAACTACCTAACAGCAGAACCTTCTTCTTTCTCTTAGACTTTGCAACTGTCCTAGCCACCGTAACTGCTCAGGTCTGCTGCATACTTCCTACATCTAAAGCTACTAGACTCTGACAGTTGGTCATATCTATTACAAACACCAATAGTAAAACTATCTGAAAATCTCCTTCTCCTAGCAGATCTCTTGCCAACAGCCAGCTCCCATTCCCCAACCCCCTTCTCCCTCCTCACCCTATCTAGCTCCTCCTGTGCGTTTTTCAACTGCACCTGAAGGGCACAGATCTTACGCTCCTGCTCCTCTATCAACTTACTCTTGCTACATAACCTGCAGTTCCAGGAGAGGATCTCACCAGAATGCCCACTGGCTTCCCCACTGCATTCCCCCCAGTGAAAATACTTCGAACAAGTCTCACACCGCAATCCACTACTCACGAACCTACGGCAAAGCCCACACTTCTCACTCATGGTAAAATTTTACAATTATTGAAACAAGAAAACAACTTTATCTAAGTTCCGCTACTACAATAAGAAGATGTTAAGAACTGACTACAATTATCACAAACTTGCTCTACAAGGGAAGTAACTACTATTATTGACAGTATTAATCAACAACAAATGAGAATATAACAAAATACTAACACAGAAAGAAAATCAAACGTCTAATGACAGTAACGAAACTGAAAGCAGTTCGCAAAAATTTCTTCTGAAGTTATTTCACCGAAAAACACTAAGAACACCGGTTGAAGACTACTAAAGTTCCTAAATAAACTACTATACACAAACAATTAATTAGTACTTAGCTTTCGATGCGCCGCTACAGCTGCAACTGGTCAGCGCGTAATGTAAACACGTATAAGAGGTTAAGTTGCTCGATACGAAACACTCACAAATATCAGGCCACAACACAAGAAATGCAGAGGTGAATGAAGAAACCACTAATAAGTCACTTATATAGTAAATATTATCACAAAAACAGTTAAAATATGTATCTGAAACCTAAAAATAGATGAAAACTTAGAGAGCGATCTCACACGCAGTCAGTGAAAACTAAATTAGCTAGATAAAACTTGAACCATCCATAGAAAGAAGTGCTACAGTATAGTGCAGAATGTAACTGGTAGAAACAGTCAATGAGACCGATAGAAACGGCATTTCTATACAAAGAGAATAATCATAGTGACTGTATTTCATAATGATCCCCTGCGCGTTACAAAACGTGGAGAATGGTTCAGCGGTGATCATTTTGAATGGCAATGCGTAATCTGTCATGTCCCCCCACGCTGGCCACTAGGTTGGTAAGGTGTTCTTGTGGCTGAACGTTCCATTCCTCCAGCAGCGTGGTTGGAAATTGCTGGATGGCCATTGGTGCATGTGGATATGCTGTAAGACGTCTCTTCAAAGGAACCCCGCACGTTCTAGATGGAATTTAATTTGAGAACATGGGCAGGCCAATCCATGCACGAAATATCTTCTAGTTACAAGACGCCCTCCACTTGCGCATTTCGATGTAGTCGAGCACTGTCATCCATAAAATGAAGTGAAGGCCGAATGCAAACCTGAGATGATACTCATGGAGAAAAAGTACAGTGTCACAATAACGCTGAGGTTTAGTTTACCACGTTCAACGATCTGGAAGTCAGTACGCTCATGTAGCATTATGAATACTCACAGCATAGCACCTGGTCCTCCAAATCGATCATGTTTGACAATACTGGACAAACCCTCACATACACACAAAAACAGTGCCGAACATGATCGTTTTGGTGGTCCTTTTGCTATGGTGTTAGGAGGCATAATGTTGCGTGGGTATACTGATCTCTAAATCTTTCAATACAGTACACCGACGGGTCAACGTTGTTGTGATACTGTATTCCTTCCTGCGTGCATCTGTTCATGGAGTGAATTTGGTTAACTTCATTTTTCTGGATGACAGTGCGCAACCGCATAGAGCAACTTAGGTGGAGACTAGAGGATATTCAGCCATCGGATTGGCCTGCCTAATCGCCTAATCTAAAGCCCACCGAAAACATGTAGGATCCGGTGGGAAGACGTCTTGCAGCGTGTCTAGTTGCACCAACGACCATCTAGCATTTGGCAACCTTACTGGTGGAGGAATGAAATGCTCTACGACAAGAACTCCTTAACAACCTAATGGTCAGCACGGAAACATGTTGCAGAGCATGCATTGCTTACCCAAGTGGTTATTTGGCTTGGCACTGATTCACAGAGTTGTTGCTCGTCCTCCTGAGGGATATCGTGCAAAATTTTGTCTTAACTGGTGAGTTATATCTTCAATATAATGCGAGGGTTACAGGTCCGGGTCCATGACATTCCAAACGGTCTCAACTGGGGAGAGATCCTGCGACATTTCGAGCCAAGGATGGGCTTGGCCAGCACGACGACAAGCACTAGAACTTCTCGCCATGTGCCGGTGGGCGTTATCTTGCTGATATATCAGCCCAGGTTAGCTTGCCATGAAGAGCAACAAAAGGGGGCGTAGAATTTCGTCAGCGCAGCACCGCTGAGCTATGAGGTTGCTGGGGATGACGACCAAAGACTACCTGCTAAAAGAAATGGAATGGCACCACAGACCGTCACTGCTGGCTGTCGGGCTGTGTAGCAGGCGCAGTCCACCGCTGTCCGAGGCGTCTCCAGACATGGCTTCGACCTAGAATCTCATTGACTGGAGGAGAATTCCGGCTTATAGCTGAACTCGTATAACCAGCGAAGACGTATCTGGAGACGCCCTGGACAGCGGTGCGATACCAAAAACTCTGTCATCCACCATGTGACCCGACGACCGAAATTGAAGGTCTGGGAGGGCATTCCTTTTTTAATGTAAGTCCCGTAAGCTTGTCACTATTGGTACCCTTACAGCACAATGGTACGCTGACGATATTCTACGCCCCGTTTCTTTGCCCTTCTGGGTAAGCCACCTTACATATCAGCAAGATAACGTCCACCCTCACATGGCGAGATTTTCTAATGCTTTGTCTTCGTGTTTGCCAAACCCTACATTGGTCATCAATGTCGCCGAATCTCTCCCAAATGGGGAACGCTAGGAGAATTATGGGCAGGGTCGTCATCACTATCCCACTCCGTTGATCAGCGAACAGCAGACAGCTTACGAGGCGCAGATCTGTCACAAGCTGTACCGAGTAATAGTACATAGCGCTGTTGTTCAGGTGTTGCAGGCCAAATGAAATTCGCATTTCTTAATAGAAACTTTATATTTAAGCTAACCGCATTATTAGAAATTGGTTAAAAATTTCACTGATGCGTTTTGGAGGTATGGATGGTATATAATTGGTGCCAGATGGTCGTGTCACTCTTCACTTTCATTGTAACTGATGGCCGTAAGGTGGTACATGTGTGAGAGGGGGGGGGGGGTGTCACTCAGTTAATGGAATCCTTGCGATATCATGGGTTGATGTGGAGACGTCGAGGAAAGGGAGAAAAGAGCTATCGTGTTTGAATTAGGTGATTTTATGGTACTTTATGGCTGTCTGTCGTGCAGTGACTAGGATCCACACGTCCATGTTTACCGTGAACATAAGCTCGAGGTCTAAAGGCACCTTGCGTCTATGATAAGTAAACGAAACGTCCTCTCTGCGGGTTCGAACACCGCCACCGCTTAAATACTGATTAATAATCAGCATAGGCGGCCGAAGGTTTCTGGCAGAAGAAGTCACCCTCATTCTATCAACGGTCTTTTCAAAGAGGGCAGAAGAGCGGACAACGGTCACGGCACTCTCTTGTCCTTGGGGGACACTGCCCTTAAAGCCGAAAGAATCAGCAATGACCAATGGCATATGGATGCAAAAGGCAATGGAAACCACTGCATTAAAGGCACATTGCATGCATCAACAGGACGTGTGCCCTGCAGCTGAAAATGTGACGTGACGATCTCTAAATTGGCAAAAGATTCTGGAGTAGTCCCCCATTCGGATCTCCGGCAGGCGACTGCCAAGGGGGAGGGGGACCAGGAGAAAAAGACTGAATAACCAACGAAAGGATATGTTCTATGACTTTGGACGTGGAATGTCAGAAGTTGGAGAGTGGTAAGGAAGGTAGACAATATGAAAATGGAAATGCAAAGGCTCAGTCTAGATATAGTAGAGGTTCAGTGAAGTGAAATGGGAAGGACAAGGGTTTCGGGTCCGATGAGTATAGGGTAATATCTACAGCAGCAGAAAATGGTATAACGGGAGTGGCATTCGTCATGAACAGGAAGGTAGGGCAGAGAGTATGTTACAGTAAACAATTTAGTAATACGGTTATTCTTATCAGAGCCGACAGGAAACAAAAATACTGATAATGATAGTTCAGGTATACACGTTGACATCGCAAGCTCAAGATGAAGGCTTCCTGGCGGATTAAAACCGTGTGCCAGACCGAAACTCAAACTCTGGAGCTTTCCTTTCGCGTGCAAGTGCTCTACCGTCTCAGCAAACCAATAACGACTCACGCCCAGTCCGCAGCTCGTGGTCGTGGGGTAGCGTTCTCGCTTCCCGCGCCCGGGTTCCCGGGTACTATTCCCGGTGGGGTCAGGGATTTTCTATGCCTCGTGATGACTGGGTGTTGTGTGATGTCCTTAGGTTAGTTAGGTTTAAGTAGTTGTAAGTTCTAGGGGACTGAAGATCATAGATGTTAGGTCCCATAGTGCTCAGAGCCATTTGAACCATTTTGAACTCAAGCCCTGTCCTCACAGCTTTAATTCGACCAGATCTTCTTTTCCTGTCTTCCTACTGGCAGAATTAAAGCTGTGAGGATGGGGCATGAGTCGTGCTTGGGTAGCTGTGTCGGTAGAGCCCTTGCACACGAAAGGGGAAGCTCACGAGTTTGAGTTCAGGTCCGGCACCGAGTTTCAATCTGTCAGGAAGTTTCGAATCAGCGCATACCCGTCTGCAGAATGAAAATTTCATTCTGAAGATGAAGAGAGAGCGAAAGTATATAAGGATATTGAAAGAGTTATATAGTACATAAAGTGAGACCAAAATATAACAGTTCCTGGCCAAGAGATGTTTGCTAGTATCAAACATAGGCCTTGATATGAGAATGAAATTTCTGAGATTGTACATTTGGAGCTCAGTGATGTATGGATGTGAAACACTGACTATTGGAAAACCAGAAGTTAAGAGAATCGAAGCATTAAAAATGAGGTGCCACACATGATTGTGGAAAGTTAGGGGGACTGATAAGGCAGGGAATGAGGAGGTTCTGTGGCGAATCGGAGAGGAAAGGAATATGTGGAATACACTGACAAGGATAAGGGACAGGATGATACGATATCTGTTAAGACATCAGGGAATAACCCTGTTGGTACTAGAGGGTGCTATAGAGGATTTGATATTTTTTTTCTTTTTTTTTTGTCATCAGTCCATTGATGCGGCCCGCCACCAATTCCTTTCCTGTTCTAACCTCTTCATCTCAGAGTAGCACTTGCAACCTAGGTCCTCAATTATTTGCTTGACGTATTCCAATCTCTGTCTTCCTCTACAGTTTTTGCCCGCTACAGCTCCCTCTAGTACCATGGAAGTCATTCCCTCATGTCTTAGCAGATGTCCTATCATCCTGTCCCTTCTCCTTATCAGTGTTTTCCACATATTCCTTTCCTCTCCGATTCTGCGTAGAACCTCCTCATTCCTTACCTTATCAGTCCACCTAATTTTCAACATTCGTCTATAGCACCACATCTCAAATGCTTCGATTTTCTTCTGTTTCGGTTTTCCCACAGTCCATGTTTCACTACCATACGATGCTGTACTCCAGACGTACATCCTCAGAAATTTCTTCCTCAAATTAAGGCCGGTATTTTATATTAGTAGACTTCTCTTGGCCAGAAATGCCTTTTTTGCCATAGCGAGTTCTACTTTTGATGTCCTTGCTCCGTCCGTCATTGGTTATTTTACTGCCTAGGTAGCAGAATTCCTTAACTTCATTGACTTCGTCACCATCAATCCTGATGTTAAGTTTCTCGCTGTTCTCACTTCTACTACTTCTCATTACCTTCCACTTTCTCCGATTTACTCTCAAACCATACTGTGTACTCATCAGACTGTTCATTCCGTGCTGCAGATCATTTAATTCTTCTTCATTGTCACTCACGATAGCAATGTCTTCAGCGAATCTAATCATTGACATCCTTTCACCTTGTATTTTAATTCCACTCCTGAACCTTTCTTTTATTTCCATCATTGCTTCCTCGATGTACAGATTGAAGAGTAGGGGCGAAGGCTACAGCCTTGTGTTACACCCTTCTTAATACGAGCACTTCGTTCTTGATCGTCCACTCTTATTATTCCCTCTTGGTTGTTGTACATGTTGTATATGACCCGTCTCGCCCTATAGCTTACCGCTGCTTTTTTCAGAATCTCGAACAGCTTGCACCATTTTATTTTGTCGAACGCTTTTTCCAGGTCGAGAAATCCTATGAAAGTGTCTTGATTTTTCTTTAGCCTTGCTTCCATTATTAGCCGTAACGCCAGAATTGCCTCTCTCGTCCCTTTACTTTTCCTAAAGCCAAACTTATCGTCATCTAGCGCATTCTCAATTTTCTTTTCCATTCTTCTGTATATTATTCTTGTAAGCAGCTTCGATGCATGAGCTGTTAAGCTGATTGTGCGATAATTCTCGCACTTGTCAGCTCTTGCCGTCTTCGGAATTGTGTGGGTGATGCTTTTCCGAAAGTCAGATGGTATATCGCCAGACTCATATATTCTGCACACCAACGTGAATAGTCGTTTTGTTGCCACTTCCCCCAATGATTTTAGAAATTCTGATGGAATGTTATCTATCCCTTCTGCCTTATTTGACCGTAAGTCCTCCAAAGCTCTTTTAAATTCCCATTCTTATACTGGATCCCCTATCTCTTCTTAATCGACTCCTGTTTCGTCTTCTATCACATCACACAAATCTTCACCCTCATAGAGCCTTTCAATGTATTCTTTCCACCTGTCTGCTCTCTCCTCTGCGTTTAACAGTGGAATTCGCGTAGCACTCTTAATGTTACCACCGTTGCTTTTGATGTCACCAAAGGTTGTTTTGACTTTCCTGTATGCTGAGTCTGTTCTTCCGACAGTAATATCTCTTTCGATGTCTTCACATTTTTCCTGCAGACATTTCGTCTTAGCTTCCCTGCACTTCCTATTTATTTCATTCCTCTGCGACATGCATTACTGTACTCCTGATTTTCCCGGAACATGTTTGTACTTCCTCCTTTCATCAATCAACTGAAGTATTTCTTCTGTTACCCATGGTTTCTTCGCAGCTACCTTCTTTGTACCTATGTTTCCTTTCCAACTTCTGTGATGGCCCATTCCTCTTCAACTGTACTGCCTACTGCGCTATTCCTTATTGCTGTATCTATAGCGTTAGAGAACTTCAAACGTATCTCGTCATTCCTTAGTACTTCCGTATCCCACTTCATTGCGTATTGATTCTTCCTGACTAATGTCTTGAACTTCAGCCTACTCTTCATCGCTACTATATTGTGATCTGAGTCTATATCTGCTCCTGGGTACGCCTTACAATCCAGTATCCGATATCGGAATCTCTGTCTGACCATGATGTAATATAATTGAAATCTTCCCGTATCTCCCAGCATTTTCCAAGTGTACCTCCTCCTCTTGTGATTCTTGAACAGGGTATTCGCTATTACTAGCTGAAAATTATTACAGAACTCAATTAGTCTTTCTCCTCTTTCATTCCTTGTCCCAAGCCCATATTCTCCTGTAACCTTTTCTCCTACTCCTTCCCCTACAACTGCATTCCAGTCGCCCATGACTATTAGATTTTCGTCCCCCTTTACATACTGCATTATCCTTTCAATATCCTCATACACTTTCTCCATCAGTTCATCTTCAGCTTGCGACATCGGCATGTATACCTGAACTATCGTTGTCGGTGTTGGTCTGCTGTCGATTCTGATTAGAACGACCCGGTCACTGAACTGTTCACAGTAACACACCCTCTGCCCTACCCTCCTGTTTATAACGAATCCTACACCTGTTACACCATTTTCTGCTGCTGTTGATATTACCCGATACTCATCTGACCAGAAATCCTTGTCTTCCTTCCACTTCACTTCACTGACCCCTACTATATCTAGATTGAGCCTTTGCATTTCCCTTTTCAGATTTTCTAGTTTCCCTACCACGTTCAAGCTTCTGACATTCCACGCCCCGACTAATAGAACGTTATCCTTTCGTAGATTATTCAATCTTTTTCTCATGGTAACCTCCCCCTTGGCAGCCCCCTCCCGGAGATCCGAATGGGGGCTATTCCGGAATCTTTTGCTAATGGAGAGATCATCATGGCACTTCTTCAATTACAGGCTACATGTCCTGTGTATACACGTTACGTGTCTTTAATGCAGTGGTTTCTATTGCCTTCTGCATCCTCACGTCGTTGATCATTGCTGATTCTTCCGCCTTTAGGGGCAATTTCCCACCCCTAGGACAAGAGAGTGCCCTGAAACTCTATCCGCTCCTCCGCCCTCTTTGACAAGGCCGTCGGCAGAATGAGGGTGACTTCTTATGCCGGCCAATGCTGATTATTTATCAAAATTTAGGCAGTTGCGGGGATCGAACCCGGGACCGAAGTCGTTTTGATTACGAATCAAAGACGCTACCCCTAGACGACGGGTAAAATATATGGAGAAATTCAGAGACTCGAATACATTACGTAAGTATTTGAGGACGTAGGTTGCAAGGGCTACTCTGAGGTGAAGAGTTTGATTCAGAAGAGAAATGCATGGCGGGTCACATCAAATCACTGAGAAGGGTAATGACTCAAAAAAAAAAAAAAAAAAGAAAGAAATAGATGCCAGGACTTTTATTCAAAATTCTTGGTGATCAAATGATCAAGTGTTCTCACTTCTGGACACTCTCGTTCTAGAATATGAAAACAGCCTTGTCCCTAGGGCGGCGAGCATACGGTTCTCATACGTCGAGGACTGTTTGCAACAGCAGGTGAAACGTAACAGTCGACCAGTCGACATCAACGTTATTTGGTACCTCTGTAGCAGTGAATGGATGCAGCTGGATACGGCGACCCCAGAAAAGCATAAAGACCCTATTCAATGTAATTTCATATAGGTACTCATCATCAGTCGAAATGTATTTAATTAGAGCTGCAGTTCTCTGCGACATAATGGCCATTGGAGTGCATTAGTATTGTTCATTTTTAATGTTGTTACCAGGCCTGGTAACTCGTGTAAGATAGCTTTATCAGCCCCTGAAAGTATCTATGGCACTTCATTGTGGCTCTCCATTTGTCCGTCTAGTCTAATCACGTAACATCTAGATTTGGTGTCATTCTGTTGTTACAGCGGCCCGTGTAGGACTACTTGGGAACAAGACGGCCGGCATACTCCTTGTCTCTGATGGACTACTTGGGAACAAGAAGTTAGGCATACTCGTTTCAAGCTTCTAATCGACGTTGTTTGGTCGTCACAAATAGGACCACCATATTGAGCACGGGACACATAGTAACCCCTTCGCATCTGTGTCTGCATTCCAAGAATGAGTAACGGAATGTTAGTAACATTCTGTGTCAATCATTAACGGAGGTCAGGGACCAGCAAAAGCGGAGGGAATTACTGACCGATATGTAGGGTGCCATTGACACACAACACAAACGGCTGCGTTGACTGGTGCCATTGCCAGAAAAATGGATTAGTGGCGAATGGCACTGTAAAGTGTTCAGCGACGAATAACAGTTCTGCACTACCGCGGATGGCCATCGTCGGCGATTATGATAGTGACCTGAGGAGAGGTCTCATTCTTCTATTGCCTTTTAGAATCGCAGACACGTCATGGCGTGGGGAAACACTGGGTATGACTTCTGGTCACAGTTGGCAGTGACAGAGCGAACTGTGTCCATGCACAATATGTCACAGACACCTTGCATCCAAAAACTACGAGGGTTGTCCAGAAAGTAAGTTCCGATCGGTCGCAAAATGGAAACCACTCTGAAAATCTGGTAAAGCTTACCACATATGTTTTGGGCAGTGTCACTAGTATGCCCGTCGATCGTGTCGCGTCGCTCTTTTCAGTATGGAGCGAACAATGAGCACGTAAAGATGTGCAGGGAATAGAGTCTCCCGGCAAGTATGAGGATCTGGTTAGAGATTTCGCCTGTGCCATGCAGCCCTCATAACACAGCTGTCGAGAAGATCCTTCTTCATGGCAATTCTCGGCAACACACTGCAGGGACAATGAAGACGCTCCTGCAGCTTTCCCGATGAGAAGTGCTTGGTCACCCAAAATACAATCCGTGATTGGCTACCCCTGAGTCTCATCTCTGCTCACAAGAACCGCTGGCTGTGAAGACCAAATTTTTCCACAGACCTGTGCAGATAACTGACCGAAAACACAGGCGGGTGCCTTCTATGACGAGGATATTGGAAAGTTGATACAACATCATGATAAAATTCGAAGTTGGAGCGGCGACTATGTAGAGAAGAAGGTGGAAAGTGTACTTAACTGTTGCAAATAAAACGCTCCTGGTTTTCCCTGTGGCTTCCATTTCACGACCGATCGGAACCTACTTTCTGGACAACCCTCTTATTATGAGGCAGTATCGTGATGCCTTCTTTTCTACAGGATAGCGCTCTCCACACATGACACGCGGCTCTATGATCTGTCTGCGTGATATTGGGGTACTCACGTGACCTCAAACCTCTCGAGGTCTGTCTCCGATAGAACATGTGTGTGACCAACTCGAACAGCCGGCCGAAGTGGCCGTGCGGTTAAAGGCGCTGCAGTCTGGAACCGCGAGACCCCTACGGTCGCAGGTTCGAATCCTGCCTCGGGCATGGATGTTCGTGATGTCCTTAGGTTAGTTAGGTTTAACTAGTTCTAAGTTCTAGGGGACTAATGACCTCAGCAGTTGAGTCCCATAGTGCTCAGAGCCATTTTGAACCAACTCGAACGTGAACTCTGTCGTACCGCCAGTATCTGTGATATCGAGGACCAGTCCGTTGTCGGTCAGCTTGTCTCAAGAGAAAAGACATGGGCTTTATGACACTCTTAGGAACTCAATCAGTGTATGCATCCCAGATGAAGTGGGTGCAGCGTGATTCTGAGAAATGGGCTCAAAATGTCAAACTGTTTTTAAATCTGATTGGAATTTCTGATCACTGAAATAACAACACATACCCTGGAAACCCGTAAAGCTCCATTCCGATTTCTTTTTCCTGTATGGTAGCTTCTTGATTTTGTGTCAGACAGTACAAATTATATTTGTTGTTGACCAATTGGATTTTATATTATGAGTAGATATATAGCCCACTATTCTTCAGGCCTAATATTCTTCGTGCTTTGTTGTGACGGAACAAAAAATCCGTACAAAATCTGCCAAACCTTAGGTATAAATTCTCCAGCGACACAATGACAACTGCATTGCAGAACATATTCTCCTTTTCAGACCAGTCCCTTAGTAGAGCTGCAGACGAAGTCGCCAAATAAGAGCCCGTAATAAAGGAAACTCCTTACAAGGGAAAGATTTCGTCCAATGCAATGCGCTTTGGTGCTGTCTATGGAAAGAATATTTTTCTCTGAGTGCAACACTTCACTGAATCATTATCAATACAAGGGCGATCCCTTTGCACTGCTCTTTGCTGTTGTGCTGATGATGCGAAATTCAGCTTTCAACACAGGTAGTCCCGTAGCAAATATAAATTTACGTCTGATGATGATAATTTTATTTCTACATGACTGTCCATTAAAAACCTATTCAAAGTGCATAGCTTGAAATTACGAATGATTTTAGGAGACAATCACTCGAAGTTCAGCAAACCAAGTTGAAGAGTATGTTAAAATATAGTTTCCACTCGTTACATTTTTCATTTAATCTTCCAGAATCCTCTGAAATTATTCAACAGTGATTGTACTTTAAGGATTTATAAAACATAAGTCAGGAAGGTAGTATGGTCCGGCAAGACAGAAGACTAGTTAAGTGGAAAATGGACGTGGGAAGACTGGTGTTTAATATTACGTCGTCGATGCCAGTGGGTTGGGAGTAGAAGGTTGGATTCTCCTCTTCGAAGAAAGTATCACAATACTTGCCTTAACTGATCCAGAGAAACCAATAAACCCTCAAGTCAGAAAGATCGGACCGTGATGAGAAGTTCGGTAGTTGTAAAAGAAAAAGTAGAAGGAAAGCAGAAAAAAGGACAAATGAGAGTAGGCCGCTGGTTCTGAGGGTTCCGTGAAAACTATATTATATGTGCGGATACTTCATCCATAGGTTTACATTTACTTAGAAGCTCAATTTTTTTTACATTGTAAAGGGACAGTAGACTTTGTATTTATAAAAATTTCAAATTGATACGTCTAGCCATTCTTGAGAAACATCGGTCTTCATAGAGGGACAGCAAAGTGATTCCATAAGGCACCCGTCTTTACCGAGTCAGGTACGGACACTCATAAAAAAGCGGCTCATAAGAGATCTGTTGAGAGTCCATCTGTATCCTTTACTTTTGTGCCCAAATCCCTCTTCACGCAAACAAAAGAAAGATGCAAGTAGTGTGTGAGGACATTTAAGTGCCTGAGTTCCGAAATGTGATTTAAGTTTGAATCCAAAATGATAACATGACATGAAAATAGGAGTGAAACCTATCATGTTGAGGAGAACTAATAAGAAAATTTCCTATCTCGGGTATTTAGTTCACGTTTTCACATTGACAGAAGAAATATTACTACAAAGAGACGTAGTTTTGCGACGTAAACGAAAGTTGGTAGGCGGATTTCTGCCTCTGAAGAATAATGTCTATTCAAATTGCATGCTAGTAGTATAAAATTGTTGTTAGTATGAGGATGCACATCAGGTTTGCTTTAAATAGAGGCTGTAACGGTCGTAACCGTCAGTTACCATCGAGATGGACGTGGTGAGCTGAGGTTAGTCAAGAGTACCTTTAAGGCGACAAAGACGCTATTATTAGTAACTCAATGAGTTTCAACGAGGTTGTGTAACAGGGCTACTAGTAACTGGACGTTCCTTCTGTGTTACTGCAGAAAGACTTGGCAGGGAAGTAGCTACTGTGCATAATTGTTGGCAGCCTTGGTTACGAGAATGTACGGTTTCTAGGAGACCAGCGTCCGGACAGCCAGGTGGAACTACCGTGCCAGACGCCCTCTAGCGTGCTTTCCACTGACCAAAACAAAAACTAGCGGCATTTGCGACATCAGTGGTGTCAAGAGAGAGCTCATTTGAGGGCAGGTGGAGATCTGTTGTGTTTCCTGATGAAAGCTGATTCTGCCTCGGTGCCAGTGACGACCGTGTGTTGGTTAGGAGGGTCTAAAACAACCTGCCTGTGTGGTAGATACACTGGACCTACACCTGGATGCAATTTCTTGGGTCGATTTCGTAAGACAGCAAGAACACTATCGTGGTTATGCAACGCACCCTGACTGCAAATCTGTACGGCAGTCTAATGATTCTATCTGTTGGGCTGCCATTCATGAACAGCACTCCAGGCGCTGTTTTCCAACAGGATAACGCTCCCACACGTACCGCTGCTGTAACACAACATGCTCTAGGGAGTGTCGAGATATTGCCTTGACCTGCTCGTTTACCATATCTGTTTCCAATCGAGCGCATATGGGATATCGTCGACGCAACTCCAACGTCATTTACGGTTGCTTGGTTGCAGTCAATGTGCTGGCACTTACACCAGTTATTAATGCACCAGTATTTCACATTTGCAATAGCGTATTCCGCTCTTACATTAACTATGATCTTGTAGTGTTAATCATTAAATTATGTTGCCTAGATAAATGTATTCCTGAGATTTCATAACTCTAGATTAATTATTGTTTGGTGTTGCGATTATTTATCAGTCATTGTATTTCCAGAAACAGTTAATTGCGATGCGATCTCGTTTTCAACAGGAGTAAACATAATCGTTAGTGGTCGAATAAATTTTGTGATCCTGATTAGTCAAGGCATCCAATTAAGAGATAGGAACGTGTTATTGTGGTACAGAGTATTTAAGATAAGAATTGTGTTAATTTACTGAATTAAGAAAATTCTATTATTTTGTATCTAAGTCTCGTCGTTGTGATTAATAAAATTTAAAACTGCATTTACAGCAATCGTAAGGATAGTTGATTACTTATACACATTTAAGTGGAAATATTAAACAGTATAGTGTCACATAAATCTCAACGGTAGAGATAGCTGGCATTCATGTAACTTTGACAAGAGTGGTGAACGAGCAGAAGTGCATGACACTCGTTGACAGTGATCAGCGTTTCTAAGAGGACAGAAAACCAGTACTGCTACTGTCGTCGATGCCAGAGGAGATTCATTTCTCACTTTGACAAACGAAGTTGTAGATACGAAACATGGGTCTGCAGAGAACAGCGTGACGTTGAGAAATGGTTCTTCAGGTAGCCCGCATGGTACTGCAGTTCGAGGAGCTGCGTGTGGTATCGGAGGAACTCACTGAACCCATAATGCGCTATAGGTGAGTGACCACTGAACAGCTGTGTACCAAGTGAATGGAAACTATGTATCAAATATTGTATAGTAAATCTATATCTGCCTGTTGAAAAGTCGATCGAATGAAACTGTTGTTGCCGGCCGCGGTGGCCGTGCGGTTCTAGGCGCTCCCGTCGGGAGCCGCGCTGTTGCTACGGTCGCAGGTTCGAATCCTGCCTCGGGCATGGGTGTATGTGATGTCCTTAGGTTAGTTAGATTTAAGTAGTTCTAATTTTTAGGGGACTGATGACCACAGCAGTTGAGTCCCATAGTGCTCAGAGCCATTTGAACCAATGAGACTGTTGCTTCTTTTAGGCAGTCTTTCGAAAGAGCTTCGTGCGACTAAGGCGACCACACAGGGGCTATGTTTCTAAATCTTTCGACAAAATCGGTACAAGTACCTGCCTCTTCACATTAGGAAACAGTGCCACAATAATAATAGCTCAGTATGACTTCTGATATCTCTCCTGTCCGTATTACTGATAAATGATGTTTACATGTAGCTGCTCCTCAGAATTTAGACCATGTGGTATACAGTTGAACTTTTCATGTATTTCACCCAAAGCAAAGGTACTAGTTCTACTAGGTACTACTCTCACAGACTCCATAATTTCGCCGATGGTGCAAGGGCTTTATATTTTACTGGTACCATTAAAATGAGAGAGATGCTGACAAATGTAATAATGGAACAGTGAAAGAAGAAACACAGCTGTAAAATGAACAAATCGATATCAATAGTACCAAATCTTAAAGCATTTCAAATGGATTAAACATAATTGTATGTATTGTAAATAAATACACAAATAGCGAAAGTGATACAAATACTGTGTAAACTTGTATCAGTTTCAGAAATAATAGTGTTCTGTAATGTTCATAACATTTCACTTCACAGAAAAATGAGGAATTTTAAACGCCTACCACTCTCTCCCATCGACACAGAGGATAACAACATCCTTTACTTTGTATTTCGACATAACTATCATAAAAGAGTGTGACTGAATGAAATTTAAAATGTTTGTTTGACACCAAAAACAGTCGTCAAACCACAGTCACTAATGGGATAATATTATGTGTGGATGCACTCAGTAAGAACTACGCATACAGCAATATAATCCAAGTCGACTAAATTCAACAGTTATGTAACAAAATACTAAGAAATTACTGTGGAATTAATAACAAGGAAAAAATTTTCTATATTGTAGTCTGTACTGCGGAAGATTATATTTGTTGTATAATAAGGAGCTTTACTGTATGATTAAATGATGATGGCGTCCTCTTGGGTAAAATATTCCGGAGGTAAAATAGTCCCCCATTCAGATCTCCGGGCGGGGACTACTATGGAGGACGTCGTTATCAGGATAAAGAAAACTGGTGTTCTACGGATCGGAGCGTGGAATGTCAGATCCCTTAATCGGGAAGGTAGGTTAGAAAATTTAAAAAGGGAAATGGATAGGTTAAAGTTAGATATTGTGGGAATTAGTGAAGTTCGGTGGCAGGAGGAACAAGACTTTTGGTCAGGTGATTACAGGGTTATAAATACAAAATAAAATAGGGGTAATGCAGGAGTAGGTTTAATAATGAATAAAAAAATAGGAGTGCGGGTTAGCTACTACATTATTGTGGCCAAGATAGACACAAAGCCCACGCCTACTACAGTAGTACAAGTTTATATGCCAACTAGCTCTGCAGATGATGAAGAAATAGATGAAATGTATGACGAGATAAAAGAAATTATTCAGGTAGTGAAGGGAGACGAAAATTTAATAGTCACAGGTGACTGGAATTCATCAGTAGGAAAAGGGAGAGATGGAAACATAGTAGGTGAATATGGATTGGGGGGAAGGAATGAAAGAGGAAGCCGCCTTGTAGAATTTTGCACAGATCATAACTTAATCATAGCTAACAATTGGTTCAAGAGTCATAAAAGGAGGCTGTATACCTGGAAGAATCCTGGAGACACTAAAAGGTATCAGATAAAATATATAATGGTAAGACAGAGATTTAGGAATCAGGTTTTAAATTGTAAGACATTTCCTGGGGCTGATGTGGATTCTGACCACAATCTATTGGTTATGAACTGCAGATTGAAACTGAAGAAACTGCAAACTGAAAGAACCAGAGGTTGTAGAGAGTTTCAGGGAGAGCATAAGGGAACAATTGACAGGTATGGGGGAAAGAAATACAGTAGAAGAAGAATGGGTAGCTCTGAGGGATGAAGTAGTGAAGGCAGCAGACGATCAAGTAGGTAAAAAGACGAGGGCTAATAGAAATTCTTGGGTAACAGAAGAAATATTGAATTTAATTGATGAAAGGAGAAAATATAAAAATGCAGTAAATGAAGTAGGCAAAAAGGAATACAAACGTCTCAAAAATGATATCGACAGGAAGTGCAAAATGGCTAAGCAGGGATGGCTAGAGGACAAATGTAAGGATGTAGAGCCTTGTCTCACTAGGGGTAAGATAGATTCTGCCTACAGGAAAATTAAAGAGACCTTTGGAGAGAAGAGAACCACTTGTATGAATATCAAGAGCTCAGATGGCAACCCAGTTCTAAGCAAAGAACGGAAGGCAGAAAGGTGGAAGGAGTATATGGAGGGTTTATACAAGGGCAATGTATTTGAGGACAATATTATGGAAATGGAAGAGGATGTAGATGAAGGCGAAATGGGAGATAAGATACTGCGTGAAGAGTTTGACAGAGCACTGAAAGACCTGAGTCGAAACAAGGCCCTGAAGTAGACAACATTCCATTAGAACTACTGATGGCCTCGGGAGAGCCAGTCATGACAAAACTCTACCATCTGGTGAGCACGATGTGTGAGACAGGCGAAATACCCTCAGACTTCAAGAAGAATATAATAATTCCAATCCCAAAGAAAGCAGGTGTTGACAGATGTGAAAATTACCGAACTATCAGTTTAATAAGTCACAGCTGCAAAATACTAACGCGAATTCTTTACAGACGAATGGAAAAACTGGTAGAAGCGGACCTCGGGGAAGATCAGTTTGGATTCCGTAGAAATGTTGGAACACGTGAGGCAATACTAACCTTACGACTTATCGTAGAAGAAAGATTAAGAAAAGGGAAGCCTACGTTTCTAGCATTTGTAGACTCAGAGAAAGCTTTTGACAATGTTAACTGGAATACTCTCTTTCACATTCTGAAGGTGGCAAGGGTAAAATACAGGGAGCGAAAGGCTATTTACAATTTGTACAGAAACCAGATGGCAGTTATAAGAGTCGAGGGGCATGAAAGGGAAGCAGTGGTTGGGAACGGAGTGAGGCAGGGTTGTAGCCTCTCCCCGATGTTATTAAATCTGTATATTGAGCAAGCAGTAAAGGAAACAAATGAAAAATTCGGAGCAGGTATTAAAATTTATGGAGAAGAAGTAAAAACTTTGAGGTTCGCCGATGACATTGTAATTCTGTCAGAGACAGCAAAGGACTTGCAAGAGCAGTTGAACGGAATGGACAGTGTCTTGAAACGAAGATATAAGATGAACATCAACAAAAGCAAAACGAGGATAATGGAATGCAGTCGAATTAAATCGGGTGATGCTGAGGAAATTAGATTAGGAAATGAGATACTTAAAGTAGTAAAGGAGTTTTGCTATTTATGGAGTAAAATAACTGATGATGGTCGAAGTAGAGAGGATATAAAATGTAGACTGGCAATGGCAAGGAAAGCGTTTCTCAAGAAGAGAAATTTGTTAACATCGAGTATAGATTTAAGTGTCAGGAAGTCGTTTCTGAAAGTATTTGTATGGAGTGTAGCCATGTATGGAAGTGAAACATGGACGATAACTAGTTTGGACAAGAAGAGAATAGAAGCTTTCGAAATGTGGTGCTACAGAAGAATGCTGAAGATAAGGTGGGTAGATCACGTAACTAATGAGGAGGTATTGAGTAGGATTGGGGAGAAGAGAAGTTTGTGGCACAACTTGACTAGAAGAAGGGATCGGTTGGTAGGACATGTTTTGAGGCATCAAGGGATCACAAATTTAGCATTGGAGGGCACCGTGGAGGGTAAAAATCGTAGAGAGAGACCAAGAGATGAATACACTAAGCAGATTCAGAATGATGTAGGTTGCAGTAGGTACTGGGAGATGAAGAAGCTTGCACAGGATGGAGTAGCATGGAGAGCTGCATCAAACCCGTCTCAGGACTGAAGACCACAACAACAACAACAATAAGGAGGAATTCGTTGATGAGCTTGACAACTTAAATAACTTACGTTCATTGAAGGGGAACGATTGAAATTATTGAAGAGGAACAATTTAAATTACCAAGTTACACTGAAGAGCCAAAGAAACAGGTACACCTGCCTAACGTCGTGTAGGTCCCCGACAAGCACGCAGAGGTGCCGGAACACGACTTGGCATGGAGTCGCATAATGTCTGCAGTAATGCTGGAGGTATTGACACCATGAACCCTGCAGGGCAATCCATAAATCCGTAATAGTACGAGGAGGTGAAGATCTCTTCTGAACATCACATTGCAAATCATCCCAGATACGCTCAATAATGTTTATGTCTGGGGAGTTTGGTGGCCAACGGAAGTGTTTAAACTCAGAAGAGTGACCCTGTAGCAATTCTGGACGTCTGGGGTGTCACATTGTCCTGCTGGAATTTTCCAAGTCCGTCGGAATACACAATGGACAGGAATGAAAGCAAGTGATCAGACAGATTGCTTACGTACTTGTCACCTATCAGAGTCGTATATGGCAGTATCGGTGGTCACATATCACTCCACCATTACAGAGCCTCCACCAGCGTGAACAGTCCCCTGCTGACATATAGGGTCTGTGGATACATGAGGCTATCTCCATAGCCGTAAGACGCCATCTGCTCGAAACAATTTGAAGCGAGACTCGTCCGACCAGGCATCGTGTTACCAGTCATCAACAGTCCAATGTCGGTTTTGACGAGCCCAAGCGAGGCGTAAAACTTTGTGTCGTGCACTCATCAGGGATACAAGAGTGAGCTTTCGGCTCCAAATGCCGTTATCTATGATGTTTCGTTGAATGGTTCGCACGCTGACACTTGTTGATGGACCAGCATTAAAATATGTAGCAATTTGCAGATGGGTTGCACTTATGTCACATTGAACGAGTCTCTCAAGCCGTTGTTTATCCCGTTGTTTGCAGGATGTTTTTCCGGCCGCAGCAATGTCGGAGATTTCATGTTTTACCGGATACCTGATATTCACGGTACACTCTTGAAAAGGTTGTGCGGGAAAATCCCCACTTCAACAGTACTTCGCAGATGGTGTGTCCCATCGCTCCTATTCCGGCTGTAGTACCATGTTCATACTCACTTCAATCTTGATAACCTGCGTTGTAGCAGAAGTATCCGATCTAACAACTGCGACGGACACTTGTTTTATTACATAGGCGTTGCCGTTCGCAGCGCCGTATTCTGCCCGTTTACATATCCTTGGATTTGAGTACGCATGCCTATACCAGTTTATTTGGTTTAGCGCATGGTAAATGATAATAAATGCAATTGTCAGCTGCAGAAAGAGAAAAACATTCAAGACATGCGTAATTCACTGTACATCACACAGTGTGCCACAAGTCAGTAACAAATGTAAAAATGAATTAAGTGATCCATATTTCTAAAGTCAACGGTTTTAGAAGTATGACAATTCTTAGGGATCGGGTCGTTACCTATATGGTGGCTGAGGAAACAGCTTGCGTCCGTGGCGTTCTGCGCGTTTCTATGCCGTTCGCCTCGATGACGGCGATTGTGGAGACGACCAGCGACCTAGTGTAGCAAAAATGTAGTTCAACCGGAGAGCTGACGTGCTTTCATTTATCGAAGGTCGAATTCTGATGGTCCGTGCCCACTGCAGTCGTAACTGGCGATGTTATTGGGTCAACATGTGACCACGTACGAGCTGTCTGCTGCGGAGCTCAATATTCAGTATTTTACGATGAACGGTGTGCTCCAAAACACTTGAGCACGCACCAGCACTGTGCTCTTTTGGCAGAGATGTCACAGAGCGGACCAGACAAGCCTCCGAACCCCGTGTTCTGTGAAGAGTCGTGAACTTCCAACAATTTAGTGCCTAGTGGTACTTTCAATGTACCTTTACCTCTTTCAGTTGGTGCTCACGACAGTAGCATGTAAATATTCGACCAGCTTTGCCGTTTTCCATATACTCGTTCACGCGCTCTACGTAATAATAATCTGAATTTTGTCAAAGTCGCTTATCTCAATCGAGTTCCCCACTTGCAGCCCATACCTTCGCTGGGGTTGCCCCCTTTCGTATTTCCTCCCCTTACATAATTTTTGTTAGCGCGTTGCGTCCCCGTAACGCACCAGGCGACATCGAACGTAGCAGTGGGCAGTGGTCGTAAAGATTTGGTTTATCGGTGTACATACCGAACAGTAAGGGCGAAAACTACACACCTGTCTTACAGCCTTTCTAATTCGAGCACTTCGTTCCTGATCTTCCAGTCTTACTGTTTACTCTTGATTTACGAACATATTGCCTATTACCCACCTTCCCCTGTAGCACGCCTCTATCTCTCTCAGATTTTCGAACATATTTCACCATTTTACACTGACGAACGTTTTTTCTGGGTCGACGACTCCGATGAGCGTGCCTTGATTTTTCTTCAGTCTTATTTCCGTTATCAGTTGTAACGAGAAGTTGCGTCTCTTGTGCCGTTACCTTTCTTAAAATCGAAAATCGTTATCTAACAGATCCTCAGTTTTCCATCCTATTGGTCTGTGTACTATTCTTGTCAGGAGTACGGACGCATGAGCTGTTAATCTGACTTTGCGATTGTTTTAGCACTTAACTGACTTTGGGTATATGATAATTTCCGGAAGTGTGATGATACGTCGCAGGTCTCATAGATTTTACACGCTAATCTGAATAGTTGTCTGGTTCCCACGTCACTCAAAGCATTTAGAAAATCCAACGGAATCTTATATATTAGTTCTACCGTATTTCAAGTCTTCCAGGGCTCTTTTAAAATCTGACTCTAGTATGGGGTCCTTTATCTCTTCCCTGCCGACACCACTTTCTTCTTCTAGCACGTCATTAGATATGTCCGCCCCATCATAGAGGCCTCGATGTACTTCCGGTTTCTGCACATCCTTCCTCCAGCCATTTTGCGTTGTTTTTGGTCTACTCTTGCTCTTTTCATTATTCTCAAACCATTCACATTGATGTGATAAAAGTGGTGCGATAGCTATATGGTAGTGTAACATACATCAGATATAAAGGACAATGCATTGGTGAAGTTGTCATTTGTATTTATGTGATTCATGTGAAAATCTGTCCGACTTGATTACGGCCGCACAACGGACTTTGAACGCGGAATGGTAGTTGGAGCCAGACGAACGGGACATTCAGTTTCGGAAATCGTTAAGGAATTAAACAATTCGAGATCCGCAGTGTCATCAGCCTGCCTATAATACCGAATTTCAAGCATTAGCTCTCACCATGGACAAGCTAGTGGCCGACAGCCTTCGCTTAACGATCGGCGTTTGCGGAGAGTCGCCAGTGCTATCAGACAACAACACAGCGTGAAATAACGCCGAAGTAGGTGTGGGAGATGTGGCCGAATGGTTCTAGGCGCTTCAGTCCGGAACCGCGCTACTGCTACGGCCGCAGGTTCGAATCCTGCCTCGGGCAAGGATGTGTGTGATGTCCTTAGGTTAGTTAGGTTTAAGTAGTTCCACGTTCTAGGGGACTGACGATCTCAGATGTTACGTCCCATAGTGCCCAGAGCCATTTGAACCAATTTTAAGAGTGGGACGCACGACGAATGTATCCGTTAGGACAATGCGGCAAAATTTGGCGTTAATGGGCTATGGCAGCGGACAACTGACTTCAGTGCATTTGCTAACATCACGACATCGCGTGCACCGCCTCTTCTGGGCTCATGACCACATAGGTTGGACCCTAGGCTATTGGAAAACCGAGGCCCGGTCAGATGAGTACCGATTTTAGTTGGTAAGAGCCCATGGTAGGTTTCGAGAGCGGCGCAGACTCCACAGGGTAATGGACGCAAGTTGTAGCAAGGCAGTGTGTAAGATAATGGCGGCTCCGTAATGATATGGCTTGTGTTTACATGGAATAGACTTGGTTCTCTGGTCCAGTTGAACCGACCATTGACTACATATGGTTATCTTCAGCTACCTTGTGTCCATTTGCAGCCTTTCATGGACTTCATGTCCCAAATAACTACTAAATCTTTATGGATGACACTGTGCCGTGTCTCTGGGCGACTGTTGTTCGCGATTGGTTTGAAGAACAATTTGGGCAATTTGAGCGAATTATTTGGTCTTCAAGATCACCCAACATCAATCCTTAGAATATTTTAGGACATAATCGAGATGTGTATTTGTGCGTAAAATCCTGCGCAGGCAACTGTGTCGCAGTTATGAGCGGATATAGCGGCAGCATAGCTCTATATTTCTGCAAGGGGCATCCAACGACTTTCTAAGTGCATACTACGCCTAGGTTCTGCACTTGGCCGGCAAAAGTAGATCCTACACCATATCAGGAGCTATTCCATGACTTTTAACTCCTCAGCGTACATGTTAATTACATATTGCTGGTAATTAATAAGAAAAACTGATACTACCGCTACTTCTGCTATTACAAAACGACAATAAAACGCGTAACCAATCACCCAGCCAGTAACGCCACTGTTTGTAGCATATAATCTGAAACTTCCTGGCAGATTAAAACTGCGTGCCCGACCGAGACTCGAACTCGGGACTTTTGCCTTTCGCGGGCAAATGCTCTACCGACTGAGCTACCCAAGCACGATTTACGCCTGGTCCTCACAGCTTTAATTCCGCCAATACCTTTCATTCTAGAATACAATCTGTTTTGCTTTTTTTGATTTCTTTTGGTGTATTTCAATTGTAAATGGTTGCGTGCTCTACTGGAGTATCCTTTATACTACACCTGCCAGCAACCTTTAGCTGCTGTATTCGGTCGCTGTGCAGCACGCCTTTCTACTAAAGGATTTCCGTCGCGAGAGTCAGAAAGCTGTGCATAGGAGTGACTTGCCCCATTTCGTTCTGGTGGTCTTTCTGGTGGCATTAGTGTGTCGCCAAGATTTGGGACTTTAACAGTTGGGCCGCTGTTGGTGTTGTAATTTGAGGAGTAGTAACTTGTATAAGGGTACTTTATTTTGACGAAACACGGCGTGGTTATGTGGGGCCTGGATACTGTAAGGCAGTGAATTACCTGAAAAGCTGTATTTTATTGAAGAGCTGTCAGGGATTGAAGTTGCCGTTCTATGTGCCTTGGTAATTGACGTACTTTTGGTTCATGCGTGTAGTATGTTTGGTTATTGTGTGTAGTTTCTGAGTGTTGCGCAAGTTATCTGCATGTTTTTTTGTTTTTTTTTTTAATTTTGGTTTCTTGGGGTGTCATGGTTCTGCCTTGTTGACTAATGTGTTCTATCGTAGTTTGTAGTCCCAAGGGGAGAAGTATTTATGAAGGAGTTTTCTATATTGTACCCGTTTTGAGCTTTTATTTATTCTAGCCTAAACAGTAAGTTACAAAATTACACAATTTCGTCTTCAACTGCAGAATGTTGGTCTTGGAATCTGATTTAAGGAATGGAAATTCTAAGAAAAATGAGTACACGACACTTAATTCTCTAAATGCCTGCAAATAGTAGAAATTAGAAATTTTGTTTCCTAATTTATACCAGTGGGTGCAAAATTGTATCACTCCCACAAAATATGTCCCTGATATTGAAGATACGTACTAAACAAAGTTCAGAAACGTTGCTTATTTTATTTCTTAAATGACTCTTTACAGAAATTTCTTCCACTTGATATTTCACGCAAAGTCGCTGCACCATGCTTCTGTTTCACTAATGAGTTTCTTCAGTGCTGTGGTGGGTTCCCGGCAGAGGGTTTCTTTTCTTTTTACTCGGATGCTTGTCATCTGAGAGGCTCCCTCGGTAGGTATCGAAAGTATGTTTGAAGCTTCCGTCATTTTCTTTCGATACGCCGATATTTCTGGGACTCAAACTTCACTTTTTGGCTACCATGACTTCTGCACTGAAGTTATGAGACATCAGGTGTCGTTTAGCAATATCGAAGTTTTGTTACGTCCGACATGCATGTTATGTAATTATGTTAGGCGTAAAGTCATTTGTAAAATTCTGCGTGGACTTCTGGTTTGTCTCACCCGTGGGATGTGCTGTGGTAATTGTATGCTTAATACTGTTACCAAAATTAAATGATAGTTGGTTAAGAGCCCCCGCTTGGACAACCCTCCTGTGAGACCCCACAGCCACAGAAATCCTGCGACACAGCTCATTTATTTCGGGTCGTTGTGTTGCATATAAGCTAAGAGTTGGTGTCTTTACAAAATTCCTCAAGTTCCATTACGTTTCTCTTTCCTCTCGGGCCTTGCCTTTCCTCCTAATAACAACTTCTACCGAGAGGAAATATATTCCCTGGAAAATCTGCCTTCGATTCTCTTGGGAATACTGGCCGGGCTGCTATTCTAGTTTTCGATTCTGCCGGAAACGGTGAGCGGATACTCTACACTCACCCACTTTGGCGCCGGCCTCGTACGTGACGTCTATTGTCAGAGCGAGCAAGTCGGAGACATAGCGGTATCAGGAGGCCGCAGTCTTTTGGAAAACAGGTCACACACCTTTTTAACCACTAGTCCCTTCTATCGTGAATTTCTTTGCGAGTGATGGCTGTCTCAACGACGTTGGGCCTCCTTTCTCGAAAACCGGAATAGGGTCAACTACACAAGTCTTTCCTAGCGAATAATTAACTATTGTGGTATTATACTCCCTAAGTTTGGTATGCCGATTTACTGGAGGCCTCACACACCCAGAAGGATTCTCTCTATTCTGCTCAGTTCCAGTCAAAATGTGCTAAAGCCTAATTTCATTGTCACAGCTCATTAGCAGAAAAATGTGATGTCAGTGACTCAGAATTTGTGCATATACCACTACGCTACCAGGTATGAAATTAATTAACAGTCGTTTTATAAAAAAACTGGTGGGTACAAAGTAAAGAAAATAATTCGTTAGGATCCCTCATAATATATGCAGAGAAGAGAACAGTTGGAAAAAGCGCTGTATTAATTCTATGTATTGATGAAGAATCCGGAGAACTCAAAAAAGAGCAATAAGCTCCAACTCACGTTCACAGAAAGACAAGTGCGTCATAAGCTCACGTACTGAGAATAATTCAGCCATGTAGTGCCAGTGAGATATCAGCTAATATCTTTCTCTTCTGCACTTCACGGATTATCTGTGACTTTTCTTTCATTACTGTTATCTTTTCATTGACCTTTCGATACATATCTTCCACTGAATTTAATTCACGTCTTGGTATCTTCTATGATCCATTGCCTCTGTGTAGTCTTACTAGACGATACATAATTAATCTGCATCCACTGTGCTCACTAATCAGTTCTTGCGACACTGTTCCTCTTTTCATATTTTCTGCTGTGAGAAATCTGTGGCCCTTTTCAGAAAACTTTCTCTTCCACGCAGTCTATTAATAGTCTTATGGAAATCCAGATAACTTCTCAAGTTTCACAGTGCTTACAATTTACATCATCTTTATTAACTAGTGTTTTACTTTTATTTATTTCTTGCATTTTTATTATCCGAATTAGGTTTCCTATATTGTGTCCAAAACTCCCACTTAGAGTGAACGTATATTACACACACACACACTGAACCCAAGGAGATGTAACACCAAAAAATAATTAAAGCAATTAAATCTCTCGTAAAATTTTTAAATGATTAATATTGCTAGGTCATAGGCTAATGTATGTGCGAGGTAAGCTATTCCAAATGTGATATGACGGCAGATTAATGGCCGGTGTAGCCTCCAGAACGTTGAATGCAAGCATGTATTGTGTTGTACACCTGCCGGAAGTCACTTGTCGGATGGAGTTCCATGCCAGTGGCACTTTCTCGGTCAGTACAGAGGTTACTGTGGGTGACGAGTGGTCGTCCTGTCATGTTGCAGTCCCATAATTTCTCCATTGGACACATGTACTGATCGAGGAAACCAAGGCACCATGTCGCCATTTTATAGAGCATGTTTCGTTACCGCATCTTTATGAGGGTGAGTTTTATGCAGTTGCAAAACACCCCCTGAAATTATTTTCGGCCATAATCGCTATGTTTGTAAACCGTGAGTGTGTGGAATAATTATTTATTTCTAATGTCTGCTACGAGTCACTTTTTAATTTTATGTTTAATCTACGCGTTTCGAGTGTCTTCTTTTCATCTTCAGGTGTTTATACGTACATTCATACATACAGAGAAATTTTACTTAAAAATAAACAAACTAGATTAATCTAGAACTCTTAATCCATTGCTAGTTACTGTAGCGGCTGGTGTGACATTTGGAGAAGGGGGGATGGGGGAGGGGGGCAGTGTATTAAGACTGCTACAGGCTTGATAAATGTAACGAATCAGCAGTAGCAACTCACATTAAAGACAAAGGCCATCCTTTGAAAATCGAGGACAACCTCGAAATCTTCCACAAAATAGGAAAAAGTAAATGAATTGATATCATGGAAGAAAAGGAAATTTTAATGCATAATACAAAGCATGGAGATAACATTCTTAATGAAATAACCGAATTCAAATACTCTAAATTCTTCAGTAGCCTTAAGCCATTTCTAACTCAATATATTCAAGGCATGTCAATGTAAATAATAGACAACAAATCTGTGAGTACGAAGAATAGTGATACAAAACCTCGATAATCGATACAGACCCACATGCTACAGTCCGCCATGTTGTGTTGTGTGCATAACGTCTAAGCAATTTGTGCAGTGAATTACGTTGGCAATCAGTGACAGAATACAATGTACAATAGTGTAATATCAATCAACAGCTCCGCCATTACACCAGTGATGCAAGTGAAGCAGCAAGATGATGAAATCGTAAGTGATCAACTGTTATATAAAAGCCTTTCACATTATTTTCGTAACACGTAACTGATGCAAATCTATCTGCATTCTATACAGGCTGTGATATCATACATAGTCAACCACAAGAAAGAAAACCAGTAGAAGACATCACTGATTTCGGTTTCTAGCCTTACACTGCCCCCTTCCACCCCCCCCCCCAAATGCCACACCAGCCGCTAAAGTAACAAACAAAGGACAGAGAGCTCTAGATTAACCTAGTTTAAGACTGTTTATTTCTAAGTAACGGTTCTCTGTATGTTGCATGTAGGTATAAACGCCTGAACTTGAACAGAGCATCTTCGAAACGTGTTGTACTATGTTAGATTAAACATAAAGCAAAAAAGTGATTGGTAGCAGAAATTAGAAGCTACCCCCTGAAATGCTGTTCATTATGGCAGCGTAGCAGGTCGAATCACCAGACCGACGTACAAAGTCGAATACCAGACTGATGTAGAAATTTGCAGTCAGGCCGCGTGGGATAACCACGAGATTCTTCCTGCTGTCGTATGAAATTGCATCCTAGACCACAACTCTGGTTGTTGGCCTTAGGGTGTCTACAACACAGACAGGTTGGTTGGAGACACTCAACTGGCCTCGCTCTGACTAACACACGGCCATCACTAGCGTCGAAGAAGAAACAGATTTTATCAGAAAACACAACAGGCTTCAACTTTGTCCTCCAATGAGATCTCTCTTGACACCACTGAAGTGGCAAATGGTGGTAGTTTGGGGCCAGTGGAATGCACGCTACTAGACGTCTGGCTCAAAGCTGTATTTTAAATAACAGATTTGTAACAGTTCTCTGTGCAACTGTGGTGCCAACTGCTGCTCATACTGCAACTGCAAATGTATTACGATGAGCCAATGTCATACGCCTAAGACGATGGACTTCCCTCTCCGTGGTCCCATGTGAGCAGCCGGAACCCGGTAGTCTTGTGATCGCACATTCTCGTGTCCACCACTGTCAGCATAGTGTACAGTGGCAACATTCCTGGAAAGTCTTAGTTAACAGTCGTTTTATAAAAATAGCAAAAGTAACATCCAGGCTTCTTGTATCCTTATTACGTGATCTCGTTCAAACTCAGTGAGATGTTGTTAAAAGAGTCTTCGTCGCCTTAAAGGCGTTCCTGACTAACATCACCTCACCACTCAAGTGTCAAAGGTAGCTAGCGCTCAGAGCCGTTACAGCGTGTATTTAAAGCAACATTAAGTTGCATCATCATAGTAGCGCTACTGCGACTGGTATCAGATTTGAATAGACATCAACTTTATGATGTCGAAATATGTCCTAACGTTTACGTCTCACGTCTCCTTTTTCGTGTTATAACTTTTCTTTTTCCGTAGGTGTACATGCCAGTATAGATGTGCATGTGTACACATATCATAGCGTTAATCTATCGGTGTCCCATGTATTGTTTAGGAAGCAGCAGATATTAATTGTTGATATTGTGGTCCTCAATCCGAAGACTGTTTCTGCTGAGCTGTCCACACTGGTCTGTCCTGTGCAAGTCTCTTGATCTCTACATAACTAGAGTAACTTACAGAAAGTAGTCGGATTCAATCAACCATTTTTACTGACGCCACATGATCGTCTCTCCGTTACAAAATTAGTTACACCTGTACTTCTTACGATATGTCCTCAGACTATCCGACATCCTAGTCAAGTAAATTTTTCTTCCAAATCCGGTGCAGTACCTCTTTATGAGCTGAAGTGTGGGAATGGAAAACGTTCTAAACGTTTTTTTAACAGAAATCATTTCCAGTGTTTTTAGGTTCTCGGTGCTCTAAACTTGTTCCTAGTGACGAATCTTGGAGAGTATGTTTCAAACATTCATTGCTAGAGAGTACGTAGTCTTCGTAGTATGTAGTGTTTACCATTGGGGTTGCCAGTGCCGTGTGTCAAGGTCTCATCCGTTCATCCATTTAGGATGGTTCAAAACGACAACACACCAATTTTCGGTGAATGGGCACATCTTTCTGCACAGCGACAAAGGTTTTGTGTTTATAGTGAAAAGAGGTAATGCAAGCAGAGCTATTGTTTCGCAAGGTTTACACTATATTGAAGTGTCACCTAAAGTTGTGAGTAGAGCCTTAGGAATTCCAATAGTCACAATTCTTTGATTGATGTTGCTGAAACATTATTGTCAAAGCGGGTTTGTAAGAACCCCAAGTGCTATACAATCAAAATGTTTCAAGTTCATCAATCATGAACACCTATATCTTAATCCCTACTCTGAAAAAGAAGAATGGAATAGTTCATACATATTCAATAGAGGAAAGACCATGGCATATGTATGCCATGCTGTTCTTCATCGAAAAGGCCAGCCATGTTTCTCAGTTGCAAATCAGAATGACCTGCTAATGGTATTTCCATTTGTTCCTTAACTGCACAGGGAACTTTAAAATAAAATTGGCAAGATCTGACCCTTACAACAGAGTTGGTAAGAAACAGAAGTTGATACTGAGAAATTTTCTTTCATATAAACTTTGTATTTCTTCTGTAAAAATTTAAAAAGAAAAGAGAAATTATTTTTGTTGACTACAGTTCTACTAGTTGCTATACTATTGCCTTATTTCTGCACCTGTATTACTGCAAATAAAATATTATACCTTTTCATTAACACCACTTGTAATGTAAACATTCTTATAGGCACTCAGAACCAGTCAGTTTCCTGATGTGACAAGTAAAACATTATTAACTTTCCTTTAATTTACGTCTATGGTCACGAAATTTTTGATAACAGATTCCCAGTTTTGGTCTTTAATGACCATCATCAGATCTGTTTCATAAAAACAAAGTCCTAATGTACTGCAGCCAGTTTTAAACAATAGTATTACTGACAACATGACTCGTGCAAGTCATGTTATTTATAGGTATTTGATGATGCTGATTCCGCATTTAATATTTGATGACATCACTATGGCTGTAGTACATTAGGACTTTGTTTTTATGAAACAGATCTGATGATGGTCATTAAAGACTGAAACTGGTAATCTGTTATCAAAAAGTTTGTAATCATAGACATAAATTAAAAGAAACTTATTACATACATGTGCCACTGTGTTTTCTCAACGATGTCACAGCTTCTGTAAAAGATTATTAATAGAATACTTATTTCGTAATTAGTTTCATCATTTTTGCTGTGGCAAAGTGGACAGCATAACACTGTGGTGTCAGAATATCAAATACTTCGGAAGTAACTAGTTATGTATATAAAGATAAAGGCTACATTGTTTTTTGATTTAACAGGGAAAAGTGAGGTTTGGTATTAAGATTCTTTTCCATTACTACTCTTACTTATTTAATTATTATTAGTAATCATTGAAATATAACAATAAAATCCAGTTGGTTCATGTCTTTGATATCTCTTTGTATATGTTGTTGCTGGATTTTGATCACAATTTTACATCTTTGAAAGTAAACTTTCAAAAATAGCATAAATCACAAATTGGACCTTTTGTGTAATTGATAATTGTTAAAATATACAGTTTCTCCTTCACCTGTCATTTCAAATTTTAATGGTTTATTACTTAAACAATTTCTTGTACGATTATCTAGTTTACATCTTTACTATTAAAATGTAATAAACATATAAAACACATGGATTTTACTTCAGTATGTTCAGTCATTTGATTTGATACAAGTCTAGATAAGTTTTTTTTTATATTACAAGATTGTGAAATACCATCTTCCTTAAAATAAAGTAGATTTACATGTTTTTTTATTACATTTTGTAATTTTTAATGGATACACTAGATAATTTACATTTTCACCATTAAGTTAATAAACATTAATAGATACATCAATTATATTTTCTATTTTTGGAATATGATCAACTAGTATAGGAAATTTCATATATTCAAGTTAATTTATCAAGGTCAAGACCAATATTTTTGTATTTTCTTATTCTTTCTGCATTTTTATCTACAGGAAACTAAGCTGATTTATAGCCCATAAAAACATTTTTTAACTTCGTTTTTCACATTAACACATTCTTTTATTAATGTTATCTGGCAAATTAATATAGGATGATCCTCTTAGAGGGATAAATTAGTTAATTGCTAGTTGTAAACCAATAATTCTATTTAATGTCCATGAAGATCCAATGCTTGAAAATTAGAAATTTTTTCTAAAATATGTCTTTACCATATTTGAATTTTTTATCAGAATTTTTTTCTGTTCAAATACTAGAGCATAGTATATATTCACAATATTAATTGCAATTTATATTTGGACCATGATGTACTTTCAAATGGTCTTTAACAATTTTAAAATTTTAGTTTTTCCTGCAGTTCAGGAATGATTAGGATCAAGTATATGTATACTATTTTCGAAATTTGCAGTTTGTAATCTGTCTGCATATCCTTTACAACTAAGTAATATTTAATTGTTTTTTTATCTCTTGGTCTTACAAACATATTTCTAGAAGATGAAAATATTGCTTCTTTAGTTAGAAAAAACATCATAAGTTTCATAAAATGGGAACTTTTTCCAACGATTTTCACTACAATAAGGTGTATAGTTTTAATTAATATTTGTATTATTTGTTCAGGAACATGATTATTAATATATTTTTATAATTTTTACTTGTTTCAGTTTTATAATTTTTATGATTTTTACTTATTTTAAACATATTACTTTCAACAATATTTGTATTATTTTCTGAAGTATTATTTTACTTACTACAGGTGTATAATTACTAACGATATTTCAATGATTGCTAATAATAATTGAATGATTAGTAATTATAAATGTATTTAAATCAGCTCTATGTAAACTAGAATAGCCACGTAAATAAATTATTGTACAAAATCCATGAATTCTAGCAACAGTTAATTTTTGTAGTCCACCAACAATGTTACTATCCATTTCCTCTTCTATTTAGTACAAAAAATTATTAGATTTGAATAAATATTTTTTTAAATTAAATGATAATTATGTAATAGAAGGATAAGGAGTAATATTTAATAAATACTTGGTAACAAATAATAATAGTTTAATATTTAGTTTAACATCAATTAGTTTACTATTTAGTTTAACCAACAATTAGTTTATCATTTAGTTTATAAACAATTAATATTTAAACAATTAGTTTTTAAAAGAATAGATTTACTGTATGGATAAGGAGTAATATTTATTAAATACTTGGTAACAAATAATGTTAGTTTAATATTTAATTTAACATCAATTAGTTTACTATTTAGTTTAACAAACAATTTGTTTACTATTTAGTTTACAAACAATTAATGTTTAAACAATTAGTTTTTAAAAAATTTGATTTACTGTATATTTTACTGTCCGCTGCCCATGGTCTCACGCTAGAGTTCTTGCTTCCCGAGTACGGGGACCTGGGTTTAATTCCCAGTGGGGTCAGGAATTTATCCTGCCTCGGGATGACTGGGTATTGTTGTGTGGTCTTCACCATCATCATACATCCTCATAACAGTTGAAGGAAGGTAAAGGCAAATGACCTCCACTAGGACCTTACCTAGTATGGCATTGTTGGTCTCCCACATCGTTCCCCTGTGTTCCATCATGGAGTATGGGACTCCATCATCATAATCATCATCATATATTTTACTATTAAACAATCATAGTCTTTGCTCTTCTATTTATTAAAAAAATTCATTGGATTAGTCAGAATTATTTTTATAATAAAATGATAGTTATGTAGTAGATGGATAGATAATTAATCATAAAGGATTATTATTTTAAGTTAAAGTTTTCTTAATTCTTAATATACTCTCAGGTACATTTCTTAGATTTATCATTATGTTTATCTTTCACTTCTTGGCCACTTTTACATTTCTCTTTTTCTTAAGTTATAATTTCTTCATTATCCATTGTAGATTCATTTTCCATTTTTATATGTTCCTCACTTGGATTTCGTCATACATATCCCTTTAAATTATATACAACAAAATTTTTTCCACATACACAAGGAATCAGATTTTTATTGTAATGTTCTACATAATATTTAATTAAATGTGGTCCACAATTAGTTCTATATCCATTTTTGCATACTTTTGTAAAGTGAAATTATCATCTCATTTCTCTTTATTACAATATCTACAAAATTTAGTTTTCACAGAACAATCTTGTTGCACTTGCACTGTTTATATAGCAAAAATTTATTAGAATCGTAAAAAAGTAAATTAATTTTCATCAAATTCACCATAATATCCTCCTTCATATAAAGCATCAAACTTAATATGAATTATTTCTAATTTTTCTGGTACTTCATTTTTCGTAACAGTTCTACAAAGTGACCGATTTCCTTTTTCCTTCAACCACTCATCAATACATTCTTTTGAAAAATATGATGGCAATTTGTTTCAACAAATTGACTATTACTTTCATCACTTAAATGAAATAGACTAGCAATATCTTTTTCAAATTCCTAAATTAGTATATAAGATTCTTTTAGTTTTGTTTCCATTTCGTTTTAGTTCTCCATTTATAAGAAAATAATTTTTATGAAATTTATAAAAAAGTTAAATTCCGTAATATATCTACTGTATCTTTCAATATATTTATTACTTTAGGAATTAATTCAGATGTTTTATGACAATCAATCACAAATAAAAATAAATCAGTTGTACCAGCTCTAACTACTTTTTTTGTAAATTCACTATATTCAAAAATGTATCATAATTGAAAAAATACAACAAACCATATGTGTATCTAAAAACAGAATCCTTTGGTGGTAATCCTGCAAGTTCTCTAGTTATAGCTCCCCGTGAACATATGTAAATGTTTGTTCATCTAATTCTACAGAGTAATTTCCTTTAAAGAATAAAATGTTCTACCTAAATAAGTGTTTACTATACTATTCAATAAAAATTTTTTTACATAATCCTTTAGTAGTTTTTCACTTTGTATATCCTGAAATTAATTGTAATGTGCTTGAATCTACCATATAAAACATATTGTCAACAAATATTACAATTTCACCACTTTGTCTTTGCTTTATTCCATCTATTTTTTGTAAATCTTGTGGTAAAAATGTTAACCGATTAGTTATAAATTTAAGTTTATTCTCATTTATCGAAACCCATTTTTTATGACAAATATACGAAATTCCATTTGCAAATAGTAGATGATCAAATTTCTTAAGTTCACATAACGATTCAATTTGTTCTATCGGTGTTGGTAATATAGTAGTAGTAGTTGTTGTTGCGTTTGTTGTTGGTCTATTTGTTTGTGTTCCATATAAACTTTGAATAGCATCAGTAATATCTTGAAATAATTCTAAATGTGAACCTTCATAATATGGATACATTATTGACTCAAAATCATCTGAATGTTCTAAACCTAATATATGAACAATTTCATCTACTAAAACTTCAAAAAGATTTGTTTGCTATTTTGGTGTGTTTTTATCGATTTCCTAATACCAGTTTTCATCTTTATTCATATGTATTCCTAAAGGATCAGTATTCTTATTTGCAAAAAAGCATGACCTATCACATTTCCATTTCCATCTAACTCATTTTGACAATCGTGAGTGACCGATAGCAATTTTACAGTTTGTTCATTCTCCAAGTAGCCACACATAGATTCTAACCTGTGCTCCAATGACCCGTTGGCAGGAAAACAATGAGAGAATTGATGAAGCCATGCTTGTGGATGAATGTTGTCGTCAGAATTCTTAAATGTTTTGAACTTACGTGTGGTAACGAACAGCTTATAGTCAGAATCATCGTGTCGGCGAGTTGCACATCGCTCATTGTTACTTCGTTTCGGCGGTTCCGTCTCAAAATCCAATGTGCCTTGCCAATTTCTTTCATAATTTCCGAGATGTCCTGCGTTATTATTTGGTGGTTGTTCCGTATTTCTTTGTCCCTCTTCCCACATTGGAGCATGAGTGTCCTCGGAAATATGTAATTATTGTATTACTTGTGCCAACTGATCTTGTACTTCCTGGATTTCTCTTTTGTGTTGTGTATTAATGTGTGTTTGTTGAAATAACATTAATGATTCTCTTAACAATTGATCACTGACTTGGGTTATTTCAATTTTTGGTGAAATACCTAAGTAACAAAAATTAAATAACTATTCAAGTACCTTGTTCTTTTGCAGTTCTAAGCCTGCTGCAGTTATTATTATTTTCACCAACAGTAATAACATAAGCATGGAATGGCTCTGAGCACTATGGGACTTAACTACTGAGGTCATCAGTCCCCTAGAACTTAGAACTACTTAAATCTAACTAACCTAAGGACATCACACACACCCATGCCCGAGGCAGGATTCGAACCTGCGACCGTAGCGGTCACGCGGTTCCAAACTGACGCACTTAAATAACATAAGCATCTCCATTTTAATAGAATTCAAATAATACAATACACAAAGGTTTTTTTCACTTAGAATCTAATTCAATCAATTGTACAAACAACAAATTTCAGCTAATTTTCATTTTTAGAAATACTAATAAAAATGTCTCTTAAATGGAACCGATTGTTGATATCATCTATAATAAGCTTACTTACAACAATAAGCAAGTTTTGATGATTATTGATGAAGAAAATACTCCATGGTTTAAAGCTAAAGATGTTGCTGAGATTTTAGAATACAATAAAACAAATGATGGTTCAACTAAACTTGTTTTGCTAATATTTTGGGCATCACATTTTGCGAGGCGTGATCAAGAACTGATAAACAAACTATTTTCTTCAATAAAAATGGATTACACTCTTTAATTTTAAAATGAAAAAAAGAAGAAGCTAAACAATTTAAAAGATGGGTTACTAACAAAGTTTTACCATCAATTAGAAACCATAGCGAATATTAATTTAAAATATTTTACATAGATCGAATAAACACAAAGATAATTGTATACAACTACAAGAATTGAATAAATTAATCACAGAAATATTCAATTACAACATGATAGAATTAAAATAAATGATGATCATATTCAAAATTTGAGAGGAACAGTTAATACTGCTTCAGAAATAATAGGTGAAAGAAATGAAGAAAGAAATGTTTATTACCACATGCAGTTCCTAAAACAATTAATGAAAAATTAAGACCAACATTCATTCTTTTAAAATTATTTGATGATGAATGTGAATATAACTATTATGTCATTAGGGAACATCGAAAAAATTTACAAAAACAACTACATAAAATCGAAGATCGACATCCAAATTGTAAAGAAATGTTAAAATTGAATTATACTGCTAACTCAATAAATTGGTGTCAACAAATGAAACAAAATTTAAGGATTGTCTGCCATCCAAACTATTTCAATATGTTGACTACCTATAGACAAGAACAATTGATTAATGATGTAATTAGTCTTCATCAATCTGAATTATTATAAAATAAGTGTCAGCTAAAGCAGACTTTGCGTCAGCTGAAGCAAACTGTTGTCTGCGAATTAGTCTGTGACTACTTTGTCTTTATTTACCAAACTATTGCGTGAATTATCTAAACCTAACCAATTAACATTAACTTTATTGTCTTTCTTTTTCAAAACCTTTTCAACTAAGTATACATTTGGATGTTTTGTTTTCTATTGTTATTGTTCATGAAAATTAGGTGTTATATCTTTTAGTTCGTATGTAATTGGATTAGAATAAAAAACATCTTCAATTTGAAGTATTTCTGTCGACCAATTAGCTGTATAACCTTTAAGTTTACTTATTCTCTCTTTATCACCTTTTTTAAATTTAGCTGTCTCATTAGATACACACTTACTTATTTATAAATTTTTTCATTTACTTCTATTCGTTTCATTTTTATTATAGAATGTTTTGTATTATTATATTCATCAAACAGATCTTTAACTAAATTTAACCATTTATAAAATTCTTTTAATGAGATTTCTTCCACATTTTTCTTTATGTTTTCTGTTAAATCGTTCAATAACTGTTGCTTTTTATTCTGAAAAAGTCGAATAATGATTAATGTTATATTTTGCCATTCTTTTCTTTAAATTCTTTGTTATAGAATTCTTTACCATTATCTGTTTGTAAATTATTTGCCTTTTTCTAAAACATTTTTTTTGAAAAGTGTCAACTACTTTCTTACTTGTTTTATCTTTAATACGAACAACCCAAGCAAATTTTGAAAAAACATCAATTACAGTTAATAGATATTTATAAGCCTTGTTTATTTTTGAAATTCCTTTTAAATTACCAGAATCAATCTCTATTAAATAAGCTTGCCATAAATCAGCTTTATTAAAAGAAACAACATTTCTTCTTTTAATATTCTTTCTAATGGGTTCACATAATTCATTATTTATTGCTTCATGAATATTATTATTTTTCAAACCTTCACCAGCACTTGCAAAATTTTTTAACACATTTGCTTTTTTTAGATTTTTCATGTTGTACAAAACCTTCATTCTTCGTCTTCAATTTTTAATTATTTCTCTATATGGATTATGAGTACCAGTAAACTTTTAAAACTTTGATGATAAATATGATAGTCATGTGAAGTATGATTTTCCATTTATGTAGATACGAAATTTCCTAAATTTTAAATTATTTCACCAAATATAATTTTTTTTACATTGCCTGGAAAAGTTTTAACAGAATCTTTCAATTGTACAAATAAAATGTTTGATGTGTGTACTGGTATGCATTGATTATTATTATTTATTTGTAGATATGCCTCATTAACTGAACTTACTGATATATCTAATTCATTAAAGTTTAAATATCGATCTGTATTTTTAGCAAGAACAATAATTCTTTTAATTACGAAAAGATTTTCAAATTTGTACATCGTTAGTTCATCAGCTGTTGGAATAGTAAATTCAATTATATGTTTATAATATACTTTTTCTTTAAGATGGCTTAACTGTTCTAAGTATAGAGTTCAATCTACTTTCAAAAATAATCTGAAAAAGCTTTTTCAACTTCATTTTGGTAAGATAATAATTGAACTGTGTTAAAATGCTTGTATATTCAGGTTTTTTAAAATTTTCTTTTTCTAGGTTTTGTTTGTTAACTCCATCTTTTTCATCAATTGGATTTTTACATTCGCAGATCTTCTACCTTTAAAGCCATTATAACCTCTAGTTACTTTTATAAAAAGCATTAAATTCTTTTTGAAATTGTTTAATTGCATTGGTTACCTTTGTATCTATTGATGATTGTAGATTATTTGTAATATTTTCAATTTTTTCGAAATCTAATGTTGGTGTACTAAGTACTTGTTCGTTTTGTTTAAATAAATATATCTTATTTACAAAAATATCCATTTATTAAATCTAAAATATTAGTTAAATTATAATTTTCACAAAGCAATTTTAAATCAAATGAACAGCCACAAATTACTCCATTAAAATTTTTATTCTTTCTACATTCATCTTTTCCTAAATAATTAACTAATTGTTATGGTATATTACCACCAAATGAATCAAAACAATTTTTTTAATTTTTATTTTTGTAATAACTAATCCAATGTGTACCAGGATTATCAGATGTTTCTAGATTTACTATACCACATTCAATTTACAATGGTATATTTGGTAATTGTAAAATCATGTATACATGACATAGGTGTTTAATTTTCAATTGTTTTGTATATTCTTCTTTATCAATATTACTTAATTCATTGGGATATTTATCAATTACTGTTTTGAATTTTTTTGTTTTCTTTATTCCAGTACCTACTTTCTTTTCCATTTCTAAGTTATGTCTTTTTTGTTCCTCTAATTCTTTATCATTTCTCTACTTGTTTATAACTGCATTTGCAATTGCTGCAAATCCACCAGGTAAAGAACCTGTTGTCACTAAATAAGGTAATACAGCTAATAATAATGGTAAAAATCTGCCTTCATGTTGTGTTAATCCTTATCATCTTTCTTTTTCGTTAAATATTGAATAATTTATTTAACAATAGGAATAGCTTATGTAACTAGTACATTGTCCCAACATTCTTTTCTTTCTTTCTTTTTTGAACATGTGTTGAAAATGGTTCAATTGTTTTTAATTGTTGATTATTTAACTTTAATTTAATTCACTTTTGTTTTGTTTTGTCACTAGTTAGCAAAGTATAATCAATTGTGATGTTATTAATTTATGTAGTTAGAAATTTAATAATAATTTTTGAAAGTTCAATTCTACATAACTCCATAAAAGCCTCATCCAGGTATCTTTTCTTTACTTCATTTTATTTGCATTCTAAGTTTATCTCTATTTTTTCATTTCCACACAATTCTGGATCTTGCATATGTTTATGATAATAATCTGTTCTAACTTCGCATTTTTTCTCTTTGTCTCTTGTTTTTTCACGATTGTAAGAATATGCTAAAATTACATTACATAAAATTGACTTATAATTTTTTCTATTTCATTGTTCTCTTCAATTCTGAGTTCTTTTCTTGATGAAACTACAACTGATTTTACATATGCAGATCGAAAATTTTCGATTCCTAATTTTCTCATACGAACTAAAATAGCATTTGGATGTCCATCACACCGATGTCCTGTCATTCTTAAAGATAATTTTGTTTTTGTACTTCCAATGTATGTTTTATTGTCAATGCTGTTTGTTATTTTGTAAATTGTTCCATGTAGTACATTCATTTACATACAGGAAATTTTATTACAGAAAAAATAATTACAAACATCTCATAAACAGAACCATTTTCATCAACATCAATGCCCATACCTAGTTTCATTTTACCATACATAATGCCTCTAACTGCTGTTGCTGCAATTTTCTCTTTCAAACTGGCATCATTTGCATGCATTCTTTCTTTTGTGGCTAACTGAAGTTGTTATCTGCTTCATGTCTACATTTAAATCTTTATTATCTCTGTATACAGTGTCATGTTATTTGCAAGCTTCATCTAATGGATTAATTCCTTGAACACCATGTGTTAGTCTTTCTTCAAGTTTAGTGAATGGTCTGCAGTCTTTAAATCCAGGTAGATTCATCTCAGGCAATGGAACATTATTTAAAACCCAATTTACTAACCCTTTTCCATATTTATAACTTATCCAAAATGAATGTGGAAGATTATTTAAAAATCTAATTAAAAAGGGAATTCATTTAGGATTATCGATTATGAAATCAGTAAACATATTTCTTAACATTTGTGCAACACTAACTGTTTCACTATGATAATTCTTATTTCTAGCTAATTTTTGACCATGAATTACTTCTAATCTATCAATTAATTGTCTAACATCATTCATCTAAACATATTTGGTTGCTTTATCTGTATAATTTTAACTAATCTTTACATGTTTTTCAGGAGAACTAATAACTGAAGGATCTAAAGTTGATTTCCTTCTTAAGTTTGGAAAATAATCTTCAATAATTGGTTTTATTAAATATAAAAATTTATTACCTTTACTTGGTTTTATTTTAATTTGATTTTTATCAAAATATAACGCACCTTAATTTAATAATGTATCTGTATAATTTGATAAATCCACACTATCAATCTTTTTATTTAAATCATCTATAGTAATTTGTTTTTCAGTTAAAAGTCTCATTAATGCATCTGTACCTTCACATGTTTTTTCACCAATTGTTAGTTCATCGCCACTAAATTCAACAGGTAATTTACCAACATATTTAAATATACCCATAGGTTTTAAACCAAATACTTTACCTTCACTATGATTAATGTATTTTTGAACATTGTTTCACTAACATTAATTTTTTTTAGTTTCATTTACCTTATTACTTTCGTTTTCCTCTTGGTATTTATTAAATACATCTTTAATTTCTGATTCTCTTAATGTATAGTCATATTTTCCAGGAATATCATCATACCAATCTATTATTCTTGTAATTGGTGATAAAACTTTAAAATCTTCTATATGTTGATACGGAATCATTTGTTTTCCAAATTCTCTATTTTCTTCATTTGCTTTTAAGACATTATCACCTAAACCTGCAATACCTAGTTTTACTTTTTCAATAGCATCAGTAACTGGTTGATCTTTCTTTTTATATTTTTCATATGCTGTTCTTGGTTGCTTTTTCCAAAGCTTAAATCGTTCTTTTAATTCTTGCTTTTTTAACTAATTTTTAATCATACTTTGCAAACATTTGTTAAAGAAGAAAAAAACATTCCTTATGTATAACATTTATGTTTATTTTTATGTTTAACATTTATTTTACTAGCAGTAACTAGCAGTTGCCTCACAGAAGGAATTCGCAGTATACCACACCACCACTGTTTCACCAGATGCATAACATTATCTTTTGCAGATGTGAGAAGACGTTTGTAAGGAGAGTTGCTCCTTTAATTGCGCTCAACCATTCCTTTCATTTACTTACATCAGCACTAAGACGACATTTCTCATTACAATAACGGTACGGGGTATGAATAGTCAGTGTTGCACATGAGCCAATAGATGATGAGCCAGCAGAAATGCACATTTGGTCAGCCTCTGATTTTCGAGATTTTGGCTTAGAGCAAGAAATACCCATACAATCAATTTTTGAACTTTTCGCATGCCATGCAATCGTCGCACAATGGTAGAATGGGCACAGTTCATCACATTTGCCAGTCCTAGAGGACAGTGACGTGGATCATGATGGATTAATACGTTTAAACGGTCTTCATCTGATGACGAAGGTCTTCCTAATGTGGAGAGTTATTGATATCAAAATGACCCTAGTTAAAAGAAGAAAATCATTCTCTTGCTCTGCTCTGTCCAGTGGCATTATCCCCATTAACGAACATATGTATTTGGATGCCTCTTCTGCTGTAATCCCTCTGCTGTACTGTAATAGAAGAATATGTCGAAAATAATCCGACTTCTCCACTCGACACTCTATTACATAGCGTCCACAGCTCCACTCACTATCTCCAAACGACAACATGACAATATGCAAAAAGAAAGTGAACTACAAATAAAATACTACAATTGACAAATAGAACCATAGCAACATTACCAACATGCAAAACAGAAACGCTACAAACTTACACCCCTACTTAAGATGTTTAGAAGATAGATGCTAAAAGTGACTCGTTTCTAAAAAAAACTTTTCTTGATAAAGTAAATCAGCATTCTATGCCCCCTTTTGCTTCTGCCAACGTTATTTATTTTGCTACATAAATATCAGAACTCGTTAAGTGTTTTTAGCTAGTCACTTCCTGATATATTTCCCTTGCATTAACTGAATTAATACGACTATATTCTAGTAGATTTGTCTTACTGATTCTGTACTGTATCTCCTGGGGTGGTCATGAACTTGACATTTATTAATGCCATGTAGTGATAACTATTATACGAACAGCTGGCAATATACACCAAAGAATGTTCAGATGAATTGTGTTGCAATGTATTTCATGGCCATTTGAGATTCTGAGACTGAACTCTCTTTTTTTGGTCTTCTTCTGTTCTTGGATTCGGAGAGGAAAAAACGATTGTCTGATGTACATCTTGCTATAACAGTCTACGTAAGTTGTAAAATAAACTAAAATATACACTCCTGGAAATGGACAAAAGAACACATTGACACCGGTGTGTCAGACCCACCATACTTGCTCCGGACACTGCGAGAGGGCTGTACAAGCAATGATCACACGCACGGCACAGCGGACACACCAGGAACCGCGGTGTTGGCCGTCGAATGGCGCTAGCTGCACAGCATTTATGCACTGCCGCCGTCAGTGTCAGCCAGTTTGCCGTGGCATACGGAGCTCCATTGCAGTCTTTAACACTGGTAGCATGCCGCGACAGCGTGGACGTGAACCGTATGTGCAGTTGACGAACTTTGAGCGAGGGCGTATAGTGGGCATGCGGGAGGCCGGGTGGAATTGCTCAACACGTGGGGCGTGAGGTCTCCACAGTACATCGATGTTGTCGCCAGTGGTCGGCGGAAGGTGCACGTGCCCATCGACCTGGGACCGGACCGCAGCGACGCACGGATGCACGCCAAGACCGTAGGATCCTACGCAGTGCCGTAGGGGACCGCACCGCCACTTCCCAGCAAATTAGGGACACTGTTGCTCCTGGGGTATCGGCGAGGACCATTCGCAACCGTCTCCATGAAGCTGGGCTACGGTCCCGCACACCGTTAGGCCGTCTTCCGCTCACCCCCCAACATCGTGCAGCCCGCCTCCAGTGGTGTCGCGACAGGCGTGAATGGAGGGACGAATGGAGACGTGTCGTCTTCAGCGATGAGAGTCGCTTCTGCCTTGGTGCCAATGATGGTCGTATGCGTGTTTGGCGCCGTGCAGGTGAGCGCCACAATCACGACTGCATACGACTGAGGCACACAGGGCCAACACCCGGCATCATGGTGTGGGGAGCGATCTCCTACGCTGGCCGTGCACCACTGGTGATCGTCGAGGGGACACTGAATAGTGCACGGTACATCCAAACCGTCTTCGAACCCATCGTTCTACCATTCCTAGACCGGTAAGGGAACTTGCTGTTCCAACAGGACAATGCACGTCCGCATGTATCCCGTGCCACCCAACGTGCTCTAGAAGGTGTAAGTCAACTACCCTGGCCAGCAAGATCTCCGGATCTGTCCCCCATTGAGCATGTTTGGGACTGGATGAAGCGTCGTCTCGCGCGGTCTGCACGTCCAGCACGAACGCTGGTCCAACTGAGGCGCCAGGTGGAAATGGTATGGCAAGCCGTTCCACAGGACTACATCCAGCATCTCTACGATCGTCTCCATGGGAGAATAGCAGCCTGCATTGCTGCGAAAGGTGGATATACACTGTACTAGTGCCGACATTGTGCGTGCTCTGTTGCCTGTGTCTATGTGCCTGTGGTTCTGTCAGTGTGATCATGTGATGTATCTGACCCCAGGAATGTGTCAATAAAGTTTCCCCTTCCTGGGACAATGAATTCACGGTGTTCTTATTTCAATATCCAGGAGTGTAGTTGTTCATGATCTAAAATTTGTGTATGGTATGCAATTACTTGTAAACCTAAACCAGGCTTGCCCTGAGTAGACGTGGCCTTAATGGAACATTGACCATCTTTAGGCACCATACCAGAAAATAATTAGTAATTTTCTTCGGCCTCATCTTCGAGACATGCCGCCAGTTAGGACACCAAACTTTCTTTCAAATTCCATGAGCTATTCAGCCGCTACGAATAATTTAATACGAGGGTGAGTCAAATCAAAACCTTAAATTTGTAATAACAAATCGAAATTTCGGGCCGTTATCCTGTAAGTTGGTATGCATTCTACAAACAGTGTGCAGAATGGCCTGTAGGTGGCAGCATAGTGCAGATGCACACATACCGTCGCAGTATCAGTATAAAGATGGCTGCTCCACTTGCTACTTGCACCAGGGATGTTATTCTGTTTTTGCGTAGTGAAGGTGTGAAACCTATTGAAATTCAATGATGAATGAAGGTTCAGTACAGTGACGCATTTTTGTCACAGCAGCAAGTATACGAATGGAGTAGGAAGTTCGCAAATGGTGTGACTTCAGTGGAAGATGCTCCTCGTCCAGGTCAGGCACAACGAGTTGTGACTCCACAGAACTTTGAAGCAGTTGAAGCTGTAGTGAAGGAAATCCGCCGAGTGAAACTGACTGACATTGCAGCATGTTTACAGATCAGTCATAGGTCAGCACACCACGTTGTGCATGATGTGCTCCTGTTTCAAGAAGTGTCTGCAAGATGGGTGCAAAGGCAGCTGAGAATGACCTGTTGATGCTTGTGAAGAACTTCTTTGGCGCTTTGAACGAGTTGGGGATGGCTTCCTTGCAAGAATCGTTACTGGGGACGTAACCTGGGTTCACTTCCACCAACCGGCAACGAAGAGAGCAAGCAAGGAATGGCGCCATTCCTCATCACCAAAACCGAAGATGTTTCAAACAGAACGATGAGCAGGGAAGGTTATGCTAACTCTCTTTTGGGACGAAAATGGCGTCATTTTGGAGCATAACATGATTAGAGGGACCACGGTCACCTGCGTATCATACACAGATCTCATAAAGAATCATCTGCGGCCTACAATCAAATCAATGCGACGTGGGTTGCTATCAGCAGGTGTCCTTTTGCAACATGACAATGCAAGGCCCCACAATTCCCGTACAACAATCACATTCCTGCATTTTGAGTGTCTTTCTCATCTATCATACTCACCAGACCTTGCCCCAAGTGATTTCCATATGTTTGGACCACTCAAAGACGCAATGGGAGGAAAGAAGTTCCATTCTGATGAAGAGGTACGCCACGCGGTGCATGAGTGGTTGCGTGGACTACCAAAAGAATTTTTTCCCGAAAGGAATTGATGCACATTGTAAGCGTTGGAGGACTTCAGCGTTTGGGAGATTATGTTGAAAAGTGATACAGCTTTGTATCACTTCTGCACAATAAATTATATTTAAAAAAATATTTAGGGTCATCATTGATTCACTCTCGTATATTTCACTTTCAGATTTTCTTTAGATCGCGAGATAACGTCCCAGGAAGAAAAAGGCCTAGTCACATGATTCTTGTTCTAGTATAAGATTTCATCTGCAAAAGATTATGCTTATATTATATTGGTATTCGAGACAAAACCACGATCCGAAGTTACGGGTTTTATTACTTCACATTGAACTGTCATACAAAATATTATATGCTGCTATAAGCACGTGAGTTGTAACTATACTTTTGATACATGTTGAGGAATATCTGTGATGATTCAACAGAGAGACAGTTAATTATTTATAATCCCGTAATAACGGAGAGTACTGAGCTAGTTTGCTGATTGCTGATCTGTGTCGGGCTAAATTAAATTACATTACACTGTTTGTAGTATTATTAGCGTTATTTCTCTTTTGTTTTGACGTCGCTTTATTAAAAGCTATTAAGGCATTTGTAAATAAAATTAAATTTCATTATACTGGCGCCGGTAGTAAGTGTTCTGCAGTGCGTGTAACTGGTTTTTCAAAGATAATCCTTACTGCTATAGAGTTTAAATTTTGCATTTAAACAGCTCGGTTCATATACACCAACAGCTGATTGCACTGAACACTTACTCGTAGGAAGGAAAACAAAACTAGAATCCTGAGACCTAATTTCATTGTTGTCATTGATTAAATGTGTGTATAAAAGCATATAGTGAATCGTAGTTAACGAATAAAACGTTTCCGTTGAATGTATTATACGCACCGGAACGACAACTAGCTGACTGAAAATCTGGATGATTGATCGCAGACCCCTGCTGTTCCTTACATACAAGACAAACTGTAGGTAAGGAATCGAATGCCCACGGCCAAGTTTTTAATTGAAGCTGGTCGGTAGTACCTGGGTGCATGCAATTAATAACAGACTTTCCACATAGTTGCCTTCTGTCATTTCGATTGTAGCTATTAGTGTAGAAAGTTTTGTTCTGTGACGCTATTTCATCAGTTAGCACCATGGTTAGACCGCGTACAAGACGTGACCGTCTGGAACTCGAAAGGTATGTTACCGATGACCAGGTGGAGAATATTCCAGGATCGTTGGCAGGGGGACTGTAGTTAGTGAAACTGAACGAACTACTATCCCACCTCGCAGTGTAGAATTGCAGACGGATATTTGTCATCAGAGTTTACAATCGCTAGGGGGGCAAGAGACTGTCGGACCCACGGTCGAAATCAGCTGCGAGAGAGTAGCCGAGAGTGAACGAACGCAGACAGAGCTAGCAAATACAAACGACATGCTTGCGTTACTGTTCCGGAAATTGTAAATAATGGAACAGCAGAGAAAAAGAGAGCTGGAGGAAGATGTCCAACTGCAAATGGGTCTTTTGTAAAGGTTGAAACTACTATAATCGCTGAAGTGGACGAGATGTTAGTCAAATGCGAACAGAAGCTCAATCGTGCTCTAGATGACAGGGATCGACGTGTATTAGGACACGTTAACAACGAAATAGTAAAGGTAGAATCAGATGAATCGTAAGTTAAAAAAAGTTTGAAAAATGTAGCAGATAAAGTAAATAATTTGACCGGAGAGGTATCCGAAGTCAAAGAAATACATGAATCTCTCGATGTCAAAATCAAACAGCTAACCATGGGCATCGATGAGATTTCTTTAAACATAGAACGAAAGGTAGAGGTTGAAGCGAAGCTAGTAATGCTTGACCATACTGGACCTAAGTCATGAAGGCACAAGCATAAACCACGAACCTTTAAGAACCGAGAGAATAAGAAAACCGTTGGGTGACTGTTATCGTAGAATAATAAACTGTGCCGCACCTAGTCCAAGGTGCAGTAGTACATTTAGTGTACAGCGGTATGGAAATAGTGAGTCAAATCGGGACACGCACGGAAATTCACCAGCAAATAATGTGACTGTTAGTCCATACGCAGTGAATGAATGTAGAAATAATCTGATAGATGTGCGCAATGATGTACCCACTCTTGCTACACTGAAACACGAAGAGTCGTTGTTGAAACACAGACAGTTTCAGGTGTTTTCCCAAGAAAATAAATCTATTCGTCCGGTAATATTCATAAAGAGTTTTAAGAATGTGTTACCTGGATCGTGGCAGGAAAGGCAAAAGATACAGTTTTTTATCTCATATATTACTGGAGATGCCGCATAGGGGCGTTAGAGGTGGCAGAGAACTGCCATTCCTTTAGCGAGTTCGAGCAACACGTTTTGGACAGGTTTTGGTCGGTTAGTTTGTAATAAAGACTACGGAAACAGGTATATAACCCTGAGATGTACAATTTCAAGCTAGGAACGCTCAGAAAATAATTTGAGAAGTACATCAACAAAACGAAGTGCTGGTCAGAACCGATCGTCACACGTGACGTGCTTAGCATATTGAAATCCAAGTTGCCTACCTAAATACGGAGAGAATTGGTACATGTGCCTGTCAGTGATTTAGAGACATAGCCGTCGGTCGTGGATTCTTTGGATTTGATACAGGAGGCTGCACGACAGCAAAATAATAACGGTCAAGAGACAAGTAATAACCACAAACATAGGAATAACGGTTATGGAAACCAATACCGGAATAATAACTCGGGATGCGAATGTGTTGGTAATAGCTATGAGAGATCGAACGGACAAAAAGGAGGGAATGGAAGTAGAGTACATGGTATGTCAAGCGGTAACTGCTTTCCCAGTAAGAACAGAAGCGATATGATGGATCGGAAATGAAGGGAGGAGAATTACGGAAGCAATTTTCAGTAAGTATGAAACAAGGAGGTCGTCAGTGGCGGCAGAATATGGGTGCTAACTGGTCGGCACCGTCAAATAGACAGGAACAGGAAGTCCCTATCAATAATAACGAAGCCATCCCCATGGCGGCAAATACTTCGACGTCGACAAGGGTTACTTACTCGGGAACCACACAGAATAACACAAATACACAGCACAACGTGTAAATAGTAGAAGTTACAGATGATAAACCGCTAACAAACTATTTGGGTCGACGTAAGCCTTCGGCACACGACCACTAGGAATGGAAACGAAAGCAAACTAGAAAACGATAATAATCAGATAGCTATGCTGCGGTATAATGACGGCCAGGATTTGCTGGAGGAATTAGTCACAGAACCACGTAAATGTTCTGACCAACAAACCGAGATCATGCAAGCTGCGGTACGTGTAAAAGTAAATGGTATATTCGCAACGGTTTTAATTGACACAGGAGCGGCTGTGTCGGTGATGTTTGAGAATTTGTTTAACGTCACTAACTAAAATAAAAGCCTGCGTACGTTGCCGGTTCCAAATTGTAAAATAACGGGGGCAAAATGTCAAATCTCAGGTGCAGGCAGGAATAGAAATAGGAAATGATGCGATATTATGCACGTTCCTCATTGTTAAGAATTTAACTGCAACTTGCATCTTGGGATGGGACGTACTGACGGAAAGAAGCGCTGTGATCGACATCCCTCAGGGCTTGTGCTTTCTACGAACGCCTACCAAGAATTTGCAATTACCATTCATCAAAACAATGGCAAAGCACAATAGGTACTGTCGGTGATTCTAACATGTAGAAGTAGATCCCTCTGTACTCAGTATACAGATAATGCACCACTGAGGGAGTATCCTGTGGTAAAAGGACAGTATTATGAAGAGATCGTTAAAATACAACAAGAGATTCGATTAAAAGTCAGGGAGTCAGAATATTTAACTAGGGAACAGCAGCATGAGCTTTCTCGATTATTGAGCAACTACGCAGGCACATTTTCGTAAAAACCCGCGATAATTCGAGGAAATATGTATGATATGCAGGTATATCCGCCGCAGACGTTCTGTCATGCTTCCTATTTCGTGCCTTGGAGTAAACGCGAAGCTGTGTTGAAGGAAATAAAGAAAATCCTGGATTGGGGAATAATTGAACCGTCCCTTTCTCCCTATAGTAGTGCCTTGGTAGCTGTGGGAAAAGCGGATGGGAATATGAGATTGGTTTTTGATGCTAGAGATATCAATAAAATTTTAATACTGGTAAGAACAAGGCCAGAAAAACTTGAAGAATAAAAACAAAGATTTCACGGCGTGAAATTTCTCTCAAGCATCGATTTGAATTATATTGGCAGGTTCCCGTAACGGAACTGTACCGGAAATATACTGCCTTTATTTTTTGTGGACGGACGTACCAATCTCGTGTGCTTCCATTCGGGTTGAATGTTATTGCGGTTGTATTTATCTCAGCATTAGACACCGTGCTGGGCCCAGAGTTCTTAGATCTATTAACGCTCTATGTGGACGATTTGTTGATAGCCACAGATTCCTGGGAGGAACATTCGACTCTAATGAAGCGAGTTTAGTATAAATTCTCACAGGCTTACTTTACCATTAATTTAAAGAAATCAAAAATTTTTTGGCACCATTTAAAGAACCTGGGGCACATAATATCACCAATGGGTATTTCTCCAGAACCAGGTAAATTAGAAACAATAAAGAGTATGCCGTACCCTACAAACCGTAAACAGCTGAAAGCTTATCTGGGTTTAGCTTCCTTCTTTAAACGGTTAATACCAACTCAGCTGATGAACAGTGCAGCCGTACTATCCTTATTGCGAAAAAATACTCAGTGGGTGCTTACTAATCAATGCAAGCACGTCTTTGATCAAATTAGAGAAACCTTGTTAAATTCCATGGTACATTACCATCGAGATTTTTGTACTGCGACTAATGCTTCCACTACGGGCCTGGGGCGTGTTTATTTCAAGTAGACAACACCTCAGGAACTACCAGAATAAAGATTATTGGCTTCCCCAGTCGCATTCTGTCACCATGTGAACGAGCATACATAGCCAATGAGCTAGAAGCTCTGACAGTAGTCTGTGCTTCCTGTAAGTATCACTGTTATGTATACGGAAAGAAGATGCTTGTGTTTTGTGACCACCTAGCTCTTCGTTTCCTACTGTGATGTAAGATTCTAAATGCCGGGTTAGTTCGGTGAATTTTGTCATTACAGAAATATTTATTTGAGATAAGACACGTAAGGGGATGTCAAAATTTGGTGGCCGATGCACTATCGCGGCTACCACACGGCTTAGGTGAGTTCGATGAACTAGTGGAACAATATAAAATACCGCTGTTAAAAGATGGAACTCGACGACAAAAATATTTGTCCATATGTAAGAACATAGAAAATGTGCATGAGGCAGATCCGCTATAGCGAACAGTGCGAGAAATGCGTAACAGTAGGGACGATAGTGAATTACAAAGGCATTATAAAATCGAGGACAATATTTTTGTACTACCGAAGGAAATCTGGGTATGAACAACGGCTCGTTTGTATTTCAGAAATAAATTTAGAAAATTTAATTTGGTACACACATCATTGTTGGAGACACTTCTGTATAAAAAGTGTACAGAAAAATTGCCACGTATTGCTACTATCCGAACCTACAGAAACATGTACAGAAGTTAATACGCACCTGTACCAAATGTCAACAAGTCAAGACCACGAATAAAAGTACAAAAGGGGAATTTCACTCTATTAAACCGAATAGACTGCTAAGTCTTGTATCAGTCTATGTCACGGGACCTCTACCCACTGCTCGAGGAAGTGTAAAGTATGTCCTAGCGATATATGACTTGTTCACGAAGTATGTGAAATTATATGCCTTAAAATGCATATCCCCTATCTCTGTTATTAAGCGGATAGTAATGGAATTTGTTCCACAAGTGGGCAAGCCTAGGACTATCTCATCGGGCTATACTTCGTACTTTAAGAGCACTAAATGGAAAGAGTTCTTAAGTGATCAGGAGATCAAGCACATTTTGATATCACACTTTAATCCACGCGCAAGTCCAGTGGAAAGAAGTTATCGTGAATTTGATAGATTCATGAGGACATATGCTGCAACTAAGTATACGAAACTGAACGAATACCTCAATATTTTAGAACAAATATTCAACAATTTTCCTCATGATGCCACTGGTTTTACACCAGAGGCACTGCTGTGATGTAGCCTCAACCATGCACTGCACGCCCACTTGTGGCATATTTGTTTAGATGTAGGATGTTCGCAATAGATGGAGTTGCGTGCAAGCAGGCGGGAAGGCCTGTGGATGTATTTGTAGTTGACATGAATGTTAGTATATCTATTGTACATTATCAGGACTAGAAATCCCGAACAGTGTCATACGACGCGTTAACTGCAGTAAAATGCCTAACAGTAAGCCCTCAGAGCCAGCAGAAGTGTAATTATTATTATTCGCGTTCGAATTTATTTGCTGGAATCTTAAGGGTAGCAAGCTAAACACTAAGAACAAAAAAGTCAGTGACCTAAAACAGAAGAATATGGTGGTCTCAGATTCATTTGCAGGCATTTTTAAAGTATGTGTAGTCGGCCCACTAAGAAGTGCCAGTGTAGGAACCGAGTGACTGCAAATTCCTCAACACATTACCTGGAAACTGTGGTACTACAGTATGATTCCAGGTGTAACAGGCTCTAAGATGACTGCTTCTGCTGAAGGAACCATCGACAATGATTTGGTCTGGCTTGTACTTGTTAGTTAATCGGCTTGTGGTGTATGATATTCGGATAAGCATTTAAGTACTGGGTTTGCTTCTATGTAAACAACTGCACAACACAAATCTGTACTACCATGGGTATATACACTGTTCTAAATGGAACACCGCATCATGGTTGAACCACTCCTGGAAACTATGTGAGGACGATGAGCAACGCTGTGGTCAAACCCCAGATTTCCCCTGTTCTTGCAGTACCCCTGAATTGTGCGTGCGCGTGCTAGGTTGTTGCAACAACACACGACTCAGTGGGCAGTGTGCATGTTGGAAGCACTGTCATACAGTTAGAATTGAATCACAGAGCTGTATATCAACTGAAAAACTGGTGATGCATTTATCATGATACGAATCAGCGCCAATGAAGACTCCGAAACCATTATGCTGTCATATATCTAGGATAGTGGCCATTGGAATATGATAAAAGAGACTGGGATATGTAAAACGACATCTTTACAGACCATCATTCGATATCGATGAATTGCAGACATATCAGATTTTCTTTGTGCAGTCCTCGGATAGTAAAGGTGCAGCAGTAATACTTCTTTGACCTTTAAAAAACCTACATCTGGCGTAGAGATGATAGAGGAGATTACGGTATATTCAGAGGTGGACAGACTTTCAATTCTACTCAATCGTTACGGATGTGACTGGAAAAAGAATGAAAAAATCGATAATATTAGTACCACATAGCTCACACCATGCCAGTATTTGCTTTATACCTGTTTATATGTAGGTTTCTCTCTATGCCTTCTGACTGACTTCTAATCGATGGAATGGAAGTGCTACATTTTCGCATAACACGTCCAAACAGAGAGCTGAAACTGAAGATGCAGCTTTGGTCAGCATTGTGTGTGTGTCTCACATTGGTAACAGAAGAACCGCTCTGACCACTAATTTGATAAGACGCTACAGGAATGCATCTACTTGACTGTATTATACGGGAAACCCAGGTCTGCAGCCACATACACATTTCAGATGGCGGGTGGTCATCAGAAAGGTATATTCGCATTTGTTAAGTGGGCGGCCCTTGGTGGCATATCTTGAGAACACACCGCACAACGTTTCGATTTGCAGGTGAGAGGACGGGAAGCATACTGTTCCACATCCTGGTATTTACCCTAGTGAAATTTAAGCACCCAGTCCTTCCAAGATGTATAGGTCGGCTTTTGCGAATCTGGAATCATTAACAGCTGAATGCTCTGACTTCCAAGGAAAGATCGACAGCAAATAACAGCCGTATGGTTATTGGAGGCTGTTATTGAAAACGATCCCCTCAAGGTATTATTTCTCTCTCTGTTGTAGGTGTTGTATGTGAGAGAGAAAGCAGTTAGCGTTAAAATCAGAATCCTCCAATAACTGGGGATAGTCATCGACACTTCCATAAAATGTGACTATGAGACATATGAGTGGACATGCACAAGGTCCACTTAGCAGCTGCTGCTAGGCAGTGCAGTCCAGCTATGGGCTGGGGTGCCCTGGCCCCTGTTGGGCATTGCTCACAGGTGGCTGGCTCCAGCCTCAGAATTGCTGCACTGCCTTCAGGCTTACCCTTCACAAGTAGCTCCTCGGGACAAATAGCCCCTGAACAAGTGTTTCCCGCAGACCCTAATGTTTTGCAGAAATAGTGCGCAACAGAAAGATCGAGTGGTCTTTGATTAAATGGTTACTGCAGCTGATGCGACGGACCTGACAGCCACGAACTAGTATACGAGTGAAATACATTAAAAAAATAAAAAAAAAATAAAAAAAAACAAGATAGCAGATTTAGTCTTAACGTCCCTTTGCTTTGTAAAGGATAAACAGGACAAATTTAAAGACATTTACGAATGACATAAAATGTACCACTGCCTGACAGATGTTTATTTTTATGATCTGTAGCAGTGTAATTACAGACTTAGCTTTTCGTGGTGGTATGGCACACACACGAAAAATTTTCCTAAATTAAGTAACAGAGAAACAATGATGCAATACAAACAACCTTCTGGTGTAAGCATTGGACTGTCTACTTTAAATTAATTAATTGAAAAACATGCTAATTCAATTTTGTATATAAATTATGAATATGTTATTATTATCTCCTCTGCAATGTAATCAACATCGAATATCCCTCCACTTTCATGTCACGGAATCCTTCCTGACCTGCGGCTCAGCACATGCTGAGCGATTTTTCCGCTAACTTTTTTTCTGGGAGAAGTGAGGTGGGGGCAATGAGGTTCGGAGAGACCAAAGATGTTACAATTTCAAGCGCCCTCTTGTCGTGGTATTGTGAACTAGGTTAGTTGGTCAGGGATTGTGAAAGAAGACAGGTACAACCCCATCCCTTTGGATGCCGGGAGAACGATTATTAGATCAACACTTAAGAATGATACCACCTACCTGCCAGATTGGTGGCAATCGCCTCTTTTGCTGCCAGTTCCCTGAAAATTACCACAGGTGGTGGGCAGCTCTGCTTTAACCTGCCAGCAGTCCCTGCACAGTGCAGTAATGGTATTTCTGTTCACAGCTGTCAGCGATCCTGGCGCTCAATGCGATGTAGTAATGGTGTTTTTTTAGCACTGTGCATCTGATCTGAACCGTTAACAGGTAATTCTAGAGTCCATTTGCACTGTGTGAGAGCTGTGTTGGCGTACTATTTGCAAGATCTTTACAAGTGTAGTTCAAGCGTTGTTTTTATTATCGTTTTTCACAATCTGTTTGGATCTTTATAGGCGACTTTTCGTACCATTTTTGGCAATATGTTATTGAATCTGTAGCTGTGCTTATGATTTCCTTAGACTGTTGATCTGTAGCAGTGTTGTTACAGAATACGACATGTAGCTTCTGGATAATGGTAATCCTTGCACTTTCCTGAGCTTTTCAAGCCAGTTCTAAGGGATACTGGAAAATTCTTTTCACAGGATGACACATGTTATTCCCAAAACATTGAAAAAACTACGGTATGTTCTGCCAAAAAGGCAGCTTAGCACACAACGAGGGTTTCCCGCCATTTTACAGTTGGAGGATGGAATGGGGAGGGGAGTGTTAGGGATAGGAGGGGGGAGGGTTGGCAGGGTAGGGGAGTGTGGGAGGTGGGAGAGGAGATTAAAAACCCATGACTTCATCAATGTGACATTGTCGCATCTATGGCCCCCATCTTGAATAAATCTGACAACACTGCAAACTGATCCAGTATGAAGGTAATGTCTCTACTCACCGTAGGAAGGCGACCATACGAGCAGTCACCGCTTGTCAGTGACCCAGGAGCAGTCAACTGGAAGCTCGAAACATTTTTATTAGTTCATGTCGCTGTCAGACCTTGCATTCATATGTAAAGTTGTAACCTCGTCCCTAGAAACGCAATTCATTTCGGAAATTTCTCCTCTGTTTCCTTTACTGCTTGTTGGAAATATAGATAGAGTAAAGTGGGGTATAGGCTACAACCGCTTTCACCTTCTGCCTCCCTCTGTCTTCCATCGACTCCGGGAACTAGAGGCCAGATTTCCATCTAAATGTAAGATGCATGGATTTTTGCATGTTTCGCCCGTTTAGAAAGTAAATGCCCTTTTCGAAGATTTCATCGATATGACTCTATGAATTTAAATATTTATAATGCAAATTATATCAACCTGCGGCATCAGCGCATATTTTGCTATAACTTCCGCAGTGACATCTTTTGTTTATTTAGTTTTTTCATATCAACTACGCAAAAAATGCAGAATGTGAGTAATATCGGCAGTTTTGTAGCAGTCTATAAACTTCCTACTAAACCCAAAGACCTGGGTTTGGTTCCATTAATTTTGATATAATTCAGTATACTTCGTGCCAAAAAAAATTTAATACAGATTGTTTCTATTGTGATTAAGCGATGCTGCCCAGTATAATATGAAGGCTGGAAATAATTACACTACTGGCCACTAAAATTGCTACACCACGAAGATGACGTGCTACAGACGAGGAATTTAACCCTCAGGAAGAAGATGCTGTGATATGCAAATGATTAGGTTTTCACAGCATTCACACAAGGTTGGTGCCGGTGGCGGCACCTAAACGTGCTGACATGAGGAAAGTTTCCAACCGATTTCTCATACACAAACAGCAGTTGACCGGCGTTGCCTGGTGAAACGTTGTTGTGATGCCTCGTGTAAGGAGGAGAAATGCGTACCATTACGTTTGCGACTTTGATAAAGATCGGATTGTAACCTATCGCGACTACGGTTCATCGTATCGCGACATTGCTACTCGTATTGGTCGAGATCCAATAACTGTTAGCAGAATAGGGAATCGGTGAGTTCAGGAGGGTAATAGGAACGCCGTGCTGGATCCCAACGGCCTCGTATCACTAGCAGTCGAGATGACAGGCATCATATCCGCATGGCTGCAACGGATCGTGCAGCCACTTCTCGATGCCTGAGTCAACAGATGGGGACAATTGCAAGACAACAACCATCTACACAAACAGTTCGACGACGTCTGCAGCAGCATGGACTATCAGCTCGGAGACCATGGCTGCGGTTACCCTTGGCGCTGCATCACAGACAGGAGCCTGCGGTGGTGTACTCAACGAAGAACCTGGGTGCACGAATGGCACAACATCATTTTTTCGGATGAATGCAGGTTCCGTTTACAGTATCATGATGGTCGCATTTGTGTTTGGTGACATTTTGGTGAACGCACATTGGAAGCGTGTATTCGTCATCGCCATACTGGCGTATCACCGGGCTTGATGGTATGGGGTGCCATTGGTTACTAGTCTCGGTCACCTCTTGGTCGCATTGACGGCACTTTGAACAGTGGAAATTACATTACAGATGTAATACATCCTGTGGCTCCACCCTTCATTCGATCCCTGCGAAACCCTACATTTTAGCGGGATAATGCACGATCGCATGTTACATATCCTGTACGGGCCTTTCTGGATACAGAAAATGTTCGACTGCTGCCCTGGCCAGCACATTCTCCAGATCTCTCACTAATAGAAAACGTCTGGTCAATGGTGGCCGAGCAACTGGCTCGTCACAGTACGCCAGTCACTACTCTTGATGAACTGTGGTATCGTGTTGAAGCCGCATGGGCAGCTGTACCAGTACACGCCATCCAACCTCTGTTTGACTCAATGCCCAGGTGTATCAAGGCCGTTATTACGGCCAGAGGTGGTTGTTCTGGGTACTGATTTCTCAGGATCTATCCACCAAAATTGCGTGAAAATGTAATCACATATTAGTTCTAGTATAATATATTTGTCCAATGAATACCCGTTTATCATCTGCATTTCATCTTGGTGTAGCAATTTTAATGTCCAGTAGTGTAGAACTTTCTTTCCGGCGCTCCACGAATTCCTCGTCTGCGCAAACCTCTTCATCTCAGCGTAGCACTTGCAACCTAAGTCCTCAATTATTTACTGGTCGTATTCCAATCTCTGCCTTCCTGTGAAGATTTTACCTTCTATTCCGTCCTGCTGTATCATGGAAGCTATTGCCTGATGTCTTAACAGATATCTTATCATTCTGTCCCTTCTTCTCGTCAGTGTTTCCCATAATGCATTTCCTCCCCGATTCTGAAGAGAACCTCCTCATTCCATTCCTGTACAGTCCGCCTAACTCTCAACATTCTTCTGTAGCACCATAAATCAAATGCTTCGATTCTCTTCTGTTCCAATTTTCCCACAGATCATGTTTCACTGCCATACAATTCTGTGCTTCACGCCCATTCTTTCTTCCTCAGATTACCGCCTATCTTTGATATTAGTAGACCTCTCTTGGCCAGAAATGCTCTTTTTGCCAATGCTAATTTGCTTTTTACGTCCTCCTTGCTCTTTAGGTCATGTGTTGTTTTGCTACCTACGGAGCAGAATCCCTTAAGCTACTTCTCATTAAATACGTGTTCTTTCCATTTACACTAAATTCATATTCTTTACTCAATAGATTGTTCATTTCATCCAATACATTCTGTAATTGTTCTTCACTTTCACTGAACTTAGCAGCTTCATCAGCGAATCTTATCACTGATATCCTTTCTCCTTAAACTTTAATCCCACTCATGAACCATTCTTTTAGTTCCGTCATTGCTTCTTCGATGTATAGATTGAACAGTAGGAGCGAAAGAGTACATTCCTGCCTTACGTCCTTTCTCATTCGAGCGCTTCGTTCTTGGTCGTCCACTCTTATTGTTCCCTCTTGGCTACTGTACGTATTGTATATTACTCGTCATTCAATGTAACTTACTACAGTTTCTATGCGAGTTGCGTTTGCGTGCGTGTGTGTTTGTGTATGTTTTATCTCCGACGAAAGCCTTGTTGGCTGAAAGTATATTTTGTGACAGTTTTTTGTTGTGCCTATCTGCGACTCAGCATCTCAAATTTATGGTAAGTAGCAACTATCCTCTTCATATTATTGTTAGATTCCATCCTGGATTTTCCATTGTCCAGGTTTTCGAATATCTTACCCCACTTCATTTTCGAACGGTTTTTCCAGTTTCCACTATCAACGGCAACGTAAAAACTGCCTCTCTGTTTTCTTTAACTTTCTGAAAGCTAAACTGATCGCCATCTAACACATCCTCCATATTCTTCACCATTCTTCTGTTAATGTACCATCCTTGATTTTAATTTCACTGTGCGTTGTTTTGGCTTATCACATGCTGAGTCAGTCCTTCCATCAATTATTTCTTTTTCGATTTATTTACGTTTTTCATGCAGTCATTTCACTGTAGCTTCCCTGCACTTCCGATTTGTTTCATTCCTAAACGGCATCTCTTTCCGTATTTCAGGATTTCCCTGAACATTTTTGCATTTCCCTCTTTCATCGGTCATTTGAAGCATTTCTTCTGTTGCCCATGGTTTCTTCGCATTTACATTCTTTGCACATATGTTTTTCTTTCGAACTTCCGTGATGGATGTTTTTAGAGGTGTCCAGTCCTCTTTAACTGAACTGCCTGTTGAGCTAATCCTTATCGCAGTATCTATAGCCTCACAGAACTCGAAACATGTCTCCTCATTCCTTACTACTCCCATATTTAACTTATTTGCAATTGATTCAAGGAATTCTTGTCTTCTTTCCACTTGACTTCACTGACCCCACTAGATCTAGATTGTGCCATAGCATTTTCCTTTTCGGATTTTATAGCTTCCCTACCTCGTTCAAACTTCAGACTTCCCACGCCTCGACTCGTAGAACGCCACCCTTTCGTTGATTATTCAGTCTTATTCCCATGGCTACCACCGCTTTGGCAGCACCCTCGCAGAGATCCGAATTGGGGACTAGTACAGAATCTTTTGTCAATGAGCAGATCCTGACACTTTTCCAGTAACAGACCACATGTTCTGTGGACACATATTATGTGCCTTTAATACTGTGGTTTCTATTGCCTTCTGCACCCTCATACCGTTGATCGTTGCTGATTGTTCCACCTTTGTGGGCAGTTCCCCAAGAGCAAGAGAATCACCTAGATTTTTAACTTATGCTGATAAAAAGTCTTTTGTGGCTAAAATACACTCCTGGAAATTGAAATAAGAACACCGTGAATTCATTGTCCCAGGAAGGGGAAACTTTATTGACACATTCCTGGGGTCAGATACATCACATGATCACACTGACAGAACCACAGGCACATAGACACAGGCAACAGAGCATGCACAATGTCGGCACTAGTACAGTGTATATCCACCTTTCGCAGCAATGCAGGCTGCTATTCTCCCATGGAGACGATCGTAGAGATGCTGGATGTAGTCCTGTGGAACGGCTTGCCATGCCATTTCCACCTGGCGCCTCAGCTGGACCAGCGTTCGTGCTGGACGTGCAGACCGCGTGAGACGACGCTTCATCCAGTCCCAAACATGCTCAATGGGGGACAGATCCGGAGATCTTGCTGGCCAGGGTAGTTGACTTACACCTTCTAGAGCACGTTGGGTGGCACGGGATACATGCGGACGTGCATTGTCGGTACAGCAAGTTCCCTTGCCGGTCTAGGAATGGTAGAACGATGGGTTCGATGACGGTTTGGACGTACCGTGCACTATTCAGTGTCCCCTCGACGATCACCAGTGGTGTACGGCCAGTGTAGGAGATCGCTCCCCACACCATGATGCCGGGTGTTGGCCCTGTGTGCCTCGGTCGTATGCAGTCCTGATTGTGGCGCTCACCTGCACGGCGCCAAACACGCATACGACCATCATTGGCACCAAGGCAGAAGCGACTCTCATCGCTGAAGACGACACGTCTCCATTCGTCCCTCCATTCACGCCTGTCGCGGCACCACTGGAGGCGGGCTGCACGATGTTGGGGCGTGAGCGGAAGACGGCCTAACGGTGTGCGGGACCGTAGCCGAGCTTCAGGGAGACGGTTGCGAATGGTCCTCGCCGATACCCCAGGAGCAACAGTGTCCCTAATTTGCTGGGAAGTGGCGGTGCGGTCCCCTACGGCACTGCGTAGGATCCTACGGTCTTGGCGTGCATCCGTGCGTCGCTGCGGTCCGGTCCCAGGTCGACGGGCACGTGCACTTTCCGCCGATCACTGGCGACAACATCGATGTACTGTGGAGACCTCACGCCCCACGTGTTGAGCAATTCGGCGGTACGTCCACCCGGCCTCCCGCATGCCCACTATACGCCCTCGCTCAAAGTCCGTCAACTGCACATACGGTTCACGTCCACGTTGTCGCTGCATGCTACCAGTGTTAAAGACTGCGATGGAGCTCCGTATGCGACGGCAAACTGGCTGACACTGACGGCGGCGGTGCACAAATGCTGCGCAGCTAGCGCCATTCGACGGCCAACACCGCGGTTCCTGGTGTGTCCGCTGTGCCGTGCGTGTGATCATTGCTTGTACAGCCCTCTCGCAGTGTCCGGAGCAAGTATGGTGGGTCTGACACACCGGTGTCAATGTGTTCTTTTTTCCATTTCCAGGAGTGTATAAAAGAATTTCACTTAGTCTGACTTGGGCCGAAATTTCCTCACTTGACTTAGCACCTTTCAGGTCTCGTGACGCAGAAAGTACATTCTCTATGTCCAAAAATAGGCCTTAGTGAACAAAATTTAATAAACGTTGTTTTTCTGTGTACTGTCGTAGCAGGAAATGAAAATAAATACGGAACCGAATTTTGATAACGGGCATTTTTATTGTTTTGTACGTAATTGTGAATTGTAATGATATGATGCTGCATGAATGCATATCTGTTATACGATTTGATGGTGCATTAAAATCCGGGTTCTACTTACAACCGTCTTTGCTTTTCATATGACGACAATCACGAAATCTTTAACAATGCAGGTTAACTACATTTGGTCTCTACTTTTCTTACGACAACAATCAAAAAGTTTACACTTTAGGTTACTACATTTTGTAATACTTTTGCAACAGCTTTCTTATGAAAATAAAAGAAGAGAGTGAATGCAATATTTTATCTAATTGTACGACTCGTGTAACTCTTGTCTTCCTTCTGCTAAAATTGTAAACTATCGCTACCTGCTTTGTATGCCTTACAATGTCAAAGTTGCAAAGAGAACGTTGCCCACAAACTCCACTGGACAGATCCGATTCGAGACCGGCATGTGCTAAATCTTGGGAGCAGCGGGTGTGGCTATCCCGGCAGGAAGTATTTTGCAGTCACCACTTCCGAAATTTGTGATTCAGCACCACTAGCACCTGCAAGCACCTACCTTCCTTGCTATGGAAATTATTTCATTTTTCTTGAAGCTGTGGTGTCGTCCATAGATCGCTATTCCACACCGAAGTCGGCAACGAGAATCGATACTGCCGACATGGGCGAGAGCTCGCTATAATTCGCAACAGCCAATAGGAGAAACGCCAGGCGACACGTCCTCCTCTCAGCATAGCAGCATTCTAGCACTGAGTTTAATACAGAGTCTGTAACACCACAGCTCTTATGCTGTACGTATTTTTTTTTTTTTTTTTTGCTTTATTTAATGATACACCATTGAACTTCTGTAAGTGTGTTTGATAGAATAGAGAACACAAAATTGTATACTCCTTTCTTTGTTAAAACTTTGATGTCATGATTTGATTGTATGCTGTGTAGCATATCTCTCGTTTAAATGCTTTGACCCATTTGGAGGGAACAATACTTACTGTATATGATTGTAATTTTGTGTGAATAATTTTTTGTAGACATGTTAATATGTGTAAATGTTTTGTTTTATTTAATACATTTGGTTGCTGTTATGTAAACTGCTGATCCTCACTTAGGGCTCTTAGTTATTCTGTATGTAAGAGGTAGTGTGGTTCCCCTCGGGAAAGGAACTGTGTAGCCCGCGCAAATTGTGGTTGGCCTAGGTGGAAAAGGTGGAACTGATAGTCGGGGACGAGCCAGCAGTCGGAGACGAGCTACGAGTCGGGAACTGCCAAGTAGCCGATGCATATTGTGATGGTTCCGAGGGAGGCTTTTTCTGCTACTTTTCAATGCCTCGGATGGATGGATAAATTGCTGGAAATATTCTGGAATTTGTATCTATCATCGGAGACGAGCTACGAGTCGGGGACTGCCAAGTAACCGATACATGTTGTGATGGTTCCGAGGGAGGCTTTTTCTGCTACTTTCCAATGCCTCGGATGGACGGATAAATAGCAGGAAATATTCTGGAATCTGTATCTATCATCGCCACCAAGAAATGACCGAGTCCAGCAATTCTGCCTGCAATTCCACCTACCAACATGCAGTTGCCACCACATTGCGCAATCATTGCAACGTAATACTATAATGATGTACAGTGAAGGATCAGCTTAATGGATGTGTTATTGTGCTCAAATACACTCCTGGAAATTGAAATAAGATCACCGTGAATTTATTGTCCCAGGAAGGGGAAACTTTATTGACACATTCCTGGGGTCAGATACATCACATGATCACACTGACAGAACCACAGGCACATAGACACAGGCAACAGAGCTTGCACAATGTCGGCACTAGTACAGTGTATATCCACCTTTCGCAGCAATGCAGGCTGCTATTCTCCCATGGAGACGATCGTAGAGATGCTGGATGTAGTCCTGTGGAACGGCTTGCCATGCCATTTCCACCTGGCGTCTCAGTTGGACCAGCGTTCGTGCTGGACGTGCAGACCGCGTGAGACGACGCTTCATCCAGTCCCAAACATGCTCAATGGGGGACAGATCCGGAGATCTTGCTGGCCAGGGTAGTTGACTTACACCTTCTAGAGCACGTTGGGTGGCACGGGATACATGCGGACGTGCATTGTCCTGTTGGAACAGCAAGTTCCCTTGCCGGTCTAGGAATGGTAGAACGATGGGTTCGATGACGGTTTGGATGTATCGTGCACTATTCAGTGTCCCCTCGACGATCACCAGTGGTGTACGGCCAGTGTAGGAGATCGCTCCCCACACCATGATGCCGGGTGTTGGCCCTGTGTGCCTCGGTCGTATGCAGTCCTGTTTGTGGCGCTCACCTGCACGGCGCCAAACACGCATACGACCATCATTGGCACCAAGGCAGAAGCGACTCTCATCGCTGAAGACGACACGTCTCCATTCGTCCCTCCATTCACGCCTGTCGCGACACCACTGGAGGCGGGCTGCACGATGTTGGGGCGTGAGCGGAAGACGGCCTAACGGTGTGCGGGACCGTAGCCCAGCTTCATGGAGACGGTTGCGAATGGTCCTCCCCGATACCCCAGGAGCAACAGTGTCCCTAATTTGCTGGGAAGTGGCGGTGCGGTCCCCTACGGCACTGCGTAGGATCCTACGGTCTTGGCGTGCATCCGTGCGTCGCTGCGGTCCGGTCCCAGGTCGACGGGCACGTGCACCTTCCGCCGACCACTGGCGACAACATCGATGTACTGTGGAGACCTCACGCCCCACGTGTTGAGCAATTCGGCGGTACGTCCACCCGGCCTCCCGCATGCCCACTATACGCCCTCGCTCAAAGTCCGTCAACTGCACATACGGTTCACGTCCACGCTGTCGCGGCATGCTACCAGTGTTAAAGACTGCGATGGAGCTCCGTATGCCACGGCAAACTGGCTGACACTGACGGCGGCGGTGCACAAATGCTGCGCAGCTAGCGCCATTCGACGGCCAACACCGCGGTACCTGGTGTGTCCGCTGTGCCGTGCGTGTGATCATTGCTTGTACAGCCCTCTCGCAGTGTCCGGAGCAAGTATGGTGGGTCTGACACACCGGTGTCAATGTGTTCTTTTTTCCATTTCCAGGAGTGTATAAGGTAATTTATATCTGAATTTATGTACCAACCTTGATTTTTCTCCTCATCATAATACCTCTCAGGTTCCTTTCCGTTTGAACTAAAGTAATCACCGAGTGTCCCTACTGAAAAAACTTTTATGACCAATGTTATGCTAATTAATGCCTCTTGAACTTAGTAAAAAGAAAGTTAAAGTTGATATGGCAAGAGAGTGAGTTAAAGTAAATGTTGTTTGCTGAAAATAATTTTCCTATTAAAACTGCTTACTAAAGTGCTGTTGCCAACTGCAAAATTAAAAGTTCTTAAGACTGAGGCTTCTAAAATGATCACCTTGATATCTGAAATAAATTCTAAAAGGTGAACCAGTTTCTCGCAATTTTGTTAGCATTGTGTTTCGATGTAGTAAAAGTGAGAAAGCTGCAGTGGTGAAACGTTATACACTCTTGTTTACTAAGTGTTTGCCTCTCTTGTGTATTAGAAGGGCATATTAATAGTAATGTTATAAAGACCATTCACTTTGCGTAAGCCCTGAAAGTAAAAGTGTGTTTCGATATCTCTTATAATTTTGCAAATAGTTTGTGCTGCTCTAACTGTGGGCTTCAATCTTAAAACATGTGTGTGTGAGCGTTCATTGCACTTGCGTGTGGCTAAGTCTAGGTTGTGTTTGTCCGTTACAGTTGCTTATACCTACTTTCTTAAACGAGAACGTTAATCTTTCTCTTGCCTAATTAGGCTGGCGACCGTTTCCCTTATTCTATAAACAGTATAGCTAGGTAAAATTTTGTTTGTTACTATTCAAATATTTACGTAATTCTGACTTTCATTTCCGATAAGCCACCTCCGTTAGGAAAAACACGGTCAACTTAACAAAAATTCCTCCCAGAGGGTAACACTGCTCTGTTGCTTTCTACCATTATTAATCCAACAACATAATTCTGTTTGGCAAATTGCCTCCAGGTTTCAGGTTATGGTACAATAGTAGCAGAGTGGAAGAGTTATAAGTCGAGCATCCAACAAGAGATCTGCAGTTCGTGAGCTCACCTGAAGGAGCCAACATCATCGTGTAAGATCAACGAGTTGTAGAAGTTTCTGATGAAATTTACTTTCGTAAATGTTGCGTTATGTAATGCACTAGAAGTGTTTGATAATAAGTGCGTCTAGTGATGCCTTAACTGCCAATGACAGCTGTAAATTATATGGGAATCCTGTGGCAAATACCTGTGTTAAAGTTAGGTATATCTTTTACTTATTAATGTATAAAGTGAATAATAATTAATGCGTTCTAGATTGATGAGCCTCGTCCCAGAGCAGTCAAAGAATCCATTATTGCTGTTCCACGAAGGTAGTTTCGTCTGGTGACAGCAGAAGCGCTTCGGAATTCTCTCAGACTCAAACGTCCGGCACAACGGGTATAGCAGCTTCGATATTGTTGGTTTTCACAAGGATCTTAGTAACTCTGGTTGAATGTCACCTGCCGGCCGCGTGGCCAAGCGGTTCTAGCCGCTTAAGTCTGGAACCGCGCGACCGCTACGGTCGCAGGTTGGACACCTGCCACGTTCGTGGATGTGTGTGATGTCCTTAGTTTAGTTAGGTTTAAGTAGTTCTAAGTTCTAGGGGACTGATGACCTCAGATATGAAGTCCCATAGTGGTCAGAGCCATTTATTTGAGTGTCACCTGCTTCACGGCTGTATATGTTCAAAATTATATTGTTCCTGTTGTTCTGGTCTTCAGTCCAGAGACCGGTTTGATGCAGCTCTCCATGTTACTCTATCCTGTGCAAGCTTCTTCATCTCCCAGTACCTACTGCAACCTACAGTCTCCTGAATCTGTTTAGTGTATTCATCTCTTGGTCTCCCTCTACGATTTTTATCCTCCATCCTTATTGGTAACGCCACCTTAGTATAAAAATCACTGGCTGTGCTGTGTGCAGTCTGTGTCTAGTTTGCATTGTTGTCTGCCATTGTAGTGTTGGGCAGCGGCAGCTGGATGTGAACAGCGCGTAGCGTTGCGCAGTTGGAGGTGAGCCGCCAGCAGTGGTGGATGTGGGGAGAGAGATGGCGGAGTTTTTAAATTTGTCATGAACTCCTATATATATTATGACTACTAAGGTAAATACATTGTTTGTTCTCTATTAAAATCTTTCATTTGCTAACTATGCCTATCAGTAGTTAGTGCCTTCCGTAGTTTGAATCTTTTATTTAGCTGGCAGTAGTGGCGCTCGCTGTACTGCAGTAGTTCGAGTAATGAAGATTTTTGTGAGGTAAGTGATTTCTGAAAGGTATAGTTCAATGTTACTCAGGGCTATTCTTTTGCAGGGATTTTTGAAAGTCAGATTGCGTTGCGATAAAAATATTGTGTGTCAGGTTAAGCACAGTCATGTATAAATTGTTCAAAGGGGACGTTCCATATGGCGACCCTTGTCTACACTTCCTGTTGTTCTGGTCTTCAGTCCAGAGACCGGTTTGATGCAGCTCTCCATGTTACTCTATCCTGTGCAAGCTTCTTCATCTCCCAGTACCTACTGCAACCTACAGTCTCCTGAATCTGTTTAGTGTATTCATCTCTTGGTCTCCCTCTACGATTTTTATCCCTCCACGCTGCCCTCCAATATTAAATTGGTGATCCGTTGATGCCTCAGAATATGTCCTACAAAGCGATCGCTTCTCCTGCTCAAGTTGTGCCACAAATTTCTCTTGTCCCCAACTCTATTCAGTACCTCCTCCTTAGTTATGTGATCTACCCATCTAATCTTCGGCATTCTTCTGTAGCACCACATTTCGAAAGCTTCTATTCTCTTCTTGTCTAAACTATTTATCGTCCACGTTTCACTTCCATACATGGCTACACTCCATACAAATACTTTCAGAAATTATATTATTATCAGTTATTTTGAATGTGAGCATGTTTTTCAACTTAATTCATAATTTTTGAGCCGGCCGGTGTGGTCGAGTGGTTCTAGGCGCTTCAGTCTCGAACTACGCAACCACTACGGTCGCAGGTTCGAATCCTACCTCGGGCATGGATGTGTGTGATGTCCTTAGGTTAGTTAGGTTTAAGTAGTTCCAAGTTCTAGGGGACTGATGACGTCAGATGTTAAGTCCCATAGTGCTCAGAGCCATAATTTTTGTCTTGGTTTTAGAAATCAGAAGAACCGACTGTTTGACTACAATCACGCAGCGCATTAGACATCGAGTAATATCTTTATATTTCGAAGAATTAATGGTCCCTCCCCCCCCCCCCCCCACCCCCGTAAAGTAAACGGCTTGGGAGCCTCGACTTTTGATAATGTTTGTACAAACCTTACATCTAATTGTGGGCTATATAATAAATGTAAATATTCGAAAGAAATATTTATCCGGAATATCACTGTCTCGCGTTTATTTTGTTTCAGCAGTGTTCGTTACGATGTTTTATAAATCCTGATGCTCACTATTGCATCATTGGCAGTGTCGTAAGTATTACCCTTTTATCTTCACCATCGTTTTCAGTTGTACTCGGCTCCTCCTCTTCAGGCCAGAAGACTAAGGCAGAGTAAAGAAACTGAGTGGGAGAAAGAAACTCCTGGGACCTATAGTACGTTCCAAAAACAGAACCAGCGCTTTGTCGGCGATTACATCAGCGCATACCTCCTTCTGCGGAGCAGTGCCCGGTGCCAAATTTACTGCCGAGGGAAAAACACTTTGCCGACGCTGGCCCCTCCTTTGGCGGGCCGTGTTTACGAGAGGCGCGCCTCCTTGTGCGGGGACGAGCTGTGACGGCAGACACGCGCAGACCCTTACGACCGGGGCGCCGGCTGAGCCAGCAGGCCGTGTCCGGCAGGTAAGGCGAATCAAGGCGGACACCTCGGCGAGTTAGGGCGTCGTAAAGCCGCCGCTGCTTTACGGCGAATCCCGGGCCGTGGCGAGTGCCCGCGACGCCCTCGGCCACATCTCACGTACCAGCTGTAGGCCGGCCGACGAATTTCTCTCTGCGGTCGTAATGAACCGCACCAGCTCATGCAGGCGAAACCTGCTGTTGGCGGGGACTGTTTTACAGTTTCTCCTCTTGACCGTTATCAAGGCTAAGTTGCACGAAGGTGACGAAAGTCACGGGATCACGATATATACATTTAGAATAGGCGGTATTATCGCGCATATAAGAAATAAAAAATGCAATGCACTGGTGGAGCTCTCATTTGTACTGAGGTCATTCACGTGAAGAAATTCCCACGTGATTATAAGAGCACAACGGGAAAGCAATTGAAATTGATATGGTCAATGACGTAACAATTGTAAAGGCAAACATTATTTGTTTCACAATATGATTACTGACTGAAAAGACATTGCCCCTACATCTCAGGCAGTCACTGAGTAGTAGCTCAGTGAAATTAAATTCAGCATGGCGAGAGGCAACAGCTATCAGAAATTAATTTTGTAATTATTTTAAGTATATTGTTGTGTACATAGTTCCGCGTAGTCAATGCGTACACAACTTTCCCACTAGAGCGCGCCCCGCTAAGCAAAACAGCGCAGGCGCAGCGCTCGTCCGTCTCCGCACTACCAGATGGCGCTGTCTTAGAGACGGACCAAATTCTGCTTCCGCCGATCCATGTATTAATACATAACGCAGCCAATGAGATTGTTGCTAACGTAGAACCTTTTCTCCTCTCGGATCACACTCGCGCAGTGTTACCTGAACGCACGAGGTATTATATCGAGTGTACAGACCTCCGATTAGTCAGTCTGCATTCGTCTGCACCAGTCTGCATTAGTCTGTATTAGTCTATAGTCAAGTTTCAGTCTGCGTCTAACAAGATTATCATAATCCTGTACATAGCCATGAAGATAAATGTATTGACACTTTTGTCAAGTATCAGAGATATGTGAGAATAAGATTAATGTACCAAGACCGAAGGAACTTCAGATTGTCAATTGTAAATAGCATCCAGAACCAAGTTAAGTTATTTTTATGCTTGTTATTATTTTAATAAATGTGTGTAAAAATTAATCATGTTCTGTTTAAAGTTGGTCACCATCAATCTCCTACTCTAAAGTGGCATTTCTATTGTCTGACCTAACGGCAGAAGATAAACACGTCACGACAAGACTACGAGACATATTGCTGACACTCGCCTACTTCGTTAGAGCGACAAGTCAAATAATCTGATGGTGTGTGTACCGAAGGTCTTACAGTATGCACACGACATGTATGAAAAATGATAATTTGGTATAAAGTTCATTTAAAGGTCTACATGAATGTTTCCCTTAGTAACTGTTGTACAGACATACATGTTCACTAACATATGTGTAAATGAAGTAAACTGTTAGCTCTTTTAATATAAACTAAAGAAAAGAAAATAAGAACCATTATTAGCAGTGTTTAATTAATATTTATGAGAGAGCTTTTATTCTTGGATGACATGTTTGACGTGGAATTTATAGTGTAAATATCTGTCAGGAATAATATTTAGATCTGACAGTTACTGTACAGAATAACATTTCCGCTGACATAAATAATTGGCGAGAAAGAAAAGGAAAAGAAAATGCAAGGGTAAAAGATAAGACGAAATAATTATTTCCGGCCGCACAGGTCATTCCGGCAATGCAACGGCGAGATCGAAAATTTTGCCCGGACTGGAACTCCAAGCTGGATGTCCAACGGAATAGTCACCACTCATATCTACAATTCTAGGGACACAACAGCTGTTTGATGAAGAAGTTACAGTGCAGAGCAGATGTACAACCATGTGTGAACTCCTAAGTGAATAATAAATATGCGAATGATCGCGTTGTTCGTGGGGGGGGGGGGGGGGGGGCGTCGTCATGCGAAGAGCGGGAAGTTGGAAACTTTGGTCTAATAGAATGCGTGTCCGGATGGCCGAGTTGGTTAGGGTAACAGTTTAAGAGGAGTGGAGCTTCCGGGTTAGGGTCTCAGTCCAGCAAAGCTTTTCAACTACCGCTGTTGCATTTCTGCAATGCCCTGTGCGCCTGGAAGTCTCGATTCCTTTCTATTCCTTTCACTGCAATTGCTCAAGTACATGTCCCAGTTGCTTCAGCGCGAGTGATGTATCTTCTGTTGGACATGTCCATCGGAATAGGCACCACTCACGTCTATATTTCTACTGACTGTTCATGTACGTTTGCATCAGAGCTTATAGTACCAGATGTGTACGGGCTTAATCTGATGATTAAACATCTTAGTATCTATCAAACACTGTCTCGCTAGTAACAAATGAATTGGCTTTTCAACTACAAAGCTTTTAGCAGAAACGGCAAAATGATTTAACCAAAGTCCTATTACCTGTTGTACTAAGCTTTATCTATACACTTTACACTTTAACTCAAAGTACACCTTTTAACCTACATTAACTTTAAATGTATACACACGTCTCAGAATAATTCCTAATAAACCATGTTGAACAACCCAGAAATGTTGCAGGTACTCAATTGTTGGGAACATTATTCATCAGCAGCCAATGTCAATGACAATTCCAATAAAGTGTGCATCAGGCATATGTCTGAGAGCACACACGTACTAGTGTCAAGATGGTATCATTTTGTGAGCGATATAACAAACTGTGGATGAAGTGTTCTGTAGGATGTGTTAATGCAGAGCAGGAAGGCCGTACACGTGACATGTGCTTCCACATATGGGCGTGTTTATCGCCCTTCACTTGGTCAAGTCACACATGGTATGGTTCACGTCCGAGTGCACCTCGTAAGAGGTAATTTGCACAGCTGATTGCCAGGTGAATTTATTCTGTCCTAAGAGATATCCATCCTATCGTAGTGATTTCCAATGTTTTCGCTAAGCATTTTAGGGTTAATTTAACCAAAGGAAAGAGCTACAGAATAAAGGTAATTAAAGTTGATAACATTACTATTAGAAGAAAATATGCATCTTGCACAAAGACCAGCGTATTAGAGAAACTGTTTTTAGGGTCTTCGTTCAAACGTTTGAAACCCTGCCGATAAAGGTGAACTTCTCAATGGAACTCAGGAAAATGGAAAAGGTGATGGAATTTCACCAGACTTGTGGTGGACATCAGTACATCGCTCTGAAATTACTGGTAATAGAAAAGATTAACCTTGATATCCTACTACTGTAAGACAGCTACAAAGTAAGAGAGAATGGCCATATAGTAGGTAAAAACAGGAGTTGATGAACATAGATTTGAACAGCTTTTTGAGTGCTGTGCCACAATAATGGATCTTGAAAGACAAGCTCGTAGTACTGATAGTTTACAGACTGCCAGCAGGGAGTATCGTAAGCATAATAAAGCAGCTAGAAACGGCTTTAATAAAGTTATCCCAACATGACTGGAAAATCGTTGTTTGTGATAAATTAAACATTTATTTTCTGTCAGTACTAAACGAGGGCATCTGAATTTATTGCTGTCCAGCTTTGTTATTTTTCCAGTATCATTGTCGTCGGGAATTCCGACGACAACCGATGGACGTAGCGCTACATCTTTTGACAGTTTATTTTTAGACCTAACAACATTCAATGATTCAGCTGTCAAACCTGTAATCAATGGTTTATCTATCATATTGAAAAGTTACCAATAAAATTTAGTTGTCAGTTAGCTACTGATCATAAAAGTATTGTATAGCGTAATCACGAAATTACGGGAAGAACGCTGGGGAGATACATGCGCACAGCGCGCTATGTGAATAGTATATTTGACACTTTCTTAACATATTCCTGAAACCTGTGTTGTCGTTAAACAAATAAGGGCAAAAATAGAACAAAAGCAAACATAAAGTTTCTGTAGGTGCTGGCGTTAAGGTTTCTTGTGCTGGGAAGAGAGGTCCAAGTAATTCAGTGGCTGTCAATACTGAACCCATTAATAAACAACAGAATACAGATACTTGTGCAGACACTGCAAGCACAACCACCAGACATTAGTGTATCTCTTCACTCGTTCCACATCCCTGAAGGGTTTCCCCCTTGATGGGATCTACGCCACATGAAGAATGACTGAAAACAACTACCTGCTTGCATCACCGCATATCAAATTCGCTATCGTATTTCAAACCGTATACAACCATTGCTAATTCCCCACTTCTATCACATAAAACTAAAACGTAAATATTTAATATCATGCGTCGGTAGAAATACATTCACTATTCTTGAAATGTACGAACAGGTATAACAATCCACTCGTGTACAAGTTGCTGCAACGTTCTTTGCCCTCCACTAATTTTTTGGTCACCCTACAAATCAGGTTAGGTATCAGATTTCATTTAAACACAACATACAGTACCCTTCTCACATTAACTATATAAATCTTGAGATACGTCTACATGTTTCTGCGCCACTCAAAAGCAAAATTGTGAGAGTACCTTATAAAATTACCTTGTAAAAAGCTTCTTGATAAATTGTAAAAATTAAACATAGCAATTTAAAAGCAAATAAGTCGTTGAGAGAAATCGTACTGGTAGTTACTATTCACAGGCCTGCATATCGAAACTGAAATAGTAGAGAATAAGACAAGATTACAGACATAAAAAGAATTTCATTTTGTCATTTTTTATTTTAAATAAAGCAGCTCAATTATTTGACCCACTGCATCCAGTTTCGCTAGTGGCACTGCCGATAATTAAAACTTGGTATCGTCGCATTCGACTCCTGACGCCACCATTTTTAGTTTTTTCCCTCCATTTCAAGAAGTTGTCTCACGAAAATGTGCCAGTGTTGATGGTGACGGAGGTGATGGTGTGCCATCCAGAGTGGAATGTTCGTCTGTGCTGGGCAACAAATCCTCCGTGACAACACAGTCAAGGATAACATCGAAGAGTATACTCCCATCGGAATTAGCTTCCGACACCTCATTGCCACTGTCACCATCCGATGAATGCGATCGTGGACTTTCAGGTGTCATAGTTGTTCCACTGTCTCACTCGGTGTTGTTATGTCTTTCCAGGACATCAGAGAATGGAAGTGGCACTATTTACTACTGCACACAGTAGCTGGATAATCAGATGATAATGTCGGCATTTCCTTTAATTCTCCTCGAAAATAGTCTGTTAGAGACTTCCACTTTTTTTGACATCGTCTTCTAAAACAAGATAAGCACATACGTAGTTACAAGCTATCTCCAAGACTCTGGAATAATTTTTCCCTTAAATTGTGACCCATAAATAACGTTAGGATGAAAGTAGCAATATGTAAACTAATTGCTGCATATTTGGAAACATTAGCCAGCATCATACAAGGAAAATGTTTCCAGTTTTTCCACATTAGCCAGCACGATAGAGATGCCAATTGAAAGTGAAATACGTTGTTCTAAAAATTATGTACCACCTAAATAATTAAGTGTCATTGTAAAACAGTAAGCTAATTCTTTTGGTTCCTACTTATTCGAACATGAAACAGAACCTAAATGAATCACCTGTCGTAACAGTATGAAGGCCTTACAAATAGACCATACAGTTTAAATATTTACAACCACACCACAAGCAGTAGTGAGTAATATGATCCAGATACACGGCAGCTACACAATAGATCATTAGGTACGTTATTACATACTATTTTGATTTGAAAACATGCCTGCATAAGGTAACATTCTACTTGTTGTTGTGGTCTTCAGTCCTGAGACTGGTCTGATGCAGCTCTCCATGCTACTCTATCCTGTGCAAGCTTCTTCATCTCCCAGTACCTACTGCAGCCCACATCCTTCTGAATCTGCTTAGTGTATTCATCTCTTGGTCTCCCCCCTACGATTTTTACCCTCCACCCTGCCCTCCAATACTAAATTGGTGATCCCTTGATGCCTCAGAACATGTCCTACCAACCGATCCCTTCTTCTGGTCAAGTTGTGCCACAAACTTCTCCTCTCCCCAATCCTGTTCAATACTTCCTCATTAGTTATGTGATCTACCCATCTAATCTTCAGCATTCTTCTGTAGCACCACATTTCGAAAGCTTCTATTCTCTTCTTGTCCAAACTATTTACCGTCCATGTTTCCCTTCCATACATGGCTACACTCCATACAAATACTTTCAGAAATGACTTCCTGACACTTAAATCTATACTCGATGTTAACAAATTTCTCTTCTTCAGAAACGCTGTCCTTGCCATTGCCAGTCTACATTTGATATCCTCTCTACTTCGACCATCATCAGTTATTTTGCTCCCCAAATAGCAAAACTCCTTTACTACTTTAAGTGTCTCATTTCCTAATCTAATACCTTCAGCATTACCCGACTTTATTCGACTACATTCCATTATCCTCGTTTTGCTTTTGTTGATGTTCATCTTATATCCTCCCTTCAAGACACCATCCATTCCGTTCAACTGCTCTTCCAAGTCCTTTGCTGTCTCTGACTGAATTACAATGTCATCGGCGAACCTCAAAGTTTTTATTTCTTCTCCATGGATTTTAATACCTACTCCGAATTTTTCTTTTGTTTCCTTTACTGCTTGCTCAATATACAGATTGAATAACATTGGGGAGAGGCTACAACCCTGTCTTACTCCCTACCCAACCACTGCTTCCCTTTCTTGTCCCTCGACTCTTATAACTGCCATCTGGTTTCTGTACAAATTGTAAATAGCCTTTCGCTCCCTGTATTTTACCCCTGCCACCTTTAGAATTTGAAAGAGAGTATTCCAGTCAACATTGTCAAAAGCTTTCTCTAAGTCTACAAATGCTAGAAACGTAGGTTTGCCTTTCCTTAATCTTTCTTCTAAGATAAGTCGTAAGGACAGTATTGCCTCACGTGTTCCAGTATTTCTACGGAATCCAAACTGATCTTCCCCAAGGTGGGCTTCCACTAGTTTTTCCATTCGTCTGTAAACAATTCGAGTTACTATTTTGCAGCTGTGACTTATTAAACTGATTGTTCGGTAATTTTCACATCTGTCAACACCTACTTTCTTTAGGATTGGAATTATTATATTCTTCTTGAAGTCTGAGGGTATTTCGCCTGTTTCATACATCTTGCTCACCAGGTGGTAGAGTTTTGTCAGGACTGGCTCACCCAAGGCCGTCAGTAGTGCCAATGGAATGTTGTCTACTCCAGGGGCCTTGTTTCGACTCAGGTCTTTCAGTGCTCTGTCAAACTCTTCACGCAGTATTGTATCTCCCATTTCATCTTCGTCTACATCCTCTTCCATTTCCATAATATTGTCCTCAAGTGCATCGCCCTTGTATAGACCCTCTATATACTCCTTCCACCTTTCTGCTTTCCCTTCTTTGCTTAGAACTGGGCTTCCATCTGAGCTCTTGATGTTCATACAAGTGGTTCTCTTACCTCCAAAGGTATCTTTAATTTTCCTGTAGGCGGTATCTATCTTACCCCTAGTGAGATAAGCCTCTACATCCTTACATTTGTCCTCTAGCCATCGCTGCTTAGACATTTTGCACTTCCTGTCGACCTCATTTTTGAGACGTTTGTACTCCTTTTTGCCTGCTTCATTTACTGCATTTTTATATTTTCTCCTTTCATCAATTAAATTCAATATTTCTTCTGTTACCCAAGGATTTCAACTAGCCCTCGTCTTTTTACCTACTTGATCCTCTGCTGCCTTCACTACTTCATCCCTCAAAGCTACCCATTCTTCTTCTACTGTATTTCTTTCCCCCATTCCTGTCAATTTTTCCCTTATGCTCTCCCTGAAAATCTGTACAACCTCTGGTTCTTTCAGTTTATCCAGGTCCCATCTCCTTAAATTCCCACCTTTTTGCAGTTTCTTCAGTTTTAATCTACAGGTCATAAACAATAGATTGTGGTCAGAGTCCACATCTGCCCCTGGAAATGTCTTACAATTTAAAACCTGGTTCCTAAATCTCTGTCTTACCATTATATAATCTATCTGATACCTTTTAGTATCTCCAGGGTTCTTCCATGTATACAACCTTCTATCTTGATTCTTAAACCAAGTGTTAGCTATGATTAAGTTGTGCTCTGTGCAAAATTCTACCAGGTGGCTTCCTCTTTCATTTCTTAGCCCCAATCCGTATTCACCTACTACGTTTCCTTCTCTCCCTTTTCCTACACTCGAATTCCAGTCACCCATGACTATTAAATTTTCGTCTCCCTTCACTATCTGAATAATTTCTTTTATTTCATCATACATTTCTTCAATTTCTTCGTCATCTGCAGAGCTAGTTGGCATATAAACTTGTACTACTGTAGTAGGTGTGGGCTTCGTGTCTATGTTGGCCACAATAATGCGTTCACTATGCTGTTTGTAGTAGCTTACCCGCATTCCTATTTTCCTATTCATTATTAAACCTACTCCTGCATTACCCCTATTTGACTTCGTGTTTATAACCCTGTACTCACCTGACCAGAAGTCTTGTTCCTCCTGCCACCGAACTTCACTAATTCCCACTATATCTAACTTTAACCTATCCATTTCCCTTTTTAAATTTTCTAACCTACCTGCCCGATTAAGGGATCTGATATTCCACGCTCTACTTATGAGCAGCCAAATTAGTCTTTCTCATGCTATCACTGAAAAAAGAAAGATCTTTCATCATATTTATATTAGTAAGAGAGTTTACTGCAGTTCACGATCTATAAAATCTCTACCAGAATGTTCTGAAATACTGAAGGGCATGACGACTTTACTTCCAGAAATTACATTTTTTGCACTATATTGCCAAAATACAGAAAAAGAAATGCAGAAGTAGGACAGATGACATGAAAAAAAAAGAAAGTCCTTCATTACTGGCATGTAAAGGGCACACACACACACACACACACACACACACACACACACACACACACACACACATACACATATACATATATGTACGCACCGGTACCGTAATCCAATGTCTAATCTGCACGTCTCGTTATTAGACATAGCGTTATAAAAATTAAAATTGCAATACATATTCAGAAAATCTATATTTAAACGATAGGTAATCCCTTGATCATTTCTTTTGGGCATATTACGTAGATAAAGTATGGAAAATTGTGACGCCTCCTATTGCTGCCTACTGGTACTTCCAGGATCTGTGAAAGTGTAATCTTTTTTCTATTCCCAGCCAGTATTCTTCATCTCATCGAGATACGCGAAAGCGAGGCGACGCAACACAATCTGTTATGGCAGTCAATATTAATTGACAATTATCCTCTCTTTTCACTAATTTGAGTCTATACTCGGTGTTACGGAAATTTCTTAAAGTCTCTCTCGTTAATAATTTAAGATTCAAATTATTACTATCGGTTAGCTGCGTTGTTTAGTGGTTGCCACAGAAGATGCTCATTAACGGTTACTAGGCGGCCGATTTCCGTTTCAAAATGAATTGATATCTTTGATTAGCATAGCACATGTGCATCGTAATTCTTTCAAAAGCACTAGGTTCATTTAACACAGCACCATGTTTTGTCCGCTGCAAGTTATTGCCTTTAATATTAATGTGGAATAAATTATTATTATAATTATTGTTGTCCAGAGATAATCTAATAAACGGTTCACTTCTTGTGATATTCTGTTCGAAATGGTAGGACTCTGTAGTTTTTTCTTAAGTCAGTTTTTATCAACACAGTTTCTTGATGTGAATCACTGCTATGAATGGTCACACTTTGGATCGATAGTAAATGTCCAAACAAGGTGCATAATCGAAAGTCAAGTTGCAGCGCAATGTTCGAATAGTTTCTTCTGCAACAACTGAATTTAATTAACAAAATCAATTAATGATAGCTATCTTTTACCGTTTGAGATGTTCACTGGACGTTAGCGTTATCCCAATTCTGTCGGTTTTAAGACTTTTTACAATGTGTTTAAAGGACATAAATTTAGTTTTAATCAGCCCGGCTTCCAATGAAGTTAACTATTTAACGCAGGGGGGCATGAACTTACAGGAAGCGAATACTCAGGACTCAAACGCTTAAAGCTCGAACACTAAAATCTCGAACACAAATACTCCCATACGCTAAAGAATCCCAGACGCTATAGACCTTAACAATACGTGAGTTGGGTTTATATAGTAGTTGTGCAACAAAAGGGACGTTCGTTAGAAACTCTTTCAGTAAGGCCCTTGCTACTTCGCGTATAATAGTCTATTTCATCGGCCCTTATTATTCTTTTATGCGTGACCAGTTCGAATAAATTTCAGTTTCAAAAAGTCCTGATCCTTAACGAAGGGCTGCAAAATGTTAATGGTAGAAGTAGCCTCTTAGGCTACATTATTATGTTCAGTAACAACACTATGGATAGTAATGTAATACACTTCTTACACAGTAGTTAAGAGTTTTAAAAAACTGATACATCAGTAACTTCTATTAATTAAAATATAAGCAGAATCAAAATAGCCGCCAGTGAGTTATACATGGTACCGGCAAACGAAGGTATACAAAAACCGACTTTTTTCAAATGTAGTTATAAATCGGAATATTCGTGCTTCCAAAGGGGAAATAAACAAATACTTACTTGGTGGGCTCACTGCTTTGGCTACAGCCTCTCATTCTTTGTCACATATTCGTCTATTGCAATAGTTTTTCTGTCTGATATTCGACAATGAGCGCCTCTTCCTAACTTCAGCTATTAAAATTTCACTGAAATCCGTCCACATGCTGCCCCCTTTCTAGCAACACACTGTGTAATCTCGCCACCGGCTGTTGCTGCCGCGCGTGCTGCAAGCGACAGAATTCAAACACATTTGACTCCAAACACTGCCATTTGCATCCGAAGACAGGCAGCGACGGGGATGTCGGTCACCTAGGATACTTTCGTAACTATACTTGCGGTTGCGTTCTGTCGCCTGTCTTCTGTTACCTGAGGCTACTTCGCAGTTAGCTTCCTTGTATCTATAGTTGTCTGCCCAACATCTTCGATTGCCTGTTTTAGAGATGTCCATCCCTCCTCAGCTGACTTTCCTCCTGTGGTATTCATTACCGCAATAGTTACAGCCTTAGAGTATTTCAGACGCACATTATCATACCTCAGTAGTTTTTTATCCCACTTTCTTACACAATGTGTCCTTTGGACCATTCTATTAAACTTCAGCATACTGTTCATTATTAATAAATTATGATCTGAAACTGTACCTGCGCCTGTGTACGCTTTACAATCCACTATCTGATTTCAAAACTCTATCTGACACTGGTGTAATCCAGTTTGAATCTCCCAAGTCTCCAGTGCTTTTACACACATATGTCCAACTCTTGTAACTTTTGAACAGTGATTTCGCTATTGCTGATATTTGTTGCAGAACTGAATTACTCTTCCTTCTCTGTATTTCCCAATATTACAACAATATTCTCTCTTAAATTTGTCTCCCGTTCATCTCCTCCTACCATGTTCCAATCCCCTTCACTAGCAGATTGTCATATTCCTTTGCATCCTGAATTAGGCTTTCGATATTCAGATATATACTCTCTCTGACTCTCTGTAACGACGACATGTATACCAGTGGTACTGGTGATGGCATCGATTCTGATGAGAACAGCCCCGTCTCTAAACAGTTCATCGTAACACATTCTAAGACCTTTCTTCTTATTCATAATGAATCCAACTCCAGTTGTGATGTTTTGTGGTGCTGTTGATATTATCCTATATTTGTTTGACCCGTAATTCTTATTTAAATTCACAGGCCCCTACTGCATCCAGATTGAATCTTTGCACTTCTTTTTGCAAGTTTTCTAGATTTGCCCGCTATGTTCCACGATCCTTCTCGTAGAATGTTACCATTTCGTTGGTTACTGAATTTTTTTCTCAGGGCTGCTTCCCCCTCTGAAGTACCCTGTCTGAATATTTTACCTGGTGAGAGCCCATAATGACTTTATTTTCAGTGACAGTAAGTGTTTTCAATTCTGTGGTTTTCATGGTCTTCTGCATCCTCATGCCGTTGTTCATTGCTCAGCCTTCCGCCCTTTAGGGACAGTTTCCACCCCATTGGCAAAAGGATGCGCTGCTATTGATATTGTGAGACATGAGACTTGGTGTCTTTGCAAGCATCCCATTCATGACTGGGTCCTTTTTGGCATTTATCCCTGTTCTACCTTTCGAAATTTTTGCTGTATGTGGAAAATTAAGTCAGGTGATGCTGAGGCAATTAGATTAGGAAATGAGACACTTAAAGTAGTAAAGGAGTTTTGCTATTTGGGGAGCAAAATAACTAATGATGGTCGAAGTAGAGAGGATATAAAATGTAGACTGGCAATGGCAAGGAAAGCGTTTGTGAAGAAGAGAAATTTGTTAACATCGAGTATAGATTTAAGTGTCAGGAAGTCGTTTTTGAAAGTATTTGTATGGAGTGTAGCCACGTATGAAAGTGAAACATGGACAATAAATAGTTTCGACAAGAAGAGAATAGAAGCTTTCGAAATGTGGTGCTACAGAAGAATGTTGAAGATTAAGTGGGTAGATCACGTAACTAATGAGGAGGTATTGAATGGGATTGGGGAGAAGAGAAGTTTGTGGCACAACTTGACTAGAAGAAGGGATCGATTGAACGGTGTGAAAACTGGACTGTGTCAAAACTGGTACTTTGTACGGGCGCTGATGACCACGCAGTTGAACGCCCCACAAACCAAAACATTATGACAACGGCCGTTTTACTTTCATCATATATGCATTAATTCCAGATAAAGCATTATAATATCACATACGGTGTTTAGCTCCCATGTAGTTCTATTCTCTGTAATTTGACGTTCAAATTAGAGATTGAATTACTATGAAAATTCTGTTAAGAAAACTGAATTAGATCCTGTGTCCGTTCATCACAAATTTGTGGCACCTGTTTTAGGCGATTAGACAAGAACATTCGAGAGCCATTACTGACACATAGCTACACATGAAAGGGGTAACCTTGGAAAAGACGTAGGAAGCGATGCTGGTAACGTACATTGTAAACGAATACCTCATACGAATAAGTTGAGACATTTGTGGAAAATAAATGGTCGCGGAATTCCTGTGGCACATTCTAGCGTTCCATCCTCCAAGACATTTGTAATGCAGCAATTATTTTTCTCCATGAACACCAAAGAATCAGAAACGACTCCTCCGTATAGCGTAATAAACAATAGTTTGCCAGCCTTTTATCTGCTCGTAATAATAGAGACTTTCTTTTATGAGGTAGTTTGGATTGCTCTTCGTGTCCCTATGTTCGACTGCCTACTCCGATAAGATGCGAAAAAGAGATAACTTGCCATTATTCATTTTCGTGAACGATTGTGTACTGATTCGTCTACGATTAGATTCCATTATTTTCAGGCGAATGTACAACCGTGAGATCTCATTTTCAAATAATCCAGCAATCTTTCTTGCATCTAGCTGCGACCGGTAACATATCCTGAGGATGGACGACCATGTTGTCTCAACAAATCGTTATTAAAAACATTGTACACACCTTAACTGGGCATAAGACTAGTGCTATATATTGACAACATATAGAGCCACAATATTTGCTTGTTGTTCTACACATCGATCATATGTCTTTTGACTCTCTTTGTGGTGATAGTGAGTTGTTTTATTCCAATCAGCCGACACACACTCACTGTATTACCTTGTGCCAATATATTTTGACCGATTCCAACATTATTTTAACAATATGGATATGAAAAGATAATTTTGCTCGAAACAAACGCATTAGTCTGTTGTATCATGTAGAAGCTATCAACTCTTTCTACTAAATACCCCCTCATAGACATTTCACCTTCTAACTCTATGGACGTTCATCTTTTTAAACCTAGCATTTGGGTGAGGTTAACAAAACAATTTCTCTTTGATGTGCTGCTCACACAGCTTTCAAACCTAGAAAAGCTGTTCGAGAATGTAAAGTGATGCGAAGTAATTGAATCTGAAATATATTTATAAGCTGCAGAGAAAGGCAAACAATACACAATACGAACGAGAATGAGAATGGAAGATCGAGAGAGAAGGTCTCGGATGAATAAAAGTATGTGACAATGTGGCAGTCTTTCTCTTCAGTTGATCGAAAGAAGAATAAAGGAGATGAAAGTAGGGTTGAAACTGAAGGGATAGCAATGAGATTCGATGGTAACGTTGTTATTGTCGATTAATAAGAGAAAGAAGTGCAAGACCTTTCAAAAGATAGACTCCTGAGCAATGTATATTGTCTGGAAACAAAGAAAAGAATTATGGAAGTGTTACATAGTGGTAGAAATATGATTGTTGAGATATGTAACATCCAACCTGATGAGGTATATGAAGTGAAGCCTTTTGTCTATATAGGAAACTAAAGTAAAGCGTGTCAGACGAATCAAGTAGGGTTTAAGAAGCATCATAGGACAACAAAAGCAGAAGATTGGTTTTGGTGACGTACAGCTTTGACAACCAGTTGTGACGTGTGTGGATATCTCAATTTTTAAGGCACTGCCTGTGAAATGCAGGGTTCCAGGTTTCTGTGCGGTACAGCACTCAGTTTCAGTCAACCTCGATTTTTCAAGACTTTAATCTTTAACAATTTCTCAGTGGCAGTGGAACCTAAATTTGAGAAGTAGGCATAATGTATTGGACTGCTGTAACTGATTCATCATATTTTTATAGCTCTACGTTTTCGAAAGTGCTGTTCTGTTCACATGACACACGTCTAAGTGGTAGCCAAGTTCATTCCAGATCTACTACAGGAACATCCTCACAGTGAGAGGTGTTATACGTCGTCCAGACCACCACGAAGGTGGACGTCAGTTCTAAGGGACACCAGAGACATACCAGTCTGAGACAGACAACAAAAACACCAACAATGGAGTACTGCCTAGAGCTTGGTCATTCCGTGAACTACAATGATGTCAAGATTATGATAGAGACCTCGAGAAACTAGGACAGTGACATGAAAGGGTCCACCGAGATCAAGGTCACCGAGAAGCTCATAAACCGTGACATTGGATACCTACTCAGCACCACCTGGCATCCAGCACTCAAGTTTCTGAAAACATAACGGAGACAACTTTGAGGTTCCGTGAGAAATGGAAACCAAGAAAACAGATCTTGGACAGAGCACCAAACAGTACAGACCGAAGGTAGCACGTCACCAGACAGGCCCAACTGTACTGGGCCTAGGAGCGAACACCTGGCCGTTCCCACGGCTGGAGACAGAACACCTGGAGTGCCGATGGGAAGTACCTCACTGAAGGCCTGCCCCAACAGGCGAGGACCTCACACACAACGCCCAGGACAATCGGAGGAAGGACAAGGCGGCAAAAGTCGGAGAATACAATGCGGTGCACTGCGCGGACACGGAACAGAGCGACAGACGACGGGCATGCCACCAGAGAAGGCCAAGCCGGATGCGGATGGCGGTCGGAGCACCAGCTGCAAGAGAGGACGTCTGGAGCCGCCCCTGGTGGGCGCAGATCGCGGACGGGACACTTAGCTCCATCAAGGTGTAAATAATGGACCCGATCCATAAAATGATGCCCAGACATACTAACTGAAGAACTTGCCATCCCTACCAGTACTACTGACGCAGAGGACTTAAAACACATAGTTAATAGACTTGGACCAAATTTCGAAACAAGCACAAATGAAGCAATACCCAAAAAAGCGGTAGAGAATTGGAAACCACCCATCGCCCACCCCATCCCCTCCCCAAACACATAGAAGCTCTGTAATCCGTTAAAATAAAACCTACAGAGACAAATTAGGTGGGAGACAATCCAGATTTAAAACGTTAATGGGGCTGAACGAAAGAGTTAATACAATGATTGAAACACACAAACAACAACAATTGGACGAAACTTGTGCGTAGCTAAACTACAAAGAGGGCGGAAAATTCTGAAATACATTTGAAACTTTAACAGGACAACGAAAGACGACTGACTTCACCCTAATACCAACGGTCCACGAAGAACAGACAAAAACATTAAAACGTGTTGCAAGAAGTCTACTCATTCACTAACGACAATAAATTTGACGAGCAATTTAAACAACAAGCAGGAACACAGCTGCCACAAATACTGACATGCCGCTGGACCGAAATAGAAGAACACCAAGCGCTGACGCAAGACGCTACAGAGACGGAAATAGAACATGCAGTCCACTCAGATAAAACTTCCGCCCCCGGTGTAAACGGAATAAAAAGAATCCCGTTCCAAAAACCTCTCACATCTCCTTATTCTCATATTATCCCTTATCTACAACTACTGCGAATGAATTGCTTATAGGAGCCCTGCATAGCGTCTAACTGTAGGATCAAATAGTGCATGTGTGTGCTGCAAAAAAAAAAAAAAAAAAAAATACACTAACGTAAAAAAATCGTAATACCAAAAAAGAGATGTGCGACATAAACGAATGTTGGTAGTTGTGTTTCCACATCTGAAAGACGACGATGTCTATTCACATTTCATGCCAGTTGCGTAAGAGCGACGCTAGTAGCGCCACTATGGGGATACAAATTAGGTTTACTTTAAATACACGCTGTAACGATCTTGGGTGTTAGTTACCTTTGGGATTGGACGTGATGAACTGATGCTAGCCAAGACGCGGTAACAAAGACGCCAATGTAACACCTCAATGAGTTTGAATGGGGTCCTGTAATACTGCTACGAGAAGCTGGATGTTTCTTACGATATTGCAGAAAGAACTGGCAGGAATGTAGCCACTATTTCTGGCTGCGGTGGCCACGAGAATGTACAATCGCTAGAAGAAAAGGCCCCAAACGCCCAAGTGGCACTACCCAGAGAGAAGACCGTCGTGTTCGGCGTACGGCTCTAGCGCCGCGTACTGCACTTGCAGCAGCAATTTGAGCAGCAGTTGGCACCTCAGTGACACAACGAACTGTTGCAGCTCCGAGCCAGACGCCCTGTAGCGTGCATTCCACTGACATCAAACCAACGCCATTTGCAACTTCAGTGGTGTCAAGAGGGACTTCACTGGAAGATTGGGTGGATATCTGTTGTGTTGTCTGACGAAACCATGTTCTCCCTCGGTGATAGTGATGGCCGTGCTTTGGTTAGAAAGAGGTCAGTTGGCGGCCTGAAAACAACCTGCCTGCGTGTTGGACACACTGGACCCACGCCTGGAGTTACGTTCTGGTGTGAGATTTCGTATGACAGCAGGAGCACTCTCGTGGTTATCTCACGCATCTTGACTGTACGTCGGTCTGGTGATTCTACCTGGGGAGCTGCCGTTCATGAACAGCGTTCCAGAGTGTGTCTTTCAACATGATGAAGCTCTCCGACGTATCGCTATTGTAACCCAGCACTCTATACAGAGTGTCGATATGTTTTCCTGGCCTGTTCAATCACCAAATGGGTCTCCATTCAAGTACACGTCAGACACCATAGGATGACAAGTCCAGCGTCAGCCACAAAAATTATTAACTATCCAAATATTGACCGATCGAGTGCAGCATGCATGGAACCCCAACCCACAAACTGACATCCGGCATCTATATAATACAATGCAAGCACGTTTGCATGCTTTCATACAACAATCTGGCGGTTACACCGACTACTAATATACCAGCATTCCACGTTTGCCATGTTAATGACTTAAATATGTTATCTAGAGAAATGAATTCGCAAAATTTTATTCCCCTACATTAAATAACTTTTGCTGAGAAATTTTTCGTCAGTATATCACATTTTTGAATAAACCTGTAGTGCTACAAATTCCCTTGAGCTGCCGACTAAAATTAAAGCCGTATCTATCCCTGATAATAGCAGAAATGAATCACTAGACATAGATAATTTATTGAGTAACGTTTCCGTTCAAGACACTATTCAGATCATTAAAGAGAATCTTCTCAAGCACAGAAGAGGCACTCTACAGGAACTATAAGAAGGGCTTATTTCAATAGTGGTACAAGTCCATTTTTGTTCATTTTGAGATTCAGAGTCCTAAAGTTAATGAGCGCCGAAAAATCTGCAGTCGAGATACCAGAAATATTCAAGCATATGGCTTCTCGCTAGAGATGAACCTTTCCCTCTGTTTGCTTGGGTCATAAATTTCAGAAGCATTATAGGTACAAAAGCGGAAGTAATGGACTTGTACCACTTTTGAAATAAGCCCATCTTATGTTATCATTAGCTTATTACATCTCGTTCTCTCCTATAATTGTTTCAAGTTTAATGACGAAATATTTTCAAAAACTTAAGTCACTGCTATGGGCAGTTGCACAGCGAGTAGACATACTAACATTCATGTCCATCATCTTCATCGTCATCATCAGTGTTCTGCCTAAACGCAGGTTTCCACATGGTAGTTCTCCAGGCTGTCCGGTCTTCCGCCATCCTCTTCAGGTCTGCAAAATTTCCTCTTTCCTTTATGTCGTCTATCACCTTGTATCTCCTTCTTCCTCTCAGTCTTCTCCCACAAACCAATCCTTCCAAAGCAT